>NC_056747.1:622761990-623371990 GCF_019279795.1 Protopterus annectens | reverse complement strand
TTACTGCAAGCTAACATGACCGACATGTTAATATAAATATAAACTGCATTATTTTGTCTTTAAGTGAGTAACTGTAATATTTGTAAATAGTGTTTTTAGTTGTTGTTGTGTCTTTCGGCTTTTCCCGGTTAGGGGTCACCACAGCGGAACTCCGGTCCGCTAATGATTGGCAGTAGATTTTTACATGCCGAGTTGCCAGCTGTGATGCACAACCTTCAACGAAGGTACACCCATTCACGCATGTCTCCACACAGAAGATGCTTTAGCTGAGAATCGAACAGGACAAAGTCTTACTGTGAGGCAACAATTCTACCGCAGCACCACCACTGCAAATCTAATGGTGTTTTTAGTACTGTATTTAATATCAGACACAGAAACATGTACAGAACTTGAGAGGAACACACTGTCCTTCCAATTATTCACAAGCACTTCCCATATGAATTCATCTGAAATGTGCATAATCACTTCTTCCCAGGTACAGAAAAACTTCACAAATGAGTACTCCTGTTATATGTATAAGCACTTCCTGTACACAAGTTTTACTTCATTAAAGATGTAATTCTAACATAAAATTGTTTTAAAAATTAAATGGCATGTAACATGTGTGGATTTATTGTATATTTTCTCTTTTGTCTCTCCACCCACTTTTATTCTCTGTATTTATTATTGTATTTTAATTATGTATTCCTTTCCCCTTAATTATTTTGTTTATCTCCTGTTTGTTTTACTTTTTTACAGATTCAAATCCCTCTAGAGAGCTGCCCATGCACATACCTCCCAGGTTAGGGAGTGCTCACCATCTGACAGTCTAGGGTCATACTCACAAGGTCAGGGTGGTGGCACTGGTCCTTTAAGCATCCCAGCACTTGGCAACCTAGAAATCCTCACAGAAAGGGGGCTTCCGAACTTAGTAGAGGATGTAATGGAACAGGTGGTGGACAGATGGATTCAGCCAGTCATAGCCTGTTTTCAATGTGTTGAAGACGCACTCTCCCAGCTGGTGCCAACCAGCACAGGCCCCTACCTCTTCAACATCAAGGTCCTCCACTTCACCAACTGGCAGTGAAAGTGTTCTTCGGACTTGGGACTCCTGCACCATCTCTTCCTCAGTCCATCTTCCCTTATCCTTTATCCATCACCCTCTTACCTATTGCCCACCCACAGTACCTTATCATAAAAAATATTTAAAAGATAATAGGGGGTCTATTTCCATACAAAATTATAGTCCCCCTCCTCTTCCACTTTCTCCAGCACAAACCATCCTGATGTCTTCCTTCTTTGTTTCCCCTATTTGTTTGCCTCCCTTTTTTCAGTCTTTCCCATCTCCCCCTTTCTGTTCTTTAGTAAAACTATCAGGGTGTCCACAGAGGGATATCCTTATATAATATCGTGAACACCTTTATTTTTTTTTTAATTGTAATTATAATAACAGTGCTCAATCTGCCACTTGCTTTATACCTTTCAAGTATGACTGTGCTTAGCCACACTAACCCCCCCCCCCCCGATACTCAAAGACAAATGAAGTAAGACAAAGCCTCAAGCTTTTGTATACTAATTCACAAGTTCCCAGAGTTGAATGGGCATGGGCATGCATTTAAAACCAGCTTCACACATTTCTTGCAAATCACCTATACTGATCTTATTTGCTTATCTGTCTAGAGGCACTACTCACAGAAAACCACTAGGCATGTGCAAAGTCCTGGACTGTGGATATCAGCAGAAAAGTTGATTTCTTATCTGTGTGAAAAAAACAGTGCATGATATAATAAATGGTACTTGAGTTGGGGAGTGTTACTAACATTAAGTAAGTCAGAAGGAAGGGTGAAGCATGTTCAAAATGTAATAAATCTTAATGGAAATGGTGGGGCCCACAAAGGCCTGTTTTTGTGATGATGAAAAGCATTTAGTACAAGATTGTGAATAAAGATAATGTAGGCAATGTGGATAGAAAGAATATGCAGCTAAAAGTTGTGAACCCAAGTGCAGTAAATGAGGTGTCCAAGAGCATTTTAAGTTTGATTGTCATTTGGGTGGCCACGGTGGTGCAGTGGTTAGCATTGTCACCTCACAGCAAGAGGTTCTCCGGTTCGATCATCGGCTGGGGTGCCTTCTGTGCGGAGTCTGCATGTCCTCCCTGTGGTCGCGTGGGTTTCCACCGGGTGCTCCGGTTTCCTCCCACATCCCAAAGACATGCTGCAGCTGGATTGGACACTAAATTGGCCCTAGGTGTGAGTGCGTGTGTACCTTCTGTGGAAGGTTGGGCGCCGGGCTGGCAACTCGACACTGTAAAACTCCACTGCCAATCATGAGCGGACAGGTAATCCATTGTGGCGACCCCTAACCGGGAAAAGCCGAAAGAAGAAGAAGAAGTTTAGATGATGAAGGAATAATTGAAGGAAGCTCTGAAATTAATATAAAAAGATGACACAGAAAATGTTATGGAAGAAAAACATTGAAGAATAACAAATAGTAAATTCAGTATAAATGGAGTTAAATATTGGCAGAAAAAGACGTTTGGGCAGAGAATAAGTGTGAATTAATGGAGAATGATGAAGAGTAAGGGGACTTTGACTCAGGAGAAGAACAGAATAATGAAAAGTTAGTAGGAGGAAGAGTAATAAGAAAAAGAAAAGTTGAAAAAAGAAAGGAAAATGATGACTTCAGGATATCAAGTGTTAATGTGAACAGTATTAGAAATGAAATTGGGACTAATAGTAATCAAATGGTGTAAGAATGTGAAAGCAGAAATTACAGTATATGTTTTTTAGATACAAGATGTGTTAAAAAGAGTAATGGGGATAGAACTGTGGCATTTTGAGGAAAGAAAATTATATGGTCTGAAGGTATGTTCTTGCAGAGGGATTTTGATAACTAAAGAAAAAAAATATGAGATGTTACAGTACTAATACCAAGTAGGATTTTGTGTGATATACGAAATGGAGAAAGATGTATAAGATTATTTACAATTTATATATATATATATATATATACACACACACACATATATACATACATACACACACACAATTAGGTAGATAAGTCTGAGATCTGAAAATATGTTATGGTTAATGTGTTTATCAGGATCTGCTTTCAAAACCTGAATTACCAGAATCTCGAACTTCAAATCACTGAGACAAAAATGCCGATTTTGCAAAAGACTGGAACTATACTGAAAATACTGAACCATACAATATTGTAAATGTACAGATTAGCTAAAATGAAACCCTTAAAATAAGTATGTATACCTTTAAGAACTTACACTACCTGCCTTTCAAACATGTTATACATCACGTTCAACTCTCCAGGAAGTGTAACAACATTATGTTAGGTTGTGCTGTACCGGGTCCGCAGTAGCAAGGCCCACCTAGATCTCGCCCACTGCCCAGCAGTCCGGGACTGTAATGTATTTTTTTTGCATTTTTTCAGGGGCGCTGTGCTCCCTTGCACCCCCCACATCCCCTGTAAATGAGTTGTACCAACTCCAAGATCACACTACATTAAGGAAAGGGGTAAACACCCACAGCACTCCCACATCTGCTCAAGAACCTCCCGGTGGGGTACGCACGTACAGTATCACCTGATATTCATCAGCATCTTGTAAAAACAGTAAGGCAGTGATAACTTCACTGTGCATTTACCATGTGGAAAACACTTGAAAAGACAAGATAGATTAATTGTGTGAGTATTTATCTTCACTAAAGTGGTAAGGACAAATACTCAGTAATCCTTTGTTGAATGTTCCTATTTTACAGACTTTAGGAAGACTTTTTAACTTATATAATGTTTATTTTATTACTACTTATTATATAAATTCTTGATGTTATTTTATACAGAACTAAAATATAGATATAAAAAATTACGTTATTCTTATGAAATATTTAAATGTGTAGCATTTCATGAATACTATTGTGGTACAGAGAAAAAAAATGAAACGTATATAACTTGATTTTTGTTATTGTGAGTTTCGGTATTTTAAACTTTCAGTCTTTTGTAAACTCAGTGTTTTTGTCTCGGTAATAATGAAATCTGAGATTCAAGTAATTCAGGTTTTGAAAGTAGATCCATTTATCATTATGATAGGAGACTTTAACTGTAGTTTCAGGAAGGAGAAGGGGAATGTAGCACGAGATGTGAACATACTGAAGGAAGTTATAAAATGTGGAGAACTGCAGGAAGGGGGGAAAGAATGGAATTATAAGAGATTTTGAAGCTCAAGGTAGATTATGTAATACACTTTAATGAAATGGAAGAAATAGGAGGAGGTGTGGACTTTGCTGAGTTTTCTAAACTCAGAGCTGTGTGGGCAAAAATCTATGAGAATAAAGAGATACAAGAAGGAAAAGGAATAAAAAGCATTACTTGAAGTTAGTAACATGAATATAAATATATATATCTGTGTGTGCACTTCATTAACAAGGGTGGAGCACTGATGCAATTGGACCAATTTCAGAACAGTCTATTATGTAAATAATGCTGCATCTTCCTATTGTCATGTTTTCCGTATAATTTATGCTTGAACACTATGACTTTATTATGTCTGCTGAGTTTTTATTCTGACAAATGTGTAGGTTTTTAAATTTTGTGTTTGAATGTCATGACTTTATTATGTTGGTTAAGTTTTCATTCTGACAAGCTAATGTGTTGTTTTCACATTTGTGCTTGAATGTTATGACTTTATTATGTCTGTCTAGTTTTTCATTCTTTTAACCTTATGTATCTGGAACTTTGCTACCTGGGCCTCTTCTGAAATGGGTACCTCATGACCCAGTCGGACTTTCCCGATAAACAAGAGTCCAAATAAATAAATAA
This sequence comes from Protopterus annectens, assembly GCF_019279795.1. Classification (NCBI taxonomy): domain Eukaryota; kingdom Metazoa; phylum Chordata; order Ceratodontiformes; family Protopteridae; genus Protopterus; species Protopterus annectens. The sequence continues at coordinate 623,367,181 of NC_056747.1, read as the reverse complement.
ATAAATTATTTGGTATGTATGATGGATATTGTTTGAAGAAGAGTATAGGAAAGCATTTTTAATTTCAGAAAAAAGAATACAAAAGAAATAATGGAATAATGAAAGAGCTTCAAACAGAATTTTAGGAAAAAAATAAAGAGAAAGTTTTATAATAAAAACAAAGTTAAAATCTATTAATTAGGCAATGATTGTTCTTAAAAGGTAAGAAAGAGGAAATAAAACTTATTTAGGAAAACAAATGAGGATAGAAGAAGGAAGAGTGGAAGCATTGTATGATAAAGAGAGTGGTGTAAGGTATAAACAAAATAATTAATGGAAGTAGTGGACATATTTGTAGATTAAATTTATAAAACAAAGAAGTTGAGAAACAGGAGTGTTGTATTAGAAATATCTGAAGGTACTAAGGCAGGTCTGGAAAAGGAGATTGCTGTTAAAGAAATGCAGGAAGTAATAAAGGAAGGGAGAAAATAATCAAAGCCAGTATTAAATGGACCAAGTAATTAGTTTTACAAGTGAATGGTGTTGGAAGAAAAAGTGGTTTTCTGTAAAGAAGGAAATTAATTGATAAATGAAGGGATAGAGCAGGAAGACGTATGCAGTGGAGTGATAAAATTTATACTGAAAAAAACATAAAAGGAAAGATAAGATAATGAAGACCTATAACTTTAATGAGTACTGATTTATAAAATATTCATTAGAATAATATAAAAAAGATGCAAAAAAGTGTTAACTAAGGTAATAGGAAATGTTGTGTTTGGTGTAAAATGGAGAGAAGTAAAGGAGATGTTAATAACAGTAAAGGAAATGTAGACTGGGCAAAACTAATATCAGACTCCCCAAATCTCAGCATTAACCTTCATGGTTTCAAACATCTTATAACATCCCCCACATGCTTAAATAATAACTGCAGTACCAGCTCAATCCTAGACTTGTTTCCATACTACTGACCCCAATCTCTACCACAACCCCTGAACCCTACCCTACACCATTAGTGATCATCTCCCCATTCATATTCAGAGACATTTTCACCAAACTCCAAGGTCTCACCTATATAGAGATTGCCAAAAACTCTCTGGCTTTAACACTGAAATATTTAACAGCAGACTCTCATCCACTAACTGGTTCTGCCTCCTTCCTCTTAAAGAAGCTGTACAAAAATTCAATCAAATGTCCCTTGAAATTCTAAACTCATTAGCTCACTTAAGAAAAATTAGGATAAAAGCTAGCTATGTCCCCCTGGCTTTACAAAGACACTTGTTCCCTTATGCACAAAAGAGACTGTGTTTGGAAAATCTGGCTCAAAACCAAATCCCCTTCACACCTCCAAAATTACAAACACCTTAGAAACCTTACCAAAAAACAAATCAACAAAGACAAGCTTTCAGAGCCATTAACTACCAACCTCAAGTGACTAAATACTTACCTTATGTGCTTCAGTCATTGAGTAAGGCCATCACAGAGCCTTAGACACTAGAATCAAATCAGTGTAGGCGCATGCTAGTTATCCAGGCCTCACAAATAGCCAGACAGCATTAAATGCAGCCATGATGCTGTGGATGCCTTTTCCAGGACAGCTGCTACTGGCTCAGTCATCAGGAACTGTGCCTGGTTATGAGGTCAGTCCATACCTCTCAACCTCTTAGAGCAAGAAATCTGGACAAAGCCATAAATAAAAGTGGGAACACTTTTAAATATTGCTCTTACACAATTAGATTCACCAAAATTAACTCCAAAGAGTTATAAGCCACAAACAAAACAAGAAGGTGAGTTCAACAAACCACAGAAGCCGAAGTGAAATCCAAAAAACCTTTTACTGGAAACTTGTTAGCGCTTTCGTGTGATGATATCCAAACACTTCTTACAACCACTGTTTAAATATACGTCTCTATTAACACATTTGTTCAATTACTTAAAAACAATTAAACCAATTTCTCAATTAATTAATTAAATACTGCCCTGATAAAAAGTAATGCTGTATTAGGAACACAGTTTAAAAACAAGTGTTATACTACATTAATTTATTAAATTAATTAAGTTAAAAACCTGAGTCTGTATAAATTGATTGGTACCATAATATATACCTTAATACTTGAACAATCATACTTACATTTTCTAACCATTGCAAGTCAAAATTGTTGTATTAACTTTATTATTTAATTTCTTATGTACAAAAATTGTTTATAAAGATGAATAAATAAATAAATGGATGAACAAACAATATCCCAACCTACATATATTAATGTAAAACAGTTATTATTTAAAAAATATATGTATGTATATGCATATGTTTATTTTATCTTATAAGTGCTTTTTGCTTTAATAAACATTTGATTGAACATGTTTCATTGATCCCAGGGTGGACATGTGCGTTTGTTTTTAGTTGCCAAAGCAACTCGCATTCTTCTAACTTTAGATGCCATGGTCCTCCCCTGGGGTTTGTTCTTATTTTCTGCACAACATTAAACACAAAACTGTGATTAATGTTTTCTGAAATATGTTTTGCAAGTGCATTGGACATGGTTCGCCTAGAAATCGCATATGTGTGTTCATAAATACGTTGTTTTAGGTGCCTTTCAGTTTTTCCAAAATAGAATGCAGAACAGACTGTACATGTTGCCAGGTATACTACTCCTTGAGTAAGACAATTACATTTCTCATTTATATAGTATTTTACGCCCCTAATGGAAAATGTTGATCCAGTTTTTATATATTTACAGTAACTACAATGACCACACTTAAACATTCCTTTGTTAACTTTGTTTTCAGGGATGGAGCCTTTCTAAAAATTACTATAGGTTTTTGTCCTATGTTAATGTTAGGATTTTGGCCTTGTTTTAGGAGTTCCCAGTTGTTGTCTAGGATGCGTCTAAATTCCGCACTTAGTTCATTGAATTGTGTGGAAAAACTAATATTAAAGTTTTTTTGTTGTTGTTGTTCTTCTTCTTCTTGAATGATTCTAGAAGTATCATTGACTTCAGTCTCTACTATTCTATCTAATGAATTATTGCTATCATGTATTTTTAGAATGGGGCCCAGTGAACCAATAGACCTCTTTCTTGTTACTTCTTGAATAACTGAATTTATTAGTCTTCGAGGATACCCTCTATTCAGAAACATGGTAGTCAAGAAGTCACACTCTTCTAAAAAAGAACTTTCTTCTGAACACATCCTAGATGCTCGTACTACCTGGCTCTTAACAACCCCTTTCTTTTGAAAGAAAGGGTGGGAACTCGAAAAATGTAAAAATTAGTTACTGTAATGGGGTTTTCTATAAATGGAAGTAGTATATTTCATCTTTTCCATATCTTTTTTTATATTGATGTCTAGAAAGTTAATTGATGACACATTGAACTGATAAGTAAATTGTAAGAATGAAATAAAAGAGTTCATTTCGTCAATAAGTTTAATAGCGTTGTTTTCATTTGTTTTCAAAATCATTAGTATGTCGTCTTGGTATCGTGTGTACCAGATGACTGAATCTTTAAATATTTTTTGTGGAAATAAATAAGTATGTTCCCAAAACGCCATTACTGAGTTGGCAAAGGACCCCCCACAAGGGGAGCCCATTGCCACTCCTGTTGACTGAAGATACAATTCGTTTTTAAACATGAAAAAGTTATTTTTCAAGACCAATTCTAACAAACTTATGATCAGATCAATGTCTTCACCTGGCAGATGTTTATTCAATAAAAAATCTCTAACCCATTCTGCACCCATTTCTTGTGGAATTGCTGTATATAGGTCCTTGACATCAGCTGTCAAGAACGCAAAATCAGCTTGAAATGGAATACTGTTTAATTTTTCAAGGACAAACCAAGAGTCCTTGCATATTTGTGACTCATTTTTAAGTACTTGTTTTAGTTTATTATCTACCCACTTGGCACAAGAGTAGGTTATGGACTGACGTCCATCTATTATAGGCCTAAATGGAGGGTTATGGATGTTCTTATGCAGTTTAGGAACTCCGAAGATGACAGGAATCATAGGGGCTGGCATGGTTAAATACTGATATAATTCTGTGCCTATAGTGCCTTCAATATACAAATCACTCAAAGAATTTTTTATTTTTTGATAAGACTGATTAAGTTCATTCTTTGAGATTTCTATATAGTTATCACTTGATAACATTTCTTTTATCTGCTTATCATAGTCATCTTCGTACATAAGGACAGCCCCCCCACCTTTATCGGGTTTCATGACCCGGATATTATGTGCCTTTACTAGGTCTATCAAATTATGCATTTCTACATTAATATGTTTTTTATGAAAAAACTCTTTATTCAATGCTCTTAAGTGGATTTCTACTACTCTTACACAATTAGAAAGTTGATGGAGTAACAGGTTTTGCATTAGCATTAATTTTCTGAAGGATATGAAGTCTGAAACTCAAATGTCTGTTATTATTTTCTAACTTCAATCTTTGGTGATTTACCAATAATTTGCCAGAAAAATGCAATTTTATGAAAAATGAATCAAAAATATGAGGCCAAAATCTGGACATTCTGTGAAAATCTTTACAGTTGAGAGGTATGGTTCAGTCTACTCCTGAAGATTTTGTCTGAACCCTTAGAATGTCCTATGGATAATAACTTCTGTGTGGCCCACAGGCTGCCAGTCTTTTCAAAGCATTGCAGGAACAGTGAAAGACTGCTGTCGGATTCTTCTCTCCACAGTTCCAAGGTACCACACTCTCCTACCTTTCCTTCTTACTCAGGCTTTCCTGGTATCCCTAGACTTAAAGGATGCCTATCTGCACATTCTCATCCGCCCTTCCTGAAGAAAATGTCTCATTTTATTTTACTGGATCATTTATTTATTTTTATTTATTTATTTATTTTACATTTGTTGACCGGGAAAATCCGACTGGATACATGTCCATTTTCAGCGGAGGCCCGGGGAGAAAAGCTCCACATCGACAATAGTTACATACTTATAAATTCCACATTGACATTAGTTTATGAAATCAAATTTAAAGTTTCCTGCTTTGCCCTTTGGTCTCTCTACAGCTCCAAGGGTTTTCACAAAGTGTTTACCTCCTTTGCCACACTCATGGCATAGATATCTTCCCTTACCAGGACAATTTTCTAATCCAGACACTATCCAAGGAGATTCTCCTCATGCATCTTCATTACATTGTTTGGCTTCTGACTCTTTTGGGGTTTGCTATCAATTTCACAAAATCTCATCTCAGTCCCAGTAAGGACTGGAGACTTCCACTATGCATGCCATTATCCCTAATGAGAAGGATGCCACCCTAGTCAACTACTTAAGAACACTGTCCACCAAGACTCACTGCATGGCATGAGAAATCCTCAGGGCTCTGGGGATCATGGCTGCTACAGTTCCTATGCATCCCCTTGCCAGACTACACATGAGGAAAAAAACAGTGGTATCTCTAATCGGTATGGTCCCAACACACCATGTCAATGCCCTCATCCCCCTTCTGCCCTGCATCAAGAAGGAACTTCTGTTGTAGAGCATTCTGGTCACTCTCAACCTGGGTCTTCCATACACCCCAGTCCCAAAATGCTAAGTCCTATTCACAGATGTCTCAGATAGGACATGGGGAGCTTGAACAGGAGCCCACAAAGTTCAGGGGGAGTGCCTACGCCACCTGGTAAAAGACCATGTCAACCTAAAAGAAATGAGGGCACTTCTGCAGGCCCCGCAGACCTTCTCACACCTATGGAAACTGGTGTACATAGACACCACCTTGATGTGGTATGCAAACAAGCAGGAAGACACAAGATCCTGGTGGCAGACATTTTAAGCAGGGGCATGGAGGACCCTCACAAATGGACTTTGAACAGGAAAGTCTTCAAAGCTATCATGCTGCAGTGGGGAACACTGCAGACAGACCTTTTTCCTTCTCCAGAACATTGCCTGCTTCCTCTTTTCTGCACAAGGAACCTGTTTCCACTACCCTGGAAAAAAACAGATGCTTTCTCCTTCCAGTGGACAGGGAGGTTCCTCTACACATTCCTACACATTCCCTCCTCTGCCACTGCTTTCATGACTTCTGTTCAAGGCCCATAAGGACTCCAAAACATCTGCTTCTAGCCAAGACAGCACTGGTTCCCTTTCTTGTTTCATCTGATAAAGGGCAATTTTTGGAGACTCCCTCTACAACCAGATCTCATAATTTAACAGAAAAGGTAACTTCTTCATCCCAATCTCCCTAAAGGATAGGATTTTATTCCCTAAAAGACATGTTTTCTCTGAAGAGGTGATTGAGGTAGTACAATTAGCCAGGAAACCCAGTACCAGGAAGTCATACATGGCCAAGTGCAAAATATTCTCCACTTGGTATCATAAATACAGACTGCAACCCCTTTTGTCAGACATTCCCATGGTACTTCAGTACCTGTGTGAGCTATTACACTCTGATTTGGCCTGTTCATCCATTAAAGCCCAGTTATCTGCTATCAGTGCATGCTTTCCCTTCAAGCCCCATCTCACGTCCAGGGCAAAAGTCAAGCTTTTCCTGAGAGGCATTTTGCACCTTAAACCTCCAAGGAAGCCTGTCATCCTACAGTGGGACCTAAATGTTGTGTTGAAAAACTTACTTTTCCTCATTTTGAGCCAGCATCTTCTGCCATCCCAAAATTCTGCACATGGAAAACAATTCTTCTTCTGGCCCTCAACTCAGGTCACAGAGTTGCTGAACTTCATGCTGTTGTGGCCATTCTCCCTTTTCTCATCTTCCATAAAGATAGGGGTACGCCTTAGGGTCAATCCTTACTTCATGCCTAAGTAGTTAATGAGTTGACCCTCAAACAGGCCATCAACCTGTCAACTTTCTTTTCCAGTCCCCAAAACAGGGGGAATAAATCTTACACTTGTTATACATTCACTGGCAATTGAGGTTTTACCTGGAAAAACTAGGGATATCAGGAAAACAGATCAACTCTTTAGCTTCTTCATGAACTCCAAGTTGGGGCAACCAGTTTCTAAACAAACTATTGCATCCTGAATTTCAAAGGCTCTCTCCTTCTGCTATTCACACTATGGAAGACATTTGCAATCCTGCTTGAAAGCACATTCCACTGGAGCAGTGGTGTCATCTGGTGCCTTCTACAAGGAGTTGGATACCAGATCCATTTTAGAAGCTGCCAACTGGTCTTCTGTCCACACCTTCACTAAATACTGTAAGGTCGATGCCTTCTGTAAGTCCAGGGTGACCTTTGGCAAAACAGTTCTGTTTGGCCTCCTAGATTCTACAGCCTCACTTTAACCTTCCACCCTTCTTCTCTCTACACCTCCTGGAATCACCCATCTGTTATGAATATTGCAACAGTTATTTTAGTCGGGACATAGTACAGTTGTGTAAGAATTTACTATAACAGTAGATAACCTGTTGATCATAGTTGTAGTATTCCTTCCCTCTCTCCTTATCTCCCCTACTCTTCTCATTCTTACACACACACACACACACACACACACACACACACACACATACACACACACACACACACACACACACACTTTCCCAGTTTATTACATCACTTTTTAGGGAGGGTTACTTCTCTGTTCAAATTTCACCCCTCTTCGCAGACCAGTCTCCTTTCTTAGGTGTCTTTAGGCCACTAGCTGGAGATAGTCTGAGTATCTTACATGTAAATCCAGTTATATACCCCTACACCAACAAGCTGAGGTCATCACTGGACATACATCCTACGGAAAGTATAGCTTTGGTTCCTGGACAGACATCAGTGGACAGCTATAAATACTGCAACAGTTATAAGCAGAACATCTCTTGTTATAGTAAGTTTTTGCACAACTGTAATTTTGCAATAAAGATCAAGGAAGGAAGATGTGAAACAGAAATACTAGCCTTGGACTACATGGAATGGGTAGAGACAGTGGTGAAACAGATGAAGCCTTAAGGAACAACATAGGGAAATGGAGCACAACAGAGATGAATAAGCTTTGGGAGATCATAAAGTGCAGCATTTTAAAAAGAGTGTAGAGAAAACTTGGTAGGATAGAAAGTCAAAAGATAGTAAGAGACCACATTGAAGTAATGGAAGTGTTTGAAGGTGAAGAAAAAGGCTAGAAAAAATGAAAGTAGGCAGGGTACCAGAGCAACAGGAGCTCAAATTTATAGTATTATAGTCATATCAATAAGTGTGTTTTCTTATAGTGACAATCCTTTTTCAAATAGAATGTGAAGATAAAGAATTCGGAATTTCACGGTGCCATGTCTCTTAGCCTTGGCACAAATACTGTTTGTGTGGGTCACGTGGATGTGGCATCCTGAGAGTGGAAGCTCAATATATGTAAAAATAAGTTACCTAAGAAGGCATACATAAAGTATTTGGGTATTAAATTTACTGCAATGGATCATCTTGAAAATCAGCTGATACTGTAACTGTTCAGTTATCCCTTTTTTCTTCTTCACACTGCTTTCTAGACTTAAAGTTCATCCACATCTAATTACTCAATATCTTTAATGGCTTGAAGACTGCTAGCAGTAGTCATGGAAAAGAAACACATACATAAATGCAAATTATCAGTTGTTGAAGAGAGGCATCTCTGTTGTAAGATATCATTTTATTTTCTGATGTACTTTATTCTTTTCAGAGTGACAAGGGAACTGCATCCTTATATTATATTATATTGTATTATATTATATAATATTTTATTTTATTAAAAAACAAAAAGAAATGTGGTCAAAACCTGAGGTAATGAAAAACCAGTAAACCAAACAATACCTGGTAACCAGTATCCAACCCTCAATGCACAGTGAACCTGATAAATATTGCCTGTAGTGTTGAAAATAAGTAGATTGTATTGTATGTAATATGTTAAGCACTTTCATCTGCTCAGGGAGTTCTTCAGAACAACATCAAATCAATTCAGTACACCTTTTAAAAGAGTAAATGCAAACCTTTTGGTGTATTATTTAAGATCCTGCCTTAACATCATATCCTTCACAGACCAGCATAACAAATACATTTTAAATGGATCTTAAGAAAAATTAAAAAAAAAAAAAAATATATATATATATATATATATATATATATATATAAAATCATGTTTAATATGTTCAAATGTATACATACAATGTGTAAAATGTGTTATTATATGAAAACACGTATACCAAACACAAACCCACAAATATTACAAATTTTAATTTTAATTTGTTAGTTTATAAAAATAGGAAAGTTGGTAAAATATTAAAAGTTGATTCCCTGGGACACAAAATTTCATGTCAAAGCTTAGCTGCTCTTAATTTTAACACAGCTAAGGTTTGACATGAAAACTTGGAAGGCTACTGGCATTCAGTGTCAGTTGGCAAAGTAATTCACAGTATTCTAAAAAATGTTTTCCCTTGTTCACCCTTGGATCACGGTCTACTTGTACTAAACTCAAAAAATAAACCTGATGTTCATACATTCCAACAAGTGCTTGTATAAAGCATTGGTTTCTACTTTATTACTAATGTCATTTGTGTGCTCGTAAATTCTCTTCTTCAGGCCTGTTTCAGTTTTGCATACATAGAATAATGAGCATATCTTACCAATCACCAAATACATCACCCCCCCCCCCAATTTAAACAGTTAAAATACTTATAACTTTTCAAAGTTTGTCCAGTAATTGGGATGTTTAATGTGTCCACAAACAATACTTCGGAAATGGTTCACAGAAGGATTTCAAACCAACACAACTGTGTTAATTTTATGAAACACGGAATTTGTTGAGTGCTTTCATCTTCATTAAAGATTTCATCAGAATGATTCAGTACACTAAACAGTGCATTTTGTAAATTTCATTGACAGGAGACACAAGTACATTGGATTACATCACTTCCTATTTAAGTAAATCTCAATAAAACAAATTTTCTCACACTTATCAACTTGTTAAAATAAACTCCAAGTAAAATTAATACTTGTGTATTATTTTGTAAAGCAAAACTTGTTACATTTTAAAAGCTTTTGGCAAAATGCATCATTAATTTTTATTGACAATGTTCCTGTCATCATCTTGTGATTCAGTGTATTATTTTTTGCTATAAAAAAATTACTGTGCAAAAAAAGTTGTTATAGCTTGGCTGCACGCATTTTCAAAACTGGACATAGCGACAGCTGTCCATTAAGTCCTGGGGGTAGACTTGCATTAAGGTGTAATTGCCATATTCTCAATATTCGAGTAAAGTCTCCTACTGTCCACCCCTAGGGTTTTATTTTACTTGTTATGATACCTAAAACGGGAATGCATTTTTCGTACATGTTTTTCACTGCTGATATAGATAGTGCTTTAGTTGCCAGTTCTCTAGTTATCTGGTAGTAATGCTCATAAACCCTTGCTTTTAGGGCTGTCTCTGTCTTCCCAACCTAAAATGAGAAACACACCTTACAATAGGCAAGGTAAACCACACCTTTTCCGAGACAATTAAAGTAGTTATTAACAGTAATTGGAATGCTAATCGTAGGGAGCTTAATATCAGTGCTCTGTACCATAAAGTTACACTGATGGCACATACTGCATTTGTAAGTACCTACTTTGTTATACCCAAGTCCTAATCTTTCTCTATCAACACTGTTTTTGAGAAGGTTTTTAATGTTACTTCCCCTTTTATAACTATATAAGAGGGGGTTGAAAAAAATTGCCGAACTGTTGGACAACATAGAAAAAATTCCCCATTATTTTTGAATAATTGTTGTATTTCCACCATATCATGATTGTATGTTAATGTCATGGATCTTTTGGAATTTGCTTCTGTTTTATTCATAAGACATGCATCGTATTTTGAGTTGATGCAATTTTCATCCCTCCATTTCGTACCTAGAAAGGGAATAAATTTGGTACCCCATCCTTCTTATATTTCTTTGTTCAAGTTGGTAACTAGTTGTTTGGGGTATCCTCTTTCTTAAAACAGTTTAGCCACACATTCTAGCTTTTTTACTAAATCACTGAAATTGGACATCATATCGGCAACTTATACCATCTGACCCTTTACAATTTTGATGAAGAGGATAGTTGCTATGAAAAAAATATATATGAATTGGTAAATTTTCTTTCCTGTACAAAGATGATTTTAAGTTGTTGCCTCTAGAACTTTGGTCAACTTGACATCCAAATAATGTACTTCCTGTAATGTAATACTATGAGTAAACCTTAATAATTTGGTGGTGGCATTTATATATATATATATATATATATATATATATATATATATATATATATATATATATATGTCTGTGTGTGTGTGTGTGTGTGTATATATATATATAAATATATATATATATATATATATATATATATATATAGATAAAGATATATATAAAAAGGTGAATTAAACACAAAACACTTTTCCCAGTGTAATAAAACCAAGTTTACAAAGAGTTGGGGCACAGACCTGTCCCATAGCAACCGCCCCCCTCGTTTGCTTAATATGTTCCCCTTCAAAGTAGACATAGGTATTGTCCAAAACAAGTTCCAAACATTCCATAACCATTTAAGTTCATTTGTGGTCATAGGTTCATAGGTAGGTACTAGGCTATTGGCCCAAAGGCCTATGTAAGCCTAGCCAACAAATTTCACTGGCTTACGCCACCCAAGAAAGTTAATTTCCTGTGCCCCTGTCAAGCAGAGCCCAAGAAGTGATCCCCTGGGTGTATTTCGTATTTCCCATCTACTCAAAGATTCTTCTTGAAGAGTGCTAATGAGGAACTTTGCTTGATATAGATGGGTAGCTTGTTCCAGAGTACAGGAAGTCTCTGGGACTGGAGTCTATCCCTCCAGCATGTCCTGCTTATTGTGATGACAAAGTTTAGGTCCCTAGAGAGTGTAGCTTGGAGGGATTGGGATTTCTTTAGGTGTAGCATGCCCAACAGCTCTGGGTTTAACATAGCTTTATGTGTTAGGCAGAGATCTCCTCAGAGTAGGTGATATGCTACAGAGTAAAGCTGGAGTTTTTTGAGACGATCAGTATAGGGCATCTGTTTGAGGCCAGTAATCCTCTTTGTGAGGTACTTTTGCGACCATTCCAGCTGCTGCAGATGTCTTGTGAGGTGCATTCCAAAAGGGGCATTGTACTCTATAATGGGTCTAATGAGTGCCGAGTAGAGGGAACAATTACCTCTTTTTTCCTGGATGAGAACCCTTTTGTGATGAGGTGTGCCACACAGAAGGACCTCCCGACTACCGCGGTGATGCGACTATCAAAGGAGAGACCACTGCCCACCTGGGTCCCAAGGTCTCTTATCACACATCCGGTTTTATGTAGACTGCCGTTTATGTGGTAGTTCATGGGTACAGAGTTTTTACCAAAGGGGACAACAACGCACCCCCCGGCACCGAGCCTGAGGCCTTGCCTCCGACACCAGGCATCTGTGTTAGTGAGGACCCTCCGTAGGATGTCCACATCATCCAGGGACCTGACCATGGCTCCCAGCTTGCAGCCATCTGCAAACCCCGCCAGTCAGAGGCCCTCAGTGCAAGCCTGTACCTCACAGAAGCAGATACCAAACAGGAGCGGTCCCAGGACTGAACCCTGTGTTACTCCACTTCTCACTGGTTTGTAGTCCGCAACCTTCACAGTGTGGGTTCTGTCAGTGAGCCAGTTGTCAACCCATCATGCGACACAGGGATTTATAGCTAGTTTAGTGAGTTTAGCCATAATTCCAGAATGGGGGATGGCATTGAAAGCCTTGGCGAGGTCAAGATAGGCTGCATGAACCACCCTACCCCCGTCCTCGGCCCCGGTGACCGCCTCAAAGAAGTCAACCAGGTTCAGAAGGCACGATCCTCCCCCCACAAACCCAAACTGGGTGGGGTCCAGAGCTCGGAGGTTACCAACGTCCCCGCTTATGAGCTCCATGATGATACGTTCTATGGCCTCGCAGACCATGGTCACCAGGCCAATAGGGCAACAGTTCCCAGGATCAGCAGTGGCCCCCCCCTCTGTGAAGCGGGATAACTGTTGCCATGTGCCACGCAGTAGGCACAAAGCCTAACGTGAGACTATAAATGAACATGGTGCTTAGGTGGGGAGCCAGTTCATTCTAAAGTTCATGTAAAACGCAGCCTGGGATGTTGTCCAGTCCACATGGATGCTGTGTTTTTTTTTTTTTTTTTTAGAGAGTGCAGCTTTTACCTGCATAGATGTGATTACAGGGACTCTGCATTCTTCCTTTAATAGATATGGGCCCCTTAGGCGGTGAGAGGGGGGCAAAGCTAGTACCGAGCCTATCTGCCAGGATGCTGCCAATTTCAGTTGGTTCTGCAATTTTCCTGCCATTGGGCTGTAACTCAGAGCAGATCTGGGTGTTGCCATTGAGATTCTTGACACAGCTATAGAATGCCTTGTGGTTGCCCCTGGAATCAGTAGTGATTTTGTTTTCGTAGCTAGCTTTGGAGGATACTATAACAGATCTCAGCTTCTTAGTGAGGCCGACCAGGGAGCTCCTCCACTCAAGGGACCCCACTCTCCCCCACAACAGCCTCTTCCCTCTGTTGTAGAGCCCATCCATGGCAGGATACCACCAGACTGGCCTCCCCCTCTCCGGAGGACAACGTCCTGGTTCTGTTTGGGATAGCACAATCCATGCATTCGTGTAAGTGCCTATAGAGTGTATCTGTGTAGGATTCAGCAGTTGTAACTGTATTGTCCATCTGCATGGGTGTCATGAAGTCCGCCACCTCTGTCCCAAGAAGCACGAAGTCGGCTTTGTAGAAACCTTTTACCGTGGTCTCCTTAATGGTGGGTGAGGGTGGGATGTGGACAGCCAGGGCGACCAGCTTATGGTTGGATCTGACCAACGAGGAGCCGACTCCAGGTGCAGAACACCAGTCACTCATGCTGGCAATGACTAGGTCTAGGACATTGCTTCCCCCAGTGGGGGCGTGGATAAGCCGATCCAGGGCAGTGGAACCCACGAATTCCAGAAAGGGTTGAGTGAAAACTTTGGTACATAAGCAGCTCTCCCAGCTAATGGTGGGGCAGCCGAAACCGCCTATTACCAGGGTGTCTGGTTGAACCCTAATATTTTCCAGTATATCAAGAAAACAGGAGTGGGAATCCTGGGGCATGGTGGGGGATCTGCAGCAAGCTACAATTTGGATTGCAGTTTTGCCCAGTTAGTTGCACTTGGATAACCTCGGATGCGTTATGCTGTGCAACCAGCCTGGAGATGTGGATATCCCCAATGAATATGGACACCTCCGCCCTTGGTGCTCCGGTCCAGGTTAGATGGCTGAAAAATGTGGCATGAGCCACAGCGCGGCAAAGCAGGGGTACTTTCTACAGCCCCGAATCAGGTCTCAGTCACAGCACAGATATCGATGCTCTCCACCCTAAGGAGTGCCTCAAGTGAGTGCATCCCAAGACCTAGACCTCTAGCATTGAGCAGCATCACCCTCAGGTTTTGATTTCCTGTTCCTGTTATGGTGGTGAATTTGTCATTTGAACCTTGCCTAAAAAAGGCACTACAGGGCCGGCAAGACCCCCCAGCGAGCATCCAGAATCCCAGGGGAAGACAGATGCAGGCCACCTCCGGCAAAGCATCACGGTCCGCCAACCATGCCACCCCAGACAGACAGACACTGGATCCCCCTAAAATGACACCAAAAGCTTAGCCAATTGTTGAAGTCAATCGTCTTGTCTCTGTACTGCGGTATCACTCTGGGCGATGGCAGGGCACTACCCAGGGCCATGGTCACACCTGCCTGGGTCACAAGGTCAGAGAGCCCCTCCAGGTCTCCTTTCATGCAGTCCAGGGAGGTACATCTCAGGCTGCCCACACCAACATGGACAATGACAGAGTCATATTTGTACTTGTGGAGTAACCCGAGTGAGCGGATCACGCGACGGATCCCGGCACCTGACAGGCAGCTAACAGTAACCTTCTCCCCGTTCCGCAAGGGGAGTGGGACAACCACAGAGCCATCTAGTACTAGTGCAGTGGGCATGCTGCCCTGCCTTATGGGCTGTAGTTTATTGGCACACTGAGTCTGTGGGCCATGTGTCATTTGAGTTGTGTGAGGTTGCTTGCGTTTCTGCTTTGGAGGTCTCTGCTGCTTGAGCAGATTATTACTGAGAGCCTCCGCAAATGTTTTTGTGTTTCTGTGTGGATTTTTTGTGATGTAGGTTTAGTGGGACTATGTGATGAGTGGGGTGTGTTGCAAGTGTTTACCTTCTCCTCTTGACTGTCAAGTTCAGTCTTGGTTGGAGAGGGCTTCACCTCCAGCCTGGCCAGACAAGTGCATCTCTCACAAGTTGTGGTGCCGGGTGGCAGGAAGAGAGGGCTGTCCGTGCATATGAGGTAATTGCCACACTGCCCCAAGATGCCCAGATTCATCAGATAGACAGGAGAGAACACTGGGAGCTTGACCCTTGGACATGCCTGAATAAAAAAACTACTTTCTTCTAGATAAGTGAGGAAAGTGAGTATTAGAGCCATTTTTCTCTAAGCAAGTGTGGAAAGTAAGTACAAAAACTGTTTTCCTCTAGGTAAAGAGGAAGGTTGAGTGTTGTAGAAATTTGTAGCTTATTTAGTGCTAACAACAAGTTCTGAACAAGTGCTGAGCACGAATAAGCAAATTCAAGCGCTAAAACTAAGAATCTGTACCTGGATCTTGTGGTAGATAGGCTACCTAGTGCTTACCACTTCCACTGATAAGCTAGAATGCTTCCCTCCAACACAGAAAGGCTTGGGGGGCTCAGAAGCTTACAAACAATCCTGGATATAGCAAATCTGTATCTGGGCTACATAGGTTTGGATAGTTTATTTTCCTTAATAAACAAAATCACCACCCAAAACTGCATTTTGTGCTTACCTGGATTATCCCTGTCCAACATTCAAACTTGTTTGATGACCTGAAACATTTAAGTGTATCAGGCCAATCATCAAGTATGATGTCCCATTTGGCATGTGTCTCACTAGACACATGCAACAGCTAGAAAGGCCACAAAAAGTACCTCACGAAGAGGATCCTAGGCCTTAAACACATGCCCTACATGGACAGACTCAAAAAACTCCAGCTATTTTCTGTCTCACATAATCTACTAAGTGGCGATCTTCTGCTTGACATACAAAGCCATGACTGACCCAGCTCTGTTAGAAGTGCTACATCTAAAGAAATCCAAATCCCTCCACAACACATGCTCCAGAGACCTCACCCTCATTACCACAATCAACAGAACATGCTGGAGGGACAAGTTCATAACCCAGAGACTGCCCATGCCCTGAATAGACCTCCCACACATGTCAAGCAGAGCACCTTATTGGCCCACTTCAAGAGGCATCTTGATGAGTTGATGGGAAATAGAAAGTTCACCCCAGGGATCACTGCAGTGGCTCTAATTGATAGAGGCAGTGGGAACTAACGTTGGGTGGCACGATGCCAGGGCACTTCTATAGGCTATGCTTGTAAAAGCTCCAGGGACATTAGCCCAATACACACCTACAGTGCAATGAAAAAGTACTTGCCCCTTCCTGATTTCTTATTTCCCCTCATGCCCGTCACACTCAAATGTTTCAGATCATCAAACAAATCTAAACACTAGACAAAGACAACCCAAGCAAACACAAAAGGCAGCTCTCAAGTGATGATTCTACTAATCAAGGGAAACAAACTAGCCAAACCTACAAAAATTCATGTTCATTTAAAATTTATTCACACCATTCCATTCAAACTTGGATATCTATAGTAACAAATATTCATTGGGAAAACTGCCCTTCACTAGAAACCTTGGCTAAGAAATCCCAATAATCTATTTGTATATGATCATAAAGTCGTAGTATAGATTTTAATTTCCTGTCCAGAAACACTGTAGAGAGATAAGTCTTTGATTGTTTAGCAGCTACTATTGGCCTAAGGGGTGGATCTTGTAAATATTTTGTGAATCTTTGGTATCCCAAAGAAAGTTAAAATAACTGGTCTAGGATTTGTAAGAAATGCACCTAGGCTGTTGTCTAGACTACCATGTAAAAAGTTGTCATTCAAAATCAAATCAGTTCTCCCATAGGCCACGTTGATCTCATTTTTTGAAACTTGCACATATCTAGAATCACTATTCAGTACATGCAACATTTTGACCCTATAACACCAAATGCCCATAATATTCCCCACCCCCCCTTGTTAAGTTTCATAACTCTTATATCCTTATTCAAGTTCAATTCTTTCAAAATATGTTTTTTATCAGAATGTAAATTAAATAAATACACGCCTCTTCTTAGTATTCAAGTAATGTCTTATATCATACACTACTAATGCTTCAAAGCTGATGAGTATAGGATGCAAAGGGGGGGGGGATTCAACCCCCCCCCCCAACTGACCCATTGCTGCAGCTGTGGTTCCAAAACATATCCACTTGCAGGGTATATTGATTGAAAGCTGAAACCATTCTTACATATCCACAAGCATATTCTGATTGATTCATGGGACTTTTTAGCAAAAATGACAGTGAATTTATATCAGGGCATATCCGTATTAATCACCATTGACATTGCTGATTTATTTTCTGTTATTTCTCATGAAGTTGGGTTGCAGTGGTTTGAAAAAGTATTATTTGAATGTGAAGTCTTGAAGGGTAGGGACTTTAAATGTCTTGTGGAGTGTATGGAATTAGTTTTAACCAATATTTTTTTTTCTACTTCGAGGACAGGTTTTACAAGCAATTGAATGGTGTGACTATGGGTCCAGCATGCTCCTCTATGTATGCCAATATGGTTGTATGTTACTGGGAGCGGGAACACATATTTTAAGTCTGGATATACGAGTTATACCTCTTTATATGTTTGATTTTTGGATGACATTTTTAAATAAAGAATGATTCATTGGAAAATTTGGATGAATTTGTTGAATATCTCAGTAGTAATACTGATTTTTTAAAGCTCACTTACAGATACTGAGAGGATGAGATTAGTTATCTTGATGTGAACATCCAGAAGTATTTGTTCAATAGCAGGTTTATATTTAAATTTCACAGGAAGGAAAACTTTTCCATTTCTTATTTGTATTATCATAGTGAATATCCACCCCTAAAAGATGATTATTATTAAGGGTCAGTTAATAAGAACAGCTAGGATGACCTCTTCCCGATATTAACATTTTTATTGAGTGAAAGTGTTAAACTCCAGGATTTTTTCTTCAGTGGGGTTATCCTCTTAATTTAGTTAAAACAATAGCAGAGGCGGTCCAGCTGGGATGGGGTGTAAAGGTTGTCCCCATATTGGAGAAAAGTGATGAAAGTAGAGTTGAAAATGTAAAGGTTGATATTTGTAATGAGAAGAATGCGAATTACACCAGATCTCTTATTATGAGGTACAAGTAAGATACATGGGAGGTCCAGAACATTATATCTTGATATTGGCAGATGTTTTTCAAAATGCCCAATGGTTTGAGAGTTTTCTCGCAAGCCTTGGTATACACTTACAAGAGAGGGCATAATGTTAGAGATTCTAGAAGAAGTGTTTAGTATATATGTTTTTATATAATAATATATTTTACACATTGTACGTAGACATTTGAACATATTTAACATGATTATATTTTATTTTTTAAAAACTTTTAAGATCCATTTAAAACTTATTTGTTATGCTGGTCTGTGAAGGATCTTGGATAATGCACCAATAGTGTGGAGTTTACTGTTTTAAAATGTGTTTTGAATTGATTTGATGTTGTTCTGAAGAAATCTTTGAGCAGACGAAAGTGCTTAAATATTATATATAATAAAACCTACTTCTTTTCAATACTGCAGACAATATTTATTCTGTTTGCCCTCTATTGTGGCTTGGCTATTGCTTACGAGGTATTATTTGGACTAATATTATATTATATAGGAAAAAAACTAGGCAAATGATCTTGAGGATTATAAGATACCTAGTGAAACATTCCTTTAAGTAGACAAACTTGAAAAATTGTGCCTCTCTTTTCAAGCATTTAATAGTGCTGTCCTCCCAAATCAGGCAAGGGCTATACATGATAGTCGCGGTGTAAGTTTGTATCTACTCATCTAATCATCAAGACAAGCATTAAAGTTAGTAAAAAATAGTGATTTGTTTGACTTGCAGTGGAATATATATTCCATGGGCTGGGAATACATTGAAATAGGGACCTCTCTCTCAAGTGAGATTTCTTTATTTGTTGGTATAGATTTAGATCCCTAGTGTAGATTTTGTAAAGCCACTGATTCTGCATAGAAACAGGACATAAAATAGGATTTTTTTCATGGCCTTGAAAAGTAAGAGATGGGTCACTTTGGAGCAGCCTGTGGGCTACTGATCATAAGGAGAGTTTTGTTAATCTGTCAGTATAGCTGAATATTTAAATTCTTTAATTTTCCTAGTAAAGTATCTTTGTGGCCTTTCTAGTTGAGCAATATACTTCGATTTATACATACCAAAGGAAGCACTGTATTCAATGATGTGCTTTATAAGAGAAGAGTAAAGTGGAAGGATGACTACTTTGGATCTTGAAGATATTCTCTTGGAAATTAAGTAAGCCAGAGAGAAAGAGTTCCTGACAGTGGTATACATTTGTTGATCAAATGAGAGGGATATGGCCACATAAGTACTCATGTCTCTTATGACTGAGTTTGTCTAAACAGAAGTACTATTTATAGTATTTGAGGAGAGAACAGTTTTTTTTAATGGATCTCTACAGCACTTTTTTACATTTAACACGATTATTTTCAGTACACCAGTAGTCTAAATAAGAACAGTGCCTTTAACGTGGGACTCTCCTGTAACTCATATGCATTCACATTTGTGTAGGACTGAAATATGGTTTTATTGCAGTGAGAGCACTCCCTCTCTGCGTGGTTTAGTGCCTAACGTGGAGTAACTGTTTTTGTCAGAGGTACCATCACCTCTTGAAAAATTCTGCACAGCCCTCACTTAGTGCATTAGGAGAGCCAAATTACCATTAACAAATCCAGCTGTTATCACATTGTTAGCTACACATCCTCATAAATATCACCAAAGATCATGGAAATAATCTTAACACCACTGACAAGTTAAATATCAAAACAAATAACTTCTTGATAGGGGAATTCAATTACCCAGACATTAATAGGCATGCTTAACCCCTCTAAAATGTATATGCCATGCATTTTTTTGTTAATGCCAATGTGCTACAGCAAAATGTAAAACTCTACTAACTAGAGATGCTGTAATATCCTTGACTTAGTACCTACCAGTGTAACCCCTGCCTGTACTCCAGCTCACATCTCCTCATCCCTGGATATATCTGACCACAGTCTGTCATTTTCTCTGTCAAACCTAGTGGTAGCACCCCACTTCCAAATAAGACCATCATTAGGGACTCCACCAAGGCAAACCTAATTCAGCCTATAGAAGATCTTTGCAAAATTCTCAACAATTCCATGCAGATGGGCCCAGCTGAGAGGGATGCCACATTCACCTCCAACCTTTATCAGTACCTAAACAGGAGCATAGAAAAGTCTGTACCTGTCCTCCCTAAATATAATGGTAAATTCAGGAATAAAGCTCTCTGGTGGAACTCCCATATTAATAAGCTGTATAACTAAAGAAGATTATGAAATGTTTTAAGAAATCCCAATTTCCTTGTCTCAGGATCACACTGAAACATACAAGTAACAAACTTAAGAGTACTGTTAGAGAATGTTAAAGCAGAGTGCAAGCTTAAGAAAACTAACAATCTTTCTTCAGTTATATCAGGAAATTAAAGAATTATGTCCAACAATGCAATACGCTTAACTTATAATGACATTGCATATTTAAATCTCAAGAATATAGCCAACATATTGGTAGACAAATTTAGTGCTAAGTTTATCCCACCTACCTACAGTGTTGCCTCAATATCCCTAAAAATTAAATTTCCCTGTTAATCACTTTGGTACAAGTCTTAAAATCCCCATTAAAGACTAAAACTAATACTTCAGCATGACTCCACAATATACCAGGCTGCATTTTCATCAATGTTAAGTATGCACCTTCTTAGCCTTTGCTTAAAAGAGGTAACAGATTTCAGCCTCAGCCTTATCCACAGGGTTTATGCCAGGACACAGTTACTGTTACTCCCCTACACAAGGGTGCCCTCTCTACAGATCCAGGCAATTATAGATCTAGCAGCTTCACCAGCATTATATGCAAAACCATGGAACATATCATATCAGACCTCATTTATGTTGATTCAGACAAGTTAACTGATTTAGACCCAAATAAGTTTGGTTTTGTGAAGGGCAGATCCCGGCTCCTGGACCTAATAATTGTCACTGAAAAGGTTACAGAGGCTGTGGACAGTTGTCTGTCAATGCACACTCCTTATCTTGATCTGCCCAAGGCTTTTGACTCTATCCCCATGTTGATTTTGCTAAAAATTAGGCAAACAATGTAAACTCTTATGTTATCTGTTGGAATTTTCATTGGCTATCTAGCAAATCATAGGTTGTGAAAATTGCTGATAACCTCTCTGAATGTAAAACTGTAACTAGTAAAGTGCCAGAGAGATTAGTGCTGGGCCCTCTTCTATTTGGCAGTTATTTTACAGTCATCCAGTCTCTGATGACAAAATGGCCAGTCATCCATTCACTGATACTAAATAGCTCCAGCAAGGGCTAGAATACAGACGTACCTGGTATACTGAAAATGTCTCAATTTAAATGCAAAAAAGTACAGTAGAGTACCATTCAGTAAAAAGGCTGTTGCCACCTCACGTTACACTATTAAACTATTTCTTATATTATGTTATATTATATTATATTATTTATTTATTTAACATTTGTTGACCAGGAAAATCAGACTAGAACAAAGCTTATTTTCAGAGGAGGCCCGGGCAGAAATGCTACAGATGCTTGTCTTTGGATATTATATTATATTGTATCATGTAATGTTATGTTTTAAATTTCTCCAACCAGTTTAGTGTAAGATCATAGTCTTGTCCTATGTATCATGGTAAAGTACGAAATAGTGACAAGTGTGTATTGTTCTGGTTGAAACAGAATGCACTTCCCTGCAGAGCATGGCAGTAGAAGTGATTGTACATTATAGAATGTGGTAAGAATTACATTCTTATTAATTATTCTGAAGTGTGTTAGTTTATGAGGCATTATTTTCATAGCCCAGTAGTTTCTTTCCTGAACAGGGGAGGAAATTATCCAATTGGTCAGCACTGCCCCTTTGATTATAGTAGTGTATTTGTCATACATAGGTACACACTTTTTAAACTTCATTCTTGTACTTTTTGTGATAAATTATTGTATTGGACAGCTGTTTTACAGATGTTTTGCTCTGGGAAATTTCATCTTTCCAGATGCAAATTTTCACAAGTTTTCAGTTGTCTGATTCTTAGCTAGAAACTCTCACTTGTACCACTGTATGTATTTGTAGCTGCAAAAGTTGAAGTAGAATGTAAGTGCTTCCTCCTATTTTCTTTCAGTGCTGAACAGCTTAGACTAAATAGTTGGAATTTCTGTCAAGAAGAAGGCTGGAACTTGCATATTGTGCATCTACCCATCTCCATCTGCATGAGAAAGGGACAAAGAAAGAATACATGCTTGTCGTTGACTATCCAAGAACTACCATTCATCCATGGCTTGACTGAGACTTCATCAGACTGACCTGAATCATCTTTTGCATGTATATAGGATCTAGCAACTAAATTTCAGTCATATGCTGCTGTGTGAATGGAAGGCATTTAGTAGGTAATGCCCAGTGTTAGACCCTTACCAGAAATAGCAGTTAATCTTTCAACATTACTGGCAGATTCCAGCCGCAGACCACAGTGTCTGTGTAAGTAAAATGATTAGACAGTATATAAATTGTATACTAATGAGTAGTCATTTTTGTTAACACTGTGTTGTCAGCAGAAGTGTCAGTATGATATTAAATTCAGTTCTCTACTGTGGTATGTGATTATCGGTTGCTTAAGTCTTTTTCCTGTTTGCTGTGCTCTCTGTAAAATGTTCCAGTGCCTTATAAAATATTTGCTAGCTAACTGCCAGTACAGAGCTGCAAACCACTTAATTTGTTACAATCAAAATTCTCGTGGAAGACACAAATAACCAGGTTCAAAATAATTATGAAAGCTTTTAAAATAATCCAAGGAATCTAAACGTTATGACAATTCTGATTTATATGCAGAATAAGTTTTTAAAAATAATTTGTAATAGAGAGACCATTGTGAGCATCAATAAAGAGTACCATAAGAAATTGTTTGTTTCAGCTTGTTTGTTTAAATGAGGACTAACTTTTCTACATTGCTTGTTGTCTATGTGGATCATCACTGTAATTATACTTCGGTGTACACTATGATTCTTCTTTTTATTACTTTTGTTTATTGATTATGTTTAATTCTTGTTTATGGTCACCACTATGAGCAGTGTTAAGTGGTTTTATTTCCTTTAATTGTAAGGAACTACAATTTCTTGTCCCATTGTAGTGCATATAGTGAGAGTGCGCAACAGTATGTTACAACAGAAGGAGCTGCATGTCATCTGCTGTTACAGTTAACAAGTAATCTGATGCCCTTTTCATTTGTTCCTTAACATGTGGGTATTGGATCTTACTTGGCCATATACACTAGACTTTTGGATCCAACTCTTGAGCTCCTCCCTCTACCCATAATGCCCTAGTCAGCTAACAATACCCCAGATCTCATTTGCCGCCATCTCATACAGATATGGATCCTTCTCTAAGAGCTAGTTTGGATAGTTTTAGCTGTTTTTGTGAGTAATTACCTTATTTAAGTGTTTTTATCTTGTATATTCTGCTAATAATGATATATGATTTTTCTCACAGTTACTCCTTTTATAACCTTTTTCTACCTTTTGGTAGTTTCTGCCATACCATAGCTAGTACCTGTCTTTTCTTTCTTTCTGACCTTTCTTCCTTGTAGAAGGTACTCTTTCTACCATTGTTGGTAATCCACTTACCACTATTAAAAAAATTATTTTACCTACTGTTTTATTTTCTTTACCCTTTTTAAAGGCCTGTTTCTAAAGTGCTTGAAAAATCAACAGGCTTTACAAAGTGCACTTCCTGTTGGCATAAGTTTCTCAATTCTGATACCACAGGGAGTGTGCGTACTGCCTTGAAGTGCCATACCTCAACAATGACTGCTCCATGTGTGCTGCATTTAATTTGAGAGCACTTAGGGCAGACACAATAAGTTGGTGCTGCTGCCCTCTTCCTCTTCATCTTCAGGGGCGTAAACCCCTGGTAAATCTGTGAAATCCTCTTTGGAGTTGAAGGAATCTCACAAAAGCTCTCCCACCTGTTCTTCAAAGTCTACTACATTGACTTCATATTCATGTGAGCCTCCTTAAAAAATTCAGAAAACTTCGAATCCGACTTCTTCGGATCCTAAGAAAAAAAATACTCGGATCCTGTACCCTCAGATCTGATGGTTATTCCAAGTCTGCTTGAACCTGCTCCCTCGGGTTCATCATCAGATGCATTCTCCTTTTCTCCAAGGAACACCAAGGAGAGAGTCTAGGCCCCCAATCAGCCACCTCTTCCATTAGGTCCTCCAGAAGTTTGTCAGAAGCCGACATGAATAGAATGATGAGGAAATTCCTTAGAAATCAGATTCAGGTGGGAGTTATTCCATCTCCATCTCTCATCAGATAGTGAGCTTTCCTGTCCACTTCTCATGTAGTAATATCTCTTTCTCAGATCTTTCCCAAAGTTTGGGAGCCATTGGATCCAACAGTCCCAAGTGTGTCTGCATCAAATCCAAAGGTGACTAGTTCTTCGACTCTGACTGTTTCCTGACTAATCCTGCTGTGGTTCCCTTGGATCAGGATGAATCTCTGAGCCAAAGCATCGGTGCCAAATCTGGGGGGGGGGGTGTTGGGTTCCACTCCGATTTTATTGGAGCTGGCCTTGTCCCTATGGGCTTCTGTGTTGGACAACTCACGTCTGACACTTTCTTTGAGGCATAGATACAGGGTTGGGACTTGGTAGAGTTGGAGTTTTTGGCTCCTGTACAGCCAACCACAGTCCTCCCAGTCTTTCTGCCTTTGAGGTAGTGGAGAGGGCTTTCTCTCAACCAAGAGATTTGATTACCCTCTCATCCTTGGATCCCTACATCGCTTCCTCCTTTGGGTCCGTGCTCTGATCCTATCAGGCCTCCACCAAAGTGACAGCTGGTACCATCTAACATCCAAACAGTTCCTATTGAGGAGCTTCCATTCTCTTTGGATAACTCTCCAGGCCATCCTATTGAAGAAGTTCCCTGAAAAGGAACATGCAAAAGGGGACACATAGATTCCCATATGCAATCCCTCATGAAAGATACTGACTTCAATGATGGGGAAGGGTCCCCCAGATCTCCACCAGTTGACCTCTCATTTGGGGACTTCCTAGCAGTTCTTAAACAAAAAGAAGGATGGTCTTAAGATACTCCCTCCAAGGAGGAGTCAGTTTATCTGGAAGCTTTTGGGTCCAGCCCATCTATGTCTTTGATGACTCCCCCGGTGGATGAGCTTATAGATTTAATCTCTTGCTGGGCATGGAGGGAACTGGATTCTGTTTAACCAATTTCCTGACTTCCTGAGAAAGTTTTGGCACTATCAAAGGACAGACTTTATTGGAGCAAAGGAGTCCCTGTTGATGCTATTCTTGTGGTGGCAGCCACTAAAAAGGAGCTAGCGGAGCCGAGTTCCTCAGTCCATCTCCCTACTAGAATTGAGTCCAGGCTGTTGGAGAGGTTTGGAAAGTGAATATTTGCTTCAGCAACCTTTGCCTTGAGGTCCCTGAATTACTTAGCGTACTTCACAAGACTACAGCAGAATTTGACCAAAGAACTGTCCAAATTCCTTTCAGAATCCATATCTGTGAAAGACTACAAGAGGTCCTCTTCACAGCTGGCCATTCTATTATCCATTTCCAGTGCCCCAATGAGGTTAATATCCCATGCTGCAGGGCTTACCTCATGGGCTGCCATTTCAGGCATAGCTGTTAGGAGACATGCCTGGTTGCAGTTATGCAACTTTGCAAAGCCTTTCAAGTCGTCTTTCATCAATGCCCCTTTTTATGAAAAAGAAACCCTTTCTCAAAGTGAACAGGATAGAAAGACCCTGTCTGCCATAGGGATATAGTTTTCTACCCCTCAATGATCCTTTTCCCAGGTACAAAGAGGAGCCAAGAAAATGTGGTTCCATAATTCCCAGAGATCTTCCAGGATTCACTCTGGGACAACTCCTCAAGAGGCAGAGGGGGAGTTCAAATTGAAGGCGTGTCTTTGTGGCAGAGGAGGCTTGCAAAACTAGTGTTTCTGAGATTCTATTTCAGATAAATCCTTTCAGCTTTCCAGAAGGGTTGCCTGACTGCCCACCTCTGGAGGCAGTTGAGAGCACTTGTCTTTGCACCCAGGTTCCTGGGCTTCTATAACAAAAGATTCTTGGGTGCTAAGAATAATATCCAGAGGTTGTTTCATACCATTTTTCCAGATCCCCCAAAACAAAAGAAGAAAGCTTCCCGACATCCCACCCTGTCAGAGAGAAGCTGCAGCTCAAGAGATTCAAAATCTGCTAGACAAAAGAGAAATCCAGGAGGTCCCACCATACCAAAGTGGATTCGGAACATACTCAAGGTTCTTTCTAGTGCCAAAGAAGGCCTGGGACCTGAGACCAGTTTTGGATCTAAGCAAATTGACCCAATTTATGAAGAAGTCAAAGTTCTGAATGGTCACATTTCAGTCCATTCGGTCTTTTTTATACAAGGATGATTGGACATGCTCAACTGATCTTCAGACACATACTGTCACATCAAAATTATCAGACGATTCCAAAGATTTCTGCGCTGTCGGCTGGGAGCTAATCACTGTCAATATGGAACAGTCCCCAGGGTGTTTACCAAGTGTATGGCTGTGGTAACATCTCACCTGAGGCTGCTGGGATTCCGAATGTTTCCATATCTGGATAACTGGCTCCTCACTGTGCCAACAAAGCATCTCCTAGAGCAGTTCAGAGATTATTTGCTCCAACTTTGTCAAAAGCTAGGCATTTCAGTCAACACCTCCAAATCTCTTCTACAACCTGTATAGAGCCTGGAGTTTATAGGTGCCCAGTTGGACACAGTAAGTCAGATAGCCTCCCTATGTGTCGTGTGGACACAATCAAATTTTAGGTACAGCATATAATTATTCATCCTTCTCCTCCAGTTAGACTGGTTGTTCAGGTGCCAGGTTCAATGGCAGTGTCCATAACCATAGTTCCTATGGACTGTTTTTGTATGCATGTTCTTCAATGGACTCTAGCTGTACAGTGGCCTATTCTGCATAATCCTTTGGCTCTCCCAGTCAATCTCACTCGAGTCTTCAAGGATCATCTTTATTGGTGGCTTTACCTAGGCTGTTGATTTATTCTGCCCCCTCCAATAGCCATGGCAACCACAGATGCCTCCCAGTTAGGATGGGGTGGCATTTTATGAGACAGTCCAAGACACGTGGTCTCCCAAGAGACCAATTCTCACACATCATCGTCCTTGAGATGAGAGCAGTCCTACTGGCATTGCAGGCTTTTCAAGACGTTCTTTCTTTAGGGACCATTGCGATTCAAACCGACATGTCTGTAGTTTGGTACATCAACAAACAGAGGGTAACCCGATATTATCTCCTTTCTTGAGAAGCAGTGAGAGTGTGGCAGTATATGATGTGTTCCAATCACTTTCTTATGGAAATGCACATACTGGGGAAATCCAGTGTACTAGTCGACAAACTCAGCAGGTCCATTTTTTTGCCTCACAAGTGGTCTGAGTCAGTCGGTGGCAGAGAGGATTTTCTGTTTTCAGGGTCAACCTTGCTGAAATCTCTCTGCATCTTCCCACAACAACAAGGGTAGCAGGCTCTTTGCCCTAATCCACAGAAAAATCCTTCCCAGGAGTTCCAGATACCTTGTAGCAATCAATAAATTCAGTAAACCATAAATATAAATAAAATCTTTTAATGTGAGTGCTTTTGTTCACATAAATAAATGAACTTCTTCAGACAATAAAACGGTTACAACTAGATACTTAAGTACATTTGTTAATGACATCACAAACCCACCCAGTAAAATGATAGCATGAGATGTTTAAATTGCAATTTCCTACATATTTAGGTTACGATTTATTATTAAACAACAGTATTCTAATATACCAATATGCTTTTTTTCTGAAATATAAAACTAATATTATATATAATGTTCACTTGCAGTATTCCCAAATGCAAGACCTTATTGAGTTAAAACTGTTAAACATTCGGGTCATGCGGCCTGATAAAGGTGAGGGTTTGATTTTTATGGAAGAAAGTGACTATAATTCTAGGATGTCTCATGTTAGATAGTGAAGCTTATGAAAGAGTTACTATTAATGAACTGAATAAAGCACATTTAAAAATTAAGAATACCATCAATGACATGTTCTTAGAAGGTAGAATTAGCCTTGACACATGTAATTACCTAACAGTGGTTGCCCCTTTAACGCCTGTAATATTTGGAATCTCCAAAATCCATAAGGATTTGGAAAATCCCCCACTTAAACCCATTGTGGACGGTAGGAATGGCATTACGTATGCCTGTGCCAACATCGTAGATGGGATGTTAAAGAAATATTTAGTCACTGAATCCCAGATAGGTAAGGATTCTTGGAGCTTTCTACAGGCATTAAATGAAGTGGAATTTAATCCAGAATACAACTTCCTGACAATAGACATCAATGATCTATATACTGCTATCCACAAACTTTGGGCATCAGTTGGGTAATAGAATTCTTGTTGGACAAAGGTGTAGATGGAAATGATTTAAACCTAATAGAGGATTTGTTAGAATTAATTCTAGAGAATAATTTCTTTTTATTTAACAAAAAATATTATTTAGAGAAAAGTGGAGTTGCCATGGGGTCACCATGCGGGGGCAGCTTCGCAAATAGTGTCATGGCATTCTGGGAAAAGAAATTCTTGTTCTCCAACCCTATTTTCAAGAACAATGTGAGATGGTATACACGATACCTAGATGATATGTTTTTGTTAATAAAAGGGGAGATGGAGATAGTTAATGAATTGGTAGAGGAAATGTCCAGTACGACATCCTTCTTGAAGTTCACCTTTCAATTTGATAAACAAGAGATGGCCTACTTAGATGTAATGCTGAGTAAAGATAGCATTAATAGTAGGTACATAGCCTGAATTTGTAGAAAACTTACATATTCCAATGATTTTCTCTATTTTACTAGCAACCACCCTTTGCATCAAAAAAGAGCTGTAGTGAAGGGACAGCTCATAAGAGCTGCCAGAATGAGCTCACTTAATCAGGATTTTGATAGTGAATGTCAAAATTTGAGGAATATGTTCATTAAGCGGGGGTACCAACCAAATTTTTTGGATGACATCCTAATGGAGGTAGAGAGAAAGAGGATGTCAGGTCACTTCAAACCTATATAGTGAATAGGAATATCTTCAAATCTAATAATGAATTGGACATTAGTATAACAACCTTAAACCCCGTGTTGGAGAATGAATTTAATGTTAGCTTTATAACAGCATTTTCCAAGGATGCAAGTATATTAAGAGGCATACTAAATAAAAATTGGGCCCTAATTAATGAAGATGTAACTTTCAGGACCAAACTTACGTCCAAACCTAAAATAACATACCGGAGAGGATCCAACATAAAATCCATCCTGGAGAGGAATTTAAAACCCTACATACCCAACAAGGGCATGAAAAAAATGTTGGTAGATGCCCCTACTGTAAATTCATCCTGACAACAACTTTTACTGTCTCAGATGATCAGTATACACTAGAAGGTAGATATGATTGTAATACAAAGGGGGTTGTCTACCCGGCACAGTGTCAATCATGTATTTATTTTTATGTAGGGAAAACAGAAAGACACTTCAAACAAGGGATATATGAGACTCAATATAGTATAAATAAACAAAATAGTACAAATGCTTTGGCTAGACATGCTATAGATGAACCTAGCCATCAGTTTAAATATTTGATTATTGAGCAGGTAGTACCCAATATTAGAGGGGGCCCGTGGACTTTGAAATTGGA
Source organism: Protopterus annectens (assembly GCF_019279795.1). Taxonomy (NCBI): domain Eukaryota; kingdom Metazoa; phylum Chordata; order Ceratodontiformes; family Protopteridae; genus Protopterus; species Protopterus annectens. Next base: position 623,337,208 of record NC_056747.1, on the reverse strand, counting down.
AGAATAGGAGCTTTTATGGGAACTGAGGCTCAATGCACATTCATACTCCGGACTTGATGACTACTGCTCTCTGAAATGTATTTTAAAACTAAAATCATTATTGAAATAAAAAATATGCGTTAGTTAACATTATATATAATATTAGATGTTAAGTTGTCAATCTCGCCTTCATTCTTGCTGGATGGGTTCGGAGCCGATCCTCGGCTCCGACTCGGCACTTGCTAAGCTCGAGAGCTAATTTTACCAGCTTGAGGCAACCCTATATCCCATGATGCAAGGCGGAGACTACCCAGATCTCATTTGCCGCTTCGCTAACGAGGTGCCTTCTTTTACCAGCTCCAGGTAAGTGAATAGATTTGAGACTTTTCATCTACCCCCCTTTAAATTTATATATATATTTGTTTTTTGTTAACCTTAATGACTTACTTTAACCCTATTCCCGTTAGTGTTCCCTTTTTTTTGAGTAATTTATTCCCTTTCCCTAGCTTAGGCCTTAGGCCTTCCCCTCCCTAAATTTTTTCCTGTCAGGGATTGTTTGTATATGACTGTGTGTTATCCCTGTTTATTTTAAATTGTTGGACTGGGTGTTTTTGTGTGTGTGTTACTGTATTGTGTTTCCTCGACACAGTTATGTCGAAGGACACTAAGGTCTCAGGCATCAAGAAGTGTGACTCGTGCTGTCAGAAGATGTCTCTGACAGACGGTCACACTTCTTGTGTTTATTGCCTGGGACCTTTGCACCTGCAGGACTCTTGTGCTATCTGTCATGCCTTCAGCCCAAGAGTCCTGCAGGAGCAAAGAAATAAGCTGATATTAAGGGGCTTATTAAAGCCCGAGAGCTCCCTGACTAAATCGGCGCCGGGGAAGCCCTCGAAACCTGTTAAGCCTTTGGCTGAGAGTTCCAAGCCGTCGGCTTCGGGTTCACCCTCACCAGGGTCGAGATCGGCTCCGGCCGGAGCCGATCCTTCCACCTTACCAGTCTCAGTATCGGCTCCATCCGGTGCCGATACTGCCCAATCCAGACATTCAGTGTCGGCTCCGGCTGGAGCCAACGTATCTTCGGCTTTGTTGGCTCCATCGATCTCAAAAAAGAGATCTCAATCCCCTTCAGTAGAATCCATACGTTCGGCTCCGAGATCACCTTTGCTGTCGGAGCGGAGCCATCGGAGCCGTTCAGGCTGTCTGATCACAACCTCGAGAGAGTGGTGAGTAGACTATTAAATTCTCAGGCATTGGCCCAAATACTCCATAGCCCATCTCAACAGACGGTAGCTATTTCACATCCACCAAACATTCCTCCTTCGACTCTCTTACAGAGCTCGGAGCCGGAGCAACTCGGAACCGGCACCGTTGTAGCTTCAGAGCCGATACCACCCCTTTCGGCTCCGTCGTCCTCTGCTCTGATTTCCTCCTTGAGGCCTTCATTGGAGGGATCCGGGTGTCTGGTCTCTCTCGTCGGCTCTGAGGGGGCGAGTGGCATCGGACTTGGAGCTTCGGCGTTGGTGAGCTTGGCCCTAACATCTGCCTCGGAGCCTTCCCTCTGGGTGAGTCCTGGGGTTCCTATCTCTTCGGAGCGGGAACTTTCTGGTCTCTCTGACGGGGAGCCTTCGAGGTGATGAGGAGTGTACTAGCCCCTGGGCTTAGTCAACAGACAGTTCCATCAGCTCCTCCCACTACAGTGCCTGCTGACATCTCTTCCCACTCTCTTGCTCCCGGACCCAGAGATCCAATGCCTCAGGTTTCCCCATTGGAAATATCTTCCTCTTCTGAGGCTTCTCCTGATCCGTCAGGTGAACCCCCGCATAAGAGGACATGTAAGAGGAAACATCTAGACTCTCCTGAGTCTACTACATCAGATACTGACCTGGATGAGTCAGAGGAATCCCCAAGGTCCTCCTCTGAGGATGTCTCATTCTCAGACATCCTTGAACTCCTTAAGCAGAGGGGGAACTGGCCCTCCCTTAATCCTTCCGAGGACGAGTCAGTATACCTGGAGGCAATCGGATCTCGACCCTCCACCTCCTGGGTGTCTCCGCCTTTCGACCCTCTTATGGAGGTAGAGGCTCAGAAGGCGTGGATGGCTCCGGATTCGGTGGAACCTATCCCTAGGAGGCCTTCAAAATTTATTACGGCCCCACAAGATAGACAATATTTAACAAAGGGTGTCCCAGTTGATGCCATGGTGGTGGCTGCTGCCACCAAGAAGGAACTAGCTGATCCTTCAGTACCTGTCCATCCTCCTAACAAGGATTCTAGGACTATGGACAGGTACGGCAAGCGGATTTTTTCTTCAGCGACTTTTGCCATGTGATCGCTGAACTACTTATGCCACTTCACCCGCCTTCAAAGAGATGTTCTCAAAGAGCTGGGAGAGGTTTTACAGGATCTGTCAGCTGCTGGGTCTCAGGATAAGATTAGCTCACAGCTAGGAATCCTTAACTCCATTGTTAACTCCTCCATGTGGCTCATTTCTTATGCAGCCGATGGAGCGAGTAGGGCCGCAGGCACAGGAGTGGCTTTAAGGCGTCAGTCCTGGATGCAGCTTTGTAATTTTGCAGACCCCTTCAAGGCGTCCTTCACAAACTCCCCCTTTGATGGGTCGACCTTGTTCAGACCTCAAGTGAAAGACACTTTGACTAGATGCAAACAAGATGGCAAGACTCTTTCTGCCGTAGGAGTCCGTTTCTCCACACCTTCAAGACCTTACCCCAAAGGACAGAAGGGAGGGAAAATGTGGTTCCGCAAATCTCAAGGAGTCACGCCTGACGCACGAAGTCAGTTTACCCCCAGAGGCAGAGGGGGTAACAATAATAGACGCCCTAGGGGCAGAGGTGGTCCGCAGAATCAGGGTAGCAGAGAGCCTCTTTCTGACAAACCCTTCCAGCATCCCTGAGATGTTGCCCGATTGTCTGCCTTCGGAGGCAGTCGGGGGAAAATTATCGCTGTACCCAATAGCCTGGCTTTCCCTTTCTCAAGACAAATGGGTACAGTCAATTATATCCGAGGGTTACAAAATTCCCTTTATTCAAACCCCAATTCAACAAAAGGGAACCCTTCCAGATGTTCCACCCAGTCTAAGGGAACTAGCAGTACTAGAAATATCAAAACTGCTAGTAAAAAGAGCCATCCAGCCAGTCCCAGCGGACCAAATAGGATCCAGAATCTACTCGAGGTTCTTTTTAGTTCCAAAAAAGACAGGGGACTGGAGACCAATATTAGATCTGAGCAAACTCAACAAGTTTGTAAAGAAATCAATATTCCGGATGGTCATGCTTCAGTCCATTCTGCCCTTTCTGGGCAAGGACAATTGGATGTGCTCGATAGATCTTCAGGATGCGTACTATCACATAAAAATTCACAGACGCTCCAGAAGATTTCTCCGCTTTCGGCTGGGGACCAGTCACTTCCCATTCAGAGCCCTGCCCTTTGGACTCACTACAGCCCCCAGAGTGTTCACCAAATATATGGCAGTAGTTACGGCTCACCTGAGATGTCAAGGATTCCAGGTGTTTCCATATCTAGACGACTGGCTCTTCACTGCCACCACCAGGCATCAGCTTCTCCAAGCCAGAAATTACACCATTCACATTTGCAGAGGGCTAGGAATTTCTATAAATTTCGAAAAATCTGCCTTGTCGCCTTGTCAATCTATTACTTTTATAGGCGCAAGATTGGACACCGTACAACTTTCAGCAAAGTTAACAGACCAAAGGATCTTGGACATTCAAAGACACGTCCAGGTGATTCTTCTCAGCAACAAAATTCAGGCCAGATTTGCTCTGAAGGTATTGGGTCTTATGGCTGCCGCCATAACACTTCTTCCCCTTGCCCGCTTTTACATGCGTCTTCTACAATGGATGCTATTCACCCAATGGTCTTTTCAACAACTTCCCATGCGTCACGAGATCATAGTAACTCCAACTTGCAAAAGGCATCTGACTTGGTGGATATCGTCCCCTCAAATCCATCAAGGCAGACCTTTTGTTCCTCTTGCCCCAGTTGCCACGGTTACATCGGACGCCTCCCTGATCGGGTGGGGGGGCATTATCAGGGCAGAATGGTCCATGGCACTTGGCAACCTTTCGAGTACCATCTGCACATAAATGTCCTGGAGATGAGAGCGGTGCTTTTAATGTTGCAAGCCCTCACCGACTCTCTTCCCCTGGGAACTATTGCAATCCAAACGGACAATATGTCCGTGGTGTGGTATATAAACAAACAGGGCGGAACCAAGTCCTATCCACTGTGTCGAGAGGCTCTCAGACTTTGGCAATGGGCAATCTCCTCTCACCGGTTTCTGATAGCAATGCACATCCCCGGGAAATCCAACATCATAGCGGACAGATTGAGTAGAGCTATTCTCATGCCTCATGAGTGGTCTCTCAAACAATCAGTGACGGAAGAGATTTTTCAGAAGTGGGGCCTTCCTTGCTGCGACCTTTTCACTACACCTCAAAACAGCAAATGCCCAGACTTCTTCTCTCTCTTCCCCCTTCCAGGCCATCCCCCCAGAGACACTCTAACCCAAGATTAGCCCCGGGGACGACTTCATGCTTTTCCCCCTTTTCCGCTGATACCTCAGCTAATTCAGAAAGCAACCGCCTTGAGAGCCAAGTTGATTCTCATTGTCCCTTATTGGCCTCGACAGATATGGTTTCCATTCCTACATCATTATCTCTTGGTACAGCCATGGCATCTGGACCCGGTTCCAGATCTTCTGACCCACCAGTCGGGTCAACTGCACCAATCCATACCTTCTCTCAACCTCACTGCTTGGTTGCTCCACTTCCATCCTTAGCCAGGCTTCCTATGATTTCTAATCCTGTACGGGATATCATAGTAGCTTCCCTAAAATCTTCTACCAGAAAGATTTACACTAGTAAATGGCGACGTTTCTCTTTCTGGGCAAAAGCTAAGAACATAGACCCCTATACTGCTCCAATTCATTCGGTATTGGACTTCCTAGCTGAGATTTTTCATTCAGGATTCAGTTCAACTGGCAGCCTTTTCAAATTTTCATATAGGCCTTTTGGACCACAACATTATGTCACATAAACTTTGCAAGGCATTCCTTCGAGGTATCTTTTTACTGAAACCTCCGATTAGAGACCCCCCCACCACAGTGGGATCTAAATTTAATTTTAACATCCTTGATTCTTCCCCCTTTCGAACCTGCAGCTGCCTGTTCTTTGAAATTGCTTTCTTGGAAGACACTTTTTCTAGTTGCCATTACTTCTGCCAGGAGAGTATCTGAGCTTCATGCTCTCTGCATTCGTCCTCCCTATTTAATATTCCACAAAGATAGGGTATCTCTAAGGACTAATCCGTCTTTCTTACCAAAAGTGGCATCGCAGATGAACCTAAATCAATCCATTGATCTTCCAGTGTTTTTCCCGAATTATTCTGATAGAGCGGAACAAAAGTTACATTGTCTTGATGTTCACCGCCAGCTCAGATATTATCTGGACAAGACTAAAATTTTTAGGAAATCTGATCAACTGTTTCTATCCTATGCAGAGAGCAGGAAAGGCCTTCCAGTTTCCAAGGTAACTTTATCTAGATGGCTGTCTTCTGTGATCACTTACATTTATCAGCTCAGAGGCAAAGAGTTGATTTCTAAGCCAAAAGCCCATTCTACCAGAGCTCTAGCTACATCTACAGCTTTTCAGGCTAGACTTCCAATAGACACTATTTGTGCAGCAGCCACATGGGCCTCTCCTCATACCTTTGTTTCACATTACAAATTAGACTTGGCCTCCAGAGACAGAGCGAATTTTGGTTCCACCGTTCTCAAGAGTCTGCTCCATTGAGCCACCCAGGATAGAGGTGCTAGGGTCGCGGTCCCATCCAGCAAGAATGAAGGCGAGATTGACAACTTAACATTTAGAAGTTATGTACCTACCATAACGTTCCATGTTAGTTGTCTTCTCTCGCCTTCTTTCTTGCCCCGCCTCCATCCCCTAGCCTGGTCAGACCGGGAAGATTATGCATCTTCTATTAAGAGGTTATTCCCTTTTTCTAGCTGTTCAACTTCTAGTGTCACTAGATTAGGTTGATCCTTTCTAGAGGGTTATGATGTTATTTAGTATTGTTATTTTTCTTCCTCCTCTTCAGTTGGAAGAAAATATTACTATTTCTTTAGCTACCAAACGAGATCTGGGTAGTCTCCGCCTTGCATCATGGGATATAGGGTTGCCTCGAGCTGGTAAAATTAGCTCTCGAGCTTAGCAAGTGCCGAGTCGGAGACGAGGATCAGCTCTGAACCCATCCAGCAAGAAAGAAGGCGAGAGAAGACAACTAACATGGAACGTTATGGTAGGTACATAACTTCTAATTTTATATTTCTGAAAAAAAGCATATTAGAATTTTGTTTAATAATAAATTGTAACCTAAATATGTAGGAAATTGCAATTTAAAAATCACATGCTATCATTTTACTAGGTGGGTTTGTGATGTCATTAATTAACAAATGTACTTAAGTATCTAGTTGTAACCCTTTTGTTGTCTGAAGAAGTTAATTTATTTATGTGAACGAAAGCACTCACAATAAAAGGTTTTATTTATATTTATGGTTTACTGAATTTATTGATTGCTACAAGGTGTCTGGAACTCCTAGGAAAGATTTCTCTGTGTATTTAACCTGTCTGAGTTGGTCTTCTCCCTAATTCCCCCTCAGGGGGTGCCACTGAGAGATGCTGTAGTCCACGTTTGGCCCTCCGGTCTCCTTTGTGCTTATTCCCCATTACCTCTGATTCCAAAATTCTTACAAAAAGCACTTAGGCTGAAGAAATCAAGTATCCTCATTCCCACCTTTTGGCCTTGCTTAGTGTGGTTCCCCTTCCTTTGGTCTCCTCTTCAGTATCCTCCATGAATGCTGGACCCAAGTCCAGACCTTTTTCTTGCATCCCTCTGGGATGAAGCATCCCAGTATTCCAGGCCTCAGACTGACCATATGGTTTCATTAATTCCATTAATAGGTAGACAGGTTGAAGCTTTCTTCCCCAGTCCGAAGAATACTTCTATCTTCCCGGAATGCTTCTACAAGGAAGATCTACAGGAGTAAATGGAAAGGATACCTAATTTGGGCCCTTCAGAAAGAAATTGATCCTTTCACTGCTCCTGTATCTACGGTTCTAGAATTTTTAGCATCTATTTTTCAAGAAGATGCTGTTTTTTCTACAATTAAAGTACAATTAGCAGCTATATCTAATTTTCACTCAGGAGAAACAGTTTCCTCTTTAGCTTCTTTCATACTGTGCAAGGCTTTCCTAAAAGGCACCTTCTTACTTAGACCTCCATTGAGAGACCCGTCACCTCCTTGGAATTTAACAATCGTTCTCCAATAGTTGACACAACAACCCTTTGAAACCATTAGTCAAATCTGATTTAAAATTTTGCCTTGGAAAATGGCATTACTAGTAGCTATTACATCTGCAAGGCAAATTTCTGAACCCCAGGCTCTATCTTCAAATCCCCTTACATTAATTTTCGCAAATACAGAGTCACTTTACAAACAAATCCATCCTTCTTACCGAAGGTGGCATCTGAATCAAACAGTTCATTTGCCTATCTTTTTCCCTAATTTTTCTGATAATGGAGAATGCATGCTACATCTTTTAGATGTGCATAGACAACATGTTTTTATCTGCACTGAACAAAAGATTTTAGGAAATCGGAACAACTGTTTGTTTCTTTCTCACAGAAGAGATTGGGATCATCAGTTTTTAAAGTTACCTTGACCAGTTGGATTACTGACTGCATTTTGTTTGTCCGTACTCAGCAAGGCCTCTCCCTATAAAAGCCTTCTAAAGCACATTCTAAGTGACCCATGGCAATCTCTTCTGCTTTGTGGTCTAGAACTTCCATTGATGGCATTTGTGCAGCTGCTATTTTGTCAAATGCTCATACTTCCTTTATTGCTCACTATAAAATAGATTTGACCTCCAGATGCAGAGCTACATTTGGTTCTGCAGTTCTCCAGAATATCCTTCCATGAGGGCCACCCAATATTCACATAACAGGGGACTCTGTCCCACACATTGAGGAATGAGTGAAAAGGGCAACATTAGATATCAAAGTAATGTACTCATCATAACTATGCATATATGTTGTACATTTTCATTCTTCCTGAACTTTACACTATCTTCCCCCTTCCTTTCATTTTCTGGAGTGACCATGTGGATATTGCAGAACCTTTTGTGTTCCATGTTTGAGCCCCAGCTTTGCTGTTCTTTCCTTCTTCCTGCTCAATCTTAGGCTTTGTGATTGGCTGCGCTGTACCTGCAATGCGTCAACTCGTAATGGCTACAGGAAACTGTCCTCCAACTAATCACTGATGATGTTTGTAGCTGGCAGCTTGCTCTTTCCACTCTGTTAATGAGGAGTCCATCTGATCGCAGGTTATATTGACAGTGGATGTTGCGTTGTTCTGAAGAAGTTTCCGTTTTTTGGAAATGAAAGCACTTAACCTATGCTCTATGTTTTTCGTTCATTAAATCTTGTGGAAATATATCTTTGGACTGAAGAGTCTGATTTGTTGAACTGGCACTTTGGTGCCGTTTTTGGGACAGCCTTCATTGAGTCTGTTACGGGAATACTTTTTTCATTGATCTATAAGGCAAACTCGATCTGAGGTATTAGCTGACTGGGCAGCTGACTGGGGCATTATGAGTAGAGGGAAGAGCACAAGAATTGGATCTGAAAGCCTAGTTATGCAGCCAAGTCAGATCCAAGGTTGGATCCGATACCCACATGTTTAGGAAAAATGAAAATGGACAACACAGATGCATAGTTATGGTGAGTACATAATTTTAATTTTGTTCAATACCTTCTTCAGAGCAAAAGAACTGTAACAGAAATCAAAACATTTAGGTTTATTGGTTATTTACCTTCTGTGTCTTTTTTTTCCCTATGCATAGCTTTTGCAAGCAGTAAAATATTTCCAAAGAGAAATTAATGCAGGACTGATGCTTGCTTAGGTTGTGAGCTACATGATGTGGGACTCTTCAATTTTCCATGTTCTTCACATTATTTCTGAGTATCAGTGATCTCTCAGTAGTGATATAATAATTTAAACCATAGAGTGGAATGTGGAAATCTTTTTCTTTATTTTGAATGATAGTTTTTTTAGTTGTTCTCATTTTTATCATCTTTGAATCCTTCTTTGGTAGAAATAAATGGACTAAGGTATGCTGAGAAGTTTGGTGGTCAAAAAATGTGTGACATTAGATCTTAGATTGATTAACAACTTTGACAGTCAAAGAGCTTAAGAAGAGAGGAGGTGAGGGAGAGGTGTAAGATTAGCCCACTGATCCTAGGAGGAGGTAGATGGTAGTGCCTCTCTCGCCATGCAAGTAATGGTGTATACATTCACAATGACTGCAAGATGTGAAACATGGCCACGTATGTGACGGCAAGCAGATGCCACTGGGAGAATATAGGTTTCCCCAGTGGTGATATGGGAGTCCATGTAAGTCACCAGAGACAGGGTTAGAACCATAAAAAAGAGGACACCAATGGCTTGAGTTCATGATGGCTTCATGATCAGTTCTCACCCAAAAGAAGAAGTAAGACTGATCAATGTAGGATTTGATAGTAAGCAAACAGTGACAAGGAAAATATAAATGTGCTTTCCGTAAACATTTAGTGCCCAAAGACTTCATCACACGATGTTTGTTTTGTTTAGGTCATGTCTGTAATGGGGAGATGTGTGAGTATGAATTAAATTTAAACAGTGTAACTAGAAGACTTAAGACTCACTTCATTCCTTATAGGAGAATTTCTTATATCTCTAGACAAAAGAAAGAAGGAAAGCAAAAAAAAATGTTTTGCCAAACAAATGGAACTCATTAAGCTGGAGAAAATGAAAGACATAAACCATAAGGCAGGTGAATCATTAAAGGTGAAAAAGAAATCTGTGCTGTCAGACTTTGAAAACAGACACCTTTCAACAAACTCTTCTGTGGCTGGCACAACCTCTGTGACCCTACTAATAAAAACAGGGATAAACTTTGGGACATAAAAGTGCCTGTGGGGGCTCTTTTTTTTTTTTTTTTTTTTGCTTGCAGCTGTAAGCCATCAGCTGTGTTCTGGACTTTAGTAAAAGTTGATGGTCTGGGATATACTGGAACAATCCTATCCACTAAACCACACAGGAAAGTTTTTTATGCTGCAAAGCTGAAAAGAACCCTAATAGGGTGGAGATGCTGACAGTACATGCATCACTGCCTACAACATTATCTCGCCTTACCTCCCAATGCCTTTATGTTAAGCTGTGCAGTCACTGTGATGTGTCATCACCAAAGACATGATAAATTACAGGCAGTAAACCAACCCTCCCTCCTAGAATGAGCAAACTGATAATTGCTGCTTCTTTGCACCCTACCACACAGCTGCTTCAGTGTCCAAATTGCCAGTCAAACTTGGTGTGTCTGGGTCACTCTCAGGGCTCCATCCTGCTATGCCAGGGAGGTGGGCTAACATTGTTTCCTTTAAATTGTGCTGTAAAAAGAGCACGTTTAATTTGTACAGAAGTCAGTACCAACTTCTGCCCTGCTAAAATCATTTTGGAGGTGAAAGAGGTAAATGATCTAGATGCTTACATTTGTAGCAGAACCTGCTGTAGCCATAGTTTTTAAGGCTTGTACTTTGGTGGAAAAAAGGCCATCATTCCTGTCTCTAATGTGCCCTTTATTGATTACAAAGCACTAACAAAGGATATAATATCTGCTACTGTAAAAGAGCTAGATGGAAGGACTGATATTGATACTTTTGGGGACTAGTACACGTCAGAGTTTAAAATTATCAATGTGAACCTTTCTCTGTACCATCGAATAACCCAGGTTCCAAGAATAAAAGAAAGAAGAATCATTGTCTTTCCTGTATGGGAGAGAAATACTTTATTCCTCACAATAATACCAGCTCAGTTTATACATACAATCATACATATTCTTCTTCACAGTCATTGGTATCTCTTGCTCATTGCATTACTTTTAAAGAGATGATAAACACTGCAGGTGAATCCCTGGAATGCCCTACAACAGTGTTATCTTCTACTAAGAAAATATATTTAGAGATACTTATACTTCTAGAATCAGTGAACAGGATTTCCCCAATATTTGGGCAAGACAAGTGTTCATCCATATATGCAGGCAGCAGTTTATATGTCAGCAGATTTAATAAGTAAACAAAGCTGCAGGTCATGTTTATATGTCAACTTAAAAGCTGTCCCTGCAACTTTGTCTTCATTATCTTCAGATAATCCATGTTCTCCTTTTTGAGCTCCCCCTTTTGAGAGGGAAGGGAGGTTGCTGGACAAGTTTCATCCGTCAGCTTTAGGGGAATAATTGCATTGTGCATGCAATGATGCATCATAACAAAATTCCAACACAGTTTCAGAGCACACTTAATACAAATGCCAGATTCAGAAGAAAAGTAGGAGCTATATCAGCTAGTAAAACGGTTCAGGAATTAAAACTTTATATAGGTTCATAGGTTCATAGGTTTATACTAGGCTATCAGCCCTAAGGCATTTATAAGCCTAGCCCAAATTATTGTGGCTTACGCCACCCCTTATATGAAAAAATACTGTGCCCATTAGTTTGTTGTGCCTCTGTCCAGCAGTGACACAGAGATGATTCCTGGGGTAAACCTACGATCTCCCATCCACAGGTCTAGATTTCTCTTGAACAGAGTCAGCGAGGTGCTCTGCCTCACATGGACCGGGATTTTATTCCACAGCATAGGGATTCTCTGAGTGATAAATCTATCCCTCCAGCACGTCCTATTTATATCCGTGCTAAGGTTTAAGTCGCTTGCTCTAGTGGTTTTGGTGGATTTGGATTTTTGAGGTGGAGCATGTCCATTAATTCGGTTGGACATGGCCTTGTATGTCAGGCACATGTCACCTCTGAGCAGACGGTATGCGACTGAATAGAGCTGGAGTTTCTTCAATCTGGCAGCATATGACAGATTTTGGAGTCCCTTTATCCTTTTGGTGAGGAACTTTTGGGGTCTCTCCAATTGCTGCAGATGTCGGGTGAGATACATCCCGAATGGGGCATTGTACTCGATCATTGGTCTGATAAGTGAAGAGTACAGGGGAACAATGACCTCACTAGATCTGGATGTGAATCCCTTCATGATCAGGTGGGCAATGTAGAAGGTCTTTCTAACCACTTTAGCAATGTGAGTGTCAAAAGAAAGGCCACTGTCAACCTGGGTCCCCAGGTCCCTGATAACCTCTTCTGTGCTTAGTGGATTGCCACCTATATGGTAGCTTGGGGTTACCTTGTTTTTCCCGAAGGGTATGACTATACATTTTTTGGCGTTTAACTTCATGCCATGGCTCTGGCACCAGCTATCTGTTTCCATGAGTCCCTTCTGAAGGATATCCATGTCCGATGCACTTTCCACTATGGCGCCCAGTTTGCAGTCGCCTGCAAACTTTGTCAGCCAAAGTCCTCCCATGTTGGCCTGTACTTCTGAGAAGTAGATGCCAAACAATAGGGGGCCAAGGACCGAGCCCTGTGGGACACCACTTGTGACCGGCTTGGAGTCTGACACAGCGCCAGCAACTCTAACCCTGTGGGTTCTGTCCTTAAGCCAGTTTGCAACCCATCTTGTGACATATGGGTTTACATTTAAGCTGGTAAGTTTTTCTACAATACCCGAGTGGGGTATTGTGTCGAAAGCCTCTGCAAGGTCAAGGTAGGCTGTATGGACTGCCTTTCCTCATCAATGGCCTTGGTGACTGTTTCAAGAAGTCAACCAAGTTCAAAAGGCATGATCTTCCCTTGACAAAGCCAAACTGGGTCGGGTCCAATGTCTGCAAGTCCCTATATCTTTGTTTATGAGCTCCATTATGATCCTCTCCATAGCTTTGCAGATTAGACTTGTTAAGCTTATGGGGCGGTAATTACCAGGGTCCGTAGGGGCACCGCCTTTGTGGAGTGGGACCATAGTTGCCGTACGCCACTCCTTGGGCACGTATCCTGTGGTAAGGCTGAGATTAAACAGCTGCCTTATGTGCGGGTTTAATTCCTCATTTAGCTCGTGTAGCACACAGCCGGGGACACCATCCGGTCCCATTGATGCTGTGTTTTAGCTTTAGAGAGCAGCTTTCACCTGCGCATTTGAGATGTCCGGGAGGCTACACTCGGCTGGGATAGTTATCTCTCCTTTAGGCGCGGAGAGGGGCGGGAAGTTTGCACTGAACATGTGTGCCAGTATGTTCGCAATGTCTGTGGGTTCAGTGATTTTGTATCATTTTGGACTAATTCTGAGCATATCTGGGAGTTTCCACCCAGGTTCCTAACATAGCTGAAAAAGGCCTTATGATTGTCCTTTGAATCCATGGCAATTTTTCTCTCAAAATTGGCCTAAGTTGATTTTATGAGTGCTCGTATTTTTTACTAATAATGATCAGGGGTGACTTCCCTTTTATGGATTTTGTTCTATCATGTAATAGCTTTCTCCTCTTATTGTAAAGTTTGTTAATGGCTGGGGTCCACCAGACTGGACGTTTGCCCTTTGTGGAAAGAGTCTTGGTTTTATTTGGGATTGCCTGATCCATGCAGTCCTGGAGGTGTTCATAGAAGGCATTTGTAAGGGCTTCCGCAGCTTGGGTTGTGGTTTCCTCTGGCTCAGGGGCCTTGAAGGATACCACACCAGTCTTGAGTAGTGTGAAGTTTGCTTTAGAGAAGTTCTTCACTATGGTCTTTTTTGCTTGGGGTGGGGGCGGGATGTGGATTTCCAGTGAGATTAGTTTATGATCAGATCTCACCAATGAGGGATATACTTCCGGTGTGGAGCATTTTGTCCCCATGTTTGTGACAATGAGATCTAGTATATTTTCTCCTCTCGTGGGAACAGTGACTAGCTGTTCCATGGCATTTGAATTTATGAACTCCAGGAACCGTTGGGCTAGAAAGTTAGGGTTTGAGTAATGTTCCCAGTCTATATTCGGGTAGTTGAAGTCACCCAATATGATGGTGTTTGGAGATACATTTATACCCTCCAGTGTCTTCAGGAAGGCTGTGTGGGGTTCCTGAGTTTGAGAGGGTGGCCTGTAGCATGCTACAATTTGTAGAGCAGTTTTGCCTATGGTTAGTTGAACCTGGATGGTTTCGAAGCTAGTGCGTTGCCACCAACCTGGAGGTGTGAGTATCCTTTATGAATATGGATACACCCTCCTTTTGTGGTGTGGTCCGGGTTTTGGGGCGGAACGCATGATATGAGGTAAAACCTAATAGTGCCGGGGTGCTCTCAGGAGCCTTGAACCAGGTTTCAGTTACAGCACAGACATCGATGTTCTCCATACTGAGAAGGGCCTCGAGTCGTGCATTTTGAGATTTAGACTTCTGGCATTGAGCAGCATTACCCTCAGTTTCTTCCCATTTTGTTTTCTAGGGTGGTAGGTTTAGAATTTGAGCCTTGCCTAAAAAGGCACTATGGGGTGGCAAGAGCCTTAGCCAATATCCGGAATCCCAGGGTGACAGGTGCAAGCCGTCCCTTGAAGCAGCATGGCTTGTCAAGCATGTCATCCCAGGCAGACAGACACTGGATCCCCTTTGAATGACACCAGACATTAAGCCAATTGTTAAAGCTGATCATCTTGTCTCTATATTGTGGCATCATTCTTGGTGAAGGAAGGATACTGCTCAGGGTTAGGGTCATACCTGCCTGGGCTACATAATCAGAGAGCTCCTCTATGTCTCTTTTCATGTAGTCCAGGGAGGTACGTCTCAGGTCGTTCACACCAGCATGGACAATGACTGTGTCATATTTGTACTTGCCATGGAGTGACCCGAGTGCTTGTGTTATGTGGCGGATTCTAGCGCCCGATAGGCAGCTTACTGTGACCCTCTCCTTGTTCAGCCTATGAACTAGTATATGCTAGAGTATATGCTAAAGTATCTGTACAAACTTAATGGATGCAGTGTCTAGACAAGTAATAACAGGAGTGCTCATTAGGATATATGGTTGGTTGAAGTCAGAGTAATTACCTGAGATATAAAATGTCATATATTAAATTACCTTTTGAAAAGTAGCTCTTTATTTGATGACTCAGCAACTCACCTATTTAAAACACTTGACGAGGATAAATTACAAGATGTTGTAAGGATTATTCCACAGGAGCTGCTCTTTAAGAAACATCTCGCCAGAAAGCCAGTACATGTCCAGCAACCTCTTCCCACCAAACATTTTAAAATGGGATAAGCACCAGCCTTCTGACAGGAATAATTGTTAAGTGTAATTGTTTACAGGAAATCTCTTCAATCTTCAGTGCGTTTGGCTTGTAAATTAAGCAACTTTAATTTTGTATAATGTGTACACTTGTACTGCCTAATGCAGTTGTCAAAATTAACAGTTTATGTACTTTTGATTGCAGGATTATTCAGTAAGTTCATTTTCTGCTTATGATTTGGATATACTCATAATAATCATATTTCACATGTAGAAAATGGGATTTGCATCATATATTCTAAAAGGACTAGCCCCGGTATTCAGAAAGACCTAGCCTGAGAAAGAAGCCTTATCTCAGGAGGTTTCATCTTTTGCTTTTCCATTTCTATAGTTTTTCTCCTCACTGGGGCCTAGGCACAGAGATTGGTCACATGTGTAACATCATATGCTAATGTGGAAATCCAGGGGAGTGGTTAATGCTATTAGCCACATGCTCTTCCCCGGAAATGTCCGTGGCTCCCAGTTTTCTCAATCAAGTGATTCAGTGACTTGCTCAACAGAGTAACGTTTTACTCTAGGAGGAAAAAATGAACACTGTCAAAGACAGCAGTCACCCATTCACTCCTAAGGGAGGACTTGGGATGCAAGTCCAGTAAAGCCATGGTTGTGCAGTGGGTGTCAGGGTGTGTGTGTATGTCTCATAGTGGCATGAATAAGGCTAAATGATTTTGTGTGTGTGTGTGTTTTGAAGAATACAAGCAGGTGTGCGAGCAAGTATGGGAGGGCACTTGTTTTTGTATGTGTTTTGTGTGTCTGTGTGGATACTCACAGTACAGTAGATTGGTAATGAATACTGACACTGGACACGTGTGTGTTTGCCTGGGTTGTTGCATAATGGTAGGTAGGAGATTGAGTCTAGATATGTGTGTGTGCACGTGTGTGTCTGTCTGTCTGTTGAAGAATGCAAGCAGGTATGTGGGTGTTTCTGAAAGTGTGAGCAAGTATGGGAGGGACTTGTTTGCGGATGTGTTTTGTGTATATGTGTGTGTTTGTGTGTGTGCATGTAGGAAGGTATCTTTATTAAAAAAAGAATGTATGGGTTGCAATGGAGAACACTAGCACTGCCTGGTTTGACAGTGTGGTATTCAGTTCATTGGCATAGTAATGAGCTGCTAATGAGGTGTTTTTCATTGCATTTAAACCATGCTTCTGAATCAGAATGTCTCTCTTGCTCTCTGTCTACACTAATTGGCCAATCTATGTTAGGCAATTAGTGCAGGTGGAGTAAAATTCTCTGAATCCCTGTTTAGAACTATGCTATTCCCTTTAATTAAGTTTTGTGATCTTTTCTCTTTATCTTCACATTGTTATACTTATTAGTGGCTATAGACTATTGCTTAGTGTTTCTGCACTTGGGTACCAATTATGTAGAAAATGATGTGTGGCTGTGTTAAATTATACCTTTAGTAGAGTACTGTTATTCTGCTTCATTCTGATCTGAATATCTCAGTAAAATACATAAGATGGTCATGCAGACCTTATCCAGTATTCGTGTTCTTAAGGCTGTACATTATGCTGTTAAAGGTCCTATTATTTGTTAATTTGTGGAAGAAAACCTCACCATATCTTATCAACATTAATAGACTAGTCATGCCTGAATTATGCAGTGTGTCATTATGTTGAATTCTGTGTGCCCACTAAGTGTGCATGTGCAAAATAAGTCCCCCTGTGGGTTGAGGGTTAGTATAATGGTTAAGGTGTTTACTTCACAAACATAAGGAGATAGGGTTTGAGTCTCACCAAGGGAAACTGGCTATGCTTAAAATTGTCCACAAGGGCAGCTAGCCTTGTATTTGCCTATGTTTGTAGACCTACATTTATTGAAGTTAATTCAACAATATATCACATATTTTAACATAACAGTACGTTAAATGAAAACCTACATTGGCCCTCAGTAGGTACTGAGTTGAATTTTCAAAAGGTGCAGCATTCTGCACTGCCTCCTCTGCTATGTTCCATCAGCCTTGATCTTTACAAGTCACTCTGCCATGATCCTTTACAGGAAGCACAGCCCCAGCAGCCAAAGCAGGAGTAGGGTGGGGACCCTTCCATTCAGTGGAGTACAAGACATGATCACAATCTAGTTACACATGTGAATCATAGTGAGATTCTATAACCTTCGGGTTAAGGAAGGGTGTAAACCAATTTTAGCTGATATCTATCAAATGTAACATAGTCACCCAAATGTAACCTCAGTTGTGACCACCATCACATGGAGTGCACAGTCACACTGCAAATACCAGATGTAGAACAGCAACAGAAGAAAAGCATGAAGAGCAGATGAATTCATAAATTCATTGTAAAAGTGAGTGTTTGGTCTGTGGACCCCTTGTAAGGTGCATGGAAACTCTGAGAAAGACCACATCTGACAGCTGCTTTGCTTTTTTCAGTGCCATCCATGCCTTGTGTCTTTGACAGTACCACTACAGGATGTACAGAATATCTTGGATGGATGTTCAGAACATGATGATGTTTGTGGAAATCTGGGACATCTTCCTAAAGTCTGGTCGTGGACCAGTCGAGTTCATGAGAAGGTTTGAAAATGAAGATTGCCCCCTCAAAATGATGCCTGGGGAACAGTATATGACTGCACAGGACATGTGCTGCTGAAGCTTATACTCTGATAGATATATGGTGCTGGAAAAATGAAATACAGTACTTGGTCTTTGAACTTCACAACTCTTCTGCTTGGAAGAATATTCATTCTTGGCATGATACTGTATACATACATGTGCCAGAAGGTGAGCAGATACCAATGGGGAATCATTGCATCTATTTTTTATTTCACTGTGAATCCACATACACACTGTACTGTACAAGACTGAGATTTCCTGATATGGATACACAGAGAGCTTATAATTTTCTTACACACATCACTCGGAGCAGCATTTTTCCACAATGTCTCCCCTAGTAATGTCATGGTAGCATCTGTCAGCTTTGGCAGTGGTCATTGCATTTGGAATATACCTGCCCTTCAGGGCATGCTCTGCCACCACTTTATAGATTTCTTGCTGTTAAGAGCTGCATTAGCATCCTTTCTTATCCATCTGGAAGCAGCTGTGTGGCCTGCCCATAATGCTTGCGTGATTCTTTATATGTATACTTTGCCTGAGAATTTGCACAAGCCTTATTTTGGAGTTACCTAAGTCCTGCTTAGTTTAGCATGGTCAGTAAAGCATTTTGCCCCAAGGATAATTTGTTTTGGAGTCTGTCCATCATTTTAAGTCCTGTGGTAACTATTGGAACTGTATAATATATTTTCTACTATTTGAGCCTCTGTTAACTTACACATAGTGATAAACCTTCAAAAATAAATATACACACATAGATATATATATATTTGTATATACATACACACACATATGTATATATATGTATGTATATAAACACAAGCACACCTGTGTGTGTTGTATATGTATGCTGCATGTGTATAGGGTTGCAATCATATAATCGATGACCTCAACATCTAATCTGTCCATTCTAATCAGACATAGGCTTAAATAACATCTTTGATTGGGTTTGATTGAATAAGAATATATGCTGTTTCTAGCCCCATAGGTTGTATCAGAGAGGTTTAGATATGCAAGTATATTGATGGAGATGTACGAACAGACAATGCATGTGTGGATACGCCTTCTGACTTGAATGTATGCCTAACATTAGGAAGGCGCAGACTGAAACAACATTTTTGAATTGGACAATATTGAACTTAAGTAGGAACATGTGATATATTTTTCTTATGAATTAAATAGATCCGCCCCTAGGAGGTGTACACTGACTGATGTTCTCTGATTGGACTTTATTGTTTTTTAATCTTCCATGCTTTGTAACTTGAATGAGATCTGAGGAAGGGTGTGTATTTTGCCTGAAAGTGCTTATCTTTTTAACATTTTACAATTAAAAATTTATTTAATGCTATATGCTGTGGTGAAGACCGGTACCTGTTTATTTGTAAACCTAAGTAACTTCTCCCTTTTGATACACCATTTATCTGTTCTTAATAAAGAGTTCTCATTTATTCATATGACAGGCTCTCGACTGAGTGATATTACAGTGGACGTGAGACTTTTTGGCATGAATATCATGTTAAAAATATTTATGGAAATGAGCCACATGATAATATGAAACCATTGGTTAAACCCAGCACCTTCATTCCACAGAATTCTCTGGTTATAGACACTTTCTTAAAGTGTGTGAAGTGCAGATATCTCAGCTGCTTAATCAGTGTAAGCATCACTCCTATAATGTAACACTTGAACAGAAGCGTGCATTAGATGAATTGCAAGCTAATGACAACATTGTAATTTAACCTATAGACAAAGGTGGTGCCCTAGTGGTTCTTGATGCATCTGTATATGATATGAAAATGAGCAATATGCTATTTGATGAGACAACATACAAGAGAATTGATTACAAGTAAATAGAATGATTCAATTGATTCATGATACAGTCAAAGATCTATTAATATTAAATAAAATGACCAAAGATTTGTGTGATTTTTTAATAGTGGAGCATCCATCAATACCTGTGATAAAAGGGCTGCCAAAATTCATAAACAGTTCCTTGATCCTTCACTACACCTTATTGTGGCCAGGGCTGTCTGGTTCACTGAGCCCATGTCTATATATGTTGAACAAAGACTGAGAGAATTTCTAGACCATGTACCCACTGTCTTAAGAGATACCAAAGAATTTTTAGCATTATTATTTAACTACAAGACAACACATGAAATGACAAAGATTACTTACATGATCACCATGGATATACAGAGCCTCTTTACGGCCATATTAAATGACTGTGCTTTGAAATCTATTAAAGTGCATCTTAATGAAACTACTTTGTTAGACTCTGATAATATCTATATGTTGCTGCTGCGATTAAGGATGGTGTTGGAAAACAATGTCCTGATGTTTACGAAGAATATACATTGGCAACAATCAGGGGTAGCAATGGGAACTCCCTGTGCTAACTCATATGCCAACTTGGTGTTGGTGAAGTGGGAGGTGGACTTTATACTTAATAACAATCCTTTCGCTGACCATCTCTTATACTGTAAAAGATCCGTGGATGATGTGTTTTTTGTGTGGTCTGGCTCTGAACAAAAACTGTATACATTTATTTAGGAAGTACAACTTTGTTTTTGAAATTTACTATGGAGAAGTTTAATACGCACATAAAGTTTTTAGATATTAGTGTAATTATAAAAAATAATGAGATCAGTACTTCTTTATACTATAAGAACTGCTAGAGAAACAGTCTTTTAATAGGTAACAGTATTCGTCCATGAAGTATTTATTATAACATAGTTAAGGGGCAACTACTATGAGCATCAAGGCTGCACATAAATGAAAATGGCTGTACAGCAGCAGATGCCATGATTAAGAACATGATTTTTGAAAGAGGATATGACCGTAATGAAGTTGAAAGGCTTTCTGAAGAAGATTCATCACTAAGAACATCTAGAGGAGCACCATATTTTTCAATACGTCATAACTGGTCACATAGGAATAGGATAGTTTTGAAGTATACTACTGACACACAACAGATATGTAATGTCATTAAACATAATTGGTGTATTCTCACTAGTGACAAAAATATTGGAATTGTTGGCGACACACCGTGTTTCTCATTTAGGAATTGCAAGAATCTAAAGCAGATTCGATGTAACAGCTCTTTGATTTGATCTAAGCTAATTTCCAACAAAAAAGGAATTTTTCCTTGCAGTATGTGCACCAGTTGTAAATACATTTAAACTTCAGATGCTTTTGTACATCCAGTGAATGGCAAAATATACAAGTTGAGATCTTATGCAGACTGCAGGACCAGAAACGTTATTTACGCTGCTTGCTGTATTTTATGCAGTTCCTTTTTTGTTGGCAAGACTAATCGCCAGTCTAAGGAACTCATTTCAAAACATATAAGAGACATTAGGTTAAACGATTCTAAGAATCCTTTGATGAAACATATACCGGAGAACAATGGTCACAGCTTTCGATTCTTGTCCCTACAGGTCATCAATGAAAATGCAAGAGGATGAGATTTAGTGACTGTTATTGAGACAGCTGAGATGAATTGATTAGGTAACTTACAGGCTGATAAGCTACCTGGGCTGAACAGCAATCTACCTTTTAAACTAGCCTTAAAGGGGAGTAGACCACTGCGGTAATTTTGATTTGCTGATGAAGTTTTTTAAATAGAGAACTGTTTGTATGGAAAGTTTGATCTGATGAAGGATACTGAGTTATCCAAAAGCGCTAATCTTTATGAATGTTTTATCGTATTAAAGTTTTAATTTTATGATAGCTGTGGTGGTTGCACTGGTTGCTACATTTCTGTTTATATATATATATATATATATATATATATATATATATATATATATATATGTATGGATTACCTGTGTTTTACTGAACATATGTTTGTCCAGCAGACATAGAGGTGTGATTTAATGTCAACAGTATGGCTGGCTGAATGGTGGATATGTCAGTGGTATTGTATGTTGATGCTGGTAAGTGGTGCTGTGGGGATGACTGTGTGTGTGTGTGTTAGGGTTAGAGTCGGGAATGAGTGAAAGATAGGTGGTGTGTGTTTGTGTGCGAGTTTGTGTATTTTAGAGTTAGTATTAGGTTAGGGGATAGATGTCGTGTGGGTGTGTGATGAGTGTGTCTTGTGTAGAGGCAGTGTTACAGGATGGTTTTAGTGACATTAAAGCATAGGGTTAGGATTGAGAGAAGGGGCAGCATTAGTGTTAGCACCCATTACTAAGGGGGAGGAGCCCTGTGTGGCAGGCAACGAAATAGGGGCATAAGAGCAAAAGCCAGAGTAGTGTCAACTGCAGAAAAGATCAAAGAGAACAGATTATGGTGGTTCAGGGACATGTGCAGAAAAGCAGAAGGCAATCTAGTGAAGAAGATTTGGGACAGACAGGAAGAAGGAAAGAGGAAACAAGAACGTCCAGCAATGAGGTGGATAGATTGTGTGAGAGAAGAACTGCAACAGTCAGGCATGAATGTCGAAGAAGGCAGGAGAGTGGCATTGAATTGAAGGATATGTCAACTGTTGACACAATACCCCAACCCCATGTAGAAAATGGGAGAAGGGGGCGGTTGACGATGATGATGAAGCTATATATATATGTATATATATACACACACACACACACACACACACACATATATATATTGTAAATTTATACATTTATGTAAGCTGCTTTTCCTGGTGTTATAGGAGATACTGAGAATTCATCTCAGAAGTACTTTTAGACATTTAACTAAATTTTGATTTTTAGTAAACCTGCATACTTATTTTATTTCTACTCGGATAAAACAAAACATTAATATGTGGGCTAAGTTGTTTACTTTGTAAATATATATATTGTGGAACATTTAGTATCATCCTGACTAAAGCTCTGGTATACAAATCCTTGCTAGTATTGTTTCACATATAATTTTCATGGAATAACCTTCATACAAATCATTTTACTTACGATAAAAATCATCACTTTGTATATTATTTCCTATTATAATATCAATAATTAACCTGTGTACCTTTTGATTATCTGTTGTAACCCATGGATTGCAGTTTATATATTATTTTAAGACATTGGTTATGCATCTGTGGACTTATACAGCTAACACTGCTTCTCTGTCAGTATCTGTGAGGGCAGCGGAAACATAAGTTAGATCCCATGAAAAGAGGCCGTTTTCTTTATACCCTAGATTTTACATCAGTTGAAGCAGATGTGTATTCAGACATCATCTGTGGTATTAAGTTCTATCTCACTTCTGAATTAAGTATGCACCTACTTTTAAGTATAGTTATTGGTGGTATTCAGACTCCCATATTTTGTATATGCAGAAGGGTTAAATGGCAAAATGTACCACTACCCCTTTTACGTTAACGTGCTGCTCAATGGCATTGACTATGGAAAGGCAAAGTACTGCACAGAAATACCCACAACAATTTTGACTGTCTGAAAGATGGCAAAATGGATTAAAACTAAATGAGTTATATCTGAAGGAAGCCACATGAGTGTAAAAATCACAACTTCTTTCAGATTTTTTTCATAGCTGATAAGTGATCATGAGTCTGCATAAGTCCAAATATACCACTGGCAATTATTAGAGGAAAATGGTGTTCAACACACCTGTCTAGAAGTAAACTTAAAAAGCTATAAGGTGTTAATTAGTAAATGTAAGGGTGTCATTATGTGGATACTCTGATAGATCTTTTATGAGGTTGGAAAGGGGAATATAAGAAAGCTGGAAATGAAGGAGAGAGACGTGAAGGGGTGCACAGAAGGAAGCTATTTAAAAGGTTGTGCTAGATGTGGTGGGAGAGGAGGAGGAGTATATTTTTGTGAGGGGTAGACCCCCATTTTCAAAAAAAAAAATTATATAAAAAGGAAGTTGGGAAGGCAGAAGGGAAGAGGATGTAGCAGACAGGCTTGGAGAAAAGTTAAGGAATAGAAGCAACATAAAAGACGAGACCGACAGGAACACTACACTGGGCTAAAGCTTGGTGAAGAACACAAGACATATGAATGGTGGACAAATACAAAAGGAGGGAGGTGAGAGCATGGGTCCCACCTTGGTCTGGAGGACCTCCGTTATCTCCCTCAGAAATGGACCTGCAGAGGGGGAACTCCTGTGTTGTAATGATGGTAGCCTCCAGTGATTGAAGTCATCCAGGTCATCAAGTCTTGTAACTGCTGGAAGAGGTCTTGCATAGAAAGAAAGTCTTTCTGCACTGTTTGCTCAGCCACTGCCTCTACCAAATCCCAAAGCTTACAGTGCAGGGGATTTCCAAGCTGCCATGCACCAGGAGGTCCACAAGGTCAGAGCTACTGCCATGACCCTGTGCAGACACCCCCAGGTGGGCAGAGAGAGTTGGTGAGTGTTCCCTGACCTGGGCTGCCCCTGGAACTCTGGATCTGGAAAACATAAAATGGAGAGAGAAATACACACACACACACACACATATATATATATGTATATATATATATATATATATATATATATGTGTGTGTGTATACATATATATATATATATATATAGATATAGATATAAACATATATATATATATATATATATATATAAAATTGTTTGTGTGTGTGTGTATATATATATATATATGTATATATATATATATATATATATATATATATATATATATATGTGTGTGTGTGTGTGTGTGTGTGTGTGTGTGTGTGTGTGTGTGTGTATATATATATATATATATATATAAAAGAGAGAACATGGAGACCAGAATGAGTCATAAGTTCTTCAAATATACAATGTTATTGACAAAGAATAATCATTTATTACTGATTTAGTTTGCCATATGCTTCTAATTGTATTCTTTACTATTGTCTGGACTACAAAATTTAATTGTGGCTCTTAGTACTGTATTTCTTTTCTGATAATCACTTGTATATCTGCAGTAGGGCTAGGCACATGGCAATGTGAATATTGACTGTAGATAATTATCACTATTGATGTGACACTCTGACCCCATGTGTAAAAATGGGGGAAAAGGATGTTATGGATGAATGTAGGATTGCTGTAATGCTCTAACAGAATACAACCCTCTTTTGTTTGGAACAGACTGTGTACGAAAGCCTCTTTTTTATTTATAATAGCAACATATTATTTTTTACTCATAAACATCTTCTGTCAGACACCTCAGACTCCTCTGAGCCTTTTTTCTGTTGCACTCATGCCCCTCCTCAGCTGAGGAGATAAGAAATAATGCAGAGCTGTTTACCTATGCTGTACCTCTATACATAGCCAATGAGTACATTTGTAATTGTTGTTCCCTTTTTTTATTGGCAGATTTGACATGGATGCCTAACGTAACTAAGCAATACATTAAGCTTTGCTGGACTATTTCAAACTGTCAAAAGTTTGTGCTTATTCCATGACAGTCATTCATTTTTTTTCCTATAAATGGTGTTGATCAGCAAGAAAGTGTTACTGGATGGAGCTCAACATTGCCCACTTGATACATTCAGAGGCACCACAGAGTATGGTAAGTGGTGGAAGATGCATTAGCTATTGCTGTGTTGATCTTTATGGCAAAGTTACCAGGTAGTCAATTTCTGGAAGAAAGCCTACATTTCTGCAAGGATTGCTAACTTAAAAATAAGTTAAAACTGAGCAGTCTGCACTGCAGTGTTTACCCGTGTTTTTCCTAAGTAACATATTTGCATTACTTGTATGGCATACAGTTATTAGGTAACACTAACATTAAGAAAGCATTGTAGTGTGCAATAAGTTAATCACAAAAATCTATAGTATGCAAGTTGTAAACTTTTTGCGTTGTCCCCCACATCACTCTGCCTTGGGTATGATGGCTAGCTGGCTAGCTATGGTCAGCTGTTTTATACGTGCAGCAACCTTTCTGGAAATTACCATGAAACATCACCAAAAGATGCCATTTATACATGGCTTTTACCCTAATAGATAATTTTAGTTTGGACTAAGTAGTGGAAATTAATTTAACCTTCATTCAGTAAGCAGTTAATAGTTATCTGTTGAAGTGTATGACTGGTACTTCAAGACAACCTGCCTGTGAAGGCTGAAAATCAGCACTTAACTCTGAAAAGGGTACAGCTGAGATGCATGGCTGCTGTGTACTTCTTTAGTGTCTTAAAGAAAAGAAATGTTGCATGTCTTTGTTTTAATAAAATAAATACCAGAAAAGTATCCCTGTCACAGCAGTGAGTGGAGCATCTCAAGTGACCACCAAGTTGGCCTATGCACAAGGCTGGCCATGCTTGCAACAGTTTAGAAAACAATACCTATGCTTTACTTGAAAAGTGAGAAAATAAAAATGAACAAAGTTAACTAATGTATAACATCCTTAATTACTGCAGGATGAAAACACAGCATGCACTAAAAACCTTTACTTCATGGTAACAGCAAGCGTTGGGATTGGGCACTGCCCATTTAGAAGCAGATTGCATAATTTCTACTGGCTTCAACTCCAGGGTGCTCACATACAGGTGAAATAAGTTTGTTTTGAATGGCCTTCCCCCTTCCCCTTCTTCCTTTGTTTCAGCTGGAGCTCAACCCCCTCAAAGAAGTCTAACAAAGGGAAGCCTGACTTGGCTCCCAAAGACAAAGACTCTATGAAGAGAGCTCCATATCCTACAATGTCTTTAGCTCCTTCCTCAGAACCAGATCCAGAAGTATCAAAAAAGTCAGATCTGACCACTTTGGAGCCCTCTGCTCTGAAATCAAAATTTCCTCTGATCCTGTCACCTCTTACCTTAACTGGATCTGACAACTTTTTGACTCCTTTTTCCCTTCTTGCATGAGTCTCCTTGCAAGCACTCTAGACCACCACCCACTACGTCTTCTCTCAGGTCTTCTAGGAACTTGTCCAAGGCTGAAGTGGAAAGGATAATGAGGAAGTTTCTCAGAGCTCAGATCCAGATGGGGGTAATCCCCCTCTGCTATTGGATCCATGAGCCTGTGTCTCACTAGTTCCACTTTAGTTTCTCCTCCTCTGATCTGATCTGCTGTTTCAGAGCCCTCCGATCCAGGATCCCTAGGGGTGCCCTTATCAGATCCAAAGACAGTTTTGTTCTTCAACTCCAGTCACTTCCCTGAGCTGTCCTGGCTCTAAGCTTTTTGAAGCTGGAGGACTGTCAGAGTCAAAGCATCAGCACAGGATCCCGGGGACCAGAGTCAACTCCAAAGTTATTGCAGCCATCCCTGCCCCTTAGTGCTTCGATTCTGGACAACTCAGGTCCAACTCCATCCTTGGGTGGAGTGTTTACAGGGTTTCAGGGGCCGAAGGTTCAGGAAATGTCAGCTCCGCTACTGCTGGCTTTGGTCTTCCCTAAGCACTCTGCCTTTGAGATTGTGGAGAGGGCATTCTCTTTACCTAGATAAAGAGCATATCTAACCCCCTTGGATCAGATCAGTCTACCTTCTTCAGGTCTTTGCTCTGAGCCTTGTTCTTCCATTTCCCTGGGTCAGCCAACCTATGCAAGTCTCCAGTCAGTCCCTCAGGTCTCTCCCAGCACTTCTGATACTTCATCAGACCATCCCACTGATGAGATTCCTCAGAAGAGAACATGTAAAAGAAGACACTTACATTCCCCTTAGGAATCTCTCATGGAGGACACTGATTTTGATGAATGAAAGGGTGCCTCAGATCTTCACCTGAAGACATCTCATTTCGTGAGCTATTAAAGCAGAAAGGTGGTTGTCTTCCAACACCCTTTCCCAAGATTAGTTGGTGTTCCTGCAGGGTTTCAGGTCTGGCTCAGCTATGTCTTGGGAGACTGCCCTGGCTGATGAACTTATAGACCTTGTTTCTCACCTGGCATGGAAGGAACTGGATACTGTGAAGCAAATCCCTAAGCATCTAGATAAATTTCTAGCTCCCTCAAAAAAAAGGAAACGCAAGAGCAAGGGGGTCCAAGTTGATGTAATAGTTGTGGCAGCAGCAACTAAAAAGAGCTTGCAGAGCTTTTGTGTCCTTCTCCCTTACAGGGAGTGCAGGGCCTTGGACAGATTGGGTAAGTGAGTATATGCTTCAGCAGCCTTTGCTTTGCAGTCATTGAATTATTTGGCACATTTCATGAGACTGCAAAGAACTCTCCAAATCTCTTTCTGGGACCAAGTCTACAGGGGACCAAAATAGTCTTCTCAGAACTAGCAACCCTTCAATCTATATCTGATGCATCCATTAGGCTGATTTCCCACGTAGTGGAAGGTACCTCCCAGGTGGCGGGTTCAGGCATAATCATTAGAAGACATGCCTGGATGCAACTATTAAATTTGCAGAGCCCTTCATGTCTTCATTCATCATTTCTCAGTTTGATGGATCTTCCTTATTTGTCCCTAAAGGAAAAGACACTCTCCAAATGTGAGCAAGAGGGAAAGACCTTGTCTGCCATAGGGAAACATCTTTCTACCTCTCAAAGACCTTTTTCCTGGAATCAGCAAGGAGATAGAAAGATGTGGTTCTACAAATCCCTGGGTCCTTTGCAAGACTCATGAGGGAATAGTTCTTCCAGGGCAAAGGGGGAACTCTAATGGAAGACACCACCCTCTGTGGCAGATGTGGCCTGCAGAACCAGCGTTGCCAGAATTTCTTCTTGGACAAGTCCTACCAGCACTCCTGAAAGGTGGCTCGACTCTTGTCCTCTGGAGGCAGTCAGGGGGCATTTGTTTCTGCAGCAAAGAGCCTGGCTATCCATAGCAAAAGATTCCTGGATGCAGAGAATTATATTCAGAGGTTATATCATACCATTTTCAAAAATTCCCCGACAAGAATGAAAGGAATCCCTGATGTTCCACCCAATCAGAGAGAAGCAGCAGCCTTGGAATTAGAAAAATTGCTAGAAAAAAAGAATCATTCAGAAGGTCTCCCAGACCAGAAAGGATCCGGGACCTACTCATGGTTTTTCTTAGTACCAAAGACGACAGGGGATTTAAGACATATCCTGAATCTCGGCGTAATAAACGGGTTCATGCAATAGTCTAGGTTTCAGATGGTCATGGTTCAGTTTATTCTGTTCCTACTTCAAAAGGACAATTGGATGTTCTCAGCACATCTTCAAGATGCATACTATCACTTCAAAATG
Organism: Protopterus annectens; assembly: GCF_019279795.1. Taxonomy (NCBI): domain Eukaryota; kingdom Metazoa; phylum Chordata; order Ceratodontiformes; family Protopteridae; genus Protopterus; species Protopterus annectens. The sequence continues at coordinate 623,308,359 of NC_056747.1, read as the reverse complement.
AACAGTTGTTCCAGAATATATATGTGCATCTGGCTGGGAGCCAGTCATTACCAGCTCAAAACATTGCACTTTGTTGTCACCACAGCCCCCAGGTGTTCACCAAATGCAAGGTGGTGATAGTAGCTCACCTGAGATGGCTGTGTTTCTGAGTGTTTCCATACCTAGATGACTGGCTCCTAACTGTTCCAAACAGGCATTTTCTCCTACAGGCAAAGGACTACTTGCTCCAGTTTTATTTCCACCTAGGCATCACAGTCAATTACAGCAAATCACAACTCACACCTACACAGAGTCCGGAGTTCTCCAGTGCTCATCTAGGCATTCTCAATCAAATAGGCTCTCTCCCTCCAGCATGCATGCAGACTCTCAGATCACAGGTCAAGACAATAATGATGCATTCTTCTCTTCTAGCATGACTAATGTTACAAGCTTTGTAATCCATGGCAGAAGCTATCACACTAGTCCATTTAGCCAGGTTTCATGTGAATTCTACAGTGGATCTTGTTGGTACAGTTGTCCATTCTTGAGCAACCTTTAACAGACTCAGTCAAGATCACACAAGTTTGTAAAAGATATCATCTGATGTTGTTAATCTTCTTTCATTCCTTACTGAAGGGTTATCGGTTTTGTCCTCCGAACCAAGCCGGCCTTACATCAAGCTCATAGCCAAAAACTCTCGAGCCAAGATCCTACCCAGAATACTCTGCTCCCTGTTACCTCATATCTTGTAGTTGCTGTACAGCCATGTCAAGCCACTCTCTCTCAGTTAAGTGAATAATTTTTGACAGTTTATATATTGTTAGTACTTTGAAAGTTTTTTCAATCAGTTATTTTTACTATACTCCTACCCTATTGTATCTTTAAAACTCTCTCCCTATAGTTTCTTTCCCTTTTTCTTAACCTTTTATTACCTTTGAGATAATTCTTCATTACCATCGTTGGTAATCCTTCTTTTTCTCTCACTTCTTACCCTTCTGGGTAATCTTCTTTACTCTTGGTACTGTCGTTCTTCTCCACATCATTATGTTGGACAAGAAAAGTAGTGCTGGTTTCAAACAGTGTAAGGATTGCGGCCATAAGTTACCGCTTTCTAATGGCCATGATTTATGTGTCAATTGCTTGAATGTCTCCCACCTTGCAGTGGATCCCCCGTGTGGGATTTGTAGGAATTTTTCGACCAGGACTCTCAACGAAAGAAAGAACAAGTTAGTCCTGAAAGGACTCCTCAAATCTCCTTTCCATGAGGCTATCTCTGGGTTGGAGGGCTCACCCCTCCTTCTAAACCCCATAAGAGACATTCTTCTTCCTCATCGAGGTTGCTGACTTCATCTCCCTCTGAAGATTGCAGGGAGTCGACTCATAAGAAAGTAAAAATTGCTAGTCCGGCACTGCCACCTGTGGCCCTTTTGTCTCCAGGCATGGCACCACCCAGTTGATTCTTGCTCCAGCTATGTCCTCTTTATCCCCACTGGCACCAGAGTTCCCGGTGCAGACACTTATGGCTCTGACCGTTTCATCACTGCCTTTACCGGCATTGTCTCTGCAGGTACAGTCTCCTTCAGCACCATTGGTGCAATCTCCTTTGGCCCCAAGTTTAACAATACTGCCCTCCATGGTGCAGATACCTTCAGCACTGACGTGTTCTTTGGTGCAGACTTTTTCGGCACCATCATTGTTACTGGTGCAGACACCTTCTTCGACGGCACCATATTCATCGGTGCAGACACTTGCCTTTACGGTGCAGACACCTTTGACTTCTATGGTGCTGCCTTTATCGGAGCAGACTACTTCAACACCACTTTCCTCAGTTCCGGGCTCTGCACCACTTAAACTAGCAAGGTCCTTCTTTGGATCTGTTTGTTGGTAACCAATATAGCCATTTTCTAGAATGGCCAGAATCACCTTCAGGTTTTTCTATGAGGTCGACCAGGAGCCTCTCTGAACAAGATGTGTTGTGGCTTGTTGACCAGTTACTTGTGGCCAGGATTCTCTTTCAACCATCTAAACCTACGTCCCCTCTTTCAGGTGAACATATTTCTCCTCAAACTCCAACATACACTCCTCCTTTGACTTCCACGCAAGCATCAAAGCCCCTTATTCTGACAGCAGCGTCCCTCCCTCCGGCACCAATAGTGGACTTCATTTTGGAGCCAGAGTCATCCTTGTGGCCCTTGGTGCACTGGGCATCAGGCTCTTCTCATGCTACAGGCTGTGCCATGGGGGAGAGCATTTGTGGTTCCACACCAATTTTTTCTATGGCACCCTCCAGTAATCCTCCCTCTCTTACGCTTCACAGTCCTCTTGAGACTCCTGGTCTGGGGGTCAGCTCGTCGGAGCAGGTTGTGACCCCGGTTCTGAGGTTGTTGTACTCCGTTCTGGGCTCCCATCCCTCTTTAGGAAGGTCAGCCTTCCAGGCCATGGAGAGGGCGCTTGCCTCCGCTGGCAAACCCCGCATGTCAGAGTCCTCTCCCCACTCTGTGCCACAACTGTCAAAAGCCACAACCACTGGACACTGGGCATATGGGCCTCAGGTTTCTCCCCCTCAGGAGACCCCCCTCTTTGCAGTCTTCCACAGAACTCCCCACTGAGGAAGTACCTCGCAAGGCTTCATGCAAGAGGAAGCACATGGACTCCACTGAGGAGTCTTTGACCAAAGGTATGGACTTTGATGATGGGGAAGGGTCCCCATGGTCACCCTCTGATGAGGTGTCCTTTGGTGACATCCTTGAGATCCTTAGTAGAGGAGTGACTGGAAGTCCTCTAATCCTTCCTCAGAGGAATCCATATTCCTGCAGGCCTTTCGTGCCCAGCCCCCTGCCTCCTGGGTTACCCCACTGGCCGATGAGCTTGTTCAGCTCATCATCCAGTGTGCTTAGAAGGCTCCTGACACCCTGGAGGCCTGACAAGATCTTATCTCCCCCAGCTGAGCATCCCCATTGGTCAGAAGGTCTTCCAGTAGATGTCATGGTGATGGCGGCTGCAAAAAAGAAAGACTTGGCAGAAGAGAGCCAGACTGTCTGTCCTCCCAACAAGGAGTCCCAGGCAATAGACAGACTAGGGAAGTATGTGTTTGCTTCACTGACCTTTGCCATAAGGTCCTTGAACTATTTGGCACACTTTACAAGGCTCCAGAGGGAACTTATCAACCACCTCTCTGAAACCTTGGCAAGAGCTGTTTCTGATGAGGTCTGTGACAACGTAGCTTCTCAAATAGCCACCCTAGAATCCATATCCAATTCTTCCATGCATCTTATTTCACACGCAATGAAAGGAGTGGCAGGTGCAGGTATAGTCACGAGACAACATGCTTGGATGCGCTTTTGTGACTTTGCGGACTCCTTTAAGGTTTCCTATATGAATGCTCCCATCGAGGCCACTTCTTTGTTTGGCCCTAAAGTTAAAGATATGCTGGCAAGGTGCAAACAAGATGGCAAGACCCTATCTGCCATTGGTGTCAGACACTCCAATCCTTAACGATTCTACTCCAGAAATCAGAGTGGGAAGATGTGGCACAGGATATCACAGGGCTCTTTCTGTGATGCATGTGCCAAGTTCTCCCCTAGAGGCAGAGGGGGAAACTCCAATGGAAGAAGTCCCTTTCGGGGCAGAGGAGGTCCACAGAACTGGGGTTCCAGAGATTCTTTCTCTAGCTAACCCTATCAGTGCTCCTGAAGCATTGATCGACTGCTCACCTCTGGAAGCAGTTGGGGGTCATTTTTCCTTGTACCCCACTGCCTGGCAAAATATAACACCGACTCTTGGGTACAATGGATAATATCCAGAGGCTATTGCATCCCCTTTCATCTCTGTACAACCTCATCCAGAGTCTTACCCGACATCCCACCCAGTCAAAGGAAAGCAGCAGCACACAAAATCCAAAAGCTGCTACAAAAAAGAGTCATCCAAACAGTTCCCCCAGACCAGATAGGATCCGTTTTTTACTCAAGGTTCTTTTTGATACCAAAAATGACAGGGGACTTGAGACCAATTCTGGATCTCAGCACACTGAACAAATTTGTAAAAACAGAGAAATTCTGGATGGTCATGGTTCAGTCTATCCTTCCTCTTCTGGAAGAAGATGATTGGATGTGCTCTGTAGATCTTCAAGATGCGTATTACCAAATACAAATGGACAAGAGCTCAAGAACATACAGCTGCTTCCACATAGGAGCCAGTCACTACCAATTTTGAGCACTGCCCTTCGGTCTCTCTACAGCCCCCAGAGTGTTAACCAAATCAAGGCAGTGGTCATCACTCACCTGTGACTTCAAGGATTCCAGGCTTTTCCATATCTAGGTGACTGGATCCTCACTGCCCCCACCAAGTGCCTACTAGAAGAAGCCCTAAACTACACTCTCCTCACAGCACAACACCTAAGAATCATTATAAAATGGGAGAAGTTCACCATGAACCCAACACCATCTTTAGAATTCATCAGGGTACTGTTGGACATGAGGAATTGCACAGCATCTCTTCCGGATGACAGACTTCAAAGAATAAGACAACAGATTCAGCCACTGCTCTGTCACCACAAATCTTCCACTAGGTCCATACTCCAACTCTTAGGGTCAATGGCAGCCTTGATCACCATTGTTCCTCTGGCCAGATTCCACATGAGACTTCACCAGTGGTTGCTCCTCACTCAGTGGTACCCTCTACAACACCCTTTGTCTTTTCAGATAAGTGTAACTCAGAGATGCAAGCAATATTTGCTCTGGTGGACATCTCAAAACTCCCAATAATGGTCTTGCCCTTTCAGCTGCCAGCAACCAAAGGCCACGGTGACCACAAATGCCTCCCTGATGGGGTGGGGGGGGCTATGTCAGGGAAGCTCAGTCCAAGGCACCTGATTGGAGACAGAGACTCTTTTGTATATTAATGTCCTGGAACTGAGGGCGGTGCTACTACCGTTGCAAGCATTCCATTCCATCCTTCCATCAGGGACTATTGTGATCCAATCAGACAACATGTCAGTGGTCTGGTACATCAACAAGCAAGGGGGCACCAGATCTTACCCGTTATGCTGAGAGGCCTTGAGAATATGGCAATAGGTGATAGCTTCCAACTGCTTTCGAATTGCAATGCACATTCCCAGGAGCTCCAACGTCATAGCAGACAAGTTGAACAGGTGCATTCTACAACCTCACCAGTAGTCCCACAACCCTGTGATAGCAGCAAAAAGTTTCAATTGCTGGGGCCAGCCTTACTGTGACCTATTCACCCCCCAACCAACTACAAGTACAGCAACTATTTTGCCCTGATTCCCCCTCGGGGACAGTCACAGAGAGACACTTTTAGTCCATACTTGGCCCTCGGGTCTATTTTATGCTTACCCTCCTCTCCCCCTCATCTCCCAATTTCTGAAGAAAGGCAGCAGTTGAAAATCAAAGTGATTTTCATTGCTTCGTATTGGCCTCGACAAGTCTGGTTCTCCTTCCTCTGGCCTTACCTGCTAGATCGACCATGGATCCTCAACCAATCCCCAGCATTGATCTCCCATCCACAGGGTCTGACTCACCCCAATCTAACAACCCTGAAGCTGACAGCTTGGTTTCTCCACTTCCAATGATTGCCAGGCAAGATAACCTCTCATCCCCATTGTGTAATATTCTTATCGCATCTCATAAATCATCCACCAGACTAATCTATCTCAGTAAATGGAAAAGGTTTTCTTTATGGACAGCGAATAAGCAATTTGACCCCTTGTCAGCCCCAGTTTCGGTGGTTCTGGATTACTTATCACATCTTTTCCACTCTGGGGTGACTGCCTCTGCTGTTCGCGTTCATTTTGCTGCCATTTCAAATTTCCACATTGGTTTTCAGGATTCTTCACTCATGTCACATAGACTCGGTAAAACTTTCTTGAAGGGGGTTCTTCACCTAAAACCTCCATTTAGAGAACCATTACAGCCTTGGGATTTGGCCTTGGTCCTACAAGCCCTAACAGCTCCCTCTTTTTAACCTGCGTCTTCATGTGATTTAAAGTACCTCTCTTGGAAAACTTTGTTTCTGGTGGCAATCACATCGGCCAGACATTTGCCAGAACTTCAAGCCTTATGCATTAAACATCTCTACCTTATCTTCCATAAGGATAGAGTATCACTGAGAACCAATTCTTCCTTCTTACAAAAAGTGGTGTCAGAGCAGTCTATCAATCAGTCTATTGACCTTCCAGTATTTTTTCCTAATCATTCTAACAAGGGAGAGTATTGCCTCCACTCCCTGGATGTTCATAGGCAAATACGATTCTATCTGGACAGAAAAAAATCTACCCGTAAATCAGATCAACTATTTCTGTCTTTTCTGGACCAAGACTAGGTCATCTTGTCTCAAAAGTTACATTGAAGTCATGGTTGAGAAATTGCATTACCTTTATCTACAACAAGAACAATATCATCTTGCCTCACAGAGTGAAAGCACATTCTACAAGGTCAATGGCAACTTCAGCAGCTTTCCATGCTAGGGCTTCCCTCAATGATATTTGCTCAGCTGTGACTTGGACCAATCCTCATACTTTTATCCTTCATTACAAATTGGATTTGGCGTCCAGAGGTAGAGCTTCTTTTGGTTCCATGGTGCTCAGAAATGTCCTTCCATCAGGGCCACCCAGGGATACAGGTAGCTGGGGACTCTGTCCCATCAGTAAGGAATGAACAAAGATTAACAACATCAGATAAAGAAGTTATGTCTTACCATAATGTTCCATCTGTGTTGTTGATCTTCATTCATTCATTACTCCCCACCCTCCGTCCCCCTCCAGAGGCTCCTGGTTGAGCTCATATACTCCTTTACTGTAGGTCTGTTATGACCAGAGGTAGCCTCTACTTTTGTCTGTCAACTTGCAAACTCGATATGAGGTAACAGGGAGCAGAGCATTCTAGGTAGGATCTTGGCTCAAGTGTTTTTGGCTGACACGAGCTTGATATAAGTCCAGCTCGATTCCAAGGACGGAACCGATAACCCATCAGTAATGAATGAACGAAGATCAACAACACAGATGGAATGTTATGGTAAGACATAACTTCTTTCTCTTTGGTGGCTTCACTCAGATGAACTTTTTAAAGGCCATCCATTTGTTCTTCCCCTGCCCATGGCCACAGTTACCACAGATGCTGCCCAACTGGGGTGGAGGGCACTACTTGGGAAGGACATTCCAAGATACATGGTCTTAACTAGAGGCCAAGACACATATCAATGTCTTGGAAATGAGAGCAGTCTTCATAGCATTGCAGGCCTTTCAAGATACTCTCCCCAACAGGATGATTGGTATTCAGACAGATACGTCAGTAGTCTGGTACATCAGTAAACAGGGAGGAACCAAATCTTACCCACTATGTCGAGAAGTAATGAGAGTGTGGCAATGGGTGATCTCTTCTGGCCACTTTCTCATAGCAATGGACATACTGGAGAAAGCCAATGTGATTGCAGACAAACTAATCAGGTCTATTCTGATACCTTATGAGTGGCCTCTTAATGTCAAAGTGGTAGACAGAATCTTCCTTCAATGAGGCCAGCCATGCTGTGACCTTTTTGCTTCTCCCCACAACAACAAGTGCAACAGGTTCCTTTCCCTGATCCCTCCAATGGGGGATTTGCCAAGAGATGCTCTAGTCCACTATTAGCCCTCCATTCTTCTCTATGCTTTTCCCCAATTACCTCTCATCCCTAAATTTTTACAGAAGACATACTGGTTGAAGATCACAGTCATTCTCATTGCACTGTTTTTGCCTCATCGGATTACGTTTTCCTTTCTCTGGCCTCATATTCTACATCTGCCCTAGATACTGGAACCCAATCCAGAGCTCCTGTCTCTACCCTACAGGTATGACTCATCCAGACATAGGCCTCAAGTTGACCACATGGGTTCTCCAGTTCCACTGATTGGTAGACAGCCCAGGGTCTACTACCTAGTATGTTGTCTTCTCACAAAGCATTTACTAGAAAGATTTACAAAAGTAAATGGAAGAGATTTTGTATTCTGGGCTCTTAAGAGGGATCTGGACCCCATTTTCTGCCCCTATATCAGCTGTACTTGATTTTATAGCTTCAAGTTTCAATGAAGGGGCTAGCTTTTCTGTTATTAAAGTCCAAATGTCTGCCATTTCAAGCTTCCGTCTAGGTCAAAATAGTTCTTCCTTAGCTTCTTCTAAGTTATACAAAGCCTTTCTCAAATGAACTTTTCTACTTAGACCTCCACTAAGGATCCTACTCCTCCTTGAGATTTAACTATTTTGTTTCAAGCTCTGACCCAAGGCCCCTTTGAACCCTCAGCCAGGTCAGACCTCAAGTTTTTGTGCTGGAAAACCATTTTTTTCTAGTTGCTATTACATCAGCTAGACAAGTATCTGAATTCTTGGCTCTATCTTCCAAACCTCTTTACTTGGTTTTCCACAAAGACAGACCTTCGTTACAGGCCAACCCATCTTTTTTGCTTAGGGTAGCTTCTGAGTTTAATATAAACCAGGTCATTAACTTCACAGTTTTCTTTCCAAATTTTTCAAACAGTGAAAAGTACTCTGACCAAATGTTTAACTGATTGTATCTCCTTTGTTTATAGTAAAAGAGGATTGTCCTTGTCTAAACCTCACAGAGCTCATTCCATGAGGTCTATGGACTGTATCCTTAGTCTTTTGGTCAAGAGCTTTTATAGATGACATTTGTGGAGCTGCCACTTGGCCCAATGCTCATGCCTTTATTGCTCACTGGCACTGCAGTACTACAAAATATCCTATAATGAGAACTACTCAAGGTTTGTCTGGCTGTAGATTCTGTCTCATCAGTTGAGAAATGAATGAAAATTACAACATCAGGTAAAAAGGTTAGGTATACACCATAACGTTACATCTGTGTTGTCCATTTTCATTCTTCATCAACTTCCCATCCTCCTAACCCCCTTCCCTTTGCTCCTGTATAGGCATAGGGTTTCACTTTGGAGACGACTGTTCTGTGCTTGAGCTCCAGCTCTTTTTTCTACTTCTATACTTTCTTGAGTTCTCTTATCCACTGACTCCTATGGGCAGCAAACTTGATTTGAGGTATGTTAGGCTGGTGGGGCATTATCAGTAAAGGGAGAAGCTCAAGAGTTTGAATCTGATCACCTCTACTTAGAATACGTTGGTGGTGCATGACGTTTAATGTCTTCCTTCCATCAGCCTTAAGAGGTCAAGATTGAGGCACCATATGTCATTATAATGATGATGGCACTGGTCTCCCCATGCATGGGATACCAAAGGCATGGGTGGCATCCTGGGCTAAACTATTCTCTGCTCCATTTTAATACTGTGGCCCTTGATAGCCCTCCTGCAGGAGCCTCTGTCTGTATGGCAAAGGGGGAGACTGGTGCTGCAAGGATTTAGTAGGGATACTCAAAATCCTAATGGAGGAGAAAGATTTTTGTCTCCTCCAGATACCACCACTGCCCTCCAAAAGGAACACTACCTTCTCTGTCTTCAGCCATGATGTCTCATCTCTGGATCACAGGGAAAATTATGTAAAACTGGTACCCAAAACACTTGTAATGAGTGCCATCTGCCTGACATCAAAAGGCATCCATGGGCACCTGATTTGTATGGCACACGATTGGTTATGATAATATAGGTACTGTATTAGAATGGTTCTCAATGAGACTTTAAGGTGTCATGTCAAACATGACAGTTTTATATATCTGTATTTGTTGCTAAGACAGGAGGCACTGTAGTGACTCTGTCTCCATGAGGTGATATATGGAATTACAGATACCCCCAGACCCATGCCATGGACTGAGCAGGCACAGTGCTGCCTGCTGATACCCATGTGCGTGCACAGCAGTAAGTACAATTAAGCACAACGTTAGCAGATTTTCTCATCATGTGACTCAAGCAATTCGGAAACAGTAATAGGTTGGTCCCTAATTAGCATAATCATCATGGCCAGACTAATGAATCAGTACCACATAAGGATGACAGGAGACAGAGAGCCTCATCACACTATGGAAGAACCTGTACAGCAGCAACGTCTGCAACTAAGAAATTAATAAAGATAAAGTTCTGCTTGTATAAGGGTAAGTTTGACTTTATATATGTACGTTTTGACAAGTGTGGCTGTTTTTAACTGCTATTGTACTTGTTAACATAACTTGAAATGGGATCATGCCAGAAATATTTTCATTAGGGGTAATGCATAATGAGATGGGTGTCAAATTGATAACCAAATGGGATAAGTTATTTTGAGCACAAAAAGGGAAATTGGCTAGGCTTAAAATGGCCCGCAAGGGCATCTAACCTAGTACTTGCCTGTGAACCAAGGATCTAGTAGAAGTGGTCGAGTCAGATCTGAGACCACATCAGTTGAAGTAGTATGTAAATGGACAGCACAGATGTAACATTATGGTGAGTATGTAACTTTGTTTTTTTTTTCTTCTTTTGGTGACAGTTTCCTCCAATTCTTAAAGGTGGAACAGTGAAACCACAAACTTCTGTTAGTAATGATTTTTTTGGAAGCAATGTTGTATTAACATATAATTTTGAGATGAGAGATATTGCAACCATTTTTGAAAAACAGTGGCAACATTAACACATTTAGATAATAGAGGAATAATAGGTAATAAACCCTGTTACATTTTTAGAAAGGGATGCACCATCAAGAAATATGAAGTATTGGGTGTATATGATGTGAATCCTTCTAAGAGGTGTACAACAAGATGTGTTTTTTGTAGTCAGTGTGGTTACATCAGTCTCAACAACTGCGGACAGGTGTTTGATGCAGTCAAAAGAATAACTTATTTTTTTAGAGCTAACTGCAGCACTGAAGTTCTAGTATATGAAGTGACCTGTAATTTTTGTGGTGAATTCTATATAGGTAAAATGGAACATTCTTTAAAGGAACAGATGTATGAGCATAACTATGCTATAAGAGTTGGTAACCTCAAAAATGCCCTAGCGGGATGTGGTTTACAATCTACATGATTTGAAAAAATTCAGTCTTGGAGAAAATAACCATCTATCCCCTTTCTGGTAATTGGGAAAACTACCTGAAATGTAGAGAGTTGTGGTGGAAAATTAAATTGGGATCAAATGACCCACCAAGTTTAAATGATAAGGTCAATATTAGTTGTGTTTTAAGAAAAGAGAAGAGATGCTTTAATTTTAAAAGTTGTTGTTGTAGAACAGTGTATGTGTGTTGTACCTTTAATAAGCCTTTTAAGGACAGCATGTGCATATAAACAGCAAACACATGTGCCATTTTGAGAGTGCAGCCAGAGAGTGAGCATGTATGAGTGTAGTAGCTAATTTGTTTAATTACCTAAATTAAAGTTATTAAACCTCAATCCTGATGTGCTTGTACATAATAAAGCTGCTGAACAGAACCCATGAATGCTCTTCTGTTTTATTCTAACAGGACGAGTGACATGGTGTCAGAACCGGGATTCCAGAGACTGTTTTTCAGAGCTACGAGGTGCAGAGTTAACAGTGAAGGTAAAGTAAGAGAACTCAGTACAAAAAAGTGTCAGAAATGAACTAAAGGTAATGAAAACTTGCACAAAGTATTTATTTATTAAAAAAATAAAATGGAGTATTACAAGGGCACAAAATGCATTATTAAACCAGTTAGAGGAGCAAAAAGTTTATTAATTAAACAAGATGTTTAAAATTAAGATATTTGATAAAACAATTATCAGAAAAATCACATAAGGTGTTCAGAATTACCTCAGAATTGCAAAATGAGCATGTTTAGAGTAAAATGAGCACAAGAAAAGTGTAATGGGCATGAAAACAGATTAAATGAGCAAAATGAATATAGTAAAAGGCAAAAATGGCACATGAAGCATAAATAAAGCAAGGTGACCATGTTTTTTGGCAAAGTACTGTATTTTGGCATAAACTACTATTTTGCATTGATTGAAGCTATTAAGGGCATAACTACAGGTATTCAAAGTGTCTCAAAGTGTGTAAAAGTGCTTACAGTGTGTGCTTATTACTGTGCATTTATTCCAAAGAGTTTATTGTATGCAAAGTGCAATTATTTCGTAAAGTGCAGTCAAAATACAGCCATTTCGAAAAGCTTCTTGTGCTGGGTGTGTCTGTTCACAAAGTGCTGCCATTACAGAGTGTTTCTTTCACAGTACAGAGTTATTTAGCAAAGTAGAGCCATTTTGGGAAATTTCAGTGTGCTGTGTACTGTTCAAAGTGCAATTACTTTGAAATGTGTTTTACTCTGAGCTTCTTCTGCCCAGTTTATTCACACAGTGCAGTTATTTTGAAATGTTTCTTACACTGATAGGTGATTTCTTACAGTACAGTGATTTCAAGAATATTCTTGTGCCCAGAAGACTTATTTCGCAAAGTTCAGTTATTCAGAGGCTTCTTGTGCTATTGGGCATAGTTTCAAATACTGGCATAAATTTCTGGTGTATGTATATATGTGTGTGTTCGTGCATACTTGCAAAAGCCTTCACTGGTATGTGTTAATATGGAAGATGGATTTCACAAGCCATCACCACTTGTATTTGATCAGACTATTGCAGAGAATTGAGGAATATTTGAGCAAAAGTACAATATTTTTATACAAGCAGCTAATTCTGACAAAGATGCACACACCAGGGCATTAATGTTGCTAAACCTAGCTGGGACAGAGGCCATTGAGAGAAAGCATTTATTTGTGTATGCACCAGCAGTATATGAGGCAGAAGGTGAAAACAATTATATTGTTGTACAGGCTGAATCAAGGGAAGACCCAGAGTGTTTAAAACGTAAATTCAGGGAAATGTGTAACCCCCAGACAAATGTTACATTAGAGACACTTGTTTTACACAAGAGATCAAACACTGGTTCAAAGTATAATGTTACGTCAGCAGACACATTTGCTAAGGTGAGAGTTGGTGAGCAACGTAATGTGGCCAATTATGCAAAACTTGTTGCTTATGGAAGTGAAGAGATTCAGACTGAAGGCTTAGTAGTGCTTTCATGTTATTTGGCTAGGAACTGTTACAGCTTACTATTTGATGTAGTTCAAAGACATGTACAATCATTATTGGGTCTCAGAGACAGTTGGAGAATGAATCTGCTTTCCTTTACCAAAGAAGTTTATCATATAAGCACATATCCTAGTCATACCTCTCAACCATAGGGGTCCAAATGAAGGGGTTCCACGATTCCCAAGTGGCACCCCTTCATTTCCGATTTTTTTCATTTATTTTTTTAATTTTTTGAAATACCGTGCTGTCGGAGCTGACATCATCATGTGCGCGATGACGTCAGCTCTGTCAGGGCTACCAGCCAGTCGGAATTGAGCTTAAGGAGCGCACGTTTTCATTTCCGGCTGGTCTGGCTGCAAATGCAAGTGGGAAATCTCACTCGCTTTGGGTTACAGAAACAAGAAATTAACAGCGGTTTGTTTTAACAGCAGCACTCCGTTCGTAGCAGGCTGTTCCTTTTATCAGGAGCACTCCGTTCATAACAGGGAATTAATAGTTTGAACAGCACTCACTCACTCATTTTGGATTATTTATTAACAGCAGCACAGCACTCCTTTGATTTTGGATGCTCACACTCTCTTCATAACAGTTTGAACAGCACTCGCTCACTCGTTTTGGATTATTTATTAACAGCAGCACTCCATTGATTTTGGACTCTCATTTTGGATCCAGCATGTGAGTGCAGAAATCAGGCATTGATATGGCATCAGTAATCACATGAATGGAAATGCATGCATAATGACATGTAACTGAACCAAATCGCAAAGTCACGATTCATAGACATCAATGCAAACTTTGTGCAACCAGTTTGCATGTGTTGATACAAGGAAAGAGATGCAGAAAAAACAGAGCAGGTAGTAGACATGTTTGTAGTTGCAGTACTATGTTCTGAGCAGCATTATTTTGTCTTAATCTCTAACAATGCTGACCACATTGCACATCCTCTCAGGCCATTACTGGCAGGAGCCATGCTCTCATGATAACCAGAATGTAGATCACTTTCCAGTGGACCACAGTATCATCTGGAGATTTCTTGATGTATTTCACCTACATAGTGAATCTTATGAAATGTGTCATTTTAGCATACCTGTGGATATCATGACACGTGTAGCTGTTGCCACCTTATGTACAGGGGAATTTCACTGACCACCTGGGGACACACTGAGCATTTCCTAATTTTCTGCCTTAACGATATATAATTTCTTCAATATTATGCTGCTGTTTGATGAACATATAACGTTAAGTTGTCTATCTCACCTTCATTCTTGCTGTTTGGGATTGGAGAAGATCCATGATCAGGATCAGGTGAGACATGGGTAGCTCTTGTAAAGACCACTGCATGAAAAGAAGCCACTGAAGAATTCTCATGTGGAAGCATGCTAGTGGGAGTAGAAGAATGGCAGCTGTCATGGGGCCCAGAGTTTGAAGGACATACCTGACTTGGATCCTTTTGCTCTGCATTAGAATTTGCACTTGTTGACTAATTGTGGACACTCTTTCTAGAAATGAGAGCCGTGCTCCTAGCATTGCAAGCTCTTCAAAACTCTCTTCCTTTCGGGACCATTGCAATTTAAACAGACAAAAAGTCAGTGGTGTGGTACATCAACAAGCAGGGCGGAACCAGATCCTACCCCTGTGTCGAGAAGCACTCAAACTTTGGCAGTGGGTGATTTCTTCCCAACATTTTTTGATTGCGACACACATCACTGGCAGATCTAACGTCATAGCGGACAGGCTCAGCAGAGCTATCCTCATGCCTCACGAGTGGTCTCTGAATTAGGAAGTTGCGGATCTTATTTTCCGCAAATAGGGACAGCCTTGCTGTGATCTTTTTGCCACCCCCTTCAACAGCAAATGCAGCAACTACTTCTCCCTTCTTCCACTTCCAGGTCACATACCCAGAGACACTCTAGTTCACGATTGGCCTCAGGAACTTCTTTATGCTTTTCCTCCATTTTCCCTCATACCGAAACTCATACAGAAAGTAAAATCATTGGGTTGCAAAATGATCCTCATTGCCCCCCTACTGGCCTCGACAGATATGGTTCCCGTTCCTGCACCATTACCTTCTCAATCAGCCCTGGACTCTGGACCCAATTCCAGATCTTCTGGTTCATCAATCAGGTGGGATGCATCAATCCCTCCAAACTCTCCAGCTCACAGCTTGGTTGCTCCACTTCCAACCTTAGCCAGGCTTCCCAGCATTTCCCCAGCAGTCCATGAGATTATCATCTCCTCTCATAAGTCTACAATGAGAAAAACATATGCTAGCAAACGGAAACGTTTTTCTTGGTGGGCAGAATCTAGGAATGTGGATCCCTTCTCAGCCCCAGTCCACGAAATTCTGGAATTCCTGGTGCAACTGTTTCACTCCGGGGCTGCTTCCAATACGATTAGGGTACAATTAGCGGCCATTTCTAATTTTCATATTGGTTTGTCAAATGCTAACATTATGTCTCATAAGCTCTGTAAAGCAACATCTCTTCTTAGACCTCCAGTGAGAGATCCCCCTCCCCCTTGGGACCTTAATTTAGTCCTAACTTCCTTAATTCTGCCTCCTTTTGAACCAGCAGCATCCTGCTCCATCAAGTTTCTATCTTGGAAGACACTCTTTCTGGTAGCTATCACTTCAGCTAGGTGTGTCTCAGAACTTCAAGCACTATGTGTTCGTCCTCCCTACCTGGTGTTTCACAAGGGCAGAGTTGCTCTGAGGACTAATCCTTCATTTCTGCCTAAAGTCTGTTCAGAAAATAATTTAAACCAATCTGTAGATCTCCCTGTGTTCTTCCCTAATCATAGCAACAAGGCAGAGTACAAACTTCACCAATTGGACGTTCATAGACAATTGTGTTTTTACCTGCACAGAACTAAAGAAATAAGAAAGTCAGACCAATTATTAATTTCTTATGCCTTAAACAAACAAGGTCTTCCAGTTTCCAAGGTGACCTTATCCAGATGGTTGTCCCACACTATTACTTTTATTTACCAGTTAAGGAACAAAGAGTTACCAATTAAACCGAAAGGTCATTCTACTAGGGCGTTAGCCACCTCCGTAGCCTTTCAATCTAGGTTGCCCATTGATTCCATCTGTGCAGCTGCCACGTGGGCAAACCCTCATACCTTTATTTCTCATTACAAAGTGGATATGGTCTCCCGGAGCAGAGCTGACTTGGTTCCACTGTTCTCAAGAGTCTGTTCCACTGAGTCACCCAGGATGTTAGGTGCTAGGGACGCCGTCCCAAACAGCAAGAATGAAGGCGAGATAGACAATTTAACATTAAGAAGTTATGTACCTACAATAACGTTCCATGTTAGTTATCTTCATCTCACCTTCTTTTTTGCATCACTACCTCCGTCCCCCATCCTAGTGGATTGAGAGGAGTCCCTTTTTTCATTGGCTGAGTATTCCTTTATTGTTATTCTTCTGGCCAGGTCTTCCTAACCTATTCTAGATATTAGAATGCATGGAACAATCAGTTTTTTGATAACTGGTTCTCTCTTATTATGTCTGGATTAGCTATTTCAAACCGATCTGGGTAGCTATCACTAGGCATCATGGGATAAGGGGTAGCCTCGAGCCAGTAAACAGCTCTCGAGCTATTGAAGATGGCCGAGTCGGAGCCGAGGATCGGCTCCGATCCCAAACAGCAAGAAAGAAATCGAGATGAAGACAACTAACATGGAACGTTATGGTAGGGACATAATTTATTATTATTCCTAGGAATAAAGAGGAGGAAGCCAGCACTATGTTTGTCTCTTGCAGCATTGCCCATTTTCCTGAGCGACTGGGTGTTACAGATTGTTTTTGTGTAGTATGATTTCATTTCTAGTATGTGTGCCTGACAGGTTTGGCTTAACTGAATTGTGTGTGTGTGAAAATGCCCCCCATGTAATACACCTGGTGGCTAGAGGTATTTCAGGCTCAAACCCTGTACCTTCTTTACAGGGTAAAAAGAGCCTAAAGACCCTAGCTACCACCATTTCTCAGCTTTGTCTAGATTTGTTGTGCTAAGAATTGAGAAGAGCTATGGTGGCAAGTGAGAACAGAATTTGTATTCCCCCATTATTAGCTTTGTTGTTTGTCCAGGTTTTATGTGGTAAGAGTTAAGAGCTATGGTGAGTGAGAAGTGAGAACTGAATTTGTATTCCCCCATATTGGCTTTGTCCAGGTTTTTTGTGCTATGAGGTTGAGAGCTGTGGTGAGACGTGAGAACTGAATTCACTAAATGATAGCCATTAAGTTTCAGTCTTCTTGTTGTTTAGGAAATGGCTGATTTGGCATAGTGGTTTGTTGCTCTGACTGTAGTGCATAGGGTCCTTGTTTCAAGACTTGCCAGTGAAATGCATGGTGGTGACACATTTTATTCTAGCAACTTTCCAAAATTATACAAGCAATGGTTAAAATGTGTCCCTGGTAAGTCCCTAGCCACCACCACTTGTGAGCTTTGTCCATGTTTTTTGTTCTGAGTTGAGAGCTATGGTGAGAAGTGAGAACTGAATTTATATTCCCCCATTATTGGCTTTGTTTGTCCAGGTTTTTTGTGCTAAGAGGTTGAGAGCTATGATGAGAAGTGAGAACTGAATTCACTAAATGATAGCTATTACGTTTCAGTCTTCCTATTTTTTAGGAAACTTATTTGGCATAGTGGTATGTTGCTCTGACTCTAGTACATAGGGTCCTGTGTTCAAGACTTGCCAGTGACATGCATGGTGGTAACAACATTTTATTCTTGCAACTTTCAAAAATTGTACAAGCAATGTTTAAAATGTGTCCATGTTTTTTGACCTTTTGCCCCCCCCCCCACCAAAAAAAAACCTGAACTTGAAAATAACTGTGAGAAGCTGTGAAAGATGCCTGTGGCTTACACTACTGTCATTCTATTTATAGTGTGGGTGTGGAAGTATACTTTTATGATGGAAATGTTCTGAATTGGGCAGTTTTGTCATTATTGGTTCATGCATTTTGTTTCATTGCCTGCAGTACAGCCTACTGGAAAAATGTTCAAACAAATTTAAAATGCGCTCTAACAAGTGTGTTGCATTATACAAGGAATATAACTTAATAAAGTCAGGAAGGTGTATCAAAGAAAAGAGCACATATATGTTTCTTGTTTTGTGTGCAAGGGGCCAATGATTTGAAAAGAACTCAAAGGTAATTTTTATTCACCACTGGTCAGATGCATTTTCTTTGGATGTGGTGTGGGTTTCAATGCTATTTCAATGAATGTGAGTTTCAAGGGCAGAGAAGTTTTAATGCCACGTCTATTTTCATTGAGACAGTATTGCTTTGTTTAGCAGATGTCAAAATAAAATCCAAATAATCATTGTAGAAGTAGAGCAGTATGCACCCATTAGTGTTTATGGTAAATGGAGCGCAATCGCCAGGTAATGGGACATTAGCATTTATGCAGGAGGTCAGTGGTGCCATATTTTGGTTGTCTGTTCTTCAGTTTGCGTTTGAACGTTGATATCCCACAATTCCACTGGAGTGGGTGGGGTTACATAATTATGCATGCAAATTAGATGTTAATCAGTGTACAGATTTGTACCTATTTTTTCATGGGCCTTGTCCAGAATTTTGATTGAGAGGTATGATCCTAGTTCCAATTATACTGAAGCTATTTTGTCAGAGTATGCTAATGTTTTCGATGACAAGTTAGGCAAACTTCCAGTTGCATATTATATGAAGCTAGACCCAGAGGTCAGTCCTGTGGTCAGACCAGCAAGGAAATTTCCAATAGCTATACAGGATGAAGTCAAAGCCCAGCTGGATAAAATGGTGCAGCAAGGTGTAATTTGTCCAGTTACAAAACCAACTGAATGGTTGTCATCCATAGTAGTGGCCCACAAAAAAAGCTCAGATGAAATCCGAACATGCATTGATCCAAGAGATTTGAACAAAGCATTAAAGAAGACCGCATCATCCCATGAGTACAGTCGAAGAAGTTGCAGCCCAATTACCGAATGCCACTGTTTTTGTCTGCCTTGGATGCAAAAAATTCATTTTGACAAGTGATGCTTGATTGCAAATCTTCATTACTGACTACTTTCAGTACCCCATTTGGAATATATAGATTCCTCAGGATGCCATTTGGAATAAATTCTGCAAGTGCAATGAAGAAATTTGTTTTCAGGTTATCCTTGTGCCGTAATAGTAGATGATTTATTGATTGGAGGCAGTGGTGAAGCAGAGCTTGATAAAAACCTTAGAAAAGTTCTAGACAGAGCACATGAAGTGAACTTAAAGCTCAGTCTCTGAAGTGCAAATTCAGACTACCAGGAGTTACATATGTAGGTCATTTATTTACCAGCACTGGCTTGGGAACAGACCCATCCAAGTAAGCAGCCATTCTTGAGATGCCAGCACCAGATAATGTTCAAGCTCCACAACACTTTCTTGGTATGGTCAACTATTTATGAAAGTTTATACCAGTCCTCAGTGAGTTCACAGCGCCTTTGAGAAAGCTGATGTGAAAAAAATGTTACATGGTCTTGGTTGGAACAGCACCAGAGAGCATTTGACGACCTTAAGCAGAAAAATACCACCCCACCAACATGAAGATACTATGATGTCAATAGACTAATAATTATTTCCTGTGATGCTTCAAAATTTTGTCTTGGTGCAGTTATTCTTCAAGAATGCAGACCAGTAGTCTATGCATCTTAGAACTCTTAGCCAAACTGAAATGCAATATGCTCAAATTGAGAAAGAATTATTGGCAATAGAATTTGCATGTTCAAAATTTCATGATTGTATTTATGGTGGAGCTATTTAGACTGAAATTGTTCACCAACCTCTAGTCACTATTTTAAAGAAGCCTATGCATTCAGCTCCAGCAAGGTTACAAAGAATGATGCGCAGTTTGCAAAACTACAACTTCAAAATGGTCTATACAAAAGGCAATTTCTTTATCTGGCTGATACCTTATCCAGATCACCCAGAAATACTACAGAACAGCTTCATGTAGAGAATTTTGACTTTGATGTCATGGAAGTGCGTAATTTTTCTACCACGAGATTTGACAAATTGAGAAATCATATAAAGACTGATCAATTTTGCAAAAGCTCAACCACTGCATTAATGTTGGATGGCTATCAAAGCAATCTAGTGTACCACCTGAAGTGCAAGGTTATTTTCCTCACAGAGATGAAATGTTGATGGAAGATGGCATTATTTTCAAAGGTTCTAAAATTGTTGTTCCTGCTTCCTTAAAATGTGAATATATCCAGATTTTGCATCGTGGTCACCCAGGTTCCAAATCTACCAAAAAAGGGTGAGAAGACTAGTATTTTGGCCTACTCTAGTAAAAGACATTGATAAAGTACTTTCTTCTTGTTCAGTATGCAATAGTACTATACTACATTTGCAAAAGGAACCACTTCATCTAAGTCAAGTTCCTGAACTACCTTGGTCAACAGTACCCATTGATATAGTTGAGTGGAACAATCAGCATTACTTAATGTTGGTAGACTCTTATTCATACTAGTTTGATATTGATTTACTACCTAATCTTACGTCCACTGCTATCACCAAATTAAAATGTCATTTCTCAGTCCATGGTAGTCCACATAAAGTTATTTCTGACAATGGTATCCAATTTACCAGTCGGTTGTTTCGGAAATTTGAAAAAGAATGGGACATTGTACATATTACTAGTAATCCAGAATATCCACAGTCAAATGGATTAGCTCAGTGTACAGTATATTGCAGTACAGAGTGCAAAGCAATTATTAAAGAAGTCAAAGGGTGATAATACTGATGTCTTTTTGAATTTACTCAATCTCAGAAACATACCCTGTGACAATATAGTTGGTTCACTTGCTCAGAGACTTCTGTCTAGGCAAACCAGAACAACATATCAGTTCCAGTTTGTTGAGGCTTAAAGCTAAAAACAAACAGAGCAGTCAAAGCCCAACCATTGAGAAAGCATTCTTTCCAGAAGTCCAGCTATGATAAATCAAGCATATTTCTTCATCCATTGAAAGAAGAAGAGACAGTGAGGATACAAATGTTGAAAGGTTTTGACAGGATTGGTCAAGTAACAGGTATATGTGCCGAGCTGAGATCCGACTTTGCAGAATCTGTGGGTGTGGAGTACAGGAGAAATCGCAGACATCTTCTTTCTGTACCAGAATCGAAATTGCAGCATTGTTCCTGTGATTCAGACTCTAGATCTCAGAGCAATCCAGGTGATGTTCCTGTTGCAGAACGTGTCTTAACTTCTACTTCCATTCCTGATGATGTTGCTGATGTCTCCAAAGTTGAACATTCAGCAGAGACAATCCCAGTTGCTAGACCTAATTCTAATTTCTATGTCAGAGGATTTGGTCATATTTCCAGACCTAGTGTGAAATGCACAGCAACCTGGACATAATTGTCTATATGTATTTAGTCCTGTATAATTGCATGACAATTATTTGTATCAATTGCATGTCAATTAATGTCGTCACTATTACATGACTCATTTCTCAAAGAGGGAGGATGTAGAATAGTGTGTGTTGTACCTTTAAAAAGCCTTTCAAGGACATCACATGCATATAAATAGCAAGCACGTGCTAGCTTCATTGCAATTTTGAGAGAACAACCAGAGAGTGAGCATGTGTGAGTGTAATAACTAGTTTGTTTATAGGTTTACCTAAGTTAAAGTTATTAAGCCTCAATCCTGATGTGTTTGTACATAATAAAGCTGCTTGAACAGAACCCACGAATGCTCATCTGTTTTATTCTGAGCAGACGAGAGTGACCTTTATATTTTTGTGTTTTTATTTGAGATAGTGAGATTATTACTTCTTAGTACATTTTGAGTTAAAAAGGAAGATGGTGTGCTTAAATATATTTATTATTTTTATTAGTTAAGTGTTTTCATTGGTTGATTTTTATTACAATGTTGACGCCAGATATGTTCTGACCAATTTTTTTTAAATGATCTTAGAATAATTACTGTTTTTAATTCTGATGGTGTAATGTGTTTTAGATGAAAGTGCTAAATCATTTGCATTATTTGCATTTTTTTGTACTGTTATCAAATACTTTGTTAATTGTTATTAATAAACAATTTGACACCTGTTCCTGGTGTGACACATCCTACTGTTGTTCTTTTTCCTTGGTATTTACTGGGTTTTGGTTACTGAGCATTTTTTAAGCACTTACCATGAGTACATTTGGATTTGTAATTCCTTATAAAATGTTTGTTGATGCAAAACCTGTTCTATTAAGTGAATTTGAATAATATGTAAACTAAGTTTGTCTGTGGGTATAATATGACTAATACTGCTCTTTACTTATTATCCTGACATTGCAGGATGACTGTGTTTTGTGTGAAGCAACTTGAATTTTTTTAATGTATGTATGGCTACTGTTTCCATGGAACTAAGCTAAGCACAATACATGACAGTCATTTTTAAATGTAACTGCTGGGTGGGGTGGGAGCTGTCTGTAGAAAGTAAGTGACCCTCCTACTGTTTTCCTAGCTTAAACTATCTAATTTTGCAGGACTAGTGTGTGTTTGCAATATTTTTATGTGAAGCAACTTTCAATACTTTAATTTGTGGCTACTGCTCCTATGGACAAAGCTGAAATGGTAATGCACAGGCATCATTTTCACCTATAACTGCTGGGTATGGATGAAAGCTGTCTGTTCATAGTAAATGACTCTCTTGTTTTCACAGGTACAGCTGTCACTGTTTGGCTTTGCAGGAGTAGTGTACACTTTTGGGATTAATGTGATTTGTGTGAAACAACCTGGAATACTTTAACACGAGGCTACTGTTTGTGTGGAAGCTCACAGAGCTAAATACCATACATGGCTTTTGTTTGTGTCATAATAATTTGAAGTGCACACAGAAGTAGCTGTAACTGCTGGGTGAGACTGGGAGCTGCCTGTTTTCTCAGTACTAGTGTACATTTTCGTGGAGTAAGCTGGACTGCTTAAATGGGCACTTGAGATATGCACAGACAAAGTAGCTATAATTGATTGGGGTGCCTGTAGAGGAAATGATTAGAGTTAATGCTGTTGCATGCTGTTTATTCTGGCTTTGCAAAACTAATATGGTTTGTGTGAAGCAACTTGTAACTCTTTAATATATGACAATTGTTTGTGTGGAGCAAAGATGAGGTACATAATATGTCCAACCCTGTATATCCCAGTCAGACATCTGAATTTTTCACGTAAGTGGCTATGACTGTTTGACAGGTGGCAAGATTGTCTGGATAAAAGTGATATCCTCAGTTTAAATAAGACATAAAATGCATCACAGAACATCCAGACTGTCAAAGCTTTGGGGGCCTACTGTTTGGGAAAGGGTGGAAGCAAAGCAGGCAAATAGAGCTTAGGCCTGGTATCAGTAGTGGCTGACAATCTATAGGGTGAAGGAACTGTACATTGTCTGGGTTTATGAAAATAGCATATGCCTTAGTGGGCTGTGCAAGGAGCAAAGCTATGCAGAAGGCAACTGCTCATACCAGCTCTTGTGGGTGCCCTTCTACAATACAACCATTAACACCTGATGAGGAGTAGGTTTTCTCCTTAAGGGGTGATGACTAAGATACAGATGATAATGTCACAGGAATCAGCACAGGTGGTACTTTCACACCACTGAAGCAGCCGCAGTCATGTAGTGCAGAAAGTTAGTGCATAGCTGATTCTGGTACTTCATGCTGAGATCTAGTGCCCAGGATACTTGCATATATATGTAACCCTTAACATTTTTCATCACTAGGTGTATCATCCACTCCAGACGTACAAGAAAGTGCCCACTGTTTGCATGGCAAGTGTGTGCAACATCTGTTTATAAATAATTTTGTTAAAATAAGGTCTCAATAACCATCTCACCACTCATTCCTTTACAGCATTAGCACCACATGCTGGCTGCAGCAGGCTGATACTGAGGGCAGAGAGGCTGTTGATGATAAGGCCATGGCTCTCATATTCATGACACAGCCTGAGGACAGTGGTACATGGTCACAAAATATACTGGCAGGATCCCCAACTTTAATACAGGTTAATAACTCCACAGACAACAGGCTCAAACATTCAGCAGACTGAGAATATAACATTACATCTGGGAGTGCCATAGCTCAAACCAGTCTTTTGTGACCAACCCAAACATCTTGAGGAAGATACTACTGTTTCAAAATTAGTAGTACCCCCTATCCCTACTATGCAAAGGAATGCCAGATTAATGCATACCCCACAGCTAGCTCCTGAGATAAGAAAGGAATTAGCTGCCCAGCAGCAGATGTGCCAAGAAATTGTTCAAGCACAGGCCACTGCCAGAGAGAGTCAGGTAGAGATGGTTAGAGTACTGCAGGGTATATGTGAATAGTTTTGTCAGTATGGGAATGGTGGAGGCAAGAAACAATGCCATGATCATAATGCATAGTATAGTGGGACATACGGCATCCATGTCCACTCATATGCTCACATGAGTAAAGACTTACTAGAATCACATTGTAAACACTGCTGGACATAAATGAGGGACTGGCAGAATAGGCCACACCCCATATGATTCTCAAGAAAGTGCTGCAAAGAGTACAGGTAACAACCCAAAGGAATGCAGACCTTGTCAGCCTTCCACAGTATGTGGTAGAACCTCACCATCAATGTCTCAGTCACACAGCACTGCCAGATCAGTCTCTAGAAGTTCACCTGCATCCAGTCAGTCATGCCACTGCAGCAACTCAGCATCAACCTCACATGCCAGCATTTACTAACGAGCACTGGGCCCATTAAATTATGTATGACACCTTAGATCTTGCAGACTGCAAGTAATAAAAGTCACACAACCTTCAATTTTCAAGCATGAATATAAATGCATAACTATTCACAACACCTGGGAAACATTGATGATACTGTGCAACAGTAAGAGAAAAAAATAGGGGAGTCATTTTTATGTGGCTGTACAAACTGTTATTTAAAGAAGTGTTGTATGATAAGTGCAGGGGGAATGTAAGAGTAGGACTATACATACACCACTACAATAAATCCTACCAGTGAAACAAGCACTGTTGCCACTTGACTCTTACCACTGCACAGATGATGTGTGCTACTAGTTATGATGACTCAAGCATTTATGTTCATGGCTGAAGTGATTAATCTGATGTGCAGTCTAACATGACCATGCACCATGCAGCAATAGCCAACAGTACATGTGCAGGATACCTTATAACTGATGCTGTAACCAGTGTTCAATAATGCAAAGCATAAGAACTCATCCAATAGTCACTTTGCAGAGAAATGAATTTCTCTTTTGTTATATCTGAAAAATAAGAGAGACCACAGAGCATTCATAAACTCTAATACAACTTTTCTTTTGGTTAACAAGGAACTCGTCATAATCTCTAATATGGAAAACTGTACCTATACGTGCTGCAACAGACATTATTTCAAGGTTCTACTTGCCATCATTCTTGAATAAATAGATAATGAAGAGTCCTGCTCCACAACCTCTAGTCCTGAAAACTACTTCTGCTCAAGTTCATATGAGCAGAATATTTAATTGTGTGCCACTCAACAAAACACATTAATGAGCCCAGTAACTGATCTCCAACAGTTTTCTTTATGTTTTCACCATTAACTGAACAGCTTGCAGTTGACAAATATTTTGAAGAACTGCTAAAGTATCCTGAAATCAGGAACCTAAGAAATACCCTGTGTGTCCCCAGTTTGCTCTGGAAGGTCCCCATTGCAAGTATAATGAGGGCTATACATACCCTGATATCCACAGATATACCACAAGTTCCCCCAATCCTCATATGTGGACCATACAAATTAACTAAAGCCTTTACTGTTATTGAATAATCATTTTAACTGTTTTTTTTAATAAAAAAATTTTAACACGGTAGTAAAACAAATAGTTTGCATATACTGACAGTTTTACTTTAAGAATTCTGTAGTACTTCATTGGAAGTCATTTTTTATTTGCTGTTTTATTTTCAAATGTCTTTATATATCTTGAATATGCTTGTAAACACTGTTCTGATGAAGTCCCAAATGGTGAGATGAAAGTACTTAACCATGTTTGTTTGTTCAGTACAAGTGTTTTATATATCAGACTTGTAGTTTCTTCTTTCATCACTGGTCTACAATACAGTTTGTTCTTGGATTTACTGCCTTTTTAAATTGGAATACATTATCTTGAAGGGTGTTGTGCTTCTACAGCTACTACAGTTTTTGCAGTGTGATACCATCACACAAGCTGAAGTGAGCTACTTATTCTCACCTGATTTCACCCAAGGTACTAACGTGAGCCTTTTGCCTGGTCTTTAAGATAATGTTCCATTTGTGCAGCCAATTAATTGCTCAGAGCACATCTGCTAAGCAGAAGTATGGATGAGATAAATACAGTCTGGTGATTGCAGTAAAAGTGATCCTTACTTTGCTGCAGAAGATTTGGGAAAATATTGAACATACTTAATATTGAGGAACATGAGAGGAACTTCCACCTACCTAATGAGATGGAGGCAGAATATGCCCATTTGCCAGAAATACGTATTCCTACAAATGAAGTAATTGCTGTCCTTCAGGAATTCAGAAACATTTAGAGACAAGTTAATTTCCTATTAGTGCACCCTCTCAACAAGCTCAGGCTTGGTCTTAAAAAAAAAAAAAATAATAATATTAGATCTTATTTGCATATTAAAGAAAAATTTTGACGTGCAAGCACAGCTTTCCAAAGCTCATATCCTATCTCCTTTCTGCTACACATCATATATATCAGCTAGACACTGACTATTCAGCCACACTCAGCTTCTCCTTCCCTCTTATCACCATTCACAATAAAAAATACTAGTACACAAACCAACCCACAGCCAGCCAGGTCTGGTGACCTCTAAAATAAATTTCTACTAGCTTGCAACACAGTCATATCTGTTTCCCTCACTTATATCATAACTCTAGCTTTACTGACATGCTGTTTCCCCAGATGTAAGGGAAAAAAAAACTCTGTAACCATTCCACTCCCAAAAATCAGATACTAGATGCACTATGTCCAGATTACATCCAAGCACCCTACTAACTGCAGTAAGCAAATGTCTAGAAAAAGTTGTAATTACTCAACTTGACACCTGTCTTAACAATCACAGCCTTTGTATCATTTCCAACATGGTTTTAGAAAAAGTCAATGCAAACTTAAATTACATTTTTTCTTAACTAGTACCATTTCCGCCAGGTCGGATAAAGGCATACTTACCAGGGCCTATTTTGTAGCACCCAATAAAAGTTTTGATTTGGGATCTAACAACATGTTCCTCACAGAACTTACTGCACGTGGTGTTAACTTTATAAATATTATCAGATTAACTAACTGTCAACAGTAAATGTACTGGGCTCTGAGTAAACAATGTACATGCCACGTTTTTAAACGAATGAGAGGAGTCCCTCTAAAATCAATCCATGGGGCCCTAGTTTATACAAATTTTGGAAATATAGGCCTTGCTGCCAGTCAATAGGAAAGCATTACAAGC
The DNA here is from genome assembly GCF_019279795.1 of Protopterus annectens. Taxonomy (NCBI): domain Eukaryota; kingdom Metazoa; phylum Chordata; order Ceratodontiformes; family Protopteridae; genus Protopterus; species Protopterus annectens. The sequence continues at coordinate 623,280,943 of NC_056747.1, read as the reverse complement.
TGTGCTGACATCATGGTAATTACTAGGTCAAGTCTCTCTGCTGACATTGGGAGAGACAAATTGTAGAACAATCTTTCATTTTTTTACCTTCTCTTGGCTGTTAGAAAAACAGTACCATAAGAATATAAACAAAAGCTATGCTGCCGAGTACTCATGCAGAGACCTGCTTGGTAGATCCTAACTGGTCCATCACCTCTGCAGATGGCAGCTCTGTCAGAACTGTGTCTACCTTTGAATATGTTGACATTAACCTGAATTCCTGCATGTCCTTTAGTACACACACATTAATCCAGTACAAAACTGAATCTCAACTGCTTACAGTGTGGTACAGGATGCTGTACTTCCTGATAATAAAACTGTAACACTTGGTAAGGATGCTATCTTTCCCGTTCCAGAATATGGCCTCCCATTACTCATCCAGTCAGAGTCTCATATGTAGAATTTTCAGACTTTAAAAAAACCTGCAAATTTATTGCACATGCTCTCAAGAGGGCACACCTCTTCTCCATGACAGGAGATACTGTCTACTTGTGTAAGAAAGAATCACTCTTGTGTGTAACATTCTGAACTTCAGGATAGTTCAGCTTTTAGGCCCTTCCTCTCTGAAAACATTTCCCTTAATGTGATATTTGTCAGACTTTCTCTTTCATTGTCCCCCTCAGAGTGACATCCCACATTACATTCATAATATGCATACTCTTCCTTCCTTTAAGAAAGAACAAATGGCATATATCTTAAGTATTCCAATACAGTTAACATAAAAGTTTCTACATTTCTGTGTTCCTCATTAATGTATGTTCTTAGTAGGCATGTTTTATCACGCTTTCATCTTTGTTCTTAATGGTTCCATTAACATTGTATAACGCACATGCAACTTCTACTGTGCCTACTGCCTGTTTTGCCACTATAATACTGTACATTTTTGTAAATTATTGCTATATTATGATTATTTCTTCTTTTTGCATTTCTACACTGGTAATCAGTTACTTAACATTTTTAGGTTTATGTGTTTAGTTTTTATATTACTGTTATTAGGTTATAGCTGAAAAAGGGCCCTTTGTTGTCCAGTCCACTTATCTGCTCTGAATAAAAAATACACTAAAACATTGCATATATAATAATTAAAATGGAAGTTCATTTGTTTCATCCGGCCTAAGCAAATGCTTTCTAAGCAGATTTCAAGCTGGATTTCTGCCATCAGGTATCTCCCACCGTTGTGAAATGTAAATCCAAACACCACTCTACAAGGAGTGGGGTTTCCTTGACAGTGTGCTTCAGTGATACTTTCCTTACAGACATCTGTGGCACTGCCACTTGCTCACGTAATTGCTTGGACTACTTGTAGCATATTCTAGTATAGCTTTAAGAAACACAGATTGGTCCTTTTAGGTAATGCATGTCACATGGTATTATCTGTGTTGTGTATCAATACTGTGCATACATTAAAATCCTCCTTTTCTGGGGAATTTTCCCACACCCACCAGACACAACTGTTTCCTCCAATGTTCCATCAGATAGTAGAAACAGGGGACATAGAACTAGTGCCTCTGAGACACAAAGGTAAAGACCTCTGGGAGGTTGTTGACATCCAATGTGTCTGAGTTTATAAGCATCCTGATAAATATAATAAACAATATATGTTGCTAGATGTGAAAAATGTTTCTTTTTTGAGTGATTGAATATTGTGTAGTGCAGAAGTATAATTTGCAATTTAAAGTTTACTTTTTTGAAATGATGTCATCATTTTGTTATCCACTCACATAACTGATGAGAAGTCAGTTCTGTCATTGAAAGCTGGTTCAACTGCAACCACAAGATATTCTTTTGCTTCAGGGCACCTTAGCCAGTAACAGGAAGATATGCATTCAGAGAATCATATTATTCCTCATTGAGCAGAATAGCCAGGAATCCGGTTGCACCTAAAAGAAAAAAAAAAACAAAATAAAAATATGCCTCAGTCTGTGGGTGGAGATTCTGTTGGACACTGTTCGGCCCATAGACCACTTAGCTTTTGACATTTATTTTTGTATTGTGGCTTTGTCAGCTCCTATCTAACAAGGGCTAGCTACATCTACCAGGGCTGTTCCAATACCTGGCACAGGTGGGAGAGAACCAAAACCTTTAAGTACAGGAGTAGTCCAGGGTAAGAGGCCCATTGTCGGATATAATACTATGCTTTCAGATATTTTATCTAGTAGTGAAGTTCACAAGAAAAGAAAACAGAAGCTTCATCATACATCTGATAATTACATTATAGTTGTTTATAAGGCTGATTTTGTAAGCTTGTTTCCCGCCTTTCCTGTAACTAGTCTCATTTCAATAACAGTCTTACCTCAGGCTTTGTCCCTAATGAATGTCACACTACTACAGTCATCCCTGTCCACAAAGGGGGAGCAACTACAGACCCTGGGAACTACCGCCCCATTAGAGTGACGAATCTGGTATGCAAAGCTATGGAACGCATCATCATGGACCTGCTCAACAAAAATATAGGCAATCTCCAAATTCTTGACCCCCACACAGTTTGGCTTTGTCAAGGGGAAATCCTGCCTGCTGAACCTGGTTGACTTATTTGAAGCAGTCACCAAGGCTGTGGATGAGGGTAATGCAGTGCATACAGCCTACCTCAACCTGACCATCCTTTGATACCATTCCCCACTGGGGTATCATTGACAAACTCACCAAACTAGGCATAGGTTCATAGGTTGGTACCAGGCTATCGGCCCTATTGCCTGTACAAGCCTAGCCACAACAATTCCCCGGCTACTTCTTCCCACAATATTTACTTCCCTGGACCCCTGTCTAGCAGGGTGACTGGTGTTGGAACCATGGCATCAGTCCTTATTTCACTAGGTGGGTTGCAAATTGACTCACAGACAGGACCCACAGAGTGAAAGTTGTGGATTCCAAGTCAGACTGTCAACCAGTCACAAGTGTAGTCCCACAGGGCTCAGTCCTGGGCCCTTTCCTGTTTGGCATCTACTTCTTAGAAGTCCAGGCCAACACAGAGGGTCTCTGGCTGACCAAGTTCACTTATGACTGCAAGCTTGGAGTCATTATCAACTCCCCAAGTGATGCAGACATCCTACAAAAGGACCTCTCTGAGACCAGTGACTGGTGTCAGAACCATGACCTTAAGCTTAAAGCCAAAAGATGCATTATCATTCCCTTTGGAAAAAACTCAGTTCCCATGAATTAGCACGTCAGTGGGAGCCCACTAAACACTGAAGGGGCCATAAGAGATCTGGGCACCCAGGTCGACAGCCACCTCACCTTTGATCACCACATTGCCACTGTGGTCAGAAAGTCCTTCTACGTGGCACATCTTATAATCAAAGGGTTCGCATTCAGAAAGAAAGAGGTTGTCATCCCTCTCTACTCATCCCCTATTAGACCAATCATCGAATATAATCCCCCGTTTGGCATGTACTTGACCAGACACCTGCAACAGCTGGAGAAACAACAAAAGTACCTCACAAAAAGGATCCTAGGCCTTAAACACATGTCCTACATGGGCAGACTCAAGAAACATCAGCTGTTCTCAGTCTCTTATTGTCTACTCAGAGATGATCTCTGCTTGACTTACAAAGCCATGTCCGACCCAGCCCTACTTGAAATGCTGCACCTAAAGAAATCCCAATCCCCCCATGCCACACACTCCAGAGATCATAACCTCACTACCACAATCAACAAAACATGCTGGAGGGACAGGTTCATCTCCCAAAGACTGCCCATACTCTGGAATAAGCTTCCCATTCATGTCAAGCAGAGCACCTCACAGGCCCTCTTCAAGAGAAATCTCAACGAGTGGATGGGTAACAGAAAGTTCAGCTCAGGGATCACTCCAGTTGCCATATTGGATAGAGGCACTGTGGACTAACATTGGGTGGCACTGTACCAGGATAATTTTTTTGGGCTAGGCTTGTAAAGGCTGTAGGGCCATTAGCCTTGTACACACCTATGATGTGGTTTCCTTGGCTAAGGTGCTCTGCAGACAGCTAATTCTGGTGGTTGTGTTCCGAAATATGGCTCTAGTGTTAGTCTGGCAAGATATCTTTCTGTTGATTCAAAGAATGATAAGAAATCTGATGAGGACAGTGATGATTTCCTAGACAACAACAAGCCAAGTCACTCTGATTCTTCAGAAGGTGAATCTTAGCTTAAGACCAAACAAGTGTTCACTTTTCCTCAGATGATTGCTAGATTTAGTGATGTTTTTGCTTGGGAGCAGTTGGGAATTACCCCAGCGCTAGGCAGGGTATATGACCTTATAGTAGATGAGAAACCGAATTCTGTGGCGTCCTTCCTCTCTTACTGGCCTTGGAAGATGATTATAAAGCTGCCTAAAGGACACCAGTATCTACTCCGGCAGTCACTAAAAAGCCACAGAGAAAACAGAGAGTCTATTTTATCATTTGACTGCTGACTCCGTGGTGATCTCCCACAGCTGCCTGCTTATATAACAAGTCCTTGGCTTTATCTAATCCAATGCTCCTGATAAAGACAGAATATGATTTGATCTTCAAGGCAAAAGGATATCTCTTTCCAGTAATCTAGCATGTCGAATGTTAAATTATCAACGCTATATGTGGAAGTTTATTTTACAGTGTATGTACAGTTTGGATATTTTTGCTGTATCCTTACCTTGCAGAACAAAAGTTGAAATTGTTATTAATTAGACTCAGGTTTTGAAACAGGCATTGAGAGATGTGCTTCAGTGTTCAGATACAGTCTCGAGAAATGCTGCTTTTTCTGTTGTATTAAGATGGTGTACTTGTTTACAGAATGAGAACTATTCAAATGATTTTAAAAGTCAAAGTTTTGAGTCCTGAGTTGGTGTTTGGGCCCTGTGTTACACACATTTTCAAGCAGTGGGATGATAGAGGTAAACTGGATTATAGGATATCTAGGATGTTTCATGTACCCATGTTCTTTCTAAACACGGTGTTTTCCTTCAAGTGGTAGACAAAACAAAAATCTAAGCCAAACACAGTCAGGGATCCAGAAAAAAATGGCAAGATGTAATTATTTGAAACCAAACAGATGGAGTTCCTTTCAGAAAAAGAATCAACCCCCTACAAAGAGATGGCTGTGCTGAGTTACAGAGCACCTCTACCCTGTCCTGCCCTTCCTTTTCTTCCTCCAGGCTGCCTCTCAACCCTGCAGTCTGGCAGCAAATAATCTCAGACAAATATATTCTGAGAATAATTCAGAGAACATACACTTGGTAGTGGATAGAAAATCCTCTCCCTTTCTGGGAAATTCCCCCACACTCACCAGAGCAGACAGCAGTTTCCTGCAGTGTTCCATCACATGGTAGAAGTAGGGGGTCATAGAACTAGTGCCTGCTATATACAAAGGTAAAGAATTTTACTCCAGAATCATTCTAATACCCCAAAAAAGAGCACTCCTGGAGACCTATCCCAGATTTGTCCTTTATAAACACCTTTATAAAAGTTCTGTAATTCAAAATGCTCACTTTACAGTCATTCCTAATGTTGCTTCCAAATCACTGTTTCATGGTGACTCTAGATGTCAATGATGCTTATCATCATATTCTTATTGCTTCCAGTTTCAGGACATTTTGAGATTTGCAATGTCTGGCTTATATTACCAGTTTTCTGCATTACCCTTTGGGCTATCTTCTGCACATCAAATGTTTGCAAAGTATCTGGCCCCAGTGGTTGCATATTGCAGAACCCTAGGCATCCTCATTTTTCCTTATTTAGATGACTTTTGCAGATTCTATTTCCAGGTGCTTAGAGTCCTCAGATGAAGCCATCTCTCTCCTTTCCCACTTGGGATTCAAACTGAACCTTCAAAATACCTTTTCCACACCTTCTCAATGAATTGTTTTCCTTGAGTCTTGAATAGGTACAGTACAAAGGATGACCTTCAACGTTGTGACTTATCAGGGCAGTTTCTTGGCTTTCTTTCTTCTAGACATGGCCTCAGCAAGAGAGTTCCTCAAAATTCTAAGCCTCATGGCATCAATGTTCCTCATGATTCCACAAACCATACTACACATGAGAAAAATTCAATGGTAGCTGAATAATTGTTGGACCCAGCACCTCCATCCTTTGGATTTCTGGGCACCAGTACTGAGATTTGTGAAACAGGAACTGCAGTGGTGGAGGGATCAATTGTCTTTGAATCCAGGACTTAGTTTCTCTCTTCAGATCAAGTCCAGTCTGTTGAGATGAACTGTTCAGATTTTGAGTGGAGAACAGTGTCCATGGAAATTCAAGTGCAAGGCTCATGAGGTGCTCAGGAGATGTCAAGACACAAACACAAAAGAGCCCTTAACAGTGATTCATACTTTAAAAGTTCTTCACCACTTACGGACTTCAGGTCCACTTTTGTGGTCACAAACAACCCTATTGTGATGTGGTGCATGAACAAGCAAGGGGGTACAAGGTCATACCCTCTTTACCAGTTGGCAATGATGGCCAGGGTGCTGGCTGTACAGCATTCTCTGACTCTTCAGGCCTCATACATTCCTTCAGAGCAAAACATAGTTGCAGACTAAGCAGATCATGGACAAACCCATACAAGTGAAAGCTCCATGCAAGGTCTTCCAGGACTTGATTCAGATGTGAGGAATACCTCAAGTAGATTTGCTCACCTTCTTTCAAAACAGACAACTGAAAAAAAAAAAGATCTGTTCAAGGCGTCCTTGCAGCCATGCTTGGAATATTGACACTGTTTCATTCCCATGGTTGGCAATGTTTGTGCATGTATTTCCTCCTTTTCCAAAGATCCTCAAGGTACTTCTAAAGATTCAGAAAGAATTACCAAAGATGGTTGCATTTAACCCCCTTTAGGCCCAGGCAAAGTTAGTTCTCCCTTTTAATGGAATTGGCTAAAGGCTGTTACCTCAAGCTTTCTCACAGATTGGATCTTTTCACACCGCATCAGTGGTGTGTGATATACGCCAACTTAGAGCAGTTGCAGCTTGAATGATTCTGTTTTGATACCTTTTATTCACTTGTTCCATGATTATGTGCAGCAGGTATTTAAGGAGGCAAAAACCAAACTGTAACTAGAAGATATTATGTTTACAAGTGGAAGAGGTTTTCTTGGTAGTGCTTAGCCAATAACAGAGGTCCCAAAAGGGCTTTGACCCTTTGTTTGTTAAGTATTTGTGTGAGCTACTTAGAGATGTTTGTCATATACCTCTATCAAAGTTTATCTTGTAGTCATTTCAGCTTGTCTGCCAATATACCCTCTTTTGTGGTCAAACAGTTTATAAAGGGAGCATTGCATGTGTTGATCTCCTTGAAAGCAAATTCCTCCACCGTGGGATTGACCTTACCTTCTTCTGAATCTGCCTCTTAGGCTAATTTATGGTTAAATAGTTGGAAGACTGTTTTATTCATTGATCTGACATCTGTAGGGTGAGTCTCTGAGATGCAGGCACTCATGGTGGGCCAACCCTACCTGACTTTTAAACAAGGACAGGGTTGTTCTACACACTAATCCATCATTCATGCTTAACGTTGTTTCTGAGTTTACCTTTAATCAAGCCATGAATCTGCTAGTGTTCTATCCTGATCCAACAATGAAGGGAGACAAGATTCTACATACCTTGGATGTACACAGGCAGCTCAGGTACTACCTTGACAGAACAAAGCCCTTTAGAAATGCTGAACAGCTGTTTGTCTCCTATATGGGGACTAGGAAAAGTCAGCCTGTCTCTAAGCAAACTATTGCATGATGTTGTCCTTTGCTATTATTTTCTGTTACTCACACCATGGTAAATCTTTTCCAGGCAAGGTTAAGGCTCACTCGACTATGACCTTTTCTTCTTGGATGGCATAATAGAAAGGGGTGGACTCTAGAAGCATTCAAGCGGCAGCGACCTGATCCTCTGTTCATACCTTCACAAAGCACTACAAACTGGATTCCTTTTCAAGGTCTAAAGCAGCTTTCCCTGGACAATTCTCTAGGGGCTCCTGAATCCTTATCCTTCCAACTCCCAGATTTGAATCTACCCAAAATGCCACTGAGGTATTGGGAAGGATGAGCATAGTACAGTTGTGTAAGTTCTACTTACCTGTAACAACAGATACTCAAATTCCTCACTTCATAAGTGGTGGCACCAACCTGCCATCCCCAAGACTGTGCATAACTCTTTGATTCAGTTGTTGGTGGATTTGTTCCTTATGTGGTATTGTGATCTACTGCAAATGTACTCTTGCTAGATAGTTCTGGCTTCAGGTACTTTCCTCTCCTTCTTTGTGGAAGGAAAAAACCTGAATGCATTTACTGTAACAGCTGAAGGCTTCCCTCTCAGGATATGCTTTGCCAGTCAGCTGTCACAGGATGAGAGCTGGAAGGGAGTTTGAGCTTTTGAAAGCTGGACAGTACTGAATTAGCTGGGCAGATAACACAAAATGCCACTGAAGTATTGAGGAATTCATACGTTTTCTGTTACATGTCAGTAGGACATAAACAACTGTGTTTTCCTTCTGTTACGGCACTTCATAAACCAGGCTTTGAGTTCTGCTTGTGCATTACTTTTGAAATGGACTTTGTGAGGAAGTGAAAGTTTGTGTGCTATTTGTGAACATGTGTCTGACAACTTATCTTCTGACCAATTCATTCCAGCAGTGCTTACTGCCATCAAGCTTCGGAGCCATTGCCATCACTGCATTTTTAGACTGTGCCTCAGCCATTAGTGGGTGACTCTGTAATATCAGACTGTTGCACATCAGACCATTCACTTAATAGTACAGGTTCATTTGATGTAGCCTCTTTATCTACTATGAACTGGAGGCCAGGCACAGCTTCCAGTGTCCAATTTAGCCATCAGGCAACCATCTTCTTTGAGTCTGCAAAATACTCCAGGTGGTTCTTCTTGGGCTGGCTGGGAAAAGAGGCCACTTGCAAGGGGAGTAGCACCATCCCCTAGTCAGTCTTCTTGTTCTCAAAGATGATTGATTTCCTTATATTAGACAGTAAGTTATTATCGACTGTTAATCCCAGAACACAGAAATGTGTGCCAGAGTTCAGTCTCAATAAAGAAATTCCCAAGGAAAATTTGTCACAGGATTCTGACGTTGACAATCACAGAGCTTCTTCTCCCTGAGATTCCCAAGCCCAAAACTTTGATTCTGGGGAATGTTGGTCCTCTCCAGCTCCCTTGGAGGAGTTTTTCATTTCAGAATCTACTTCCAGGATTTTTCTTCTTTTTCTTCTTTCAGCTTTTCTCAGTTAGGGGTCGCCACAGCGGAACTCTGGTCTGCTAATGATTGGCAGTAGATTTTTTTTTATGGTGCCGAGGTGCCAGCTTGATGCCCATCATTCAACCATTTACGCATGTCTTTCGAATGCCACTCAACCGCGGGGAGGACATGTAGACTCCACACAGAAGGCGCTCCAGCCGAGAATCGAACAGGACTACTTCCAGGATTAATGATGTATTTTTGTGGGAGCAGGTGGATGTTCCCTCGGAAAAGAGGAGGTAGATGTGCCACATACTATATACATCCCTCCTGTTTTGCTAGTCTTGGAGGATGTGTTAAATGCTGCCTGTAATAACCCTAATTACACCTCTAGTCCCCAAAATGCCTTTATAAAGTACTTCAAGCAAAGTCATCTTCTTCATCTTATATTTGACCCAGTTGCCATTTCAACCTCATTGCCAGATGGAAGCAGACTTTTAGTAAAAGCTATTCCTCACCCTATGGATAAAGATGGTAAAGTATTAGACAAATTTGGTAAGAGAATTTTCTCATCTTCCACATTCTCATACAGAATTTGTTCATATTCCACATTATCATACAGAATTCTTAACTACCAGGCACAAATGTGTAAGTTTATTCTTAGCTGTGCATACTATTTAAACGAATACTCTACCACACTTCCTTCAGAAGGCTGCTTCTGTCTGAATTATATTATTTCTACCCTGTTTCAAGTATCTAGTCATGCTTGAAGAGTGTATGATTCTGCAGGTACTTTGCCTAGGTCCACTGCCACTGCTACAGTTTTAAAGAGGTATACCTGGGTACATAACCTAAAGTTTGCTGGTGAAGAAAAGTCTGAGATTTTAAACTCTACTTTAGATAAGGAGGTTTTATTTGGCCCTTCTAGTTATCAGGTTTTCCAACAACTGGATGAGGAATGGGCATTAATTCAAAAGTTACTAAGATTTTCAAATCCCCCATTACAAATCTCTCAAATCCTCTACTTCTTTTAAAAGCCAAAATAAGTAATCCCTGCCACCTTCTGGCAAAAAAAAAAAAAAAAAAAAAGACAGGGATCCTTTCAGAAAAAAGACCAGTGTAATCCTTCAGAGTGACAATGCCCACATCCTTTCCCCACTCACTTACTGACCCTATCTTTCTAAATCTGTCCCAGAAACTGTCACTTTCCCCCTTTGATAACTGATTGCATCAGACTCTTGGATGATAAAAGTGGTTCATGAGGGCTGCAGATGACACTAGATACATTTACATACCTCACTTCAGATGAAGTCATCTGAACCATAGTTTTTTTCTTCAGGTTCTTTATTTTCTTTCTTTATTTATTTTACATTTGTTTATCGAGAAAGTCTGACTGGACACAGGTCCATTTTCAGCAGAGGCCCTGGGAGAAAAGCTCCAGATAAAATACATAAATCAAACAGGAAGAAATCAACAAACACTTAGACAGTGGATATCAAATCATAAAACAGTAAATGTCCTAAGATAACACATAGCAATAAAGACAAGAAATTTTAGAACATAATTTCATATAGTACATAGTAAAAACAATATACACCCCTTACTATAATGATTATGATACTACTATAGAAATAACACTTAGAAGAGTCATCACTCATCACAGTATTATAAATGGGATAGATAATATGCTACACTCATTGTGGTGGTGTGGGATGCTGAAGTTAGTCAGGAAACATTAGTAAGTAGAAGGGGTGAGACGGTGTAACAGCTGAGATGTTGTGGCTAGTTAAGTTGTTATGGCTAGTTAAGTTGTTACTAAGTAGTAGGGGTGAAGTAGCATAACTGAGGCACTATGAAATGGAAAAGTAAAACAGAATTGATTAGTGAACAATGTTTAGAAGGGCAAAATAAAATCAAGATTTCTGGATCAATACAAGGGCAAATTAAATCAAGATTTGTTGATCAAACAAGAATACAGATGTGTTAATTCTGCAGATAGAGAAGGATATTGTAAGGCATATTGGGTTAAGATGGTGAATAGATTGTTAAGTAAGTGTTTATCCTGGGGAGTCACAGGAGCATAACCAGGTATTCATAAAGTGTGCTTCGAGGAGCTTTGTAAATTGTGTTGTGGAGCTAATGGTAGTCAGGTGGCTGGGTAGGGTATTCCAAGATTTAGAAATAGAGCAGCTGAAGAGAGATTTCCCAGTATCATTATGTTTGATTACAACTAGGTGGTTTTGGGTACTGGATCTTAAGGTTCTAGTTGTAGACTAAGGTATAATTAGATTCTGGATTGCTGGAGGTTTAGCTGGGTAGTAGTATGGTTTGTGTGCCAATGACACTTGACTGAGTTTCAGTAGATGAGGCAGCTTAAGCCACTTTAGTTGTTTGAGAGATACACACTGGTGGGTCCTATATGGGGTCTCAATAGCAAATCTAGCAATCTTATAGTACTTGTACATATTACGTATTAGCGCAACCAGATTTTCACGGTTGCAGTAATATGAATGCTGGCATGAAAATGAGTGTGGTAATTAGTGCCACTTGTTATTTTATGTTTTTACTTACAAAAAATAGGTTTAGCTTACATTCAGGAAGATAAAACAACTGTGAAAGTCTTCTTCCTGTTTGCATGCTTTACACACGCACGGTTTAATTGCCTGGGCTGCTGTGTATGTTACTGTCAAAAGGAGTGCTTTCTCTATCAAGATGGAATGCTGAAAAGAAAAACACGGGGAGACCTGGAGAAATGCTTTTTGGTAGACGACTTCTTCTTTCAGCTTTTCCCGGTTAGGGGTCACCACAGAGGATCATCTGTCTGCTCATGATTGGCAGTGGAGTTTTACAGTGTTGAGTTTCCAGCCCGGCGCCCAACCTTCCACAGAAGGCATACAGACACACACGCACGCACACTCACACTTCGGGTCAATTTAAAGTGTTCAATCCACCTACTGCATATCTTTGGGATGTGGGAGGAAACCGGAGCACCCGGCGGAAACCCACGCGACCACAGGGAGGACATGCAGACTCCGCACAGAAGGCACCCCAGCCGAGAATTGAACCGAAGACTATTTATCAAAATTTACAAACAGACTTGAAAGGAGGAAAACTTTTTTTTTTTTAAGAATAGAAGCTTGCGATAACAATAAAAATGTTTGCCAAACTGATGATATTGCATTATGCTGACATGTAGGGTAGTTTGGTATGTGAAGTTGACAGTGGTGCTCTGGCTACTTGTATTGTGATAGTGCTATCCTCGGACAAACGGAGATTGTGTTTCAATGTTGTTGCTGTCTTTTGGCTTTTCCCTGTTAGGGGTCGCCACAGTGGAAGTCCGGTCTGCTAATGATTAGCAGTAGATTTTCACGAATGCAGAGGTGCCAGCTTGACATTCAACCTTCAACGAAGGCACGCCCATTTACGCATGTCTTTCGAATGCCCACCCAACCATGGGGAGGACATGCAGACTCCACACAGAAGGCACTCCCTGCACTCCAGCCGAGAATCGAATGGGAGAACCTCTTGCTGTGAGGCAACAACACTACCCTGCACCATCGCAGAAGTCAGCTTTCAATTATTACGGCTAAAAAAGATGTGGATTTCTCATTCGCTGTTGTACTGTTTCTGTGTGTGGAGAGAAAGTTGTCAGCAATTGTAGTCACATCTTCCTGAATGTAAGCCAAACTTATCTGTTGTAAGTAAAGATGTAAAGTAACAACTTACGCTAATTCCCACACTCGTTTTCAGGCCAGCATGTGGTTAAACATTACTTTTTCCATGTTTGATCGATAATCCTGCCTCAAAAAAAAAAAATCAGTGTGAAAGAAAACAGTTAAGGTGACATTTTCAAGTCAGTATTGGTAAAATTTACACATATGGAAGCAACCAGTATTATTGCAGAAAATCTGGTTGTGATAATACATAAGTACCCAAGATTCTAACTTGTTTAGGTCAGTTTTGTGAAGGTTGGTTAGTACTGGGGATGACTAGAGGAGGGTAGACAGCAGGTGTGTCTTGGCTATAGTGATTTTAGTGTGTTTATTGAGAAATTGCTTGTGCTGATAGAGGAGCCCACGTTTTTTGTGAATTTTCTTTGTAGTTTGGGCTGTATGAATGTCAAATCTTGGGTTGTTGTCTATTTCTGCACCTAACAGTTTAGTTTGGGAGGTAGGGGTGATCATGGTTTTGCTACTGGACATGATGGTAAAGTTGTGACATTTGAAGGGGATCTACAAGGGCTGCAAAGAAGTTTTGTTTTATTTGGGTTTAGGATAAGCTGAGAGTTAATGAACCAGGTCTCGGCTAATGAGAAGCAGTTTTGGGTTAGGGAGTGAAGGTCATCTAATGTGTGGGCTGCACATATGAGGGCGGTGTCATCAGTGCATTGTACTACTTCGGCATTGGATGTGGAGGATGACAGCTTTTTGGTAAATAAAGAGAAGAGTAGTGGGCCAAGTATGGGGCTTTGAGGGACTCCTAAGTATACTGGTAAGAGAGAAGATAGTTGGTTCTGCCATTTTACTGCTTGTTGGCGTCCTGATATGTAGCTTTTAAACCATGAGACAGAGGGGGTGCTGATGTTTAAGGTGGATAGTGTATTAAGGAGTCCATTATTGCTGATGTTATTAAAAGCTTTAGACAGATGGCAGAAACTAGTTGTCCCTTGTTTCTGTGATGTTTAACTGTGTTGGAAAAGCACATTAGAGCTGTGGTGGTGCTGTGGAAGGGTCTAAAGCCGTGCTGATATTTAGATAGCAGATTGTTTTTTAGAAGGTAGTCTATTGGTTGAGTGTGAACAACTCTTTCTAGTATTTTTGATAAGGGTGATAAAATAGCAATTGGTTGGTAGTTATTGAGTTCTTAGGAGTTACCACCCTTGTATAGTGGTATTATGCGGGAGATCTTCCATATAGTAGGTACTTTACACTCTGATATTGATCTATTAATTAGAATAGCAACAGGATAGGCTATAGCCTCTGCAGTTAGCTGTAGTAATTCTGCTGGTAAATTGTCTGTGGCCAGGGTGGTTGGTTTAAGCTTGTGGAGAAGTTTTAAAACACTGTGGTGACTCCCTTTTGGCCCAGGCAACACTGGTTCTCCCTTCTTATGGAATTGTCAAGGGCAATTACCATACATTTCCTCACAGATTGGATCTACTCACAGAAGACATGAAGTGTTTGATGCACCATAGTATCAAACTTCAACGAACTACCTGGATGTTTCAAATTTGACACCTTTTAGACAACTCTTTCAAGAGGAAAATGTAGCAAGTACTTAACGAGGCAAGAAAGACTGCTACTAGAAATATTGGCAAGTGGAAAAGATTTTCTAGATGGTGACTAGCCAATAACCAAGATCCTATTAGGAATTATGTACCACTGGCTATTAAATACTTGTGCGAGTTACTTTCATCAAGCCTTTTTATTCCTCAGTCAATGTTTATTTACCTAGCAGCCATTTCAGCATGTCTGCACATGGATCCTCGCAGTTCATCTCTGTTTTTGGTAGAACAGTTTTTGAAGGGAATTTTGCATCTTAGGCCACCTAGCAAACAGATGTCTCCTTCTTGGGATCTTATCTTTCTTTTGGAAAAGTTAACTGTGTCTCCTGTTGAACTAACTCACCAGGCTAATGCAAGGTTTATCACATGGAAGACTGTATTTTTTATTGCTGTGACATCAAGGAGAGCATCTGATTTGCAAGCTCTCATAGTGGGTGAAGTTATCTGGTCTATAGAAATAGAGTCAAATTATGAATCCCTCATTTATGCACATAGTTGTTTCAATATTTACTTTGAATCAAGCTGTTAGTCTCCCTATATTCAATTCAGATCCCCAGAACATGCATAGGCAGCTCAAGTACTATCCTGACAGAACTAAGTCCTTTAGAAAAGCAGATTTGCTGTTTATTTCTTGTGATGGGACAAAGAAAGGACAACCTGTGTCAAAACAGACTATTTTTAGAGGGTTGTCCTCAGCTATTGGTTTTTGTTATTACCACCTTGGCAAATACATTTCAGGCAATATCAAGTCACATTCTACTAGAGCCTTGACGTCTATGATGGCATACTAGAAAGAGGTGGACTCTTGAAATATTCTAGAGGCCAGTCAAAAACAGCAGAATGTCTCCAAGTTGGCAGAAAGCTAAAACTGCATCCACAAAGCACACAAAGACAGTATATTCAAGAATGTTTACTTAGCACTTTTGTCCACAATAGAAAAGCAGATTTCTTCAGAGTATGTTAAACACAAACGCATCGCACTTGATATATGTTCCACTTAATTTAAATAGTGTATGACTAAAATATGAAGTAACTTGGCACCAGTTTACTTATGAATAATCTATCAGTTTACAAAGGGTCAGCTGAATAACAACTCCATAGTGTTTTTTTAATCACTTTCCATCATATCTTTATATGCCATTTCTAAACAACAAAAAGTGAATTTCTAATCTTTAGGATGTTCTAATAAATGTTTGTATAGAGTATTATTAACATTTCATACTTATGTCTTGGAAGTATTCTGCAAACCTTTTCAGAAGTTCTTATTGTCATGCCAACAGAAAAAAGGCTTTGCATCCTTCACATAATGGAATGTACACTAAACCTTCAGAATTACAAGTAAATCTGGTCTTTGAATATAATGTTAAATGTTGGTGTGTTAAAAATATAAACTTACTATTATACATATAACAACATATATTACAACTTCCACAGGAGAAAATAACCTTCTTCGTATAAATATTACTCTTTATTGCTTAGAGTTGAGAAGGTGGTCTCAACTTTGACACAGATAGGAAGTTATTTTCATTATTAACTGAAAACCAGGGATTCTGGCAGATAAAATAAGACAAAGAAAACTGTAAATTGTGTATATATTATATGATTTTAGGAAGGCAGAGATTACTGAGACAAATATTTAGTGTCTTGTCAGTGCCAGAAATATTTCAAAGAACAGTTACACAGGTAATGGAAGTCACCAAATGTGTTACAAACATACTATTGATTTATTTGTGTGCCTTTAGACACAAGACACACGACAACAGACTGATGCAGCTGCTGAACAGACTAAACAAGAAAAGGTGTCAGATAAGAGTGACGTGTTTGAAATATATTTGGTGCATTCTAATATTTGACAGGCTGAAGCCAAACTCAGGGAAAGCTTGACAGTGAAAATGCTGAAGTTGGAAGCTAGACCACCATTAATGAGATTTCTGCAAATGGTGCAGTATCATGCAAAGTTTCACCTAATATGAATGAAATGCCTTTAGAAAACTACTGAAACAAGACACAGCCTGGGAGTGAGGTTATGAAGAGGAAAAGAGGAAAAATGTTTTAAAATCCTCAATCAACTAATAGGAGAAGGGTCTATGTTTATGTCCTGTAATAGTAATAAGCCAGCTGTGTTGCAAGTGAATGTAATTCAGAAATGTAGAGGAGCTGTAATCTTATTGGGAATAGACCTAAATTGTCAAGAAAATTTCCAGATACACAAAAAAGGCCAGTCAGAGAAAGAGCTGTTTGCAGTAGTTGAATGTGAGAAATTCCATGAATATACTTATGGCAAATAAATGCAAGAAGAAATATATTTATTATACGTTCCTGCAAAATATATTCCTAAAGTCTGTGCAAGGCACATCCACGATTAAGATGATGTTATTTAATTTGCATAAGTGTGGCCAAAATGCAGAATTTAAGGCATTGAATTAACTTACATTAGGCAGTTGTGTTGAGTAGAGCATATTTAGCAAGGCCAAAAAAGATTTAATTGTTTGGGTGGCATCTCATTTGACAGAAGAAAAAAAATAATTTCAGAGAAATAGTTACTGAAAGAAGCCACATAAGAGGTTGATCAGAACAAAATTTAGCAGGGAGAAAATTCTGGTCTTGAATGTTAGCCCAGCTGGAACAAGTGGTGTAAAGCTACACTCTGTGCACTTCATACAATTATAATAAGTCACAAGAAGAAATGTGCCACATACATTTTGAGGTAATTCATGAAGCAAATTGGGCACAGATCTGTCTCAGTTGAAAGAGTCATATCTGATATGTGCAGATTATTTCTGTTGCCCTGAAATGATTAAATTGACATGCTACTTATGCCATTGTGATAATATATCTTTTCTGATTGTTTTTGCTGTGTACAACCTCTCTTTATGATTCTTTCTGTAACTGTATTTCTAATTTTCAGGGTATACCTGATGTTGTTGTATCAGATACTAGTCTGTAGTATAAGTTCTTGGAATTTAAATGTTTAAACAAGGCTGGAATGTAAGCACATAACCGGAAACCCAAGTTACCCACGGTTTAATAGACTAGTATAGAGGACCAATCAGGCTGTGAATAATCCAGTATAAAAGAACACTAGCAATAGCTGTGGGGACTGTGATCTAGTAGTTTTGGAATGTAGAATACACTAGTGTGGATTTTCAGTCTCACCAGCTCAACTATTAAGGGTAAATGTTTAAGGGTAATTTATCATCTTCAACTTCATTGTTGATACTGGAGGGCCTAAACTAAGGGTGATGCTCTAAAGAGACCCACAGAAATAAAAGTACTGCTATAACAAACTGTGGGAAACTACCTAATGCAGAAGGGAGACACAAGTCAGAATTCAGTAGTTGTGGGAAGATTAGAATCATGAAGCTATAGTTATCAGTGCTTCGGACTCAAGATTTTATCTTGTACATGGAGACTATAACTTGTGAAGGAATACACGTGTTCAAGACAAGTTATGTCTAACTAAGAGGGGTAGATACAAACTGAGACAATACTACAATACAAACATACACAATAACTGTAAAAATTCAGAGCTGCAGAGAGGGGTCACTCATCACAACACATTTTTTTTTAACCAGAGAAATACAAAGAACTATTAGATAAAGAGATGGAAGATGAGGCAAGACCTAAAGCTTGTTCTTATCAGAACAATTAGATCTGGAAGGAATAATAAAAGAACAGTTCAGAATTATATGGAGAGTTTCTGCAAGATTACAGGAAAATTGGTGACTGAAAACTAATTGCCAAAGTTTTGTTTTGAATTGTAGGGTTTCTTCATGATGTAAAACTTAATCAGTGACATACAAGGATAGATGAAATATTAACTGTTATTCACTTTTGTAGGATAATGTGTAAGTACCTCATAAAATTTTTTTCTGTAAAACAAAAAAAGGCAATATAGAATATGTGGCTATAACTTAAAAATATAAAGTAATGTTTAATGCTGCACATACTGTGGTCTCGTTGGTAGTACTTAGCAGTAACAATGAAAACATTATGGGGATGAGTAAAGCATCCCAAATGTCTGAATTCTTTGTGAGCATCCTGATAAGCATTATAAATATTACTTCATGATTCCAAGAGAGACTTACCTTGCTTTAGGATTCTTATGAGTCTTTGTTATTAAGCATTGCTCTATTTGTGACCCTTAGGAGTATTTAATCTTTGTAAATAGTATCACGGTCCCACAAATAATATGAAACTGTCTGCTATATTAAGAAATTTTATTCCACAATAATTGTAAAACTTGTTTTACAATTATTGTGGAATAAAGTTTTTTAATATAGCCGACAGTTTCGTATTATTTGTGGGGCCGTGATACTATTTACAGCGAAGTTTGTGTTTTATTTTGGTATTAATAGTGGTCTTTTGTTGTGTTGTGTGGTTTAGTATTTAATCTTTATTACTAGTGATTTTTTTCAGCTTCTAACCTGTGCTGAAGGATTCCAGAATCTCACGCAAAAGGTATGTACTCATCATTTTATTTGCACTGAGATGTATCCTTTTGAAAAGTTTTTTTTTTTTCAACCTGCCTGTAGTTTTATTTCCTGAATTACAGGGTTTGCTCGCTCAGTACATGTCAGTTGACATGAGGAGCACGGGGATGAGAGAGAAGGTAATTTTGCCAAGTTGTGGAAAGCAGAAGAAGAAATCCTAATATCCACCCAATTTTGAAAGCTTTTTTATGGGTTACTGCATTATGAGTGCATATCTGTTATTTATATATGAAAGCTTCAACATTTCTTGAAGTTTGTGGGCTTAAGTAATGTATCCTTTTAATGGGTCTGCTTTGAAACATCTAAAACCCATAACATCTAATTTCATAACATTGAGACCAGAACATCATCTTCTTCTTTTGACTCTTCCCGGTTAGGGGTCGCCACAGCGGATCACCTGTCCGCTCATGATTGGCAGTGGAGTTTTACGGTGTTATGTTGCCAGCCCAGCGCCCACCCTTCCACGGAAGGCACACACATGCACACACACACGCACACCTTTAGAATGTCCAATCCACTTACAGCATGTCTTTGGGATGTGGGAGGAAGCCGGAGCACCCGGAGGAAACCCACACGACCATAGGGAGGACATGCAGATGCTGCACAGAAGGCACCCCAGCCAAGGATTGAACTGGAGAACCTCTTGCTATGAGGCAGCAATGCTAGCCACTGCACCACCGTGGCCGCCCGCTCACCAAACTGAACAAGGAGAAGATAACAGTTAGTGCTTATCTGGAGCCAGGATCCATCAAGTCATGAACGTGCAAGTCACACCACCACACATACCAGTATGATTTTATCATAGTACATGTGGGCATTACTGACCTGAGATGTACTTCCCTGAACTATATGAAGAAAGAGACATATTTATGTTTCTGAATGTGTGTGTCAGGCAGGTAACTGCCTTGCACTGAGCAAAATTCTACCTTTAGTAATTGGCTGAGTTTCCGGTGTCTTTCAAGGAGGGGATTCAATATTTGTCAGCACGGGTGGGATGACAAGGATGGTTTCCCCTATCTCCTGTTTGCTTTTGAATATTAGTAAAACTTTATCAACCCCTTACTGACATTTTTAGGCAATGCCAAATTGACAAACCTACAGACATAGCAAATAATACCCAAAGAAACCTAAAGGTGTTACTTCTCAATGCTAGGAGCCTAAACAGGAAACACCACACCTTACAAGCTCTCCTCACTCTGTGGAATATAGACATTTGTGCCTTTACCGAGACATGGTTTAAATCTGGAGAAAGTACTCTGGCAGTGCAAGGCTTCAGTGCCTTCCACACATTTAGACCATCAGCTGCACAACAGGTGGAGGGGTCTTAATCTATATTAGAAACAAGTGTGACTCTAGGCTGGTTAAACAGGGCAATGCCCTGAGATTTATCCACATGCAAATTACCAAAGACAAAATCCCATGCTATATGTCACCCTCTATGCACCTAGAATATCATAGCTTAAACCTAGACCTACTGGAAACACTCACCATTAAATCAAATGCCCTATTTATGGGAGGCTTTAACTACCCCACTATAAACTGGGAAACATAAACCGCCCCATACTCACATGCACAACAATTCCTAGTGCACACACCCATCAGAAGTTCTGTGCCCCCCCGCATATCACATCCTCACTGGTGAGGTTGGACTACAAAGCCATCACCTTTGAAATAAAAATCAACTTGATAACCATAGCAAACCCTGTAACAGTTAGGAACTATTCCACAGCAAACTACATCCTACATCAAGTGACAGTTTGTCAAAGCACAATGCCCCTCTCAACATCAAGTGTACAGCAACCTATGCAGAATTTTTCACAGAGACCCAGTACAGCCAAGTAGGCTGTATATAGCTGCTATGCCTACCTGAAGTAAGCCCAAAACAAACTCTAGAAACAAACCATACTGGTTGAATCGTAACCTTAATAGGGTATATAACAAAAGAAAAACAACATGGCTAAAATCAGGAAGAGCAACTGCTATAATGACTGAAGCTTTCTAAATAAATAAATAGGAAATTAAGAGGACTTAAGTTCATCAAAGCTAGTTACAAGGTCAAGATAGCCTCATGGGCTAAAGACAACCACAAGGCCTTCTACAACTATGTATGAAACCTCAAAGGCAGTACATGTCAGTGTGTCGAACTTGTAGTCAGTGGTGCCACCTTCACTGAACAAAGTGAAATAGCAAATTTGCTTGCTGACAAACTCAGCTCAAGCTTACTTCCCCCATTTGCCTAGCCCTCCCCCCATGAAATATCTACTAGTATACCGCCCCAACTATTAACAGGGAACAGGTCCTGGTAGCACTCGCTAAGGCCAAAAACACAGCTTCAGTGGGCACTGAAAATATCCCGGTATGCCACATAAATAGCTTGAAACATGTCATGTCAAGACACCTCGAGATACTTTTCAACTATAGCCTCAAAACAGGCATAGTTATCCCACTGTACAAGGGTGGCCCATCATCTGACTACAGACCTATTAGTTTGACTAGTCTAATATGCCAATCCATGGAATGAATTATGGAAATAATCAACAAAGACATGGTGACCTTCAGACACTGGACCTAACCCAGTTTGGCTTTATAAAGTAAAGGTCATGCCTACTAATCTGGTGGACTTCTTTGAGAAGGTCATCAAGGTAATGGATGAGAGGAAAATGGTGCTCCTCCTCAGCCCTGGCTAAGGCATTCAATACAACACCCCACTTCAGTATAGTTGGCAAACTCACAAAACTGGGCATAAATCCCTGCTTATCTCACTGGATTACCAGTTGGCTCACAGACAGGACCTAGGAAGTTAGTATTGGTGATACAACCTCCACTAAGGGACCATCAGAACTCTGTGTTGGGACTGCTTCTATTGGCTTCTACTTCTTGGAGGTAAAGGCTAATGCAATGGGCCTTTGGCTGTCCAAGTTCACAGATGACTGCAAAGTGGTAGCTATCATAGATTCCACCCCATGACACAAACATCTTACAAGATGGTCTAATACAGACAAATGACTTGTGCCAAAGTCATGGATTAAAACTCAATGCCAAGAAAAGTATTATATTGTCCTTTGGGAAAACTGCCATCCAGGCTAATTGCTCCATTAATAAGACACCCCTAAGGGTTGACCCAGTAGTTAGGGCTCTGGGAACATATGTAGACAGTAGTGTGACCTTTGACCAACACGTGATCAAGGTATTAAGAAAATGATTCTGTGCCTCCCAGCGTATAAGTAAGGGCATGGCATTCAGGTCCAAGAAAGTCACAGTGCCCATTTAGTCAGTGATCCATCATTGAATATAGTGCCCTCTTTGGCATATATCTGACCAGACATGCGTAACAGTTGGAATGCCTACAAAGATTCCTTACCAGGAGAATCCAAGGTATAAACACATTGTCCTATAGGGGTCACTTTAAATTCCTATCTCTATACTCTGTCTCCTACAGGTCACTGAGAGGCAGTCTATGCCTGGCATACAAAGCATCCTCAGATCTAGTTATGATGGACCTTTTGCACATCTGTAAAATGATCCAAGGATTTAAATGTTGTTTGTGACATACAGAAGACATGTTGGAGAGACAGATATGTGTCTCAGAGGATCCCTCATGCTCCGAAACAGGTTCCCCATCCATGCGAAACAGAGTCCAGTCCTAATCCTATTCAAATGTAACCTTGCCCACTGTATGGGAAATCAGAAATTCACCCTGGATCTGATCCCCATTATCTCTGATAGATAATAATGCCCAAACTAAAATACCCTACCACCACATAACCTTTAGAAACTTCCTAGCATATCCTCTTCTGATAAATGCCCATGATACATTGGGATAGAATTGGGTTGGGTTGCACGGCTAGGCTTATAAAGGGCCTGGAGGTTGTTTGCCTACTATATACCTATGAAGCTATCTACTGTTAAGTACTATACATAAATGTACTTTTTCAAAGCTTGTAGGTAGGATCAGGAATTACTTCACACATATGGCCTAGTACAGATGTTCAGTTTTAAAATAGGTCTAGGATACCCTGCTGCCATTCTCAGCTACTGATATCCAGGAAAACATATATTCACAGTCATTGCTGGGAAGGTTTATACATGCATGATTAAGTGTGTCTCTAGTGTAGTATATGCCTCTCTTGTATCAGCAGAAGCAACAGCAGGCAACATGTGGCTTACCTGGCTCTATACACAGCCATTCCCTGATGATACCAAGACTGAGATAGTACATGATCCATTTTCTAATGGAGCTCTTCTTGGCTAGGTTGCTAAAGAGAGGTTTTCTGAGGTGGGGCTAAAAAGAAAGTTGTGATTATTACAAAACAAATGTTTCACCCACTATTACAACAGCATGCCAGACCATTCTACTTACTACATACTAGCAATGCTATTTCTAGGAAAAAGAAACCCATCTAGCACCAAAAAAGTACAGGTAACCCCCCACCACACAAAAAGGAAGTACCTAAAGGTAGAAAAGAAGTTCAAGCAATCTGAGAACTGTATTTCCCTTTTAAATCTTTAGTTTAAAAAGTAGCTGAAAGGCTTCATTTTTAAACGTGCAGCAGCACATTGTTACAGACAAGTCAGTTCTCCAAATCATTTCCCAAGACATATTATTTTTCATTATAATACTGCCAGGAACAATTTCTAATAGGCAACAATATTATTTAGCAATCACTCTAGATTGTCTTTCAGTTATTTCAGCAAAAGGAAAGTTATTGGGTCCTAGACACAAAAATATGGGCAGATGATTATTTACTGTTCTTCGTGATGTCAAGAGGTACAGTGAGTCAACAATTGTGTTGTAACGATCAAATGACAACACATTTAAACAACAGAGACATTCCATACAGATACTGACATTAAGGAACTTACCACTGTTTTGGGTCAGTAGGCTTGGCTGACCACAGCATACATCGAAGGTACTTATTTGTACACTCCTATATATCCATCTCACCAAATGTTTCATAAATTTGAATGGGGTTACTTTGACTTCCTTTTTGGTTCTCATGTTTGGTCTCACAGTGTTACTGAAAACCTTTAATTAGTGCTTATCTTCAAATTTTGCTTTACTAAGGACACAGCTTATTAAAAATGTCAATATCTGAACAGCTTTGTAGTAGTACATGCCCAAGAACAGCTGCATTACCAGCTGTGTAAGTAATTATACATTATTTCTACTTCTAGGTATCACAATCAGCCTGGAGTAGCTCTTTTTGATGTCATCACAGAGAATCTATTAGATTGTAGGAGTTATGCATAGTTTTTCCCCCACAAAGGATCAAGGAGATAAGTTTGGTAACATTAATAGCAGGCTTGCCAGAACCACAGCAAGATGCTGAGATTCATATCTTTCTGCAATGTGTCTTTAATAGACATCTGGGACTTAACAATTGCTTATTGTGCATGGAAGCAGTGAACATTAAGAAATTGGCCTAATGTCACAGCCTAAATATTCACGATGTTCATCTCTCTGGAAAAAGACACTTCTCTGGCTGACTCATTAAGCAGGCTGAGCTCTTTGCCAAGGATGCCAAGTGGACAAGATATTATTCTTCAGCATAGTAGCCATTCGCACATGCTTACCACAAAGGACAGTATTCAAACTTCAGATTTTTATTTTCTTCCTCAACATTTCCAGTAATGAAAGATGGATGCCTTATCCTGTTCATGGGTGCCTCAGCTGGTTTCTGATTTTCCATATTTTAAGTGACCTGGAAAGTTTTGCTCAAAGTTAAGACAAATGAGATGAATCTTGTTATTGTCATAGGCAGATGACTCAGACAACAGTAGTTTGCATTATGTCTGCAAATGATATGCCATCTCTGCATTTTCACTTTAGAAGACTCTATTTTCACCTTACCATCTTTAGAAGACATATTCATACTAAACAAAGATAGGAATCCCATAACAAGAAAGTCTTGACAGACAAGTAGAAGAGAGTTACTTTCTGTACAACCAACCCATCAGTCTTCAAGCTTTCCGATGTCCTGTGTGCTGGAATATGCATAACAATTGTATAAGGCAAGAATGTACTTTTAGTTGAAACACACACTTTTTGCGGTTTCAGTTTGCTTTAAGTTTTCCAAATACTACTGATAATTTTGGTGAGTATTTTCTGAAATGGGTCTTCACTTAAAAACTCCTTAGTTTGCACACATTCAGGATTGTGACTTCATTTTTTATAGAAACAATGACTTTGCTTACACCTGAGACAGCTGATTCAGTAAACTTTAAGCTCCTTTTTTTGGACAACATAATTTCTGGAAACAGTGACGAG
The DNA here is from genome assembly GCF_019279795.1 of Protopterus annectens. Lineage (NCBI taxonomy): Eukaryota > Metazoa > Chordata > Ceratodontiformes > Protopteridae > Protopterus > Protopterus annectens. The sequence continues at coordinate 623,255,731 of NC_056747.1, read as the reverse complement.
AGAGCTATATCACCTCTGTCAGGTAGTATTTCTTAGAACTGTTGTTGTGTCTTTCTGCTTTTCCCGGTTAGGGGTCGCCACAGCAGAACTCCGGTCCGCTAATGATTGGCAGTAGATTTTTTTATGTGCCGAGTTGCCAGCCCTGATGCACAACCTTCAATGAAGGTATGCCCATTCACACATGTCTCCACACAGAAGATGCTCTAGCTGAGAATCAAACAGGACAACGTCTTACTGTGAGGTGACAATGCTACCGCAGCACCACTACCGCAGTATATATTTCTTAGAACTGTAAATTGATAAATTCATTGTTTAAAGGCTGAAGCCTCACCTACTAGGAGTTAAAGATACACACTTAAGAGCTCTGCTGGAGGGAACGAGTTAATTGCATTATTAAAAGCCTGGTATTGTGCATTTCTGAGTCAGTTTAGTGTGCTGAAGCATTTACACTTTCCACAGTTTTCTAGGCTAATGTTCACATTTCCCATGATGCCTTGAAATGAGAAGTTTCGTAAATATCTTTGGATGCATTCATGTCTGTGTTTTGCTATGTTTTTTCTGGCTGAGTCCTCTGTGCCTCTGCACAGAGACTTCCAACTTGACACTGACTATTTTTGTTCCTGACAAGATCCTTCACTTTCTGTCTGCTGCTCCTTGCCTTTTTCCTTTCCTCAGTCTGTTATATTGAATGAGATTTTAATGTCTTCCACATGCAGCTTGAATGTTTGTAGTTTGTTCTCTGCATCACAGTTTTTTTTTAGTTTTCAGTATTGTTATCTTGCCTCCATCTTGTTCATTTCTGCTAGTTTGCATTCTCTCCTTGTTTGTTTAAATCAAAACCAGTGTGTATGTTTGTGTATGAGATAGGTGTGTGTGTGAGAGAGAGAACCTGCTGCTACCAGTATATGATACCATCATTTCCTGCTCGCACATGATGGTTCTCACTGAAGCTAACAGTTTGATTCTGAAGCTCCCAGAAGCAAACTGTGTGCCTGGAATTAATGTATGAAAAACAGTGGCATGCAAACTTTGATTAAGTAGCTGAATTCTTCTTCTTTTTTTTCCTTATACTCTTGCATTCAAATGGCCACACAACCTGTACAAATGTGCACAAGAATGCATGACACAGTAAGAGCAAATGCCTCATTATACAAGACAAACATTGCAAACCAAGAATGGATTCATTATGTCTCAATACTTTGGAATGTTTATGCATTTGAAAACTACTTTCTACAAATACAGAAAACAAAGTGATTTTTTGCAGTGGAGCAAGCCTCCCCTCTCCACAACTTCTTTGAGGGGACCCACATCCACTTACTTATAAATAACAATTTCGCAGTCACACGTGGGTTTTGAGAAAGATATACTCCTGGTTCATTAAACGTGGTTTTCAGCGTAACTATTTCAGAGTATTGGGAGTAACAGACATTATTTTTGTGGACTTACATTCCCCCAAGAACAAGTTAGCAAATGTCTTATATCTCAGGAGCAGTCTAGGCCTAATTTACAAAAAGCAGACGTGTTAACAAAGCAAGTAACATTGAACGTGGCAAGGTTCTTTGCTAATAATACATGTCAAAGGATATTTGATAGGTAGGCATAGATCCTTTAATTTTGCTGTTAATGTCCGTGTCCTAAAATGTATTCTATTAACAGCTTATGATTGTGAATTTTGTACAGACAAATATTCCACTTATGTGCATTTCTGCTCATAAAGAGCCTGCTGCTTACGTTATAAAACTAACACTGATAATGTCAGTGATGTTGATCTGCTCATAGAATGCAAATCTTGCGCTAAACTGAAGATGATGGACTGGGTTATTTACTTAAAGTCTATATTCTGTTCATACAGTGCTGTCCCCATCTTGAATGGGCACATGTGGTCCCACTTACAGTATAAAGAGCTAATACTGTGGGGCAGAACAGAGGGAGATATATATATATATATATATATATATATATATATATATATATATATATATATATATATATACATACATACATACATACATACATTAACAGCCATGGGAAGGCCATTTACACTTGCTTGGTCTTTCCAGTAAATCAATGTGAATTCTGTACTGTTTCCTATCTAATACTTAAAGAATTGCAAATTATAGTTAAGTGCCCTGCTTTGTCCACATGCTGCCTTTGTATTTATTGCTTGTTTTAGAAACATTCTTGTAACAACTTTCAAGTTAGTGTTGCTTTTGAATCTATACCCTTGAAGCTGTTTCTTGATGTAAATTCATTTCCTTTAATCTGACTGCTTCTTTTGTAACAAAATGCTTTATTGTCATGAAATGTGTTTAACTGGCTGAAAAACAGTACTAATTAGTGTAAATTAATTCTAATAAAATCTAACATTTAAAATGGCAAATACAGGCCTTTCTCTAAATATTTTGTCTGCCGCTTTCAGCAATTTAGATATTGTCTGAGGGATTTTTCCTAAACAATTCTACTTTAGATTGACTGGGTTTTGAAATGTGGAACACTGGTATTTGGGAAATTGCTTTAATGACATGTTAGCTTTGCTTAAAATATTAATCTTCATTTCAGAAAAACAACTATTTATGTCCAGTCAGCACCATGCTAATGTACATTTTAATCATTACTTAAAAAATTATTTTGAAAACATAGCTCTTGAAATTCACTGTGTTCCTTGTTTTATTTTATTTTTTTTTATTGGATATTTATGTTCTTGATGATGTGTGTTGGAAAGCATGGATTTCCGGATGCATTGTATCTCATTACCATAACCAGATGAAACTGTGTATGCATATTTTTTGTAACAGGTTATTAATGAAACAAAAGTCAGTATGATACTTTCCGCCACCACTATGCAGAGCATTTGTATTTTTCTTGAATGTGCTAACATTGTATCACTCTGTCTTATTTTGACCTAACCACAAAGCCAAATGTTTGATGTACTGAGCCAAAAGTAAAGGGCAACAGGGCATTTTCTAGTAGGTATGTGATACCAAACCCATATGTCATTGTCATAAGTGCCTGTCTCAGAGAGGACAGAATTTGTTTTATATCTGTGTGAAACAAACTACATTTTGACAGATGCATAAAAGTCTGAACTGCTAGTTCACTTGTTAAAGTTGGTTTAATTAGTGGGCTGGATGGTCATTTGAAGAGTTAAACAGTAAGCATTGTTGAGTGGATGGACAGATCCCCTATTAGTGGCTGGCATGTGGACCATCATTAGTAATGTATTATGTGTAGTCAACAGATATGTGAAAATATCATGTTTCCTAGAAGGAAGAGTAAAATAAGGTTCAGGTATGGACAAGGAACAACAACCCCCTCTGTTATGATTCCTTAAATTAAATAGAGACTAATCTCGCAACAGTCATTCTCCAGTTATACTGTTTGATTTTGGAGGAACCATAGCCTATCCTCCCACTCACATGATGTTGCGCACAGTAAATCATCCCTAACCATTTAATCACAAAAAGCACACATTCACTATAACACAGCATGCACTTTTCCAAGCAATTTGAAGTAACATTAGTTCACCACCACCACCACAAAGCCATACCCTGTTCTAAATTATTTTGATAGTCTGATTTACTGCTGTAACTTGACCCTTTTGAGAAGAAGGAAACCCTTCTTGGCAAGGAAGCACCACAGTATTTAGAGAACTGAGTTTAAACAGAAGAGGTTTAAGAGGGATAAGATCATAGCTACTGGTATATGTGGGTGTCCTTCCATATGACTGTTGCATTATTCTTTACTGAAGGGATTTCCTGCCAAAGGTAGCCCAATGTCTGGCCAGTATACCAAAACCTTAAGATTTTATAGACATTGTACATTATGCGTATGCTCCCCGCTCAAGCCATAGGGCATAAATGTGACATATGGACATACATACTGCAGAACTTCTTTGCAACCAGTCTGAATGCTATCACCGATCATTGATCTGAATTCTTCTTGGCTGGTAACCGAGTCATGTTTCAAATAATTGTCCTATTGGGGTTCTTCTTATCTTTTCTCCATTTTAGTTTTGTGAGTTTACATGTTATCCAGAAAGGGAAAATGTCAGTGTGGGAGGCAAATTAGTCATAAAGGTCATCACGAGCAGTGTCTCTTCTGTTTGGGTGCTTCTCATGACCATAAGTATGTTCTATCTCCTCAGCATTTTTCCCTAAGACCCTTCATAGTCATCTCTCCTCCTGAACCATTTACCTGGAAAATTAACATCTTAAATTGTTGGTGCAAGGTGGTATGATAGAATCTTCCCATCCCGAAGGTCAGCCACCTGCCAAGAAGAAGGCCAATAAAATTAGGTATGATTTGGCTGCTGTCTCACCTCCACTGAACATCTTTCTTGAAGTTGGTGACACCCCAGAAGATCTGCCAGTTGTTAAGCCAGATTCTTCTGTAGCAACCCTATTGAAGACTGGAATGGATCTGACTTCTCGCATGCACTCTGAGCTCTGCAAACATCCACTCCAGATGTTGAAGGGGAACCTCAACTGATTATTTCTAAGGGACTGATGGGGATACAGCAGATACTTGTTCAGGAGGAGATTTCTACTATGTTGGTTGAGTGTAGGCAAGGGTCTGAAACTCCTAGGGTGTTTAAAGCAGACGTCCCTCAAAAGAAAAAGCAAAAAAACCAAGCATGTTTCTCCTGCTTTTAAAGATCTCCCGTGTGAATGGCAGGATTTTACCCAGGAGTTATTTAATACACTGATTGCCTTAAATCCTCCCCCAAGAAGTTTCTGTGCCTGATTCCCACCGGTCTTCTACTCACTTCAAAAGCCCTATAGAGTAGGACTTCTCTGAAGAGGAACTGGATTCTGTGGAAGAGTCTTTGGCATACTCCTCTCAGATCCCTTCTCCCTTGGATTATGGCTCTGAGGAGGAAGATTCTATTAGCCCAGACTCTCCCTTTGAAGAACTGTCTTTTGGGGATACTATTTCTATATGATGGAGTATTTTAAATGGGACTGTTCTCAGGTTTCTGACATTCAAAAGAGGTATTATGAGCTCCTTAAGATGGGGTTCCCTAATCCCTCTGCTGTACTTGCAGTATTGGCTGCTCTTCTGGATACCTTTTCAGCAGCTTCCGTGGCCCTGAATTCTCAACATCTGGCCCCTAAGAAGCCTGACAGATTTTACAAGGTGCCTGATGAGTGCAAGTTCCTATACATATTTCCTTATGCTGACCCTTCTTTAGTGTCTGTCTCTCTGACAAACATTCTAAATTTTTCCTTCTACTAATCTACTTCCCTCAGACAAGGATAATAGAGCTATGGAACAGCTGGGCAAGAAGGTATATACTGCTGCCACCTTGGCCTTTTTGAATATAAATTACCAGACCCATATGACCAGGTATGTTTTAGCTATTCTTTCACAGACTTCCCAGGCTATCTTAGAATTTCTGGATTCTGAAGGGAAGGGAAAGGCTTGGCCCTCTCTATACTGGGTTCTACTTCTCAGGTACCCTGCCACTCTATTAAATGTAGTTATGATACAGTTGATACCTCCTGTAGAGCTGCTGCTTTTGGTACTGTTTTGCGATGCTCCTCTTGGTTTCATCTCCAGTCTTTGCCTGATGATATTAAGGCTAAACTGTTGGATACCCCTCTTGATAAGAAGAGTCTGTTTTGTTTTGCAGCTGCTGAGCTCATTAAGTCTCTTCAGAATAAAGGTAAAACCTTATAGGAATTAAAGCATATTTTTGTGTCTCCTATTCCTAAGTTCCAGAGAAAATATCTATCTAGATCTGCCTTTGCTCGCAGACAGCCTTGCCCTCCTCCCAAAGTAAGAAGGGTTCTAGGCAGGTTCCTCCTACTAAATCTACTCAGACTCCTACTTCTCAGAAATCTCCTTTTCAAGACAATATAGGTTCTATCTGATTGTTTGTCTCCCCCTTTCTTGAGTCAGGTTCCCTTATCCCTTCATCTTTCCCTGTCTGTTCCCAATTGGTTAAGGATCACTCAAGACTCTTGGGTTATGATTATCATCCATCAGAGATACTTCATGGTATAGAAATCCCTTCCTCCTTTTTTGGGCATCCCTTAACCTCATCAGTAACAGCTTCCCTTCTTCCCACAACTGCGTCATGGCCTTTTGGCACAAGGCACCACTCAAGCTGTGCCCCTTCCCAGGAGGGAAGGGGTTTTATTGCAGAATGTTTCTGGTTCTTAGGAAGGAAGGCAACTGGACAACCATTCTGGACCTTTCAAAGCTCGACACCTTTCTGAAGGTTCCTTCCCCTTTTGGGTGTTATCCCTTCAGACTCTGTTTCCTCTTCTTCTTCCCCAGGCTTTCCTGGTCTCCCTGGGTCTCAAGGATGCATCCCCTTTTCATGACATTTTTGTGTTTCTTTCTTGTATTTTCAGTTCTTTGCTTTGCCCTTTGGCCTTTCTACTGCCTCAAGGGTTTGCACCAGATGGCTTACTTCTGTGATTGCTTTTTGCAGACTGAGAATGGTTCAAATCTGTCCTTTTTCATCACCTCCACTATATTGTATGTCTCTCTCAAAGTCTGGTGTTTACAATAATCTTCTAGAAATCAGTCCTGGGTCCTTCTCAGGATTATGTGTTTCTCAGCTGCAGGCTCAAGACCATCCCTATGCTGGCTTGCCTGCCTCCTCACAAGGCTGCTTCTCTCCTCACTTTTTTCAATCCCTTCTACCTCAGATTTCAATTATGGCCAGGGAATTTCTCTGGGTGCTAGGATTCATGGCTGCCACCATTCCTATGCCACCTCTAGACAGACTTCATATGATACAGTGGTTCCTAAAGTAAGTATGGCTCCAACACTGTTTTCCATTAAATTTTTTAGTCTCTTCTTCCATGCCCCAAGCTCGAGCTTCAGCGGTAGATTCATCAGCTGTCTCTCAATCTGGGATTTTCTTTTCAGCTTCCATCCCCTTTCAAGAAGTTTTCTCAGATGCCTCAGACACAGGGTGGGGATCCTGTTTCATTCTCTCAAGTTCCAGAATCTCTGGGCCCCTGTTCAGAGGTCAGATCACATCAATGTCAAGGAGATGAGCTCTCCTTTTCAACATTCAGACCTTTCATTGCCTTATTCTTCCAGGGCCTCTCAAAATCTTCACAGACAATACCACAGTGGTGTAGTACATCAGCAAGCAAGGGAAGACACAGTCCTACCTTCTTTGCAGACTAGCTATTCAAATTTGGGATCTAGCTGTCCAGTATCAAGTGATTCTTCAAGCTGTATACTTTCCTCCAGAACATAATATAGTCTCAGACTCTTTAAGCAGGTCCAAAACACAGGCTTATAAATGGATGCTTTCTAGACCTTTTTTTCTGGACATTGTCTATGAGTGGGGTATTTCTCAGGTAGATCTTTTTGCCTCCCCTTTGAACAGACAACTTCTTTTTTGCAGCAGAGTCCCAAGTACTCTGTCTTGGATGATGGATGTCCTATCTTTTTCTTGGAAGGGTATGTTTCTCTGTGCCTTCCCTCCCCTTCATCTGATTCTAAGGGTCCTGCTCAAGATAGAGCAGGACTCCCCCAAAATCTTGTTGGTGACTCCCTTTTGGCCCAGACAGCATCAGATTCCCCTTCTTCTATGCCTATCTAGAGGCAAGTACCATAAGTTACCTCACAGGGTGGACGTACTCACACAAGACAAGGGATCTCTGATTCACCCTCACTTGTCCACTCTTCAACTGACATTGTGGGTGATAGGGTTTTGGTCTCTTTTAGCATTTTTTCCCTGAGGATGTGATTAGGGTTCTGCAGGAGGCCAGGAAACCCACTACCAAAAAATCCTGTGTCCAAATGGAAGAGATTTTCTGTATGGTGCCTTGCTCATAAACAGAATCCGCTTTCTTATTTGTGTGAATTGCTCCATGCTGGGTGAGCATATTCTTCTGTTAAAGCTCACCTCTCTGCTATTTAGACACCATTGGTGGTATAGTGGTGAGCATAGCTGCCTTCCAAGCAGCTGACCCGGGTTTATTCCTGGCCAATGCAAGAAGTCTATACATTTTGGATGGCGCAGTGGTGTAGCAGTAACATTGTTGCCTCACAACAAGATGTTCTCTGGTTCAATTCTCAGCTGGGGTGCCTTCTGTGCAGAGTCTGCATGTCCTCTCTGCATTCATGTGGATTTCCTCCGGGTACTCCTGTTTCCTCCCGTGATACAAAGACATGCATCTGGAGTGTTTCTCCCCAGGCCTCTGCTGAAAATTGGCTGTGTTCCAAGTTAAATAAATAAATACATTTATGCTTGTCTGACATTAACTCCTCCTTTGGCCTCCTCTTGGTTTCATCTCCAGTCTTTGCCTGATGATATTAAGGCTAAACTGTTGGATACCCTCTTGATAAGAAGAGTCTGTTTTGTCTTGCAGCTGCTGAGCTCATTAAGTCTCTTCAGAATAAAGGTAAAACCTTATAGGAATTAAAGCATATTTTTGTGTCTCCTATTCCTAAGTTCCAGAGAAAATATCTATCTAGATCTGCCTTTGCTCGCAGACAGCCTTGCCCTCCTCCCAAAGTAAGAAGGGTTCTAGGCAGGTTCCTCCTACTAAATCTACTCAGACTCCTACTTCTCAGAAATCTCCTTTTCAAGACAATATAGGTTCTATCTGATTGTTTGTCTCCCCCTTTCTTGAGTCAGGTTCCCTTATCCCTTCATCTTTCCCTGTCTGTTCCCAATTGGTTAAGGATCACTCAAGACTCTTGGGTTATGATTATCATCCATCAGAGATACTTCATGGTATAGAAATCCCTTCCTCCTTTTTTGGGCATCCCTTAACCTCATCAGTAACAGCTTCCCTTCTTCCCACAACTGCGTCATGGCCTTTTGGCACAAGGCACCACTCAAGCTGTGCCCCCTTCCCAGGAGGGGAAGGGGTTTTATTGCAGAATGTTTCTGGTTCTTAGGAAGGAAGGCAACTGGACAACCATTCTGGACCTTTCAAAGCTCGACACCTTTCTGAAGGTTCCTTCCCCTTTTGGGTGTTATCCCTTCAGACTCTGTTTCCTCTTCTTCTTCCCCAGGCTTTCCTGGTCTCCCTGGGTCTCAAGGATGCATCCCCTTTTCATGACATTTTTGTGTTTCTTTCTTGTATTTTCAGTTCTTTGCTTTGCCCTTTGGCCTTTCTACTGCCTCAAGGGTTTGCACCAGATGGCTTACTTCTGTGATTGCTTTTGCAGACTGAGAATGGTTCAAATCTGTCCTTTTTCATCACCTCCACTATATTGTATGTCTCTCTCAAAGTCTGGTGTTTACAATAATCTTCTAGAAATCAGTCCTGGGTCCTTCTCAGGATTATGTGTTTCTCAGCTGCAGGCTCAAGACCATCCCTATGCTGGCTTGCCTGCCTCCTCACAAGGCTGCTTCTCTCCTCACTTTTTTCAATCCCTTCTACCTCAGATTTCAATTATGGCCAGGGAATTTCTCTGGGTGCTAGGATTCATGGCTGCCACCATTCCTATGCCACCTCTAGACAGACTTCATATGATACAGTGGTTCCTAAAGTAAGTATGGCTCCAACACTGTTTTCCATTAAATTTTTTAGTCTCTTCTTCCATGCCCCAAGCTCGAGCTTCAGCGGTAGATTCATCAGCTGTCTCTCAATCTGGGATTTTCTTTTCAGCTTCCATCCCCTTTCAAGAAGTTTTCTCAGATGCCTCAGACACAGGGTGGGGATCCTGTTTCATTCTCTCAAGTTCCAGAATCTCTGGGCCCCTGTTCAGAGGTCAGATCACATCAATGTCAAGGAGATGAGCGCTCTCCTTTTCAACATTCAGACCTTTCATTGCCTTATTCTTCCAGGGCCTCTCAAAATCTTCACAGACAATACCACAGTGGTGTAGTACATCAGCAAGCAAGGGAAGACACAGTCCTACCTTCTTTGCAGACTAGCTATTCAAATTTGGGATCTAGCTGTCCAGTATCAAGTGATTCTTCAAGCTGTATACTTTCCTCCAGAACATAATATAGTCTCAGACTCTTTAAGCAGGTCCAAAACACAGGCTTATAAATGGATGCTTTCTAGACCTTTTTTTCTGGACATTGTCTATGAGTGGGGTATTTCTCAGGTAGATCTTTTTGCCTCCCCTTTGAACAGACAACTTCTTTTTTGCAGCAGAGTCCCAAGTACTCTGTCTTGGATGATGGATGTCCTATCTTTTTCTTGGAAGGGTATGTTTCTCTGTGCCTTCCCTCCCCTTCATCTGATTCTAAGGGTCCTGCTCAAGATAGAGCAGGACTCCCCCAAAATCTTGTTGGTGACTCCCTTTTGGCCCAGACAGCATCAGATTCCCCTTCTTCTATGCCTATCTAGAGGCAAGTACCATAAGTTACCTCACAGGGTGGACGTACTCACACAAGACAAGGGATCTCTGATTCACCCTCACTTGTCCACTCTTCAACTGACATTGTGGGTGATAGGGTTTTGGTCTCTTTTAGCATTTTTTCCCTGAGGATGTGATTAGGGTTCTGCAGGAGGCCAGGAAACCCACTACCAAAAAATCCTGTGTCCAAATGGAAGAGATTTTCTGTATGGTGCCTTGCTCATAAACAGAATCCGCTTTCTTATTTGTGTGAATTGCTCCATGCTGGGTGAGCATATTCTTCTGTTAAAGCTCACCTCTCTGCTATTTAGACACCATTGGTGGTATAGTGGTGAGCATAGCTGCCTTCCAAGCAGCTGACCCGGGTTTTATTCCTGGCCAATGCAAGAAGTCTATACATTTTGGATGGCGCAGTGGTGTAGCAGTAACATTGTTGCCTCACAACAAGATGTTCTCTGGTTCAATTCTCAGCTGGGGTGCCTTCTGTGCAGAGTCTGCATGTCCTCTCTGCATTCATGTGGATTTCCTCCGGGTACTCCTGTTTCCTCCCGTGATACAAAGACATGCATCTGGAGTGTTTCTCCCCAGGCCTCTGCTGAAAATTGGCTGTGTTCCAAGTTAAATAAATAAATACATTTATGCTTGTCTGACATTAACTCCTCCTTTGGCCTCTCGGTTTGAGATCAAGCATTTTTTAATGGTGTGCTTCACATCATACCTCCCAGGAAGCCTATTCCACCTTCCGGGGACCTTAATTTTGTACCTGAAAATTTGACTCAGACTCCTTTTGAGCCAGCAACTTCAGCTTCCTTATAACATTCTACTTGGAAAACTGTTCTTCTTTTGGCTCATACTTCAACTAAGAGAGTATCTAAACTCCAGATTCTTCTGGCAGTCCCTTCTTTTTTAGTTTTTTAGAGGGACATGATATCTCTTCATACTAATCTTTCTTTTATTCCCAAGATAGTTAACAAATTGTCTCTTAATCAGTCTATTAATTTTCCCTTTTCTTCTCTGCAATCTGCTAATAAGAAGGTTCTTCACACATTGGATTTGCATAGACAGCTCAGATATCATTTAGATAATACTAAGGCCATTCGCAAGTCTGAGTAGCTTTTCATTTCCTTTCATCCCATATCTCTAGGTTTCGGCTGTTTAAGGCCATTTCTTTTTGTTACTCCTTTCATGGGAAAAGCCTTTCTGTCTCTGTAAAGGCTCATTCTATAAGGGTTGTGGCCACCTCTGGTGCTTTTTTCAAAGGATTGGATACCAGTTCTAGCCTTGAGGCTGCTACTTGGACCTCTGTTGATACCTTTGCTAAGCATTACAAATTAGATGTTGTTTCCAGAGCAAGAACTGGCTTTGCCAAAGCTATCCTGCATGGGCCTTCCTCCTTCTAAGTTTCCTATTGAGCTGTTGTACTCTCCCTTTAGTAAAGAATACTGAAACAGTGACATGAAAGGACACAGTACAGTTGTGTAAAATCTTACCATAACAATAGATGTCTTCACTTTGGCAGTATTTGCTCCCTCCCTCCTCCATCGTCTGTTCTGCCTTTTCCTCCCTATTTCTTGGCCTGGAATTCCTTTCCTTTTTCTCCTTCTGGATGCACATGTTCCTCCTAATTCCTAGAACTGTTGTTTCTCCTGGGGCTGTTCAGTTCTGAGTTATGTATGGGGTGGCCACCTTTTGTTGTGGCTAAAACTGGAGTAAGGCCACACCCCTCGCATCACCCATTCCTGCACTCTGCCCCACCCACTGCTTGCCTATTTTGTGATGTCTCTGTGACATCACTTGACATAGAACCACCATCCTTTTCCATTCCTGATGCCTGCTTTTGGCTGATTTACCCTGCTTTTCTGTAAAAAAGCATAGTAAATCAGTCGATTTAACAAACTTTGATAGTCTGTTTCCTTTTTGAAACCATTAGTAAATCCCAAAGAAAGCACAAGGGCTCCACAATAACCAGTAAACACAAAAGAAAAACGAAGCCCAGAGACGTACAATAAAGCTCCCAGTCAGCAGAAACTGTTCAGTTACTTAATTCGCAGCGTAGTCACACAGTGTGGAAATGAAAATACTTAAAAAAAATCACTTTTATTAAATCCACCAAAACACATTAATGCTCAAACCATACGTTTTTGTTTCTTAAATTCATCAGATGTGGGCTGGAACTAAAACCAGAAATTTAAACCATTGGTAATCATCATAAACCAATCAGAATGTTTTAATTTACGATGTAAATTTAACTTTTTGTAAAATAAAAACATGTTCTTAAAGTGCCTGTTAAAAAAATGTAATGACTGAATGATATTGTATCAGAAACCTCAAACAGTATTTGAAATTATTTGATTTCATAAGACAAAATACATATATAAATATAAATATATTAAAAAACGCATAGGTAAAAGATATACCTATACCACCATCTACTGTTCATTCAGAAAAAAACATGTTATAACATGGTTTGTTTGAAAATACTTTCTCATTGAAACCTATTCTAGAATGTTACTTAAAAATACATATTTATAAAACAAATTTGTGAATATATAATATGCTAAAAACTTCACTCAATAAAAAATGTCAAATTGGAAACTTGATAAATCCATAAAAAAATTTTTTAGAAAGCATCTAAAAATGCATATAAACCACATGAGTATAAAAATATATTCAAACAAAGATAAGATATTTATAACTGTATCTAACTTGGCATAAACTATAGCAGCATTAGGAAAGTTCACATGATTGATCGAAGTATACATTTTGTCTATTTTGTGTGTATAAATGTCAAAATATTTCAACATATGTGTTTGTGTATGAAATTCTTATTATTTGATTTTAACCCCAACTTGGAAAATGTGTCCCATCTTTTATCATACTTTCTTAGTGGGACCCAGAGACTTATAACTTAACTGCTCTGAGTTTAAGAAGCGGGGCAATGGAAATATATTCATTTCACACTGTTTTTTTGTTTGCCTGCAAGGTCACTTGCCACCAGAGTTCCCTGTATTCAATTCTTTCCTCTCATAAACCCCCTCTTACACAGTGGCAGCTGGTGACTTCAAATTAATGGGGAGCTGCAGGAGACAGCTGAAAGTGTGGGGCCAATGGGAAGGGGTGTGGCCAATGAGAAAGGGGTGGGGCTATGCTCAAAACCACAACAACTGGAACTTTAATTAAATACACTGCCCTGGGTGCCAAACCATCATTATGAGAGTCCAATCAAGACAAAATGAAGTGTAGAAGAAAAAATATTTCAATGCATTGGCTACATGACAACTTACTTAATATCTATATGGAAACACAAAGGTTGTGAGGCATGAAACAATAAATTGCTTTTTAAATACATTACTGAAATGCCAGTCAAAATTAAGTTTAAAAAGACAAGCAGCACTCAGCTCAAACCACTTCTCCTTGCACTGCAGTTCTAATTATAATTTATATTCAGCTTTATAAAATTACCAAGTAACATGCTGAAAGTAGCAATCTCTGTAATACCCCCACTTGTAAAAATGTTTCTTATCCAAAAAAGACCTGCTGGCTGCCTGACAACAACTATCTACCTGTTACATGGAGAACACATGATCAAAGTAAAAAATGAACAGCGAACAAGAAACAAGCTCAAGATAAATTGCTTAAAGGATTACTGCACAAGTTATGGACCACACATGATAGATTGGCATTCTGTTTAGTTTACTGGTAAAGCCTGCAAAGATAACTGCAAGTCTCCAACAAATGTACTGAGCTTCTGAAAATACTGTAATCCTGTCCTTTATTACAAATACTGTCATGCATTTCAATACGTAAAACTTATACGTTATCTAGTTATATAAATATTCTCTGCATGGCAACAATGAAAAGGCTTTCAATCTTGGTAATTCTTTAACAGTATGCTTATTAAAGCTTACTTGCATCTTACAATCTCCGACAAGCTTACCTGATGGTCATTAAAGCATTGCTACGTTAATACAGAGCAACAAGGCACTGCAACAGCATGCATTTTCTGAATAATAAGAAGCATAAATCAACAGTATAAAAATATGACAGAAAACCAGAACATTCTGCAAAATCAAGGACAGATGAAAAGCCACGGTCGTACTTGTGGTTTACCTTGGATGAGGGAATACTCTGCACACTTACACTGCATAACTACTCCTTGCCTTGCTTGGACACATCCAGAACCACTACAATGGGGAGTGGAGTGCAACAAGTAGGTCACAGTTTGAAATGTCTCTGGCTGACGGTGATGGCTCTGACACTCATACCTCTCAACCTCAGAGCAAGAAATCTGGACAAAGCCATACATGCAAGTGGAACACAGGCCCAAAAATAAAGACAATTTTTAAATATTGCTCTTATAAACTTAGAAAGATAATAGAATAGTAGTAGGTCTTGCATTAGTATGAATTTTTGAAGGGTATGAAATTTGAAACTCAAATGTCTGCCATTATTTTCTAACTTCAATCTTTAATGACTTGCTACTAATTTGCCAGAAGAACACAATTTTATGAAAAACAGACCAAATATGTTATGCAAAAATATAAAATTGCCACGCAGTACAGCTGGGAACCTGTCAAAGAAGGGACACCTTTTTAAAATTAGTACTGTTAACTTGAGCAGCTGACAAAATAAGAGCATCTACATGCATTTCTGAAACAAAAGTAATCTATAACTCTGATCATTACAGTGATTTATAATTGTAAACCCTCCACGTTTTCTTCCAAAATTGCCATTTTGCAGAGGGATTATTAGGGGGAGAGCAACATTTAGAGCAAAATTGGAGACAGTTGAGAGGTTTCGATATTCCTAATTCTATAAAGCAATTTATTTGCACATACCTGTTAACCTCTTAATGCAGGAAATCTGGACAAGGCCAAATATATTGGGGGAACATAAAAACAGTACTAAAAATTGCTCTTGTATAAACTTAAGACAGTTGATAGAATAACAAGTCTTGTTTTAGCATGCATTTTTCTGAAGGTTATGACGTCTGAAACTCAATGTCTGTCATTATTTAGTGACTTCATTCCTAAATGATTTGGCAGAAAACCACAAATGTTATGAAGAACAAACCAAAAATAAGAAGCAAAAATCTATTCATTCTGAAAAATTCTGGACAGTTGAGAGATATAGTTCAGCTGGGGCTGTCTGAGTTTGCTGCCCTTCCCCCCTTCACAAAATCACTGTTGAATGGAACGTTCCCCCTGCAGCCATTCCAATGTCCTATTCCTTGGTTATTTTGTCCCATTTGCCATAAACACTGTAATGTGCATACTGCTTTACATCTGCGATGATATGGATTTCATTTGAAAGTTTTATTTTATGTTTTACAGCATAAACCCTAATAGATATCTGCTAAACAAAGCAATGCAGTCTCACAATGAAAATAGACTTAGCATTAAAACTTCCCTGCCCTTGAAACTCACATTCATTGAAACAGCATTGAAACCCAAATTCAAAGAAAATATATTTTGCCAGTGGCAGATAAAGATTAATTTTGGGCCCCTTGAACACGAAACATACACATGCTCTTTGATACACATTCCAGACTGATTTAAATTATATTCCTTGTACAATACAGTACAGTTGTTAAGAGGGCATTTTAAATTTATTGTTTTGAACATTTTTCCAGTAAACAATGAAACAAAATGCATGCACCAATAATGACAAAACTGCCCAATTCAGAACATTTCCATCATAAAAGTCTACTCAAACTTCTACAGTCTACCAGTATCAGTAAATATGCACAATCTCTGAAGAAGTAAAATTCATCTAAATAATTCCACATTAAAGAAATCTGTTAATTAATGAAGAGGTTACTGCTAACAAACAACTTTATATGTCATTGTTTCATCTACAAATAAAGTGCCTGTTGCCTTTGAGGAATAAATTGCCTATGTTGCATTAAAAATGATAAGCTAGTAATATTGCAATAGGGAATGGATGGCAAACTGATAACAAGTTCCTAGTTGCTAGGTATCTTCACCAAAGAGGACTGCAGCATCCAACCCCTTTACAACACAGTACAGTATCAGCACTGGATCTGCCTACTGTGGGAGTAGAACCCACAGCCTTCTGCATCAAAAGCAAGTACACTACCTGTTGTGCTATTAACAATGTAAGCAGACTTGGCATAAGCAGCACTAAACTTTTGTTCTCCTGCAGCTCTCAGCTCCTTGTAAAATCTACTTGACAGTTAGCTGTATCTCTGAACTTTGCAGCACAAGAAATCTGGAAAAAGCCAAAATATATTTGGGGGGGGGCAAAAGCCTAAAAGCCAGAGACACATTTTAAACATTGCTTGTATAATGTTGGAAAGTTGCTAGAATAAAATGCTGTGTTACCATCATACATTTCACTGCCAAGTATTGAACCCAGGACCCTGTGCAAAACAGTCAGAGCAACATACCACTATGCCAAATCATTTATTTTTATGAAAGAAAGGAAGACTGAAACTTAAATGGCTACCATTTAGTGTATTCAGTTCTCACCATAGCTGTCAACATCGTAGCACAAAACACCTGAACAAAGCCAGTAATGGGGGAATACAGTCCAAATAATAGGGACAAATATCCATTGAGGACATCAGAGCAAACCCACACAAACACAGGGAGGACATGCAGACTCCACACAGAAGGCATCCCAGCCAAGAATCAAACCAGACAACCTTTAGCTGTCAGGCAACAATGCTACCACTGCACCACTGGCTGTGTTAAGTAACAAATATACAGAAACCTCAGATTTTATGAGGAACAGAACAAATATGAGGCAAAAATCTGCAAATGTTTTACAAATGGTGGTGGGTAGGGAATTCAGGCTCTTGTCACTTGGGCCCAAGGTACGTACGTATATACACACACACACACACACACACACACACACACACACACCTGGAACCTCCAGCCTGTTGGTGATGCATTCCGGTGGGGTTTCCTGCCTTCCCTATCCAGACTGCCTAACAGAGCAGTCTGGAGCTCAGGAATGAACATGCATGCGTGCGTGGAGTTCTGGTCTGCCTAACACAGCAGTCAGGAAGTAAGCACACATGCGCGGAGTCTGGAAACTTTTTATTTTTATATGTTCTATGGTGAGGGGAATGGGGAATTTATTTTATTCATTTTACAGATGGAGGGCTGCAGGCCTGCAGTCCTATAGCACAAGCCGCCCCTGCTCTTAAATCCATCTTTACCCTTTCTAATACAAAAAACAAGAAATGGGCATTCATTACATTCTTATTTATGTTTAAAAAGAGCATTTGTTTGCTTTTTATTCTGTATATCATATACATGTTTGTATATTCTTCTTCTCAACTTTCGTTCTGTCTTTCCTATATAAAATGTCTGGCAGACTTCACATTTTGCCAAATATATCAAACCTGAACTCTCACAGTTATTGTATTCCTTCCCTTCCAAAACTGGTTTCCCTACTTTCCAAAAAAATGGATTCTTTATTAATAATGAAGGGACATTGAGTACAGTGCCCACATTTAAAGGTTCCCTTCCTTTTTATTCTATTTAATACATCAATTGCCTTGTTTGTTTCTAATAAGTTTTTAATACTTAAGGATTTCTTATATACCACTCCCAAATTCTCCTTTTTCATTTTTTATAGGTCAGTGATAGAGGTAAATCTGTTCCATTATTTCTCTAAAATGTTCCTAACTAATGGTGAACTTGCATTATATTCAATTACTAAGGCTCGATTAAAATCTTCTATTTTATTCTGCCTGTTTGTTTCACTTTTTAAACCTAGTATAGGTTTAAATTTTTTTGATCTACCTTCTGCCATTTCCTTTTCTATTTTTTCAATTAACACCTCAGGGTACTTTCTTTTAATAAACATTCTCCTTAAGGTAATCATTTCATTTAAAAAATCATTTTAAAAATCCTCATCTTCAATACAATAAATGTGAGAGTTCAGGTTTGATATATTTGGCAAAATGTGAAGTCTGCCAGGCATTTTATATAGGAAAGACAGAACAAAAGTTGAGAAGAAGAATATACAAGCATGTATATGATACACAGAATAAAAAGCAAACAAATGCTCTTTTTAAACATAAACAAGAATGTAATGATGCCCATTTCTTGTTTTTGTATTAGAAAGGGTAACGATGGATGTAAGAGGGGGATTATGGGAGGAAAGAATTGAATACAGGGAACTCTGGTGGCAAGTGACCTTGCAGGCAAACAAAAAAACAGGGTTAAATTAATGCATTTCCATTGCCCCGCTTCTTAAACTCAGAGCGGCTAAGTTATAAGCCTCTGGGTCCCACTAAGGAAGTATGATAAAAGATGGGACACATTTTCCAAGCTGGGGTTAAAATCAAATAATAAGAATTTCATATACAAACATATATGTTGAAATATTTTGACATTTATACACACAATAAAATAGACAAACAAAATGTATACTTCGATCAATCATATGAACTTTCCTATTGCTGCTAATGTTTATGCCAAGTTAGATAAAGTTATAAATATCTTATCTTTGTTTGAATATATTTTTTATACTCATGTGGTTTATATACATTTTTAGATGTTTTTTTAAAAGAAATTTTTATGGATTTATCAAGTTTCCAATTTGACATTTTTTATTGAGTGAAGTTTTTAGCATATTATATATTCACAAATTTGTTTTATAAATATGTATTTTTAAGTGACATTCTAGATAGAATAGGTTTCAATGAGAAAGTTTTTTCAAACAAACCATGTTTTAACATTATTTTTTTCTGAATGAACAGAAGGTGGTGTTATAAGTATATCTTTTACCTATGCGTTTTTTAATATATATATATATATATATATATATATATATATGTATTTTGTCTTATGAAATCAAATAATTTCAAATACTGTTTGAGGTTTCTGATACAATTCAGTCATTACATTTTTTGAACATGCACTTTAAGAACATCATGTTTTTCTTTTACAAAAAGTTAAATTTACAATGTAAATTAAAACAGTCTGATTGGTTTATAATAATTACCAATGGTTTAAATTTTTGGTTTTAGTTCCAGCCCACATCTGATGAAGTTAAGAAATGAAAATGTATGGTTTGAGCGTTAATGTGTTTTGGTGGATTTAATAAAAGTGATTTTTTTTAAGTATTTTCATTTCCATGCTGTGCGACTACGCTGAGAATTAAGTAACTGAACAGTTTCTGCCGACTGGGAGCTTTATTGTACATCTCTGGGCTTGTTTTTTTTTTTTTGAATCCAAATACCAGAGATTGTACAGTATTTTCTGGACTACCTACTACACTGTTAATAGACACAATCAAATAGGCGCACACATAACTCTTTACGTTCATTTTTTTGTCTATAAAATGTGAAACTCAGTTTTGTTGTAACAAATGGGTAAGATGTGGAGCACTTATATCAGCCAGTATGCTGGAAGATATTTCAATTTAGACCGCAGCGATTCCTGGCCGCTGTAACAGTAATGGCCATCAATTTGAGCCTCAGGCTCAATCAATTCAGTGCATTTTTTAAGTGACTGCCGTTAGCTGCTATACGTTCTTACAGCACTATCAACACGGCTATGTTATCAAAGACGGTTAAAGACAGCTACAGTAAATGAAAACGAGGTGTTTGAACTAGAACAATCAGATTTTCTTTGTTATTGTTGTTAGTACATGCTTTGCTTTATATAATAAATGCACCGTCTCAGAAGCATTCTTTTTTGTGGAATACTCTACCATGATCCGTCATCATAAATGCATTGTCTAGAAAAGGTGAGATAATTATTTAAAACCCATTGCCAACTTGTGTTTTAAGGTCTGCTTTGTTAAGTGCGTCTTCCCTAATGCTTTTAATATATTAAATTTTACTTGTTATTGAGGAGGAAAACAAGCCTGTGAGCAAATAGTCCCTTCTAATTAGTATGAACTCTTAATGCATTTCAGTTCAGTACAATAACTTGCTAGCAAAAGTCTATACTATATCATGGTACCTGAGTGTGTTTATGTGTCTGGCTGTGTGTGTGAGTGAATGCGTGCATGAAAGCAGAATGTATGTGTGTGTGAAATAGCATGAACAGTGAGAAAGATCGAGCCATTATTTTACACTCACTAAGCAGCGATTTTGCTGTTTAGCAAGTTTAAAATAAAAGTCAAAGAAACGAAAAAAAGTCTGTGTGTGTGTGTGTGTGTGTGTGAGTGAGATCAGGAGACTGAGTGCAATGTGTGAATGAATGCAGCAGGTATGATTGAGGAAGTGAATGTGTGTGTGCGCGTGTGTGAGAGAGATCAGAGAGGGTGAGCACAATCAGTCGTCTGTGAGTGAACTTTTAAATGTCCAGGAATAATGCCATTACACTCGCGCTTAACTGGAACTCAAGCAACCAGCATTCACGGTGAATCCTGGTTGCTTGAGTTCCAGTTAAGTGAGAGTGCAATGTCATTATTCCTGGACATTTCCAAGTTTTTGAATTACGTCCGGGATACAGGAAATGCTATAAAAATCCAGGCGACTCTCGGGCAATCCGGGAGAGGTCTCAGCCCTAGTTATGTATGTCCATACATCGCCTTTATGCCCTTCTGCTTGAGAGGGGAGCATACACGTGACGTATAATGTCTATAAAATCCTAAGACTTTGGTATACTGGCCAGATGTTGGGCTACCTTTGGCAGGGAATCCCTTTAGTAAAGAATACTGCAACAGTGAAGAGAAGGAAATCTACTGTTATGAAAAGATTTTACAAAATTGTACTATTGAAGTGTGCTGTGGTAGTGGTGGTGCTGGCTAAAGTGCTAAAACCAGCCTTACAGTGAATAAATTAACATGAAAAAAATATAACCGGAAGATATTTGTTTAAATTTGATAAGAACTACCAGTTTTGATATGTTACTTAAATTAAAACAAAGTGCACCTGTTACTTGTAATATTACGGTTACAGAATAGTGACAATGTTAGTGATCTCAGTCAAAGAACAAATTAAAACCATTGCTCAAATTCACCGTCAGTACCATCCAAGGTTTGGCTGGTACTGTTGGAGAATTCAAGCAGTGGTTTTAATTTGTTTTTTTTTGAGTTTGGGCTCTGCTTTAGTCACTTTTTTTGTTTACTTGGCTACCGGTTCTTTTGTGGTTATGTCTTCACCGGCTTGTACTTGTGGAGGAAATACTGTTTCAACTACAATTCCCAGCAGTCTAGTTGACAATTTAACACAACTGGTGCGATTGTTGAACCAGTCTTTGGGTTCTGCCCCTATTGGTTTTCAGCGACCAAATGAGGTTTTAACTCTTCCAGGCAACCAGAAAGCCTTTTTTGAGGTGGCGGCATTACATACATACTCAGAACAATGGTTTGTTTGTTTCAATTCAAAAGCTGAAAATGGAGCTGTTCCTATGAATGGAATTTCACAGATTTCTTATCACAGACAGAAGGAAAGAATGAATTTCCAGCATACATTTACGCCTGACTTACAAGCTTGGCTGAATATGGAATTTAGTTTCAACAATAACACAGATGACAAAGACAGTTTATCTTGTGTTGCTAACGTGAGATAACTTAAATGTTTAATTCTTGAATATCAGACATTGCAGCTTGACAGTTTATATCTGAGAGAGTGCATTAATCATTAATTCAAAAGTGGTCCCTGCAGGGTTACGGGTAAAGAAATGTGGATTTTGATAGTGAATATTTTGTAGAGTTGCTTGAGATGTTTGATCATAGGGGGGTAAGAACTGATGTGCTCCATTATTGCTCATAAAGAACACCTTATGCAGGCATTGTTGGTTGAGATAGAGGTCATTAATAAGAGGATACGAAATGACTTGCAGTTTATGGATAAGGAATATAAGGCACGTTTCTGTCAAGTGTTTGAGGACATAGATTACAGGTGTTCAAAGATAATGGAATGGAAAATGGGTAAACTGGGGTGTGATAAAAAGGATTATGGTACCATAGGGCTTACCCTACACCTAAGCAAAAATCTAAGCGGGGCTCATCATGACAGTGTACATCATAATGGGCAATGCTTTAAAATCCTCCTAACCCTGGTAGTAACAGTGATGCAGTACCATATTCTGAAGCATTACCCTCCCACCCTGATGATAATTTCAACAATTCTGATACTGACAATTTTAACACTGATAATTTTAATTTGGATATCCATGAGCCTTTAGAGTTTCCTCTCCTATTTCAGTCCAACCTAATATGGCAGAGAGAACAACAGTGTATGGATATGCAATTTTACCCTCATTACAATCAACATTCCCATGTTTCCTGTACATGGAGGGGCAAGGGGAAAAGGAGACACTAAATAATCAGGGACACTTGACTCCCAATGAGATTTATCAGGATGGTTTAATCTATGAACAAGATAATTTCAAGATCTACAACTATAGTGATATTACCTTGGATAAACCACATTTTTCTGTCTTTAAAAAGGGGTTGACTTTTGTACCTTTGAGGCATTTTAATTTAAGTAGAACTTTGACATTAAATTGTTCCTAAGAAACCTTAATATTGAGGTAATATTTAAACAGAGTGGTGGATCTAACGAGTCAGTATTAAGAAAAAAAAGAGTATTTTTAAACCACCACTGCACCCTGTGTTACAAAAGTTTTAATGCTTTTTGGAATTTGAACTTGAGAATTTAGCCAAACACAGTAAGAAGAGGTAGTTCTTTAATATAACTAAAAAACTCACCCTGGATAATTTAATATCCAACCATGATATTCATATCATGAAACCTGACCAGGAGGGAGGAATCTAGTTATTATGGATAGGGTGGACTACAATGATAGAATGCTGAACTTGTGTGTCCATAAATGAAATTAACATTTTGTATGAAAAAATTGATATGTTTTTATATGATGTATTAATGCAAAATGCTATTAACAACACTACTTACAAGTTCCTGTCTAATGAATACCCTCATATCCCCACTGTGTTTGGAATACCCAAAGTCTATAAGGATGTGGAAAATCCCCCTTTGAGGTTAATTGTATCTACAGCTGGGTCTAAGACTTATCCTTTAGCAGTTTACATTGACCGAGGGTTAAAACCTTTTCATGAAAACCAAACACAAATACTGAAGGATTCTTCAGATTTTCTAGCCAGAATGAATGAGGTTTCTTTTCAAGAAGATGTAATGTTTGCTACTATAGATGTAGTCAACCTTTTCACTGTGATCCCACATGAACTGGGACTTGAGTGCTTTGAAAACGTAATTTCTGAATTTGAGATTTTACCCCACAGTGATTTGTCGAAACATTGCTGAATTTATGGAACCTGTACTTAAATATAATTATGTATACTTTGAAGGAGAAATCTTTCAATAGAAAACTGGGGTACAATGGGTGCATCTTGTGTGCCCATTTTTGTGACTTAGTACAATATGAATGGGAAAGGAGGTATGTTGTGAACTCTCCTTATTTCCAACATTGTCACATCCACATTAGATTTTTGGACAACGTATGTGTAGTATGGGCAAGAACCAGAGAATATCTGGTGAATTTATCAACTACCTGTCCACTACTACAGACTTTCTTAAATTTACATCCATGTAACAAAAAATAAATTCAATTACTTGGACGTCCTAATGGTTTGGGGAGGTGCATATCTAAAATCTACTG
The DNA here is from genome assembly GCF_019279795.1 of Protopterus annectens. Taxonomy (NCBI): domain Eukaryota; kingdom Metazoa; phylum Chordata; order Ceratodontiformes; family Protopteridae; genus Protopterus; species Protopterus annectens. Next base: position 623,231,858 of record NC_056747.1, on the reverse strand, counting down.
CAAATCCATTTATTGTAATTCATTCTTTCATTTTAGTAGTGACCAGCCTTTGTCCCCCAAAAAAAGAAGTATTGTAAAAGACCAACTTGTACGTGCAGCCCGTATGACCTCTTTGTTTAAAGATTTTTTTGGACAACGGTGAACATTTAAAGAATATGTTCCTACAAAGGGGGTACCCAGATCAGTTTATTACTAAGATTATTTCAGAAGTCACTTTTGACTGGGGTAAGAATTTTTTCCCATTTTAGGGGCAAGGGTTGATCTTAGTCCAAATGGTGACTGTAATAATTTAGGACAACACAGTTATGAAACCCATTGTACTGTAATTTGTTTGGAATATAATAAAGAATATTTTTGTATTAAAGAGATTATTTCTAAATATTTGAAGCTTTTCAGGCAATAAAAGGCTGCAGTGGCGCAGCAGATAGCATTGTCGCCTCACAGCAAGAGGTTCTCTGGTTTGATTCTTGGCTGGAGCACCTTCTGTGTGGAATCTGCATGTCTTCCCTTTGGCCAAGTGAGTTTTAAAGACATATAGGTAGGTGCGTGTTTGTATGTGTGTGCCTTCTGTGAAGGTTGGGTACCAGGCTGGCAACTCAATACTGTAAAAACACAACTGCCAATCAAGCTGCAGACCGGTGATCCACTGTGGTGACCTCTAATTGGGAAAAGCCGAAAGATCTAGTGCACTTGATGTTTTTAAAAACACCCCTAAGTTTACATATAGGAAGGGTGTATGAAAAATATGTATGAGTATAATAATGTGCGGTGTAAAAATAATACTAATAGGAAAACTGGTACATTTAAATGCGGTCATTGTAAACAATGCCCCTATATATTATTAACACTGAATCAATACACCCAAACAGTCATGGAAAGGATTTAAGATCTCAGAGTTATTTTAACTGTAATACTGCTGGTGTCATTTACATTTGCACCTGCCAATGCAGTGCCTTTTATATTGATAAAATGGAAAGGGCACTGAAGAAACATATATATGAGCAGATATATGACATTTCCCATGATGTAGATACCAATTTTTTGGCAAAGCATGCAAATGTTTATGGAAATGTTAAATATAAATTTTACATTTTAGAGCAGGTGCAACAAAACCCAAGAGGTGGACAGTGGAAAAATCTGTTAGAGAACTGGGAGCTGTATTGGCAACTTTACTTTATTTACAAGCCAATAGACCACCAGGACTTAACAATGTAATTTCTATAACAGCCATTCTAAAACTAAGAGCAACTAAATTATAAACCACTATTAACTATAACATATGTGTTTTTACAATGTAGTATTTTACATTTTCATATTTATGATTATTGTAATATGTGTTTGTTTTAACATTAGTAAAATGCCTTTGAAGTTTTTAATAGGGACTGTTGTTCTTTAAAATTTTGGATGTTTTAATTTAATTGGTGTTTTAATTTAGTTGGTAATCCTATTAGATGTTAACTGATTGTTGCTGCTGTATATTTTTATGTAAAGGAGAGGTACTGTAGTTCTTATGAAGTTCATTTAATTGCACAAAAGCACTCAACTGTTTTACTAAAACGTGTGGAATAACTTAAGTATCTCATTCTTGGTGACTTGGTTAGTACTGTCAGTGAATTTGAGCAGTGGTTGTAATTTGTTTTTGGTGTTTGGACTCTTCTTCAGCCGCTTTTCTTGTATACTTGATCTCATTCAAAAATGCTCTTGTGCATACTGCTAGTTTTGTACCATATTCATTCAGGGAATACAGGCTTTGCCTGGCTAAATACTAATAATGGACATTATAAGGGCATGAAAAAAGCTTTAATGTTGTTGGTTTTCTGATCTAAATGAAATAGTTCCTTCTAAGATAAGTCTTGTCTTCTCTATAATGCCACATTTGCAGCCAAATTATGTAAGGTAGACTGCTAATGAAGGAAATTATTTTGGTACATATAATTACTAATTATTTATTCTACATTTGTTTACCAGGAAAGTCCGACTGGGCAAGAATTAACTATTTTCATCAGAGGTCTGCGGAGAAAATCTCCACATAGTACAACATGATACAAAAAGTATTAACAACAGTCAATAAAAACAAATTCAATATAGTTATTATAGGATACATGTGCCGATTACATAGAAAGTAGCAACTACAGAAGTTTATCAAGGAATGTTGATAGATGTTTTCCTGAGCATGTGTTTATATATTACTAAGTAAAATGTGTGCTTTTATCATGTACATTACTGAAAATGTATCCTGTACAACCAGAAAAAGTTAAAATAGCTATTACAGACATACTGATAAAATTTGCTTTGACAACTGATATTGTATATGTTAGGAGGTCTGTTTTCAAACAACATTATTCGACACAATAGGATCTCTGCCACTGGCAGACAGTTCCTTCCTTATCTGCAAAACTTGCAGAATTGATGAGACTTTTAACTGAAAGCCTCTGCCTTAAAAGTCAGGTTCCATGAAATATTGTATAACAAATTGGAGGGCACACTACACTAAGGATTCAAGTAGACTAGTCAGATTTTTAATGAAGTCTCTGAAAATCAGATTGATCAGGGATAGTAGCCAAGTCATTTTTCTTTTGATAAAATTGTAAAACTCATGCATAATATATTTATTCCCACTGTCAAAACCACATCAGTAGTGTCTTTTTTTTGCCACTCTCTTATCTCTGGTCTGCACTCTGCTGAAGTAGAGGAACTACTCAACACACCTTTCTGCACAACAGTTGTCCACAGCCCACTACTCAAAATGGAGCTGTTTCCTTTTGTAATATGTATGTTAACATTGTTGTTGGACAACTGCAGTTAACTTGTAATATGCAATCCATCTCAGCAGTTTTGCTTCTGTAGCCTTATTGTTAGAACAGCTGTCCTGTGGTATGTGTTAAGTCAAGGACTTCACCTACCTTCCTGTGAGGTACAGTGCAAAATTAAAAGAATTGTTGTTTACACACCAGTTTCTGTAATAGCATAGTAGCCAAAAAATAGTACAGTTTGTCTAGGGGATCATTGGTCACAGGAATAGGTTCAGCAACGCAGTCATAAAATGCCAGTTTGATTATAAAACTTATGTTGGGGGTGGAGTTAGCTCATTGGTGTGCTTTGCTAAAGCAGAAGAGCTTCAGCAAAATGTAAGTGTTTTTCATGGCTAGCCATCTGCTGCTATCCTTACCTTTGACTTTGCATTCACCTTTCAGAAGACAGGGATCTTATCAAAGGGTTTCATGTCCTTTCTAGGTGAATAATTGTTCCAGAAATATGGCATCATTTGTTTCACTTAGGAAAACATAAAGTGAATATTATTTGAATTATTCTTAGAATCAGTGTGTGCACTGGTAGTCAGTTTATGTTCATTATACCAGTCTAGTTCTGTTTGTGCTGAATCAGTTACAAACTGTGAAAAAATGAGTACACAGTGGTGGATGATTTAATACAAAGAAATTGCTTTGGCTTCCCTAGTTAGTAGTCAAGAAAGATACTTTTTTTAATTTTTAATTTCCCATTGGAAGATTCCCATTGAAGGTCACTAAAGGGGTCACTAAAGTATCAAACCATAGATGATGCAAAAAAGTGAGCTGACACACAAAAGGAGAGTCTGCTTCTTGTTCTTCCAGTCATAAAGACCACAAAGAGGATGTGCCAGTGAAACCTTTTTCAATGTTTCAAAGGAAAATGCTGGAGAGAAGGAAGGAAGCAAGAGAGTTGACTAGACGAATCAAGAGTATACTGGAAATGAAGCAGAGACAGGATTTGGGAGCTAGAGATGAACAGGAATAAAACTAGTAATTTGGAAACTGACAAATGTGGGATTACAAAGAAATAATTATATTTGTGGAATATGACAGAACAAGAAAATCTGGAAATATTGGACTTTTTTGGACTTTGTTGGACTTGTGGGGAACTCTAAAGTATATGCCCTACTTCATGTCATTAATGTTCAGAAAAATATGGAGGGGAGGGGAAGAGGAGGGAGAAAGTTAGCTAAGTTAAACATTTTTTTTTCCTTAATAGTACTATTTTTATAGTGTATGATTTTCTTTGCATGCTATATAAGGGGGATACTATTGTAAACAGGTGCTCTTGTTTTTTTTTTTCTTTCTCCCTTCTTCTGTCTTTCTCCTTGTTCAGTTTTAAGAAATGTAGGCATTGAAATGTAAAAAAAAAGTCTGGTTAAAAGAGCAAGACAAAAGAAAAACTAATGTGCTTTTTTCTCATTCTTGCATGGGGGAATGACTGGATTAAGGCCGTTGCTTGATCTAGTAAAATGTTTTAAGAGAAAGCAAGTAAATGAAAAAGAATATTAATATTATAAGGCTTTTTTCTAGCAAATAAATGTATGCTTAGTAACTATTCTGTATCTAGTCCTCATGTTTTCATGGAGACAATCTGATAAAGAGAAATTGGCTACAATCTGATGAACAGAAATTGGCTAGAAAAAAAAGAGAAATTGGATAGGAGATAATGCTCTCTGAAAGCGTTCAGGTGTTTTCCCAGCTGGGAGAGCTAAAAAGATAAGAAAAAAACAGAGAGCACTTAGTATAAGCACAGGCTGCACCATGTGTCTTAACATGGTTAACCTTTCTTTTAGTTTAACTCAAGTCTATGAGTGTGGCTGTCAGTTTGGGACATTTGTTCCTATTTGGAGGGTAAAACTTCAGTATTTGAAAATGTACATAGTTTATTTGTGTTAGTATTAAGTTAATAGTTTTTTGGGGGTATTGGGAGTGTGTTTTTTTGAGTGATTTCAATAAAAAAAAGTTTTGTAAGATATGACATAGGCTCAAATGGATATGACAAGAAACAACTATATAAAGTTCAACCTGCCAAACAGTATATGCATGTACCACAAAAGATGGAACTAGACATTTAACAAAAAGCTGTTGTACCTAAAACATGGGAATAATAACTTAATAATACAATGATGCTTTCTGTAATGTCTTTAAATGTCAGTGTTCTCACAGATAAATGCAAAAAAGAAAGAGTAGTGAACTATATTAAAAAATTTAGAGTGCAAATTGCTATGCTTTAGGGGCCATGCTTGGAAAGAACTGAACATGTGAATTTGATAAAGAAAGGTTGTCAGGATGGTTATTCAGCAGAATACCTGAGACAAAGGAAAAAGAGAAGTCTTATATTGGTAATAATGGTAGACTTGTAGTACTAAGGGATTACCAAGGAAGGAGGATTTCACAAGCATGTATTTATATTTCATCTAAAACTACTATAATGGAGCTTAAGAAAATTCTAGGAGAAATAATCAGCTTTCAGCAAGGAATATTACTTATAGGTGAGGACTGGAATTTGATTTGCAGCAGTGAAGATGCATTTGGGGGTCCAGAAGTGAAAGTATAAAGAAAGAACATATACTTTATTCATCATGTATGTTCCCTAGAATAGTATATTCAAGGGGAAGGAATATCAAAGAATTCTTGGAACAGCACAACATTAAATATACTATTCTAGGGAACGTACATGATGAATACAATGAAACGACAACGGACAATGATGTAGGTCAGAATGATTTTTTAGATCAGTCTCCACAATTAAGGAGGTCGGAACATTTACAAAACAGGAGGGATGGTGTGGAACGGAAGCATTACCATTCTGGGCGGCAACAGGAACAACTACCACAAATGAAGAACAGATATCCAACGAGGAGACAGTGGACCAACAACAATTACAACATGAAGAAATATTAGATGAAGATGAGACTTTTGGAACATCTATATTTAGTTATAACAGCATGGTGAACAACAATGATGAAAGTTTGTTGGACATTGCCAATAACTCTTTATGCACACAAGTTAATGCATTGCCTATGGTTAAAGTATATAAAAAATCAGGGTTTAATGTATATAACTACAATGCCATTAATATAAATGAATATCACCATGATGTCTTGAGTAAAGGTTTTTCTTTTGTACCTGAACACAGAGTCAATGTTGTGAAAACATATTCTAATATTAGACTGTATGCTAGACAGTTAAATTTGGCGATATTTTTTAAGGATTTTTAAGGAGGCAATTAATATTCCAGCAAATGTTACGGTAACAAGTAGTTGTAATAGAAAGAGTACTTTCATTCCACCATATAATAATGAAGTAGCGACATTTGAGAAAATGTGTATCGGAGGGTTGATTAACAATATAAAAACAAGCCAAAAAGTGTATTATGATGACAACTTAAATAGAAGTGAAAGAGAAGCTTTAATACAACTAGCAACTAATAGAGAACTAAGAGTTATGAAACCAGACAAAGTTGAGAGGGGGGGGGGCTGTCATTATGTCAAAACTTGACTATATAGCCAAAATGATGGACATTTTGGATGACACCACCACCTATCCGAGAGTTTCCATAAATGAGGTAAATATAGCCTATCATAGGATTGATTTGTTTTTATTAGATGCATTATATCAGGGAGTAATCAATGGAGATGACTACAACTACTTGAAAGTTGACTACCCAGTCACCCCTGCTGTGTTTGGAATCCCAAAAATACACAAGGATTTATACAACCCACCATTTAGAGCTATAGTTTCATCAAGAGTCTCCAAAACAGAACCTTTGGCAGCTTATGTGGACAAGAAAACACAGCGGGTTATGAAAGGGGCTCAGCATATCTTAAAGGATTCCTGGCATTGTCTGCAAAGGTTTAATAACTTCCAAAGTATAGATACTGAATGGTCTTTTTTAACTGTTGATGTGATAAATCTGTTCACAGTTATACCCCATGAAGAAGGTATAGATTATTTTACTGAAAGTTTGGTCAAAAGTAAATGTTTGAGTAATGATAATGTGAATTTTGTTGTGTCCTGTATGGAAACAGTACTCAAGAATAACTATTTGACATTTGAAGGTGAGATTTTCCACCAAATTTCAGGTGTGGCAATGGGGGCAAAGTGTGCCCCCAGTTTTGCAAGTTTAGTTTTACTTCACTGGGAGGAACAAAGTGTCTTGAATTCTATATATAAAGACAAAATATTATTATATAACCGGTTCCAAGATCATGTTCTGATATTGTGGAAAGGTAATGAACAAGAAGCTAAAAGTTTTGTAGAATATTTAAATACAACTACCTTTCTTAAATTTACTGGTAAATGGAGTGATGAACAAATAGATTTCTTGGACATAACTCTTGTAAAAAGTTTAGATGGTATAGTAAGTAAAATATATAGGAAAGAAACACATAGTAATTCACTATTGCATTATACTAGTTGTCACCCCTTGCATCAGTGCAGGGGTATTGTAAAGGGGCAAATGGTAAGGTTGTCCAGAATTATAAATGATGACAACATTTTGGGTGAAGAACTATATACCTTGATTGGGATGTTTTTGGAAAGAGGCTATCCTCTTAAATTGCTAACCAAAATACGTAAGGAAGTTTTAAACAAAAGAAATACTTTATTTCCCCCTATTTTAGTTGTAAAGAGTACTAATAATACAATGATATCTAAACAACAAGATTCATCTAATTTTAGAGCTTTAGTATTAACATACAATAGCCAGGTAAAAGGTACAAGTTGTTCGTACAGCATGGGATATTTGTTTCAGCGGTGAACTCAAAAATCTTCTCGGTACGTTCCCTAGAATAGTATATTCAAGGGGAAGGAATATCAAAGAATTCTTGGAACAGCACAACATTAAATACACTATTTCAAAAATGAGTAGATGTGGCACTTGTAGGATGTGTAGGTATATCAATGATGGCCCTTATGTTAGTGTACAAGGTTACAATAGAACTATTTCCTGTCCAGGTAGAGTTAATTGTAATACAATAAAGGTGGCTTATTTGGCCACGTGTACCAACTGTAGTGCTTACTACGTAGGTAGGGCTATCAGGAGATTAAAAGACAGGATAGGTGAGTACCTTAGGGCTATCAAGAGTCATGATATACACAATGCTTTATATGTACACAGCACAAAGTGTATTAATTTTAGGAGATTTGTATTTTTTGTCATAGATAGGGTGCTGTTCAGTGAAAGAGGAGGAGATGAAAAATTAAAGGTGGAACTTTTGGAATATAAATGGCAGATTGTGTTAAATGCCTTTATGCCACCTGGGTTAAATGAACACATCTCCTTAAAAACAATATTGAAGCAAAAGGCAAATGTTATACAGACAGCCAAATGATATATATTTTTAGCATACAAATTTTTAAACATTTTTAAAAATTGTGTTATTAAAAAATTGTTATTAGATATGCATATATTTTTTATATGTATTTTCTATAAATATATATGCTTCACAAACATTGATTTTACTAAGGTGCAAGCTGTATGTAATTGTTTGACATATGCTTCTTTAAGAACAAGGTAATTATGGCATTGGTTAATTGGAATATTGTTTAACCATTCTGTATAAAAGTATTGGGACAGTTTGATTCCATTCACTCTGATGATGGCATGTTTTGATGGTGAAAGCGCTTAGTGTGTGGATTAAAACGTTTCGGAAGACTTGGCTGGTCGTGGTGTTTTTATTTTACAAGTTTAATATCCATTGGGTATTTTTTCTTATGTAACTTTATATGTCATTGTTTATTCATCTACAAATAAAGTGCCTGTTGCCCTTGAGGAATAAATTGCCTATGTTGCATGCATTAAAAAAAATGATAAGCTAGTAATATCGCAATAGGGACTGTATGGCAAACTGATAACAGGTTCATAGTTACTACTCTAGGTATCTTTGCCAAAAAAGGACTGCAGCATCCACCCACTTTACAACACAGTACAGTATCAGTAATGCATCTATCTACTGTGGGAGTAGAACCCACAGCCTTCTGTATCAAAAGCAAGTACACTACCTGTTGTGTTATTAACAATGCAAGCAGACTCAGAATAAGCAGCACTAAAGTTTTGTTCCCCTGCAGCTCTCAGCTCCTTGTAAAATCTACTCAACATGCAGTTGTATCTCTGAACTTTGCAGTACAAGAAATCTGGAAAAAGCCAACATTTATTGGGGGTGACAAAAGCCCAAAAACCAGGGACACATTTTAAGCATTGCTTGTATAATGTTGGAAAGTTGCTAGAAAGTTGCTAGAATAAAATGCTGTGTTACCATCATACATTTCACTGCCACATCTTTAACACAGGGGACCCTGTGCAAAACAGTCAGAGAAACATACCACTATGCCAAATCAGCTGTTTTGTGAAAGACAGGAAGACTAACTTAAATGGCTACCATTTAGTGAATTCAGTTCTCACCATAGCTGTCAACCTCTTGGCACAAAACACCTGAACAAAGCCAATAATGGGGGAATACAGCCCCCAAACATATTCAGTTCTCACTATAGCTCTCAACCTCTTAGCAAAAAAACATGGGGACAAAGCCAGTAATGGGGGGAATACAGCCCCCAAACATTCAATGAATTCAGTTCACACCATAGATAACTCTCAACCTTAGCACAAAATACCTGGACAAAGCCAATAATGGGGAATACAGTCCCAAAAATAGGGACACATTTCAAATATCCATGTTATAAACTTAGACAACTGCTAGAATAAACAGTTGTGTGTTACCATGTACTTTCTGAAGAATATGAAGTCTGAAATTCAAATGCCTGTTATTTTTAAACATTTAACCAAGAAACTAGTCTGACTTGGAACAAAAGACCATTTTCAGCAGAGCAGGGAGAAATGCCAGACACATATTTGTAAGATGGGAGGACATGCAGACACCACACAGAAGGCACCCCAGCCAAGAATCAAACCAGAGAACCTGTAGCTGTTAGGCAGCAATGCTAACCAGTGCACCACTGCACTACAGACTTTGCAAGGAAAAATATAGATACAGAAAACACAGATTTTATGAGGAACAGAACAAATATGAGGCAAAAATCTGCAATTTTTTTTAGAAATGGTGGTGGATAGGGAATTCAGGTCCTTGCCACATGCATTCAAGGTACAGGGTTCAAGCCTGAGTATCTCTACCCTCCACCATTTGTTCTCTCTAGCCACCAGTATACAGTAACTGGGGCATTTTACACACACACACACACACACACACACGGTTTCACGAAGCAAGCCCACAATCTGAACATCTACCTGAAGCCTTTGTCCAGCAGTAATCCACGAAGCCTGCACACTGAAAGTCCCGCAAGAGCAGCTCAGTCCTTCTCATTGGTTCTGACTGTGGCTGAAGCAGTCCGGAGCTCTCTGTTCTGTGTGGTTGTCACCGCACAGATTCCTGGTATTTCACAGCAATGATTGCTGGGTATCTCTTTCTCCATATCCGGACTGCTGATAAAGGCAGTCTGAGTTCTCTCGTGTGTCTGCACATGTGCAGAGGATCAGGACTTGTGATTTTGTTTTTTTGTTTTACAGATTTTTCTTTTGCTTTTTCTAGGTGGGAGGGCTGCAGTCCAGCAGTCCGATAGCATGAGCTGCCCCTGTGTGTTAGTAATAACTAAAATAAAAATACATGGTAATGAAATAAAAATGAGAGACTGGTACTTTCCCACCTATCTATTGAAAAGAAAGGAATTTAAGGAATGGGTAGTGGAAATTATTCAGGAACTATTAGAGAAGATACAAATTTCTTCTGAAAATATAGCTAGGGAGTGGGATAAAATTAAAGTGGAGTTTAAAAAATAGGGTGGAAATAAAAAGGGAGATATGATTAAGAAGTAACATTAATTATTTAGAGGGACTGACAAATGTAAACGTATTGCAGAATAGTGTGAATCTCAAGGAACAAGAAGAGGGGCAACTACAGAACGCTAAACAGAAAAAAGGAATTACCTCAGTAGTATGCATGAGTTTAGAAAGATTGCTGTTAAGCAACTGGTTTTTGATGATAACTCTAGAGCACAAAAAACTTTTAGCACAGAAAGCTTAGGAATCATATAATAAGGAAGGTAAAAAGAGATCCTGTACAAGTATTAGAAATATTTCAGAAATTCTATGAAAGTCTGTATAAAGCAGAGAAATATGGAAATCAAGAAAAGGTGCAAATGTAAATGTTTTAGAAGATATAAATATGCCAAGAAGCAGGCTCAATTACTAACAGGATAGGAGGAGATGAGATAAAAATGGTGATGTATAACCAATCTACAGTAAAGTCCCCAGGAATAAATGGTATTCCTGTAGATGTTTGGAAGCTACGAGGGAAAAAACTGATAAAGATCTGGAAGGTTTTGTTTAACAGTATTTTAAGAGGAAGAGAAGTACCAATATCCTGGAAGAAATTGGTGGTAGCTGTAATACATAAAGAGGGTAAAGATCCATCAGATCTAGATTCATAATAAGAATAAAGAATAAAGATCCATCAGATCCAGATTCATACAGGCCTGACAAAATCAGAAAAGGACATTACAGTGTTGTGGAACATTTTGAGACAGTTTCAGATCATTTTGGGATACAAAATTAATGAAACTAAAACAAATGCACTAGCAGTAAGTTATGTACTCACACAATAATTGGTTCAGCAATATCCATATTTATGGGGACAAAATTAAATTACATATTTAGGAGTATGGATTAAAAATGATTCTGGTGTGGCAGCTAAGAATATGTGGGCAGAGATTAATCAAGCAATAATACAAAAACTGAGAAATTGGAAGCTCTGTTATATGGATATGGATAGTAAGATACATACAGTAAAAATGTTTTTAGTCCCTTTACTCTTGTACACAGGTCAGGCATATTTTTATCAACCAGAGGAGAAGTTGTGGATAGTAATTAATAAAGTGCTGAAGGATTTTATCTGGGAGGGGAAGATGGCAAGAGTCAAGTGGGTAAAGCTGATTCTTCGATTAGAACAGGGCAGATTGGGATTATCAATTTGAAGGGGTATTTGAGAGCTACACAGTTAAAGCTCCTATACATAGCTCAAGCAGAAACCTATGATTCAAAAGTGCAAAGGAATGATGATGATGAAATGGGGGAAGCTCAAGAAACAAGGAGAGACAGGGATTTTGGATGAATGATCTGTTTTAGATAAAATGTCCCTATCTATACCGTGATTCTTGGGACCTTTTATCCAAGGTGTTCCATGAGGTGTACAGTGACCATTTGATTATGGTCACAATTGATGTATGTGACCTATTTTCAGTTATTCCTCACCATCAGGGTGTAGAATGGTTTTATGATTTTTTTGTACGTGGAAATTCAGATTTGGACCATATAAGTATACTTACCATTAGGACACTTATGGAGTTAGTACTTATGAATAATTTTTTGATTTTCAAGTATCAGATATTTAAGCAGGTTAAGGGTGTAGCTATGGGGGCTGTGTGTGTCCCCATAATAGCTAACATTGTATGAGCCCAATGGGAAGATCTCTGTTTTTCATTCTCATTGCTGAGATTGTTGGGCTTTATATGGGTGTTATCTTGATGACATTGTGGTGTTTTGGAAGGATGAGTTAATTTTATAGTTATTTCAACTCAGCTACTCAGTTTTTTAAATTTACTATGATGGTTAACACAGACAGGGTTAATTACTTGGACGTGAGTATTTTTAAGAACTACTGTAACCAGCAGTTTAAGTCCTTCCTATATAGGAAGTCAAGTTACGAAGATTGCTTACTGCATTATGCCAGTTGGCATCCACTACATCAGAAAAAATCTTTAGTCAAAGGACAATATGTGAGGTTGGCTAGGATGGTTTCTGAAGACCTGATGTTCCAGGATGAATGTTTTAAACCTTTACAGATGCTTGTACAAAAACGTTACCCCTGGGCCTTTTGTTCAGGACATCTTGTTTGAGGTTAAAACAAAAAGACAAGTAGGATTTTTTACACCACTGCTAGGGAAGAGTCAAACTGCTAGTGGACAGGTTACTCATTATTGATAGAGGTTTTCAGAGAGCTTTGATTCTTCCATTTAACCTGCATTTTTTTTTGATAAGCATGACATTAGAGAAATTGAATGCTTTTAGCTTAGATCATGAACACCTAGTCATAGTTAGAGAAAATCCTAGAATAGCAGTATCTTTTGGCTTCTCCCATGTGGGGTTACAACAGCAGATGACCAGTCTGCAGTTTGATTGGCAGTGAGGTTTTTACGGTGTTGAGTTGCCAGTCCGATGCCCAACCATCTGAAATTGTTAATCTTCATTCATTCATTACTGATCAGTATCGTTCTGTCCTTAGAACATGGTCAGTCTTTATAACAAGCTCACGCCAGCCAAAAAAACTCTTGAACTAAGCTTACCCATAGTGCACCTCTCCCTGTTACCCCAGATCTTGTTTTCCATGTAGATATCAAGATGTGTCAAGCCAGCTCTCAGCTAAGTCATTTAGAATTCCTTTCTTCAAAACGTTTTTGGAGTTTTTCTTCTTTAACTAATAATAATTTACCCTTTTTTTATTAGTCGCTAGTTTTCATACTTGTTTGAGTGCCTCTTTCCATTTTTCTTACCAAATTTGGTACTGTTCATACCATTGCTGGTACAGGCCTTTCTTTTTCTCAAACACTCTTACCTCCTGAGGTAATTCTTAATACCATTGCCGGTATTCCCCTTTTCCCATTTTTTCTATTGTTCTTTCCCTTTGGCAACTGTTATATAATAATAAAAAAACCCCCTAAAACTAACATTTTATTGATATTTTCTATTTCCTTTTCTTGTTTGTTCGACTGGTGTTCTCAGTTGTTTTTTGGTGTTATACTGCTGTTAAAGAATCATTGTTCTGCTATGTCTGATAAAAAGGAAACAAGGGGTTTCAAACAATGCAACCAATGTAATAGGAAAATGCCAAACTTGGACATCCATCTGTCTTATGTTTACTGCCTGGGTGTTATGCATTTGTCTGTTAAACTGCCATGTGCCATTTGTAAAGGCTTAAGCTCCTGCACTTTAAATGAGAGGAAAAATAAGCTAATCCTTAATGTTCTTTTGAAAACTCCCTTTTCAGAAGCTATTTCTGGGTTGGAGGGCTCTCCCCCTCCTAAAAAGGAACATAACCGAAGGAGCCATTCTGTTCCTTCTTCTCCCCAGGGCAGTGACTCAGAATCTTTGGAACTGAAGGCTAAAGTCCAGAAATTAAAAATGCAACACAAAAAGGTGCAAGAGTGGAACAAGACAGGAAAACATAAACAATAACCAAAAAAATTACGTAATCCAGAACAGGATAGATGTACTCAAAAAGCAGCAGCACAGTAGTAAAAAAACAGGTTTATTCAGGAACAATGAAGAACGTGGTAAGTGCTTTCACCTAAAAAGGCTTCCTCAGGTCATACAAATCCACATAACAGCTGATCTTATAAATAAAAAAGGCACGAAAATCATTAAAAACCTTAAAGGCATAACATATATATCAAAAACACATTTACATAAAAATACATAAAAAATATATGATACTTCATGCTGGTCAAGTACCAAAATCTAGAGGTAAACCTATATCCCAAGAAAACAACATACCCCAAAAAGGGTATGCCTACCTCAACCTCCTAGACTTCAGAAAAGGCTTAAGCGGTACTTTCTCATTAAGCCCAGGGTATATATCTGCTCTAAGTCTGATACTCTATTTAGACTCAGAGGTCTCGGTCTTATTCTTCAAATCCCCACCCCTGAAGCTACTCGATACAACATCTAAGTGCTCCCTTATTCTTTCCCTCAGCCTCCTGTCCATCTTACCAACATAAAACCCATTGCAGATCGAACAGGAGGCGAGGGAGACCACATGTGTGGACATGCAATCAGCGAAAACCCTAACCTTGTGTCTAGTGCCATGGATAGGATGGACAAAACTAACATCAGTGTCAATATACCCACAATAATTGCACTGACCACAAGGAATCTTTTACTCAAGGTTCTTTTTAGTGCCAAAAAACAGGGGACTGGAGGCCAATCTTGGACCTCAGCATCCTAAACAAATTTGTCAAAAAAACAAAATTTTGGATGGTCATGGTCCAGTCTATCCTACCCTTCCTGGAGAAAGATGATTGGATGTGCTCAATATATCTTCAGGATGTGTATTACCACATAAAAATCGACAAATGCTCCAGAATATTTCTTGGCTTCTGGCTGGGAGCCAATCACTGCCAATTCTTAGCACTACCCTTTGGACTCTCTATGGCCCCCAGAGTGTTCACCAAATGCATGGCAGTGGTAACAGCTCACTTGAGACTGCAAGGATTCCGGTTGTTTCCATATTTAGACGATTGGCTCCTTACCGCCTCCACCAAGCGTCTATTGGTTACAGCCTTACATTACACCCTAAAGCTAGCAAAATTCTTAGGAATCTCATTAAATGAGGAGAAATGCAAGTTGACCCCTTCTCAAACTTTGGAATTCATAGGAGCAACTTTCAATACTCAATCTTGCCTAGTCTCCCTCCCATGTCACAGATTAGAAAGACTTAGGTCCTAACTCCGGGTGATCCTCTCTCAGAACAAAGTTTCAGTTTAGGCAGTCCTTCAACTTCTAGGATCAATGACAGCATTGATTATAATCCCCTGGCGGGACTACACATGAGACTTCTACAATGGCTTCTACTAACACAGTGGTCCCCTTTGACTCATCATATATAATTTCAGATCCGTTTAACAAACTGATGCAAACAAAATTTATTTTGGTGGATGAAGCTAGGAAAAGACCTATGGAGTCATCCTTTCTCCCCCTCTCAGACCAAGGCCATAGTGACCATGGATGCTTCCCTGATGGGGTGGGGGAGGGGCACTTCCAGGGAAAGATGGTTCGAGGCACTTGATCCCATGTGGAGGTCAATCTGCATATCAGTGTTCTAGAACTGAGAGTGGTGCTTCTAGCTTTGCAAGCATTTCAATCTGTCCTTCCATCAGGGACAGTTGCTATCCAGTTCGACAACATGTCGGTGGTCTGGTATATCAACAAACAAGGAGGAACCAAGTCCTACCCGTTGTGTCGAGAGGCCATGAGAGTTTGGCAATGGGTGATAGCTTCCAACTGCTTTCTGATAGCAATGCACATTCCTGGGGATTCCAACGTGATTGCAGACAAACTGAGCAGATGCATCCTCCTGCCTCACAAGTGGTCCCTCAGTACAACATAGTGGCGAAGATCTTCAGCCGCTGGGGCCAGCCTTGCTGTGACCTGTTTGCCTCACCAGCAAATCACAAATGCAGCAGCTACTTTGCCCTAATTCCCCTGCAGGGGGAATCCCTGAAGGATGCTCTAATACACGATTGGCCCATGGGACTTCTTTATGCTTTTCCTCCCCTTCCCCTGATCCCACAATTTCTAAAGAAGGCCCTTTGGTTGAGAAGTAGAGTAATCCTCATTGCACCCTACTGGCCCTGGCAAGTTTGGTTTCCCTTCCTTTGGCTTCACCTAGTGCACCAACCATGGATTCTGGATTCAAATCCAGAATTACTGTCACACCCACAGGGGTTGATGCAACCCAACATATCCAGTCTCAAGCTGACAGCTTGGTTTCTCCACTTCCAGTAATCACCAGGCAGAGAGATCTGTCCTCTCCTGTTTGTAATATTCTTCTGGCTTCACACAAACCATCCACCTGGAAACTTTATCTCAACAAGTGGAAGAGATTTACCACTTGGTATTGACAGAAAGGACTAGAGCCCCTGCTCAGCCCCAATTAGTGCTGTTTTGGAATATTTCTCAAATCTTCTCCATTCAGGAATGGCAGCCTCCATTATATGAGTGCACCTGGCTGCTATTTCAAATTTCCGCAATGGTTTTCAACAATCATCCTTGATCTCCCATGTCTATAAAACCTTTTTGAAAGGTGTTTTGCACATTAGACCTCTGTTCAAAGAACCCATCGAACCCTGGAGTTTGACACTAGTTTTGCAATCATTGACTCGATCCCCTTTCGAACCCACTGCCACTTGCAACATAAAATTTTTATCATGGAAATCTCTATTCTTGTTAGCTATTACCTCAGCAAGATGAATTTCTGAACTACAAGCTTTATGCATAAAACATCCCTACATGGTCTTTTATAAGGACAAAGTATCACTCTGGACAAATCCCTCCATGTTGCCCAAAGATATTTCAGAATTGACCATTAATCAAACAAATGACCTGCCAGTCTTTTTCCCCATTTTTTCTAATAAAGGAGCATACTGCCTGCATTTGCTGGATGTTCATAGACAATTACAATTCTATTTAGACAGAACTAAATCATTACGAAAATCTGACCAATTATTTGTATCCTATTCATGACCAAATTTGGGAAAATCTCTTTCTAAGGTGGCTCTTTCTAAATGGTTGGGGAATTGTATGCTTCACATACCAACAAAACAAAATTCCTCTACCAACTAAAGTCAAGGCACATTCAACCAGATCAGTGGTGACATCTGTTGCCTTTCATTCTAGGGCCTCCATGGATGACATCTACATGGGCCACTCCTCATACCTTAATCACTCGTTACAAATTGGACTAGGGTCTCCAGGTGGAGAGCATCCTTTGGTTCAATAGTGTATAGGAACATCCTTCCATAGGGTCACCCAGGACATAAAGTAGCTAGGGACTCTGTCTCATCAGTAACGAATGAATGAATATTAACATCAGATAAAGAAGTTTTGATCTTACCATAACATTCCATCTGTATTGTTGATTTTTATTCACTCATTACATCCCACTCTCCTCCCCCTCCAAAGGTTCTGGAGGTTTGGATTTGGCCCAAATCCAGTTTTTAGGGAATTTGCTCAGAAAAAGCCTCCGCTTTCTGTCTTTTATGGGCAAACTCGATCTGAGGTAACAGAGAGAGGGACACTATGGGTAAGCTTAGCTTGAGAGTTTTTTGGGCCGGTGGAAGCTTGTTATAAATGCTGACTCAGTTACGAGGACGGAACCAATACCCATCAGTAATGAATGAATGAAGATCAACAACACAGATGGAACATTATGTTAAGAACATAACTTCTTTTTCACAGAAGGAGCACGCACACACACACACACACACACACACACACACACACACACACACACACACACACACACACACACCTACTGCATGTCTTTAAAACTGACTCGACCGCAGGGAGAATATGCATACTCCACACAGAAGGCGCTCCAGTCAGGAATCGAACAGGAGAACCTCTTACTGTGAGGCGACAATGCTAATTGCTGAATTGCTGTACCACCATGGCCGACCATATATAAAAAGGATGCGAGTATTAAAATGTTGCTTGAGAGGTCACATTCTAGGATAGAAAAAGGGACTCTGAGAACATGTGGGCCACTGTACCCAATGCAGACATATATTGGAAGGTGATGGTGTTTGTATAAAGGGTTTTGGTATGATAAAGCCCACACATAAATATTACTGTTTTCCAAAAGGTGTAGTCTGTATTGCTGTATGCCAAGTATGTGAATGTTTTTATGTAGGAAAAAAGGGATTGTTTGTGTTTTTGACATTCTGATGATGTCCGTTGTACCAGGATGAAAGTGCTTAATTTAGTGTTATTAAATGTGGAACTGGCAGTTTTACCTTGTCTCCTGTGGTGTATCTTGAAGTTTTTGGTGTTTTTTTTGTGTTACCAGTTTTTAAATCCAGGACAAGCTATACAGCCAAAACCAAACATATTAAAACCAAATGATTCTATAGACAACCAATTTATTAACCACTTTAAGCAAACAGTGCAATCAGCCAGCTTGGTGATTAATCAAGCTCCTTATGTCCTTACTTAGTCAAATAACCTGCATCAACATTTCTCCTTCCAACCAGTTGCACAGATATCATCAAAAATGCCTAAAAATTAAAACCTAGTGCAACTGCTCCTGAGAATCTAGCTGGCAAATATCTTAAATAGCAGCTGAGGCTGTTGCTTATCCGGTTTCAGTTCTGGGAAATCGAGACATATCTGAAAATGAAGTCCCCTCATTATAAAAAAAAAAAAAAATCACTTATTATTCCACTGCACAAGGGAGGAATAAATACAACTCTATCAAACTATAAGCCAGTTCCCATTTTATCACCCCATTAAAATAGAAAAATATATTCTTACGCAACTTCTCAACTATCTAGTCGATGTCCATCTTCTGTCTTCATCCCAACACTGTTTCTATCCACATCATAGCACAACTACTGCTTTGCTGAATTTTGCTAATACTGTCAATATCCATAGAAATAACAGAAGTCTAGTCTCCACTATCTTCCTAGCTATCAAAAGTGTTTGATACTGTATTCCACCAGAAACTATTATTTAAACTCTCATCCGTAGGGTTCACCACCTCTTCACCACAGAGGTTCCATAGCTGCCTATCAAATTGAATACAAGCAGTGAAATGGAAAATGATTTCTTCACCTTCTTATCTGTAGCCATTGGTGTCCCATAAGGATCTATACTAGGCCCCATACTTATCACACATTCATTAATGACTCCTACACTGCTACAAAATATGATATCCTAATTCAGTAGACTGATAACTTGACCCTAACCTGCTCTTCCAGATCTCTGTCTAAACCCCAAGACCTTCCACAACAACCCGTCTTATCGATTAAAACATGGCTAAATAATTCACTACTACTACTAAACCTGAGAAACCTAAATTACTTCTATTTACCCCAAAGCATATCTCTACCAGAACACTTCTGCGGTGGTGCAGCGGTAGTGTTGTTGCCTCACAGCAAGAGGTTCTCCCGTTTGATTCTCGGCTTGGGTTGGGAGTGCCTTCTGTGTGGAGTCTGCATGTCCTCCCTGCGGTCGAATGGGCATTCGAAAGACATGCTTTGAATGGGCGTGCCTTCGTTGAAGGTTGGGCATCGGGCTGGCAACTTGACACCATAAAAAAACAACTGCCAATCATTAGCAGACCGGAGTTCCAATGTGGCGACTCCTAACCGGGAAAAGCAGAAAGACAAACAACAACATATCTCTACCAGAACAACAGTATTCACTATCATCTCTACTAACAACACCATGATAGAACAAGTAAACCACACAAAATTACTAGGTGTCATTATGGATGACAAGTTGGAATTCAACTACCATGCATCATCTGTGGTTAAAAAAATTATCAAAAACTAGCTATATTAATGCAGAGTAAAAACCTACCTTACTGACATATCCAGATGATGTATAGCTTCTACTTTCTTACTGCTATCTCTCATCTATGCTGCTCCTGTCCAATCTTCACTAACCTTCAAGTGTCACAGCTGTCCAAACATGAACAAAGGTATAATAAAATAGCTAAATATTATGTAAAGTATAGCAACAGAACACACCATTGCCTAGCCATAAGAGAATTAAACTGGTTAGAACTACTACATCACCTAGTTCTGTCTCAGTTAACTGCAATACAGACTTCTCTATAAGCCAGAAAATTACCCAGCCCTTAACAAGTTAATGTAGCATTACTACCCAGTAGAATTTTATGCTTTAGAGAAAAGTTAATAATCTCTATAACCCAATCATCTGTTACTGCAAGTGACAATATTTAAATGGAGTAGCTAACCTATGGAAACAATTCCCACTACCACTGAAATGCATTCAGAATGCGAACTCATTTAAAACACAACTAAAACTTCAACTATCAAATCAATGAATCTGCCTGTATCTGTATGTCTCCTGGATAAACGCCACTCATCTTTAGCATGTCATATCATCAAAATGTGTCAATTCATTCATAATCCTAGGCCCCACAACCAGTCTTCACCAACACCTGAATAGTTTTACTAGCATCTCCAAGCTGTATGCATAGTTTTATGACATTGCTGATACCCACCTCTGTACTTTTAATATAGACTTTAACATATATATAAAATTAACTATGAGCCTGATTTATTCCTCACATCTTAGCTACAATACTAGCATTTTCTGCCCTACTTAGTTCCTTCCCTCACCTCCATTTCTTAGAATTTCTAAACACTATTCACATGATCTATTATCTATTTGAGAGACCCACTAATGCATCTCTTCAAATGCTTAATGTTCAACACATGCTAATGCATAAGTATTTTTTACTGTAATAGTTGCCTTTATTTTATATGAATGTAATCTAATTAGCACAATTATTAATGTATATTACTTTACATCTGTCTATGTATATTTCCGAATGTCTGTATATAAACGTTTGTAATATTTTGGAGCTGTTCTCCCTGGGTCTCCACTGAAAAGGGGTCTTTGGCTAAACCTTGATGCACAAACCTGGTAAACAAAAGATAAAAATAAAATAAAAATAGACATCTCTAGCTGCAAGGGTGCACCCATTGTTCATTATGCATTCTTTATTTATGTTATCAGCTATGAGCACCTTATTAGTAAACACTGGGAAAGTAAGTCATTTAATGGAGGCAGTCCTAAATTTTTCTTCTTGTATAAGAGGTACTTTAAAGAAAATATATTTTGGTTAATACTGGATAATTAGATCTATACTAATGTACAACATAAACAGGGCTTGTCATTCCTTCCAAAGGGTGGATTTTTAATGGTTAGGAGACTTTAGAATTGTAGGAGTGGCATTTTGAAGGAAGCAAAAAGTTTAATAAAAATGTTCCATGCTTGAGGTTGTAAGTGTAAAAACATATGGAGATCTTGTTGAACAGCTTCAATGACACTTTGGGGAAAGTCTTGTTCTGGAATTCAGAAAGAATCCACCATGGGTGGTATGACTTGCTGCCAAAGGGACTGTTTCCTCATTCATGGAAAATCTGATTCAGAAATATTTTAGCCATGATGGGAACAGACCTCATTATCATCTAATTTGCATGTCTCTGAATAAGTGGTAATTACTGCAAGCGCATATCAGCACTTTCCTTACGTATTCACAACTGACTGCTTATACATCTCATTGGCACAGACACCACCCCATCCACTCTACTGCACACACACACACACACACAGACACACAGGCATACCTGTTACCTGTCCCTGAGTTGACAGAATATCTCTGATGTATCCTCTCATCTTTGCCCTTGCCTTCATAAATCACAGATCCTTACAGTTAGTCAGTGATACCAGATGTTAGAGTTTCATTCTTCTAAATGTTTGGAAACTGCTGTTAACTTTTAATTGAGTGGAAGTAATAATATAAAAATCTTTGTGTGGTGTTGTCTAGTAATCCTCCTGGCTTTTTCCCCAAAGTCTTAGCAAAGCCGTACTCCCATTCAGCTGTCCCTGATTCTACAGACAGTTCCTGATTTTGCATCTTATATGTGCCCTGTCCCTTGTAAGTCATGGACCGATGCAGTCACACAGTAATGTCAGACATTATACTACTTATAATTTACAAAACACATTGCAATACAAGCCTTCCTCAGAAGTGTAGATGGCTAAGGCTTAGGGTTGCTAACAAGCTGCCCTTTGTGCCAAGGGTGCAATGTTTGAACTCTCGCTCCCTTTACATTAACTTTTTTTTCTGTGACTTAAGGAATACATGAAGAGTACCCCTGTTACCTAGTGGTAGCACAGAGGACTAAGCCTCTTGTAAATAACTAGTTTGTGTGCCAAAGGTACAAGGTTTAAAGCTTTTTCTAGCTTACTTGTATACTGCTGGTATTTTTACTGGCCATATGTAAACTGGACTGCAAAAGGGTTGTTCTATTAACTTTCTAAGTAAACCTGGTGTCTAGCATACCTGCTCACCCATAAGTCTTTGTGCTTTGAAAGAATTGCTCTATTAACTTGTTAAGTATTCCTGTTATCCAGTGCTCCCCCCAGCCCCAAGTCTTTTGTGCTGTCAAAGTGTTCTATTATTTTTTACGTACCTCTAGTGTCTACTGTTCCTCTTACCCTACATCTTTTCTTGTTACCAAAGTGCTTTACTATTAAGTGTTCCTGGTGTCTAGTACCCCTCCCATGCCATGTATTTCATGCTTGCAAAGCTTTTGTTGTTTTAGTGCATTTAGGGCATAATTCCAAGAGTATCCCTTCACAAATATTGCA
The DNA here is from genome assembly GCF_019279795.1 of Protopterus annectens. NCBI lineage: Eukaryota > Metazoa > Chordata > Ceratodontiformes > Protopteridae > Protopterus > Protopterus annectens. Next base: position 623,209,088 of record NC_056747.1, on the reverse strand, counting down.
GGGTTTGCTCGTTAGTCTAGGGCAATGTAGAGATATGAAAGCCCCCACCCCCCTGGGCCTTCCCTTATCCATACACACACACACAACCTATTCCCTAAGTAACTCCCTTGAAATTAGTGGGTGGATGCAAACTTTTGGCTGAGCTCATTAACAAGGCTACCTGAGCTACCTTATGCAAAATTGCTTGGCTGCATAAATACCTTATACCATGACCCCCCCCCATTAATATTCCAAAACGTGCACGCTGATTGGTCAGTGTGCATGCTGTAAATCGACTTATACTAATGGAAAAAGGTGCGGTCGCCCGGACTTTTTCCATTGGTATAAGTCTTTTTTAAAACACTGTCTCGCTGTGTTAAAGGAATTTAACATAGCGAGACAGGTTTAAAAAAAGCAACAGAGATATCCGTTGCTTTTTTTAAAGCTGTCTCGCTATGTTAAACTCCTTTAACATAGTGAGACAGTGTGTAAAAAGCAACAGAGATCTTGCTTTCTCCGTTGCTTTTTTTTTAAACCTGTCTCGCTATGTTAAATGGGTTTAACATAGAGAGACAGCTTTAAAATAAGCAACTGAGGTCTCCATTGCTTATTTTAAAGCTGTCTCTCTATGTTAAACCCATTTAACATAGCAAAACAGTTTGTAAAAAGCAACGGAGATCTTGCTTTCTCTGTTGCTTTTTTCAAAACTGTCTCGCTATGTTAAATGGGTTTAACATAGCGAGACAGCTTTAAAATAAGCAACAGAGATTCCCTGTTGCTTTTTTTAAAGCTGTCTTGCTATGTTAAACCCATTTAACATAGCGAAACAGTAAAAAGCAACGGAGATCTTGCTTTCTCTGTTGCTTTTGCCCACAGTTCTGATGTACTGCGTAGGCATACGCATGCGCAGTACATCAGAACTGCCACAGAATACCAGACAGCTGTGGAAGGGCAGCAAGGAGGCATTATACAATGCCATTATTTAAGAAAAGTAATTATTTTTTTTCTTAAATAATGTCATCGTATAATAGCAATAACCCACTTCTGGGTGTGCGTAATGCTGGATTTACCCACGGTTGGCTTTGTTTGGCCACTCGGTCTTCACCCTCATGACCAAACCATGCCAACCGTGGGTAAATCCAGCATTAAACACACCCAGGCATGGGTTATTGCTATATGAATCTTTTTATAGTTACTATAGATGTTGTCGAACTTTTCCCTAGCATTCCTCATAGTACAGGCCTTGAATGGCTTAGGGAAGTGTTGGTTTTGGAATCTGGACTGGATAATAGGACCATTAATTTGGTGGTAGAATTTATGGAAGTAGTATTAGACAATAATTTTATTTTCTGTAATGGTGAATTCTACCGACAAAGGAAAGGGGTCGCAATGGGGACCCCATGTGCCACAATTTATGCTAATATGGTGTTATACTACTGGGAACAAAAATATGTCTTTTCCAGTCCATGGATGAATTATATAAAATATTAAAGAAGATACCTCAATGACATCTGTTTATTATGGAATAGTACGGAAGAGGATTTTAAAAGTTTTATAAATTACATTAATACCAGTACAAACTTTTTAAATTTTACCCATGTAATTAATAAAGATGAATTAAATTATTTGGATATTACTCTAACCAAAGATTACACCAATTTAAAGTTTCACTCAAGGATATTTAGGAAGTCCACATTTTCTAATTTATATTTACATTTTAATAGTGGGCATCCTTTTTACCAAAAAGGGCATTATTAAAGGACAGCTTATTAGAGCATCTAGAATGTCCAGTTCTCTTGAAAGTTTTGTCAATGAGACACATATTCTTAAAGATTTGTTTCTGGAGAAAGGTTATCCTTTACATTTGATTGATGCCATGATTCATGAAGTATCAAATAACAGGGAATCAAAGTATTCACCTTTGTTCGGAGCTGCCCATAATATTGATAAGAATGAACAGATGGCATGTCCTGAAGTTAGAAATAATTTTATTCACACTTTTTCAGTTAACTCATATGAAGTAGAAGGTATTATTTTTAAATACTGGCCCATACTTGGTACAAATGAGGACCTAAAGCAAGTGGTCACGAATGACCCCCAGTTTATAAGAAAAAGAGGTACTAATTTAAAAGAACTTTTTGAAAGAAAACAAAATTTGGAAACCAACAAGACAAAGATAGGTATATACAAGTGTGGCAGTTGTAAGCAGTGTAATGCAATGATGAACCAGGGTACATTTTACCTCCCCGCTAGGAAATTTACATTTAGATCTATGGATTATTATAATTGTGGAGTTAAGGGGGTAGTATACCTGGGTATCTGCATGCACTGCTTTAGTTTTTATGTTGGCAACACTGAGAGACCCTTAAGAAGAAGGGTTTATGAACATCTTTATGATGTTTCTAGATGTAAGGAAAGTAATGCCTTTTACAAACATTCGCAATCTTGCAGTAATATGAATTTGAAATTTATGGTTTTGGAGCAAGTAATACCTAATTTAAGGGGTGGTAGTTGGGAGACCAGATTGGAATACCAAGAGCTCTATTGGCAACTCAGGCTGGATTCAACCAGATCCCCAGGGTTAAATGATAGTATAAATATTGGATGTGTTTTGAAGTTAAGGAAAGCTAGGCTTTGAAGTATGGTTTATTATGGGTATTATTGTTTACAATGTATAACAAATTTTGTTAATCATGATCCCATATTCTACAATTTTGTTAGGTTCAAAATCATTGGATATAAATTATTTTATCCTATTTAAAAAAAATGTTAAATATTTTATGGAAATATTATATATTTCCTAACCATTCCATGGAGAATTATTTTGATATACAAGGCAAAGGAGCATGTATAATGTTAATATGATAATGAATTTTATTTTATTATTTACATGGTTATTCTACTGTTAAGTTTTATGTAATTTCATTATCATTGTTTATTTTTAAACATGTTTTGTAGAGGCTACATATTTATTGATATTTACGAATCATACTAATTTACAACAATTAATTATAGGTCATGTGACCTTACAAGTTGTTATTTAATGGGAAGGCATGACCTTACAAGAATTCATTCCTTGAAAAAGCCTGGTAGTGACCGGGTGAAAGCGCTTGGATTTTATGTGATTATTTGTGCTCATGTTGTATCTGCTTACATTAAATACTTGGATTTTCAACAGCACTTTTGGCTCCGGGTCCTGTTGCCGTTGGATTTATCTACTGATGCTGAGATTTACACTTCTCATTTTTTGTCATTTTAAAATAGATGAAAAACGTGTGCTTTTCAGCAGTAGTAACCAGAAAAAAGAACAGACAATCTGCTGAATGGGGTATCTGGATCTAAGAACTCTTCACCACAAATATATGGTTTCCAAAGGTTTATTAAAATACACTCTCCAGCATAAAAACTGCAGTAGTTAAGTGCTTTCATCTATCATATAGACTTCTTCAGAACAACATCTTGAGTAACAAAATGGTTTAAATAGAGCAATCAATTACAATAACTAATCAAGCAATTTATATTTAACCTCATCCTCTTAAAGTGCACAGTGCAATATAAAAAAATATACAAATAAATAATTCAAAAAATTACAACAAATACATCAATACATATTAAAATTTAATTTTGTAGCAGGTAAACATAAGATATAATAAATGATTCACGGAAGAATCACACTTTTGCCTCCAGAATGGCCTTAAAGGATATACCATCATTTATGCCAGGATGTACTGTGGAATTCAATAATATTTGCCATCTAGTTTCTCTCTCATTTAATTTCTTAGTAATACTACCCCCTCTTGGGTTTCCTCTCACCTGCTCAAGTATGGCAAATGTGAATTCATCACATCCAGGGCTTTTTTGCAGATGTCTGTATAAAGCGTTAGTTTCATCTTTTTTCTTTATACAATAAAAGTGATCATAAATCCTGTTCCTCAAACACCTATCAGTTTTTCCCACATAGAAACAGGAACGTGTTGTACATTTGGCCAGGTATACCACATGCTGAGTATGGCAATTGCCATTCTGGAAACTAACAACACACTGACTAATATTTTCCAGTTTTAGCTGGGCTACTTCCATAATTGCATGGCACTGGTTACAGTTACCACATCTGTGTGTGCCCCCCTCCCTATTTCCATTCTTGGGTGTAATAATCTTCATTTCAAATTTATTCTTAAGGTTAAACCCTGTTTTGTAAACAAAAGATGGTTGTTCCCCTATTAGATTATAAATATTATCATCGGACTTCAAAATGTTCCAATTATGTGTAATTACATTTCGAATATCCTTAACAAAATTTCCATACTGTAAAATACATGCCCGTTGGAATTGGTTCTGATTCTCTAGGGTTCCAATGGTATTTTTCTGCACGTTCACTGTCCCCCTGCCTAAAAGTGGTTTATATTTTTTACCCCATTCGCCCTTTACATAATTAATAGTGCTTTCTATAAGGTTGTTGGGGTAACCCCTTTTGGAAAACATGTTTCCGATAAAGTCAAATTCTGTGACCATATCTTTGAACTCAGAAGTCATTCTTGCTGCCCTTATACATTGTCCCTTAATTATGCTTGCCTTTTGTTTGTAGGGATGGCAGCTGGAATATTCCAAATATGTGTTACTAAATGTACTTTTTCTATATATTTTAGAACCAAAATGTTCATTCTCAGTATAAATAAATGTGTCCAAGTAAGAGATACCTTTAGTGTCACAGTTAAAAGTGAATTTTAAATATTCACTAGATTTATTTAAATAGTCAATAAATAGCTCCAATTCATACAGAAAACCATTCCATAAAATAAAAATATCGTCCAAAAAACGGACGTAACATTTGATTGCTGAATTCCACTTATTTTGAAATACACATTCCTCTTCCCAGTTAAGTAACACTAAATTAGCAAAAAATGGGTGCACACAATGCACCCATTGCTACACCATTACTTTGTCTGTAATATTCACCTTCATAAAAAATATAATTATATCTCAAAACCAATTCCATGAACTCCAAAATAAGAAGAATTCTATCCCATGAGAAATCAATATATTTCTGAATACTTTCCTTGAATCTTCTGAGACCATCTTCCTCTGGGATACAATAAAACAAATCTATCACATCACATTTTTAAATAGCTTTGGCAATTTTAGTGATAATTATTTTAGTTTCCCACTAAATGTTGTATATAATACTTAGCGGGTATTGGGAAGGTTATCCTCTGTGGAAGGATGTTGCGCTCACGTGCCAATGGAATAAATCTGTCTTTTTCTGTTGGCAGTACTGCCATTATTTATACATTTATTTACTTTGTCAGCTATTCACATTTTTATTATTTACTGTTGTTTATTTGTCATACAATTGCAGGTGACTGTTAAATATATGGTGGGGTAAGACCTTGTGGTGGACTTTGTTAAATCTGTATCAGAAAAGCTTCAGAATAATATAACTGTTTTTTTTGCCTGGCCAGCGGCCACTCTCCTGGACTTTGACTTTGTAATGACCATTCAGAGGACAGGGATCTTGGCAAGGGATTCACATGCTTTCTAGGTGAATAATCCTTCTGTCAACATGGCACCATTTCCTTCACTCAGCTAAGCATGAAGGGAACTTACTCTGAATTATTTTAAGAATCAGTTTTGTGCACTGGTGATCCTATGTTCCTCATAGAAAAAGCTAATATAAATCCAGTTTTGTTAGTTCTGATCAGAATAATTAAAAAAATGAAGAAACAGTGGCAGATGGAACCATTAAACATGCTTTGGCTTCCCTGGTTAAAAGTCAAGAAAGGGTTTACCTTTATTTTATTTTATGTTATATTTTGTTTTATTTTCTCTTTGAAGCTCTCTTGCAGTGAGAGGTTTACTTGTTGTTCATTATGTATTTTTAGTCCATCTGTGATGAAAGCTTGGGTGGCAAAAACAACCAAAGTTTTGTTATTGCATTTTTTTTTTATTTTGCTTTACTCAGTGAGCCTCCTGTCTCCGAAAAATACTCACATATGCCCCTCAGTTTCCAAATATACTTACTTAACTATGCCCAGTCTGCCTGAGGCAGCAGTGTCTTGAAGAGCATCATGCCGACATATCCCCCTGTACTTTCCCGGGGTTCATTATTCTGAAAGAGCATCTCTCACCTTCCATCTAGAAAGGAAAGATAGCCTTCTGCTTATCTGCCCTTTCTCTTTACAGTTAAATCTCTTGCATCTGTACTATTAGTTTAATCCATAATTTTATATTTAGATGCCTTATCCACATGCCATTTGGAATTGATTGACAAGAAAGGGATTCTGAATTATTTTACAGTATAGTTTTTCAGTGACTGAATCAAGTGATTTAGCTGGAAATGGCTTATAATTGACCTAAAACAGTACCTAAAAGAGGGATTTAGTTAAATTATACAGCAGTCAGATCTTGGTTACAGCACAAGAAAGAAGACTGTTGTGATATAAAATCTTCTTGGAAGAAAGTTTTTATTTATTTATTTGTGTGTGTGTGTGTGTGTGTGTGTGTGTATATATATATATATATATATATATATATATATATATATACACACACACACACACACACACACACACACACACACATATATATATATATATATATATATATATATATATATATATTTATTTATTTATTTTTTGCTGTGCAGGCCACTAGAATGATAGATATGGGTATGTAGGATGTTACTTAGGTAAATTTAAATGACAGAGCAGTGGTAGAGAGCTTATGTTTTCATTCTGAAGAGCACGTTTCCTAAAATACATCATGTGGCTCTACAAAAAGATGGATTTCAGTATGACACGGTTGCTGTGAGCACTGTTAGAGTCTACTTTTCTGAGAAGCCTTTACAGTTTATTACTGAAACTACAAATCTGACAGGCAAGCACAGATAGCTAATTGGTGTTTACCAAAGTAGCAGTGATGTCAGCTGGTCACTTGTCGGTTTAACCGTTTCTAGTTCACAGACTATACTGCCAGGCAGCCATGTAACAGTACATCCTTTCCTTCCCTGTAGCTGGGTGGGGCAGTTCCACAGAACAGCAGATACTTCCTTTTAGGCTTTAATATGCAGTGTTCAAACTGCCTAGCAAAACTGACAAGATCAAACTAATCCACCTGGTGTTTTGATGGGCTAGGGCTGCATAATTATCTCTAAAGACAGTAGGGGCTGCTATTCAGGCAGGTTCTCTGGACATTGTCTGGGAAAGTAGAGTTTGTAATACTGTAAGAACAACTCTTCTATCATATGGCATTAGAGTCCTGTGGTTTGTTATAGGAAATACAAAACACCAAACACAAGGAGGATATGCTGGTAAACAGAAACAAATAAAGCCAAAAACCAGCACCAGGGAAAAAGGCCAATAAATATCCGATAAATACCAAGTGGTAGTTGAACAAAGCACGCCTGGATGTAAAAAATTCTCCTTTTATTAACGCAGACAATTCTCCCAATTCAACACGTTTTCGTTGCTGAATGCAACTTCTTCAGATAACACAGAAAACATTTTGCATCATTTATATACAGAAGTAATCAGCCATCTGTTGTATCAATTAACAAATTAAAGCAACAAGCCCTAAAAATTCTATACTGCAAAGTTGTATAGAAATCTGATAGATAATAAAATAGCATATGCTGCCACCGAATAGATATAAAAAATGTCATAATAAATACATTTTATTGTATAAATCATACAGTGGTGTATCAAAGTTTTGATTAAAATCAAGCAATACCCTTATATTCATGTTAAAAATATGTATATAATATTAAGGATACATTAAAAATAATTATATAAAAAACATATATGTATAGTATATTTAGGCTGAAATAGCCTTTAATTTTAAAATAGGCTTGATGGATATATAGTCGTTCAAGCCTTGTTTTTTATTTGATTCCAGGGAAATTTGCCAAAAAGTCTCCCTTTGCTCCAACCTGGCCTGCCAAGGCCCTCCCCTAGGATCTTTGTGGATACTTTCCAAAACAAAAAATTTATATCTAGCTGTGGGGCATATAAGTGTATGTTTGTACAAGGCATTGTTGTTGTTTTCTTTTTGTACATCATACATATGTTCGTAAATCCTGCGTTTGAGACTTCGCTCAGTTTTGCCCACATAATATGCTGGACATTGAATGCATATAGCTAGATATATAACTCGTTGGCTGTTACAATTATAATATGCCCTAGCTTTGATCACTCTGTTCAGGGCTGAAAGGGTTACTTGTTCATCATGTAGGATGTGGGAACATTGTACACAAGTCCCACATCTATAAGTACCCTTACATATGCGAGCAGATTTATTCTGGGTAGGGGCATGTTCTAACATACTTTTTATATTTTCCCTTTACGATAAACTGTTCTCATTCTTTTGCCATGCAAATTGGGCAAATCAGTAATTTCCATAAATGTATCCCACTCTTGGGAGATAATATCCCTGATGTGACTTGAATTAGTACTGTATTGTGTAATAAAGGCATGCTGGAACTCTGAATTATTATCATTTGTATCCTGGCCCTGAGAAGTAATCCCTAGACCTAGTATAGGGGTATATTTGTCCCTTCTACCAGCTATCACCTGGTCCTTGATGTTGTTAATGAAATCCTCCGGGTAGCCTCTATCCTGAAACATGGTACTCAATTTTTGACATTCTAACAAGAAGTCTTCATCGTCAGAGGTCATCCGTGATATTCTAATGAATTGCCCCTTGACGATACCCCTTTTTTGGTACATAGGGTGTAAACTTCTAAAGTGAATGTAGCTATTGGAGAAAGTAGGCTTTCTGTAAACAGTAGATTTAAACCCTCCTTGTCTGTCCACACTAAGCAGGACATCCAAGTATTCTACCCTGTTCTCGTGGATTTGGTACGTAAATGTAAGAAAGTCTGTCGTGGAGGTCAAGTAATCCATAAATTCCTGAATAAGATTATCTGTCCCTGTCCAAAAAATACAGATGTCGTCCACATCCTGCTTAGTGTGGACAGACAAGGAGGGTTTAAATCTACTGTTTACAGAAAGCCTACATTCTCCAATAGCTACATTCACTTTAGAAGTTTACACCCTATGTACCAAAAAAGGGGTATCGTCAAGGGGCAATTCGTTAGAATATCACGGATGACCTCTGACGATGAAGACTTCTTGTTAGAATGTCAAAAATTGAGTACCATGTTTTAGGATAGAGGCTACCCGGAGGATTTCATTAACAACATCAAGGACCAGGTGATAGCTGGTAGAAGGGACAAATATACCCCTATACTAGGTCTAGGGATTACTTCTCAGGGCCAGGATACAAATGATAATAATTCAGAGTTCCAGCATGCCTTTATTACACAATACAGTACCAATTCAAGTCACATCAGGGATATTATCTCCGAAGAGTGGGATACATTTATGGAAATTACTGATTTGCCCAATTTGCACGGCAAAAGAATGAGAACAGTTTATCGTAAAGGGAAAAATATAAAAAGTATGTTAGAACATGCCCCTACCCAGAATAAATCTGCTCGCATACGTAAGGGTACTTATAGATGTGGGACTTGTGTACAATGTTCCCACATCCTACATGATGAACAAGTAACCCTTTCAGCCCTGAATAGAGTGATCAAAGCTAGGGCATATTATAATTGTAACAGCCAATGAGTTATATATCTAGCTATATGCACTCAATGTCCAGCATATTATGTGGGCAAAACTGAGCGAAGTCTCAAACGCAGGATTTACGAACATATGTATGATGTACAGAAAGAAAACAACAACAATGCCTTGTACAAACATACACTTATATGCCCCACAGCTAGATATAAATTTTTTGTTTTGGAAAGTATCCACAAAGATCCTAGGGGAGGGCCTTGGCAGGCCAGGTTGGAGCAAAGGGAGACTTTTTGGCAAATTTCCCTGGAATCAAATAAAAAAACCAGGCTTGAACGACTATATATCCATCAAGCCTATTTTAAAATTAAAGGCTATTTCAGCCTAAATATACTATACATATATGTTTTTTATATAATTATTTTTAATGTATCCTTAATATTATATACATATTTTTAACATGAATATAAGGGTATTGCTTGATTTTAATCAAAACTTTGATACACCACTGTATGATTTATACAATAAAATGTATTTATCATGACATTTTTTATATCTATTCGGTGGCAGCATATGCTATTTTATTATCTATCAGATTTCTATACAACTTTGCAGTATAGAATTTTTAGGGCTTGTTGCTTTAATTTGTTAATTGATACAACAGATGGCTGATTACTTCTGTATATAAATGATGCAAAATGTTTTCTGTGTTATCTGAAGAAGTTGCATTCAGCAACGAAAACGTGTTGAATTGGGAGAATTGTCTGCGTTAATAAAAGGAGAATTTTTTACATCCAGGCGTGCTTTGTTCAACTACCACTTGGTATTTATCGGATATTTATTGGCCTTTTTCCCTGGTGCTGGTTTTTGGCTTTATTTGTTATAGGAAATCTAATGGTATCTCTGTAGAAGCACACTAGAACTAGCACAACAGTAGACAACAGTGGAAGGCACTGGTTGGCATGGTTTTGCCAGGAGTACTGTCACTTAGAAATTCTTACCACTGGCATACATTTCAGTCAGGTTATGGCAGTCTACTCTTCTTAGAAAACTCAAATTATGTGTATTACAAGTGAAAAAAATGTTGCTATTTTATGTTGTTTCAATGAAGGAATGCATGTGAGAGAGGCAGAAGTGTATGGAACACAGCCAACAATGTCTTGAGTGAGAGTTATGCCTTTTAGGTATTCTAGTTATATAATTTCAACAAATATTCTTTCATTCCCATCTATTTGGTAGCCTTATTCTGTAGTTAGTGTCTACCACCATTCACCTGGCTTTAACTTCCCTAGCAGTGTATTTTCCTTCCCGCTAAGATAATTGCCTGCAATGACAACACTTAGCTCCTGATGGCTGAAGGTTTCACATTAAACACTAGCAGAAAAGCAAATTTTATAAATTATTTCATCCATTTCAAGATACAATACCTCAGCTTAAAATCTGAGATATTTGTTTTCATTCTTTAAGTTTTGATCTTAATTGTCATTCTCCTGTCATTGGATGTGTAGGAAATATATTATTTTTGAGCAGCAGAGCACCTTTGTCATTTCCTGCCTATGAGGGTTTATTAATAGTACAGTATGTGACACCCGTGCACTGGCCTAGTAATCAAGGAGACTCAATCCTCACCACTAACACCAGTAAGGGGTGTGCACATTGGGAGGTTAACAAGTACACACACAGTAAAGTACAATTTCCCTTAAGAGCACACAGAGATCACAGTCATTCTGGGGCTGGCTTCTCACTTTCTCTCCAGATCCCCTATAAGACTCCCCACTGGCAAAGCTCTAGGGTTCAGATCTCAGCCCAGTGGTTAAGCCAAAGCCTCCAGCACCCTCTCTGTCCAACTAGTGGTTCGTGTCCCTGCCCAAATAGCTGACACACACACACACTGAGATGAAAGTTCTAGTAGAATGCCACAGAACAACAGGAGGAGGAGATTGTCCAGCAATATTCGTAAGAGGAGGAGGCTTTCAATAGATAGTCTGATGTAGAGACAGCACAACTGGTATTTAGTCTTTCTTATAAACAGTTAACTGATATATAAATTAGCGTTTTGAATAAAGGCCTATCTTTTGTGCCAGCTGCACCTAGTAAGCAGCATGATGTGATATTGGGTTTGCGTCAATTTGCTAGAAATGTTAATTCATATGTTTTCAAATACAGTTGGCAGTGGCTATAATAAGTATAAAAGCCTAGTACCTTTATGCCTGTCTCACAACCAGTTATGGAGATATTCTTAAAGGTTTGTGAGAGTGAAATTAGTGCACATTTTATGTCTCAACATAGAGCAGGGAACTTTAATTTAAGATTAGATGAAAAGCAAGCTCTGAATGATGTTACTGCTAATAAGGATATTGTAATAAGAAGGCGCAGTAGTCATATTAGACTATTTGGCATATGTTGAAGCCATGAATGACATGCTGACAGATGCAGACACATATATACAATTGAATATAACTGGGGTGAAAGAGATCATTAGTAGTGTAAGATATGATCTCTTTGAGCTGTTAATGTCTGGCGTTATTTCGAAAGATCTTTATGACTACTTCATAGTGGACAACTGAATGATTCCTTGTATATCAGGGCTACCCAAAATACATAAATCACTGGTGAAGCCTCCATTAAGACCTATAGTTAATGGCTCAGGCTGGGTTACTGAAAGACTTTCCAAATGGGTTGAAGGACAACTGAAACCCATGGTTAGTAATACCTTTACAGTCCTAAGGGACTCCTTGCACATTTTACAACTATATGTGTATATGGACACGAGTGATGGTGTAAGATTTATTCTTGTCACTTTAGATGCAAATAGTCTATTTACTGTTATGACTAATGGTGTTGGACCAGGTTTTATATGTGACTTCTGTGATAGGACAGCACATATGGAAAGGCAGCATATTGACCGTATTTGCCGACTGTTAAGTATTATACTTGAAAATAATGTGCTTTTTTTTAACAGACCTTCCACTTACAGTGCTGGGGTGTTGCCATGGGCACACCCTGCACTAACAGTTATGTGAATTTGGTTTTAGCTGAGTGGAAGATGAAATATATTTTGAACAATGGCGATTTGTGGTCAGCATGCATAGATTTATATCGTAGATTTGTAGATGATGTGTTTATTTTATGGAAAGGGGATGCACAACAATTGGATACTTTCGTTACTTATTTAGAATCCATAACTGGATTTTTAAAGTTCCAGTTCATTTGCCATCAGATTCTATAGAGTTTTTGCATATTTTATTGAGAGTAGATAATGAGGGTAAATACCCCACTATATCATAAGCCATGTTGAAAGAATGCCCTACTGGATAAGGGAAGTCTGCATCCCCAATATATTTTTAAGAATGTTATGAATAATCAGCTCCTGAGAACATCTAGAATTTACAGCAAAGATAATGATTTTCTGCATCAGTTAGAAATAACTGAAAATAATTTACTAGATTGTGGTTATAGAACCAGGGATGTTACACAATTATCGATGCAGATTAAATCCATGAGAAATGGAAGGTGTAAGACCATGGTTTTCGAAAGGTAATATGGAGACAGTTAGCAATGAATGACAAAATGCATCTACAGTTAGGATACCTTTCACTTTTAGTACTGACTTTAAATATATAAGGGATATAATACAAAATAATTGGAAATTGTTATTGTCAGATGACAAAATTAGACATGTTGGTGAGGTGCCTTGCTTTAGTTATAAACAGAATTGTAACTTGAAAAGCTTACTATGTTATAGATCTAAGCAAAATAATGCAAGTAAGCTCTATAGTAACAGATTAGGTACAGATCCATGTAAAATATGTAAGGCCTGTAAGTATATCAAGACCAACAATGGGTTTATACATCATGTCACTGATAAAAGATATAGATATTTAAACTATGCATTTGTTCTACTAAAATGTGATTTATATTGCAACCTGCACAGAATGTGCATGTTTTTATGTTGGCAAGACCAACAGAATGTTAAAGGAACATATCCTACAGCATTTGGGTGATATAAGTAAGAATGTACAAAGGAGTGATCTAGCTCAACATATTACTGCATGTCCACAACATAGTTTTATGTTCATGGTTTTGGACATTTTTACCCAACTTTGAGGGGTGGGTGATGTATTAAATGCTACAGAAGTTAAGGAGACATACTGGATAGCTGATTTAAGAGCTATATTCCACCAGGTTTGAATGGTTTTATTGCTTTAAAACCTATTTTAAAAGCTAGGAGATGTTAGTAATATATTTGGTTAATTATTTAATTAATGTGTGATTTATTGTGACTGGTTGCACTTTTGTATTTATACCATTGTTTCACATTCTGTGTATAGATCTGATGAAGGAGTCATCTCCGAAAGTGCTCATCTATTCTATTAAATGGATGTTCTTTGCCGTGATTGTCCTGCTGTTTTTTTTTTTAAATACTCATTGATAGAGGTCAAATATCAATATAATTGTGTTTGGCATCATGTATGCTTCAAGATAAAATATTCAGACAACTTGTATGTAAAACGGTTTTGGTATTATTAATGCAAGTATGAAAAAAATAATATTTGACGCCTAGAGGCACAGTAGGAGGTAACTGCAGAAACACCTGGAGGAGCACTCGGCTGTAATGAGATTTATTAACACAGAAAAAATAAAACATGTTTTAATAGTGCCATACACAGATTGAACACCTTCTTATTTATAATGTCACCACCACCACCATTATTCAGTTACTGAAAATGCCTCATGGTCAGTAAGGTTTGCTTGAAGACTATAGAATCAGGAATATATTATTGCCATTTTCTCCATCTGTTTGAAGGTGGTAGCTATTCACACCTCCAAATCAGACTTTATGGCATCCACCCATTTCTGATTTTTTTTTCTTTCCTCTTTTGTCTTTGATCATTAATTTCTTTTAACATAACTCATTCATTGGATTCACTGATTCATCCTCTGTAGGAGGGAAGTATTCTTCTTCATTTTGGATACATTGTTTTAGACAAAAACAACAAATCTTATGGTACCACTTTATATCTAGAACAGCCTGCTGTATCATAGCAAAGGTGTAGAATCAGAAGAGAATTTATAGGCACTGTACTTGACTGTAGAGGTTCATATGTTAAGCTAAAGACCAAGACTGTCTTTACAAGCTTAGCTGTGCAACCCAACCCGGTTTTATCCCAGAGTGCCTTGGATGCCTGTGGTATGTAAGTAAAGAGGTAGCTCAGGGTTGGGAGTATTTTGTTTGGGGTTTAATTTACTCTCGACATCTGTCCATCAGAGACATTGGGCCAGACCATGGAGTGAATTTTTGATTTCCCATCCAATAATCAAGGTGATTTGAAGAGGGCCAGGAATAAACTATGCTTCACACAGGTGGAGAACTTATTCCATAATGCAGGCATCCTTTGAGACTAATATAGGTTTCTCCAACATGTTCTGTTTATGTTGCAGGCAAAGTTCAGATCATTGGATCCTGTGTTTCTGGTGATGTTTGTTTTGCAGATGTGAAAGAGATCCATTAGAGCTGGATCTGAGGATACCTTATATGCCAAGCTTAGATCATGTCCCAGTAACCTGTAGGAGACTGTGTACAGAGATACGGCCTTAAGGTGATTTGTGTAGGTCAGGGTGTTCATACCCTGGATTCTCCTGGTGAGGAATTTTTGAGGGCATTCTAGCTGCTGCAAGTGACTGGTTAGGTACATGGCAAAGGGGGAATTGTACTCGGTGATGGGTTTGATAAGGGCTGAGTTGGGAGACATAGAATGATTTTCTTTCTATCTAGCCTATGTGTTGGCTGAAGGCTAGATTACTGTCTACATATGTTCCCAGATCTCTAACCATCGGGTCAACTCTTAGGGGTGTTTTATCAATGGAGTCATTTAGCTTGAATGGATGATTTCCCAAAGGGCACTATAATGCATTTCTTCACACTGAAGTTTAATCCATGGTTCTTGGCAATAGTCATTTGTTTGTCAGACCCTCATGTAGGATGTTGATTTTGTGGGGGAATGCATGATAGCTTTCAATTTACTGTCATCTGCAAACTTGTTAATACTGAGGCCTTTGACATTAGCCTTGACTTCCAAGAAGTAGATACCAAACAGGATTGGGCCCAATATTGAGCCCTGGGGTACTCTGCTGGTGACCAGTCTCTTGGTAGAGGTACTCCCACCAATCCTGACTTCTTGGGTCCTATCTGTGAACCAGCCAGCAATCTAGTGAGTTACACAGAGGTGCATGCCAAGTTATTTTGTCAACAATACCTGAGTGGGGTATTATATCATACATCTTGGCCAGGACAATGTTGGTGGTATGAACTATTTTCCCCTCATCCATAGCCTTGGTAAAGCTCTCAAAAAAGTCTGCCAGGTTAAGTATGTAAGACCTTGCCTTAACAAAGCCAAACTTGGATGGATCCTGTGTCGTAGGCTGCCATCACAAACTGAATCTTTTTTTCTAAATTATCCAGTGCTTTGCAAGATCAAAATGTATGAATCAATTTACCCCAGACTCCTTGTGCTTGATATGGACCAGAGTGAATAGCTTCTGTGAAGGTAGTAAAAAAAGGCATTTAGTGCTACAATTACCAAAGAAAAGATGCTACTGCTTTTGTTATCCTTAACAAGAAAATAAATTTTCTAGTTCTTTGCCTCTTATGACTTTAAAGTGATCAGTCTTCATTGTGACGCACCACATTGACATTATTCATACATGATCGATGACTTGACCTTGATGAGTAATATTCAGAAAATGGTTAATTTATAGCTTAATGCTGCTAAGCTTTTGATGTTTAAAAATGTGTATATGGTTAAGCTTTTGAAGCTCTACATCTGCATTTATTGCCATCATGGCTAGCAAATAAACATGACTGAAAAGTCAGCCTTACACAAATAATGTTTTAGCTAAAAATCTAAATCTGCCTTTTGATTTGGAGATTCACTTTGATACTAATGCTAGTATTGTTCTTCTGGATCTCTAATCTAGGGGTAAGACTAAGTAGACATTAATATGTTACATCTAGCCACAGATGACTGTGCCTCTATGATTTATGTTGGAAAGCTGCCGGTTTACTATACAAAATCCCTTAATCAATTACCTTTCATAGCTCTGTGCTTTAGAGTCAAATGTTATGGGATACAATGTTCTTCAGATAGTGTCAAAAGAGGTCCTAGGGATTCTGTAAGCCTATAGTCTATGTTTTGGACAAGAGCAATTTCAGTGCATGAATCTTTGTATCTCTGCACCTCTGGTATATGAGCTGACATAGAACCTTTCAATATAGGAACAGAGAACCTTTTCCATCAGAGGGTATATTTACACTAAGGTACCTTTAAGTAATCAGAAAAAGCTAATACAAGCAAGAGCAAGATCTATGAGTTTAGGAGAATAAGTAGAAATTCTAATTATGAATAGGGGAGGAGAAGTGAAAATTCTCAGTATGAGGAGATTATGTTGGGTGGGAGCAGGAACATTCCCACTGGGAAATTAGGTGTGGTGAAGGGATTTTAGGCTGTCTTGAACTTAGTATATCTAAGTTAATTTTCTCTGTCATTCAGTCTCCATCTTTTGGCACTTGCTCTAGCAAGTTCTGACATGTTAAGTGGTTACCCTTAATATTTTCTTCAGAATAGGTCCTGCTTGAACAAAAGTGCTTCTGAATCTGCTGTATAATTTGTAATGCTTAATTTGTGCAGCTGTTAACTCCCGAAATCTGTCTTAATTTAAATATTTTCTTTGAAATATGTGTAAATGACAAACTAAACAATCAGCCAGATTCAATAAGGCCTACACATTCCGTTTACACCATGTACACATTGCAACATACACAGTAGTGCACAGTTTTAGTTTCAGTAAGCAGATCTACATGATGTCTAGAGCTGCACAAACAAGGTAAGCATCATGGAATGGAAACTACAGCATAAACAGATAAATTGTGTGCTAATCAACCAGTCCAAGATGGAGGAACTATTCAAAATAAAGCTGCCATGTAGACTCAGTGCTGGATTTCCCTGCAAATTCCAAAACCTATTGGAATACAGCCTGATAAAGGAGTCTACACAGAAACAATGTTAAGGGCTGCTGTTGCTTTAATTCATCTGTATGTGCAACAGGCTGAGGTCTGTGCTGCTGCTAATAGACCGAGACCAAGAAGGAGGAGAGTTTTCAGACCCCAGGTAACTTATCACAGCCTACACAATATGGAAATTGTGGAGCACTACAGGGTGGATAGAGACACACCACAGGAACTCTGCAACCTCTGTTGTCCTCAACTCAGATCCAGGATAAACTGAGGGGAACCCATCCCATTGGAGACAAAGGTATGTATAGCACTTAGAATTGCAGCTACAGGTACCTTTCAGAGACCAACAGGGGACAGGCTGGGGGTGCCACAGGCATTAGCATCCAAGATCCTCCATCAATTCTTGAATGCCATGCTCCGACATGCCAGTGACCACATATATTTTCCCTTTATTCCTGAGGACAGGGCCAGAAATATGCAGGAGTTTTACTCTGTAGCACACTACCCTGAAATACTTGGTGCCATAGATTGCACATATATAGAAATGAAGACACCACCCAGGGAACAGGGAAGCCTCTACATTAATAGAAAGGGCTTTCACTCTATTAACTGCCAAGTCATGTGCAGTGCCAAGGGAATCATCTTGAACATGTGATCTGAAGTAGGCAGACTTCATTCGTCTGCAACCTGTGGGTATCGGATCCGACCTCGGATCCGAGCCGGCAATTCAAAAGCTTAGGCTCTGAGCTCCTAGCTCCTCCCTCTTACCCATAACCCCTTGCCAAGCCCTGACTGACCTCAGATTTCGTTTGCCGCTTTTCAAGTAGCTACGGAATTCCAGAGCTCCTGGCGTTGGTGAAGATAAGAAACAATTTTTTGACAGAAAAAGTTTTAAAAATCTTTTTTTTTGTTGTTGATATAGTTAGTGTTGAGTGTGTTTAGGCTTTCCTCTCTCTTTTATTTAATTTTCTCGGGTTTTGCGTAGTTTGTGTGTGTGTGTGTGTTTTGTGTTAGGCCTTAGGGTTGTGATGTCGGAAGCGCATAAGGCTGTTTTCTCGAAATGTACCGAGTGTGGCCATAAGCTGTCCCCAGCGGATGGCCACACTCGGTGCGTTAAATGCTTGGGGGTTGAACACCTGTCATCTGGTTGTACCATTTGTGCAGGGTTCAACCCCCGGGCTTTGAGGGAGCGGAGGTCGAAGCTGGTGCTGGCGGGTCTTTTACCTCCAGATACCGCCGCCTCTGCCCTTCCACTCAGCAACCTGTTGCTGTGGGTTCTCCCCTCCGGCTGGGACTCAACCTCCTCTAAGTTGCCGGAGGAAGGAATCCTCTAGGGAGAGAGAAGAAGAGAGGCACAGGGAGAGGCACCTGGCAAGAGCCGAAACTTCCAGTTCGGCTCCTCCATCTAAGCGGGCCTCCCCTGTGCCTTCTAGCTTTCCTCCTCCTCGGCTCCACTCCCCTCGGTTCTCTCCTGGACCCGAGGAGGAGGAGGCTAGCCCTTCTAGGAGGTCTCCGAGGCGGCTCTCTAGGTCCGCTTCGGTGGCCTCCACCAGGTCAACTTTTTCAATGAGTGAAGCTGATATGGACCGAATGATGAGGAAATTCATCCAGGCCCAAATGCAAATGGGAGTGCTCCTAGCCCCCCCCATCCGGGAGGGGCTTCGACCCCTTGGCTCCTTCTCCGATCCATACCACGGGTTCGGAGCTGTCGGCGCCGGGCAGATTTGGATCCGGGGTGGGTCGGATCCGATGGGTCGGCGCACCGGATCCGTCCCATCCCTTGAGTGCTTGGTGCCGGACCCGACCTCTCGAGCCGAGGGCCGAGCCTCGGATCCGAGGGAGCTGGTGTCTTCGGCCCGTCCAGGTCGGAGCACACGGTCTCGGATCCGACGGTTTCGCTCCGACTCCGATCCGCGCCGGATCCGAGTGGGGTCGGCTCGGGCTTAGAGAAGCTGGCTCCCCTCGGCTTTCGGCGTAGTGGAAAGGGCACTGTTGAGGACATCCGGACCCCGGTCCCTGCCACGGCTCCATCCCGCACTCCATTGCAGTTGGGCCAGGCCCCACCAGCCGGTCCCAGGGACAGCCCGCCTCGATGTCCCAAGTGGTTCCCTTGGAACATCCAACTGCTGAAGAGTACTCCTCGGGCAGCCCCGATGAAGTACCTTGGAAGCGTAAGTGCAAAGGAGGCACATGGACTCCCTGAGTCCGTCACTGAAGACACAGACTTGGATGAAGGGGAAGGCTCCCTAGGTCACCCCCTGAGGATGTCTCATTTGGAGACATCATGGAGATGTTAAGGATCAGGGGGTGGTCTGCCCCAAGGCTTCTTCGACGAGTCTGTGTTCTTGGAGGCATTCGAGGCGGGCCCTTTTACCTCTTGGGTGTCCCTCCTGCTGACCCCTGGTGGATCTTATTTCCATCAGGGTGGAAGGATCCGGACACCATTGAGCCTATCCCTAAGCACCGGACCGCATTCTTTCCCTCCGTCGGACCGCACCCACTGGAGTAAGGGTCCCCCAGTAGATGCCATGATGATGGCTGCAGCCACGAAGAGGGAATTGGCCCAGGAGAGTCCCTCCATGCATCCTCCGGGCAAGGAGTCCCGCCGATGGATCGCATTGGGAAGCGAGTTTTAGTTCAGCAACCTTCTCCTTGAGAGCTGAACTACATGGCACATGTCATTAGGATGCAGCGGGATCTGATTAAAGAATACGCTGCATCTCCCCCGGAGTCCATCTCGAGTGAGGATAAACAGGTTTACTCCACCCGAATGGCCACTCTCAGATCAGTTTCCAATACATCTATGCGGCTGCTTTCTCATGCTACTGAGGGAGCCGCTAGAGCCAGCGGAGCAGGCCTAGTCATGAGGCGACAGGCCTGGCTCCGCCATTGTGATTTTGCAGAGCCCTTCAAGGCGACCTTCGAATGCCCCCTTCGATGGTTCTGCCTTGTTTGGCAAGACTGTTCGCGAGACATTAGTCCAGAGCGAAAAGGACGGGAAGACGCTGTCTGCCGTCGGAGTCCGCTTCTCAGCTCCCCAGAGGTCCTTCTCTAAGAACCAAAAGGGACAGAAGAAGATGTGGTTCCGGAAGTCGCAGCAGTCCCAACCTGCTCCGGATAACCAGTCCTTCCGTGGCAGAGGAGGATGGGGAGGTCGTCGTGCTAGAGGCAGGGGGGCTCCTGGCAACTTTGGGTCCAGAGAACCTTTCTCTGATAGACCCACGCAGCAGCCCTGAAGGGTTGCCCGGCTGTCCGTCTCTGGAGGCAGTCGGGGGCGGTTTTCAAGGCACCTGACTTCTTGGGAGTCCATAACAACAGACAGTTGGGTGCTTCGTGTCATATCCAGAGGATATTCAATTCCCCTATTTAAGGTTCCCAAATCTCGCAGCCTCCCAGATGTTCCACCCGACCAAAGGGAGGCGGGAGCTGTCGAAATCGAACAGCTGCTAGAAAAAAGAGCTATCCAGCGCGTCCCCCGAGATCAAACCGGATTAGGGTTTTACTCCAGGTTCTTTTTGGTGCCAAAGAAGACGGGGGACTTAAGACCAATCTTAGACCTTTCCCAGCTGAACCTGTCAGTAACCAAGCAAAAGTTCCGGATGGTCACCCTGCAATCTATACTTCCCCTCTTGAGGGAGAACGACTGGATGTGCTCCATAGACCTCAAGGACGCGTACTACCACATTCGGATGGACAGACGATCCAGGAGGTTTCTTTGCTTCCGGCTGGGAGCCAGTCATTATCAGTTCAGGGTCCTCCCCTTTGGTCTCACCTCAGCCCCCAGGGTGTTTACCAAGGTGCTAGCGGTGGTAGCGGCCCACCTGAGGCTCCAGGGATTACAGGTCTTTCCGTACCTGGACGACTGGCTCCTGACGGCTTCATCAAGGCATCTTCTGTGCTCAGCCAGGGATTACTTTCTTCAACTAGCACCAAGGCTGGGCATCACGATCAACTGGGAGAAATCTTTACTGAACCCCACACAAGTTATAGATTTCATAGGAGGAAGACTAAACACCAGATCAATGCGAGCCTTCCTCACCCCAGACCGTATTGCCAGCCTGAAGTGTCATGTGACAGCGATCCTGCAACCATCTCCAACTGCAGCTTCGGTCCTGAGGGCCCTAGGTTCTATGGCGGCAGCTATTCCGCTTCTCATTCATGCCCGTTTACGCATGCGGGTTCTTCAATGGACCCTTCAGGTTCAGTGGTCCCCTCTTTGTTCTTCTCTAAACGCTCCGATTGTGGTCAGCAGAGCGTGCAGGGACTCCCTTCTTTGGTGGCTTCTTTCACCGGAGCCCCTGGCAGGGAGACCTTTCTGCGCTGCATTTCCCCGAGCCACAGTGACCACGGACGCTTCTTGCCTCGGGTGGGGGGGGCATTCTGCGGGAAAGATTGTCCAAGGCACGTGGAATCCCACAGAGACGTCATTGCATATAAATGTCCTGGAAATGAGGGCGGTGCTCCTAGCGTTGCAAGCACTTCACCACGTTCTTCCTTCAGGGACTATTGCGATTCAGACAGACAACATGTCGGTAGTCTGGTATATCAACAAACAGGGAGGAACCAGGTCTTACCCCCTTTGTCGAGAGGCCATGAGAGTCTGGGAATGGGCAATTTCCACCAAACGCTTTCTGGTAGCAACGCACATTCCGGGAAAGTCCAACATCCTTGCGGACAAGCTCAGTCGCACCATCCTTTCTCCACACGAGTGGTCTCTCAATCCTCAAGTAGCGAAGAAGATTTTTGCCGTTTGGGGCAACCCTGTTGCGATCTTTTTGCCTCTCCCTCAAACGCCAAATGCGACAATTTCTTCGCTCTGCTTCCCCCACCAGGGGAGTTCCCGAGAGATGCTCTGGTGCATGCTTGGCCTCCCAGTCTCCTTTATGCCTACCCTCCACTTCCTCTGATGCAGAGGCTTCTGCAGAAAGCCAACAGTTTGGGGAGCAGAATGATTCTCATTGCCCCGTTCTGGCCTCGACAACCTTGGTTCCCCTTCGTATGGTCTCACAAAATCAATCCACCCTGGATGCTGGATCCAATTTCGGATCTCATCTCCCACCCTCTGGGAATGTCAGTTCCCAATCTGCGGACCCTGAAGTTGACAGCTTGGCTGCTCCAGTTCCATCCTTAATTAGGACTCCCGGTATCTCATCACCGGTCAAGGCCATTTTAGTGGCAGCTCATAAACCTTCCACCAGGCAGGTTTATCGGAGTAAATGGAAGAGATTCTCTATATGGGCAGTACAGAGAACTTTGGATCCTTTCTCGGCACCTATGTCAGCGGTGCTGGATTTTCTAACAGACCTCTTTCATCAAGGGACTAGTTCTTCCACGATTAAGGTACAATTGGCAGCTATCTCGCATTATCACATTGGTCATGACACAGCTCCCCTTATGATGGCGAAATTATGCAAAACATTTCTCAAAGGAGTTTTTTTGTTGAGGCCTCCAGTCAAGGAGGTTGTACCACCCTGGGACTTGTCTTTAGTTCTGCAAGCCCTTACTGCTCCTCCCTTCGAGCCTGCAGCTTCTACTGATTTAAAGTACCTTTCCTGGAAGACTGCCTTCCTGGTAGCTATCACTTCAGCCAGAAGAGTGTCTGAGCTTCAGGCTCTATGCGTCAAGCGCCTTACCTTTCTTTCTTCCCTGATAGGGTGTGCCTCAGGACCAATCCTTCTTTTCTTCCGAAGGTCTCTTCTGAATCCAATATTAACCAGTCCATCAATTTACCTGTGTTTTTTCCCAAGTACTCAAACAAAGGAGAATACAAATTGCATTCCTTGGATGTTCATAGACAATTACGTTTTTATATTAACAGAACAGCTGGTCACAGGAAATCAGATCAGCTGTTCGTCTCCTTTGCTAAATTTGCTCTGGGTAAAGCAGTATCTAAAGTCACACTATCTAAGTGGATTGCTAATTGTATTCTGCAGGCATATGACACTTCAGGTAGACCTGCTCCTCAGAGGGTTACGGCTCATTCTACTAGGGCAGTTTCCACGTCAGCCACCTTTAAGTTCCGTGTATCATTGGATGATATCTGCGCTGCAGCTACTTGGGCCTCGCCTCATACTTTTATTTCTCATTACAAGGTGGATGTTGTTTCTAGAGGAAGAGCATCCTTTGGCTCAGCGGTGCTCCGAAACATCCTTCCATGACGGCCCAAGATTCAGGTAGCTAGGGACTCTGTCCCACAGGTTGCAGACGAATGAAGTCTGCCTACTTCAGATTTAGAAGTTATGTACTCACCATAACGTTCCATCTGAGTAGGTGACTTCATTCGGATGCAACCATCCCCCCCTCCATCCCCCTGATCTTTATAGAGCGAGTATTTATGCTGTTTTAGTGTACTGTTGTCAGTATTTTGAGGCAAACTCAATCTGAGGTCAGTCAGGGCTTGGCAAGGGGTTATGGGTAAGAGGGAGGAGCTAGGAGCTCGGAGCCTAAGCTTTTGAATTGCCGGCTCGGATCCGAGGTCGGATCCGATACCCACAGGTTGCATCCGAATGAAGTCACCTACTCAGATGGAACGTTATGGTGAGTACATAACTTCTAATTATGGCAACCTTGGCAGTTACCATGACTCACAAATCTAGCACACCTCCCAACTGTATCAGATGTTAGCTAAGAAGGATATCCCACAGGGTCATTTACTGGGGAATGCAGGTTATGCACTGGAACCTTGGCTGATGACACCCATCAGAAATGCACACCCACCCACTGAAGAATGACATAATGAGGCATATGCTCAAACCAGAAATAATATAGAGCATGTGTTTGGGCTGCTGAAGTTGTGGTTCCAGTGCCTAGAACCATCTGGGGGAGCCCTGCAGTACAATCCATGATTATGTACTGAAATACTCACAGTATGTGCCATGCTACACAACATTACACAGATGAGGAGTCAGAAGGGGAATCAGCAGCTGCTGTGGGTGTAGGCAGACACAGGCATGATCAATATGCCCTCGCATTGGCTAAGATACAAAGTACTCCCTCGGTGTTTGTTTTTAATGGATTACAACTGTGAATATTACTGGTTGGGTGAAGAAAAACACAGCAGCATTGCAGGCTGTCCCACACCCAGTCGGAGTGTCAGGTTAGACTTACAAAGTGTTAGATGTAAGGTTGGAAATGTAAGTAAGCAGCACACAATTCACATGTTCTTTTTCATTAACATACAATCACCCCTTTATTTGTTGGCAACTGATATATTATTGTCATTTAATAATCTCCCATATTTTAAGGGCAATGATATAGAATGGCTTACAGACTGTATGTCTCAGATTACTGGTCAGATAAGAGAAGAATGACCAACAAACACAGAGAGTTGTGACAGAGATGTGTATTTGCAAGCAGTACTCATAACTGGTTGTGTGATCGCTTAGTGCAGTACATCCAAAAAATAAATGTACAAAAAACAGTTGTACGGTATCATATTCCTGTAAATGATGTTGCAGTTAGTTGTATGCAGAATGATTCCAGTTCCTTACAGCAAATCTGTTTGTGTGGCAAAGAGTGATATGGCACCCTTCCTGTGTTCTGAAGGTTCATTGGAGTGAGAATTCAAATCCAGACCTATGTAGAAATAGCTTGTGTGTGCCAACATTTTCTAGTGTGTATGCCACAGACTGCTTTTACTCATTTGAACTATTTGTCCCTTTTTTCTTTCCTTTCTCTTTTTATTTGTGGGGGGGGGGTCAGTGTTTGCATGATAAACCCCTTAGAGCAATCATGGACAACAGAGGAAAATCAGTTTGTCTGTGCTTACATTGTTTGCTTGAAGTGCAGCAGTGCGCCCAAACTGGATAATTGGCCCACCCAGGAAGTAGACAGAACACTTGTAAACAGGACTCAGACAGCCAATAATTGAAACTGGATGCATTCAATTAATTCTGTTGGGCACCTCACAAACCCGCTAAGCGGCCCAACTCCTGGACACCCCGTAGAGGCCTTAATAATGATTAGTAAACTAGGGAATATCATGTAACTAGTCCTGAGGCAGCAAGTGTAAGTGTAGGGCTAGAGTAGAGATGGGACTGGGTCCTAGTACAGGGTGTGCAACCTTTTTTTTTTTTTTACTGTTGTGACAATGCAGTTTATAGCAATGAACTGAAAAATAGACATGTGTTATTTCAACATTCTTGTGGCAACAGGTGTGAGTGTAGGACTGCCATACACATGGCCTGGGTTCTAATACAGGATATTTCATACACTTTTACTGTTGTTCCATTTCCCATTATATTCACGATATTCACTCTCACTTTTAACACTTTAGATAATGGAGCTGATATGAATTATATGTTTGAGGGATGAGATACCATTATTGTGTTTTCAGATGTATGACTGAGGGTATACTGTGTACTATATTTCTGTAAGTATAATTCTGCTATCTGGTCTTGCATGGCCTTCACAGTTACCTAAAACACATACACAACTGGATCTATATCCAATAACCTTGTCAGGTGAAACACATATGTGTGTATCAGCTCAACGGGTCACCTGTGTTTATGTATGATTCGTGACTATGTCTAAGCATCACTTCTGTGGCAAAGATGGAAAATCAACCCTGTGGAAGAAAATGTTTTGTCTCTTATGCCTAAGTTTGAATCAAACAATGTAAAAATTGATTTTCTCAGGGTATAAAGGTAAAAACAAATGTGTCAGGTCATTACATTTATGCCTCTAGTGCATGTCTTCAGACCTAACTTACAGTTATCTTAAATTTCCAATATATATTTCCAGGCTACATCAGTAGACACCCCTAAAATTAAGCCCAAGTGTTAGATTAACCTTCCAATTTCAATTATTTAATTCCTCCCCACTTGGCACTGCTGCATCAGTTTCCATTGCTCTAGTTCAGCTGGTAGACATGGCTGGAGTTACAGGGGAAGGTGCCAGGTTTAGGGCACAGAGGTGGGTTGTCCAGGATATTTATTGGACTCCTGGTAAAGCACCACAGACAAAGGCTTCTGCAGGAGGGCTATTCTGGCTCCCTGTACAAGTCTGAGACATGGAATAATTTGGCACAGGCTGCATCCAGTACCATTGGTATCCAACACACTGGAGAGCAATATAGGCATCATTTTAATGACCTACACAGGAGAAAAAGGGATACTCTCAGCCATTGGTTGGAGGAACTTGAGACTGCAGACATCCCACAGCTGTGTTAGTATGACAATAAGAGAGTACTTGTAAGACTTAGAAAGCTAAATAAAGGCAAGACTGGAATGCATAATGCTCTTCTGTTCTTTTTTGTTCTTTCCTCAGCTGCCATTGAGCATGAGTTCAATCAGCAGGCTCATGTTGCTTGATTGGAGAGACTGAGGGAAGGAAGTGGTATGTATGCAGCAGAAGAGAAGTCTTACTGTAGCATTAAAGATTAAAGATAGCTTTTTTGGTCATTTATAGAGTTGTATCAGATTGACCATGCATATCCCAACTGTAAAAGCAAGCATGCATGGCTTAGTCTGTAGCATAAATCAGTTGTAAGAGCTTAATATTAGACTGTAGCTGGAGGTTGAGGGTTCAAATATACCACAATTCACAACTATTCAGTACTGTTATTTCTTCAGTAATATTTACATCAAATTAAAAACTCTATACCAGTGGCACAAATGCCCTGCTGTAAACTGTAATCTGTATAATTGGAACATGCATATGTGCAATATATGCACATTTCAAGGATTACTTTCAGCAATCTGTAGTATAGTGTGTATCTGTTAGGATATATACTTAAATGTAATACTTCGGATAAAAGAGTCATATTTGTATTAATATATTATATGTCACATATGATGGTACTAATTTTATCTCTTTTTTTCTTTCACCCCAACCCTTATCTCTCTTTTTTATTTTCTGTTATATGTTGTTAAAATGTCTCCATGTCATCCATGTGAACCACATCACTAAATGATCCATAGCACTGTTAGGTAGACCATCTCCAGTGGATTAGCCTACTCCCGCTCCATCAGCTCTAGCTCCAGTGCACATCTGGGAACCAACCTGACAGCACTGCCTCTGCTGCCCCTGTACTACATATGCCCACAGGTAGTACTGCCTCAGAAGCTGGTGAAGTGGTACCCTCTGGGAGCATTGGTATAGGTAGTGATTTCATCACCCGCAGGAAGTTCCTAAGGATGGTGCGTTGGGTTGTGCACTGCACCATTGGTGAACACCTACGCTGGATGGAGATGCTGTCCCTCATGGTCCATAGAAGGAGCAGATGTCAGGCAATCCAGCCACCAGAGGAGTAAGGAGACAGTGATGACAGTCCAATGGATGAGGACCTGATTCTTACTGTCTTCATGCTTGATGTTCCTGAGCCTGTGTTTTCCTCTCCCTCACCCCAGTTGTGGTGTCACCAACCTTTTGTGTCCATCACCATACCTGTCTCTTGTTTGTTTTGTATGTTTGCATTTGCTTCCTTACTACTCAACCTACCTGACCCAGACATACCTACATCCCTTACCCAGCAGTCCTCTCTTACTGAATTAAAAAAAATAAATTAATATATATATATATATATATATATATATATATATCTATATATATATATATATATATATATATATATATATATATATATATATATATATATATATACATGTATATATATATATATATTGTCCTGTAGATAGCTCTCCATTTTGCACATGTCTTCTTGACACACTTGATTCAGTCTAATCAAAAAAAAAAAATCATCTTGTACATAGTTCTCCATTTTGCACACTGTCTTTTTGACACACTTCATTCGATTGGTTATACAACATGATTGTGTTGTTGTCACCCCTCTTTGTGGAAGTGACAGCCCAAATTCAGTTGCTGTTCTGCTCATTTTTTCAGTTTACACTGTTAAAGAAATGGATAGCTATGATTTTTTCTTACCTCCCTTATGCACATTCCTATATTGCTTTCCCTTTGTTCTTCCCCATGCTTGCTCCCCTTTCACTACTTTCCTATCTACCCCATTTTAACACCTTTAATCTGGGCAAGAAATAGAATCACAAAACACACATAAGTAGCAGAAAAAGCTATGGATTGCTTCACTTTTTGGGCTCTATATTTTAGTAGAGTTTTGCATCTTGCACCAATGTGCAGTGACAGTGAGTGGCGGTACAATGCTGCAGTTACCTCTGTGTAATACCGCTTAACCCTGCTGCACTATGCCAACACATCGTAACACGTACTATAAAGAAGTAATGTCACTGCATTATCACTGTTTATTTAAAAGTCTAAAAGTATTGGATACACCTGGATTCAAACTTAATATCATCTGGGCTCAAAAGAAATGTGCCAATGAATTTACACCTGCTGCCACAGAGTCAGTAAAGCAGCAGGTGTGTTTTACAGACTCGGTACTAACACTCATTCTTTTTGCAGTGTGGCTTATGTTTGTACACTGCTTAACTACGTGCAAACATGGAAAGTATTGAAAATGTGTATCTCACATGTGCAAACACTTCATGTAACCATCTTGTAAACATGCTGCTCACCATGCAGTGGAAAAGTGAATATTATTATTTATTACTTATTTACTGTCCATTTCCTGTCTATGAAATGAAATTAGATGTGGAAACAACAAACTGAAGGCCCTGTCTAGTAGTGTCACATATTTACAGTACAGCCATGTGTTTCCTCCCCCAAGCACTGCAACCCTGGTGTCACAGTACTTTTTCCAAACAGATATCATCTACTCCTACAGAAATAAATATCAAATGTGTGATATGCAATACACATCAATCTGGTAACATGCAGAACTAGAACTATTGACCCATAAGCCTAAAAAACTGTATGTGCTATTCTATGGAAGAAATCAGCATGGACCTTATCCACAGGGACATAGGTGACCTTCAGCACACTTGACCCGATCCATCTTGGTTTTCTCAAGGATAGATCTTGCTTATTAAACCTAGTGGACTTCTTTGATACTAACCCCAAAGACTTGGATGAGGTATAACAGGACATACTACCTATGATGAGTTATCCAAGGCCTTTGACACTATCCCCCATTCAGGTATGAGAGAAAATCTCCCATCTGGGAATTAACCCATGCATTACTAGATGGATAGCCAACTGGATCACCAGCAGAACACACAGTGTCAAAGTTAGAGACTGCACTTCTACCACTAGACCACTTACCAGTGGAATACCACAATGATCTGTGCTGCACCCTCAACTGATTGGAAACTATTTCTATGAAGTCTAGGTAAAGGTGAATGGCCTGTGACTTATCAAGTTTGCAGATGGCTGTCAACTGGGTGCAGTCATATAGAGTCCCCCAACTACATTAACATGTTACAGAAAGGGCTGACACAGACAAATGATTGGTGCCAAACTCATGAACTGAACCTTAAAGCAAAAATGCCTCATTGCTGCCTTTGCAATGATGTACTCCTGCTAATTATGATATATATATATATATATATATATATATATATATATATATATATATATATATATATATATACCTAGCACCCATCTAAGCTCAAACACAGTGTTGTGAGACTTGGGAACACATTTTGATAGTAATGTACACTTCAGTCACTATGTATCCATAGTGCTGAGACACGCTTTCTACATTATGCACCTCATAAATAAGGCCATCACATCCATGACCAGGGAGGTCACAGCTCTGCTGTACTCTAGTTTTATCATACCACTAATTGCGTACAATGCTCCCTTCAGTCTGTACCTCACCAGACACCTGAAGCAACTGGAGAAAACACAGAAGTTTGTGTACAGGAGAATCAGGGGCCTCCAAAATATGACATACATGGAAATACTGAAAGACCTGCCACTGTACTCAGTATCATGCAGGCTGCTGAGAGGTGATCTATGCCTGGCCTACAGGGCAGTCTCATACTGCTGAACATCTGCAAATCAAATGGGACAAGAATAACTTCAACCTAACCTGTGACATAAAGCATGCTGGGGAGACACATATATCTCCCAGTGATTGCCCCTTCTCTGTAATAGGCTTCCACTGCATATGAAGCAGTACTTCTCAATGACCCTATTCAAGCACAACCTGTATAACTCCATGGCTGATTGTAAATTCACTCCTGGGGTGGCACCCATACCCCTCATGGACAGGGCCTGTTGGTGCTGATCACAAAATCACTCTGTTAACAACAACCATCTAACTAAGCTCAATAAGGGAACATGTATTTATACACAGCTAGGCTTATAAACACCATAGGACCATTAGGCTAACAACCTCCTATGAAGCTATGAACCTCTGCAGGTATCCCAGCATCTTCTCTTCAACATGCCCTGCTGATGTTCTCCACTATAAGCTGACCTGCAGTCTTATAAAAGTCAGATTTGTACTGTGGAACTTGTGTAAAGTACTGAGTCCTGTAGTCTGTGTACTTAGGTAGGAGTTTTGTTCTTACTGCCGCAACTGTGCATGTGTGAGTGTGTGTGTATGTGTGTGCGTGCTTGTGCGTGCATGTGTGCATGTGTGTGTGTGTGTGTGTGTGTGTGTGTGTGTGTGTGTGTGTGTGTGTGTGTGTCTAGCCAGCAGGCCAAATGTATGTACCTACAGTTACCCCTCCAATCCCATGGATTGACAGGATTTTGATACTTGCATATGCCTACACACCCATTTCATGCAGGCCTCCTAACATCTTCTCTCCAACATGCCCTGCTGATGTCATCCACTATAAGTTGACCTGCAGTCTTGTAAAAGTCAGACTTGTGGTGTGGCGCTTGCATAAAGTACTGAGTTCTGTAGTCTGTGTACTTAGGTAGGGATTCTGTTCTCACTGCAGTCAACTGTGTGTCTGTTTGTGCTCTTGCTTGACATTACAGAGAGCCTTTTACACCAGTATGTAGAACAATGTTATTACCATATTCCTCTCACCAGACACTACTAATGTCATCAGCTATAAAGTGTTATCTAAGACACTCCAAGTCAGACTTGGGCTGTGGTGCTTGCTTTAAATACAGAGGCCTGTAGTCTGTGTACTTAGGTAGGGGTTCTATTCTCAATGCAGTCAACTGCATGGGTGGGTAGGTATGTATGTTTGTGTGCTTTTGTATGACATTCCAGTGAGTCTTTTACACCAACATGTGGGACACTATAACCATACTCTCCTCAACAGACACTCATGATTTAATCAACTATATCTGATTTGTGGATATGCATTATTCCCACCAGGACAGTGTTAGAGACTGGCCTGGAAGCCAAGCAGAAGTTGCCTCATCCTATACAGCACAGATGACAGTGACATGGCTTTTACTCTATCCACATACATCATGGTATGGTTTGCAGAACCTGTGTTTTCTTGGTGAGAAACCCCTGTGGTCATTCCAGCTGCTGCATGTGTCTGGTGAGGTACATGCAAAAGAGAGCATTGCATTCTGTTAGTGTTCTGATGAGGTTTGGGTACAGTGCTGTCATATAATCCTAAGATCTGAATATGATGGCATGATTTATGATGTGCACAACATAGGCTTTCAATACTAGTGTGGGCACTTGGTGTTCGAAGTTCAGATTGCTATGTACATGTACTCCCAATGCTTGCATCACTGGGTTTCAGCATAGCAGGACTATTGTCAATGCTGTAATTAGCATGGAATTCCAATGTTCAGAAAGACAAAAAGACACATTTCTTCATTTATTTGTAGATTGTGTGGCTTTGTCTCCAATCATTTGTCTGGGTTAGCCCCTCATGTAATATGCTATTATCATGATTGGACTTAATGATTGCACCCAATATACAAGAATCAGCAGACTTGGTAAGCCAAAGGCCATATACTTTAGCCTGAACTGTCAAGAAATAGATTCCAAACAGTAAAGGGCCAAGTACAAATCCCTGGGGTATGCCACTGGTGACAGATTTACTGGTACAGGTTGATTCACCAAATTTCACAATACGTGTTCTGTCGGTGAGGCAATTGGTTACCCATCTAATGACCTAAGGGTTAATCCCCAGCTGGGAGAGTTTTTCAATGATACTTGTATAGGGGATTGTGTCAAAACCCTAGGCCAGATCAAGATAGGCAGTATGCACGGTCTTACCTTCATCCAGACCTAACATACAGAATCAATGGGCTGTGACAACATCACAGATCACCTGTGGTGTAACTCAGCACATATACCTTCCTGATATGGTTGAAAACACACTTCAATACACCCTCCACACAGGCTATGTTCCCAAAGAAGGGTGTAGATCAACATGGATCCATGTGAGCTGTGGGGGGCAGCACCTGATGCATGCATGTATAGACAATCCTGACTCTCAACTTTGAGGTAGACCAGCATGTCATCATGGACCTTTTCTAAATGGACACTAGTAATATCCTGGTTGTGTGCAACAGACTTGTGTGAGTTGTTAATGCTACATCATGTCTGTTACATCTGATAGATGTCCTCAAAGAGGTCATTGAGGGGAATGCATGATGACAGCACTGTCATCCTGTTGAACTTGACCAGGCCAAGGCATTTGACACAAAACCACACTGAGGTATTCAATCAACACTGACAGATGTGGTGACAACAGCTGTATCACCAAGTGGGTAGACCAGTGGATCACATACATGGCATTTACCTATGTTGATATATGTGAAGTGACCTATATCACAGGTTCGTACATCAGGGCCATTTGCTGGGCCCTTTCTTGTCCATTATTTAAGTGATGGACATCATGGATGACATACACATCCTTTCTCCAAACAGCTTCCTGAAGGATTAGAGATTATGGACAATCATTGACTCCAACTGTGTTATTAGTATAATACCTACAGTATCAACACACACCAAAGATTGCTGCCACAGCCATGACAACACCTGCAATGACACGAAAACATGGGGGTATTTGTTACATCAGGAAAACAAACACATATCCCAGGTATAATGTGGACATCACAACCTATAATCAGACCAATAGGTATGTGACCTTTGTCCTGGAGTAGATGGTAAGTGGAACATCCACCAGCATTTGAGCACAGTGCTGTATAAGTCTGTTTGTGCAGAATCATCTCTGATCACTCTAAATCACATATGTTATGACAGAGGCATGGGATTACTGCTGGTATTATTCTGATATTGCCCACGATTGTGGTTGCTTCTTTTAATTTTGTCCATGAGCCTTTACCTATATCCCAGTTGCTAGAGACCTCTGCTGAGATTACACTCATATTCAGGTAAATCAGTTTGCACAGCTTCACAGTATGCATCCTATGCCAGTTGTATGTTAGATCCATGATAGATGTCCTCTGCATTACTCATGTAAGGATGATTATCTCACAAAGCACAGACATCCTCCCCATTATGTCACCTTGTGTGACAAGGGGTGGAGTAGCAGTTCTATTCAAAGATGGACTTCATATCTCCACCCTACCATATAATCCAACCCAGGAAAGTAACACAGAAGTCCTCATCACCAAACTTCAAATCAACGCAAACAAATCTTTATACATTATCTGTATTTACCTACCACCCGGAAATAATATCACTACAATAGAGGCTATACTAAGCTGGGTGTCTTCAACTTACCCCCAAGAAACAATAATACTAGGTGACTTTACTATTGACTGGAAAGGTGCGAGCGCTGAAAATCCTACCTCTCATATTAACCTCCATGGCTTTAGCCAAACTATAACTTCTACAACCAGAATTAACAAACCAAATAAAAAAGAGAGCACCTTAGACTGGATACTTATAAATAGACAGAAACAATCTTCTAAGGTAGGAACACTGCCAGACAATGTAAGTGATCATATTTTGACCTACATCATAAGAGAAAAGAAGGATCTTCCCAACCTCCCCATCTTTAGGATAGCACGCTCTACCAAACACTTTAACTCAGAATTATTTCAAAATGAACTTAGTGTCTGTGACTGGAACCCTTTAAAAACCCTACCACTTGAAGAGGCTGTAAAGCATCTTAACTCTAAATTCTTATCTATCCTGGATAGGCATGCACCTAAACGGTCCATCAGAATGAAGTCTAACCCAGCCCCATGGCTTTCTAAAGAAACCAGACATCAAATTTTGCTTAAGAACAAAGCTTGGGCTAAGTGGAGAGCTAACAGAAATATCTCTGATCAACTAAGTTTTAGGCAGCTGAGAAATAGTACAAAAAAGGCAATACTTACAGATAAAAAGAACTACTACTGTAAACTGCATCAAACTCACCAAAATAATCCTCAGATGTTCTGGTCTAGTATCAATAAACTCCTTTCCCCAGGACACTCTCGAACACCCACCCCACTTGATGCCAATCCAAATACCCCCCCATCAAACTGCCAATACCTTTAATTCTTTCTTCACTGAGACCATACAACCACTAGCTAGTCAACTTATCCCAGACAACTCAAGCCTTCCCACCACCACACCAGGCACTCTACCTACATTCTAACTACAACCCATCTCTACTACTTGCATCTATAAATTCATTCAAAAACTCAAGCCTTGTACTCCTTCTGCCGACCAGCTACCATCACAATATCTCCAAAAAGCAGCCAAAGTAATTGCCTACCCTATATCCATCCTTATAAACAGGACAATTAAGGAGGGAACCATTCCAGATATTTGGAAAATCCCCCACATTATCCCCCTGCACAAAGGTGGTAACTCAAACGACTATTCTAACTATCGGCCAATAGCTCTCTTATTGCCCTTAGCAAAAATTATGGAAAAATGCATTCACCAACAACTTTTACATCATTTTTCTCAACATAACATAATAGCAAACTGCCAACATGGCTTTAGGCCATCACACAGTAACACAACTGCCCTTTTATCCTTTACAGATACCATCAATAGAAACCGCAATAAAACATCATCTCATCTACACTCTTTATTGACCTCTCAAAAGCTTTCGACATGGTAAACCACACCTTTCTAATCAATATTCTTGAATCCCTTGCCTTTGACTCTCAGGCTGTTAAATGGTTCAGATCCTACCTTAGCAACAGGCAACAGGCAGTTCTCTGGGAAAATCAAATTTCATCCTTTCTGCCAGTCACCCTCGGAATCCCTCAGGGCTCTATTCTTGGACCACTTCTTTTCTCATTATTTATCAATGACCTCCATGTAGTAATTCTTCAAGCCACCTGCATTCAATATGCAGATGATTCTATGCTAGTATGCTCAGCATACTCCCCATCAGAACTATATTCTCTTACTCAAAATGTTTTTAATATTGTAGAAACATGGTTTACAAAATGTTGCTTCCTTCTTAATGCCAAAAAAAAAAACAAGCTCCTTCTCTTTACTCCCACTACCAAGTCCTCCCCCATAGATTTCTCAGTCACTTCCAATAATGGCACTATTATATTCCCTGACTCTACCACTAAACTGTTAGGAATTACCATTGATAATAACTTTACATTTGATTGCTATATAAATAACACCATTAAAACAGTCAACAGAAAAATAGGCTCCTTATATAGAATCAAACCTTTCCTAACCCCAGCAGCCAGAACCAAGATTGCTCACTCCCATCTAATCTCAACTCTTCTGTACGCCTCACCTATTTATACTAACCTAAAGAAAAATAATCTTAACAAACTAGCAACTTCCTACAATAACATCGCCAGATTTGCCACTGGCAATCCCTTTAGAACCCACCACTGTCTGAATCTTTGGCAGCTAGACTGGCTTGAATTCCAAAACCATCTTATAATCTCCCAACTCACCATTCCCCACAAGATATTTTACCAACCCAACACCACCCCTATACTCTCCAATTTCTTAATCCCCTATAAAAATCTAAATTCCCTACATTCTTCTAGCAAACTCCTCGCTAGCATTACCAAGTCTAACAGGGCCGGTGACTCTCTGTTTACTAACACTGTGGGAAAAAACTGGAACCTGCTACCCAATGAACTAACTCTACTCTCTTCCTTGCCTCTCTTTAAACATAAACTCAAAAAAACACCTCAAAATGCACTGGTTATGCCCTTGTAGTAACCCAGACTAACCACCCACTTTCACCACTGTTTCTTCCTCTTCCAAATAAACTTCCAAACATTTTAAAGCTAATTCATGCAAGTAAGGCTATTACTGTTTGAACTCTAATCAACATACTGCTGAAATCTTTCTACTTTGATGAGAAAAATTCCTTATGAATTTTACTGTGCTACATTTTTATTGTTGCTTTGTCAAGTGTAAATATCTTTAGTATGTTATAATTACTTGTACTTTTTTTTAAATCCTTTCATTTACCATGTAACAACATTTTTAATTTTTCTGTCTTGTTTGAGCTTTTCTCCCCGGGCCTCTACTGAAAATGGAAATATATCCAACTAGACTAGCCCGGTTAACAAATGTAAAATAAATAAAAAAATAAAATAAAAATAATAAACAGTCACATAATGCACATTTTCACTGTGCAGTCCCTACCGTGCCATACTGATATGTGATTGGTGCTGCTACAACTATCTTCCATTGACATGCCCTAATCTGATGTACAATAGGTTGTTTTATCTGTCCTCTTTCCCTGTTTTCTTTCCTATAATTCATCTGTTTGTCCCTATTCAATACACACACTTCCAATGAGTGTTTGTTTTACATGGCATTGCATGTACCTTTACAGATCATTTACACAGCTTCAGTACAGAATGCCAGGAATGGGATTTCATAATACTCTGCCCTGTAGATACACTGTTCTATACTGTGTTTGGACCATATACTTAACATTCATACCCCTCAACTGTCCAGATTCAGATTTTCAGAGAATGTCCAGATGTGTTCCTTAACAAATTTGTGACTTTCTGCCATATCACTGGGATGATCTCAGGACTGATGTGACTCAATATTGTATACATTTGAGTTTTAGACTTCAAATCCTTCAGAACATGTATCTTAACACAAACTCCTGGTTATTCTAGCACATTTCTTTAGGGCAAATATGTCAAATATGTACATATTTCTCGGTCATTGTCCCCCAGTTATGTGATCTTTGTCCAAATGAAGTCCTGGTGATCATTGTGGCATTCCATGCAAAATCATGGACCATCAGAGCTCTGATTTACAGGAGTGCTATTTGTGTTTGCTTACACATTTTCCTGGCAATCAACACTGTTGCCAGCCATGAAACCTCACTCATTTACGTTTAACTGTGGTGCACGATATAAATATGCAATGAGCACTTCTGCTCACTGCACATCACCATACACACATGTGAGCGCTGTGCCTACATGGAGTTTATTGAATCCTTGGGAATATTTAGTTACTGTGAAAAGTAAACAATTGAAGCACCAGGTAATACTGACATTACTTGTGTGGGGAATAGACTGCCTCTCTCCTATTAAAACAATAGAAAGCATTGTCGAATGAATTGTATTGTCAAGTTATAATATGGCCAATTGATGTTCATGAAGTCACATTTTGTTGGTATGTAGGCAAGGTACTGTACAGCCAACAGTAGTGGCAGTGCAGAAAAATGGAGAGGAATATAATTATTGTGTTTATGATGGGATAGGAGTGTAACCATTTTACTTTAACATGCAATAATGTACTGGTATTCAGTGATAACTATTTTAGTATCAAGATCTCCCTTGAATGCAAACTACTATAACGGCAGAGGAGAAAATGATTCTTAGTTAGATTTGTTTGAAGCATACTGATTTTCATCACTTCCATACCAGTCCATCACTAAGTACTGTACTGGAATATAATAATTTTGTGTCGGATGGCATTAAGACTTATGGACATTGTTAGAACCCTTAGACTTTCTATTTATTTTTCTTGATTTATAAACCAGTCAGGCTGTTTAAACCAACATAAGCATGGCAATCTATATAAACTCCTTGTGAATGAAGTGAACAATTTACTCAACTTCAAAGGGTTCTTGCATCCATACGTTTCAATATACCATTACTCATTCCTTTCATATACTAGGTAGAATACAACAGGCAAGCAAATGTATGTTTATAATCACAGTGCAATAAAATGTATAAATACTTAAGAAATGCTATAACTAACATCTATTTTGTACCTTGCATCAATGATGAAATTGATAGAGCTGTCTTTATGATTTGATTACCAGTGTAATCCAATTTAAGGTTGAAATCCAAACTTCACAGAGCAGAAACAGGCTGAAAGAAACCACCACAGCATAAAACCAAAGGGTAATTTTATTTCGATAAGCATTTTCACAAACACTGTTGCTTCTTCAGATCTTAACACACCATAAAATACTCTTCATTTATTTTTTCCTCTTAAATCTAATTATCCAATGGGAATAATGTGCATCTCTATGTCACTAAGCAACACAACATCTCCCTGTTAACTACATAGTGACCAAATTGTAAAAGCAGCATGACTACACCCTAAGCTATATCTCAGATAACATATGCATATAAAGTATATATAAAATACATGAAAACACTTATGATAATCTATAAAAAATAAAATAAAATGAAATAGTATACCCAAAATGCATATAAAACAACTAAAAATACACAAAACTATATTATGTAAAGGTCCAATACAATCATCTTTTCAACCTTCATTCTTCTAAAGTGGGTTTAATTGAAATGTGGTAATTCAATCCTGGGATCGAATGTGCCCTCAACTTCAAAATCTATCTAAGTGTTGATTGTTTGGTTATGTTAACTATATCCCCTTTCCAGTCGTTCGACAGCACGACCTCTAAGACTAGAAACTTCATTCCCCATATTACTAATATGTTTGGCTATGGCACTATATTTCAAACCTCTGTGGGCAAAATATAGGTGATCCCGAACCTTTTCCCTCAACCGCCTGTTGGTCTTGCCGACATAAAATGATGGGCATTTTTCACATCTATCTAAATACACCAAATTCTTGGTGTTACAATCACCTCGGGCCTTCAACTTATACTCCTGCCCAGTAAATGGATGCATGAACATATCTGTTTCATCTGTGTATTCACAATACCTGCATTTTCCACATTTATGTGTCCCATAGCCACCCTCATTATCAACTGGACACTCAGTGATCTTCAAATAGCATAACCTATACTTAAGTAATTTGTTTATTCTTGTACCTATATTTAGGTTCATAGGTTCATAGGTTCATACTAGGCTATCTGCCCAAGGGCATTTATAAGCCTAGCCCATAGTTATTTGGCTTTCGCCACCCCTTTAGTTTGAATAAAACTATGCCTATTATTTTGCTGTGCCTCTGTCAAGCAGTGACACTGAAGTAATGCAACTAACCTGCTATCCTGGAGTCTGCATGTAATACACGCCAATGTTTCCAAAAAATATTTTTCAGCTGGTAATCATCTGAGGAAATAGGTCAACAAACTGCATTTCACTTGGCCTAACTCTCGGCAGGAGTATAACAAAAACATAACAAAAAGGTATATAGTTCTTGGCTGGATAATCAGTAATTCTCCTAGTCATTTGAAGATGGATAGTGTTTTGCCTTAATCCATCATTCTTCATTATTTTGCTTTTAGTGAAGCTAAATAAACTGTTGCAGAGGGTTTAATTGATTAGTGATTTACCTTTCTGTAATTTATTTTTGTTTGAGCCTATGTTCAACTGCACGGAATGTTGTAAAATTTCTTCCATGTTTTAAATTTTCTTTATCTGTTTTGTGTTTCATCTTTCTGAATGTGATCAATTAACTATGTGTTTTCATGTGTATTAGGATTGAAAGAGCTTACTTTAGAAGAATGACTCCACTGATTAAATAAGTGATAACTGAATGGGATGCTGCACAGGTTGGATTTAAAATGAATGGAACAGTAACATTCTGCTGAGGTAGCTGTAACTCTGATGGGAAAATATATCTCTATCGCTACCTTTATCCTGCATCTGCAGATTTCTTTTTGTCAATTAACATTGGTGGAAATCTAATAATTTGTTACTTGACTGGGTTAGGAAGATGGCAATACTAAATTGTTTTGATGAAATAGGTGTTCAGACTGCTGAGCAGTTTATTTAGTTCTTTATGGGCACAAGGTTATTACATTTACTTTATTTTACTTTTGGCTTTGCTTTGTATCTCATTATTCAGGATGAGTTACAACACTGGAGCTCTA
The DNA here is from genome assembly GCF_019279795.1 of Protopterus annectens. NCBI lineage: Eukaryota > Metazoa > Chordata > Ceratodontiformes > Protopteridae > Protopterus > Protopterus annectens. The sequence goes on along the minus strand of NC_056747.1, from coordinate 623,168,532 downwards.
ATTATCAGAGATTTTATTTGAGATGGTCATAGTATCACAAATAATTATATTTGGTGTATTTATATTCTAAGGCTTCTTTCTCCAACAATAACAAAAAAAATCTTATTAGGAGTGGCATATCCCCTGCAGAGAACATGGACTAGTCTTGTACATGGCTTAAGTGGTAACATAAGTAGCACAAATCAGGTGTATCACCTGTGTTGTTCCTTATTCTCTTTAGTTCTTCTCACTGATTTCCTGACTCAAGACACATAGGTTAGTAATAGGCTAATAGGCTAAGGTCATCCATCTGTCATTCATCCTAGAATAATTGCTTACCACATCTTGGCTTACTTTTTGTAATTGGTTTATTCTCCTTAAAAATCTGTCATTGTATATTCAGTATTAGTACAGACAACGCTCAATTAACTTTTCAAGAAATATGCTTGAGTTTAATATTTTGCCGAGATAGGTTGTCAGATTCTGTGTTTATTTTTTCTTAACCATAAAGTCAATAAATGAGTTAATTTGCTTTGTTTAAGCAGTCTGAGAAGTTGTTGAATTCAAAAACCTTAAGTGTCCACTTAGTCCAAAAGTATATTAAAACTATGAAGTAGAATTGCTTGAAAGAAATATTATACATACAGCAGTAAACAGATGAGTTTAGAAACCTTGAGAGGGCGTAAAACAGATAAAGATAAGAATTAAACACACAATGTTTTTTGGACTGTTGCATCCTTTGGAAGAGATGTTAAACCAAGGTCCCATATGCTTGAGATGGTGTTATCTCACGTGGATGTAAAAGATTCCATGACAACTATCAAAAGGAGTAGGGGTCCTTTATTTAACATAACATAAAACATTATTTATGTACTTACATATATACAAACTTTACACACTGACAGGCACATATGTACACATTTCTCTTACTATTTTTAATTTTTTTATAACATCCTCAGAATTATTCTTTCATAATTGACCCCCAACTCCTCCTTCCACAACAATAATGTGATTTTTCACAATATGTCCGCCAAAATTAATTTCCCAGTAAGCAAAATTTTATTCAGTCTTTCATTCCAAATAACCCATATTATTACATAAAATACATTCTTGTCTGATCTTCTCACATATTCTTTCTTCTTATTTTAATAATCAATCGCCTTTTTCCCATTTTCTATATGGGGTCGCTGTGCCAACTGTCGCCATCTTTCTCGATTCATTGACATTGTCCTACCTTCTTTGACAGTCATGCCTGACTTTCACAGGTCTTCTCTCACACAATCCATCTTTTGCTGGATGCCCTCATTTCCTTTTACTTTCCCCCTGTCTGTCCCAAATCTTCATCACCAGATTGTCTTCTGCTTTTCTGTAAATATGCCCAGACCACTGTAATTTGTTCTCTTTGACCTTCTCAGCAACTAGATCTACTTTGGCTTCTGCTCCTATGTCCTCATTGCTTTGTCTGTCCTACAGTGTGCATCCTACTACCCATCTCAGGCACTTCATCTCCATCACCTAAAGCTTTCTCATTTGCTCTGACTTTACTGCCCAGGTTTCTGTACCATACAGTAGTACTGGTCGCACCACTATCTTGTACACCTTATTTTTCAGCTTCTTTGGCATTCTTCTGCCATATAGTACACCTGACATATTGTGCTAGTTGACTACAGTTCCTCTGATTCTAGCTTTGACTTTCTCATTCAGACTTCCATTCTCCTCAACCATGTCTCCCTTTACTTGAAGTTGTTAACATGTTCCAGTATTTTCCATTCTGTCTCAGTTTTCAGCTTCTTCTGATTTCCCCATTTGCTGCCATTACAACTGTCTTATCTGTACTGATGGGATGAACTGAGTCAACCCATGTGTCTTTCATTTTTCATTCCTCTGCCTGTGATGCCACATCATCTGCTGCATACAGCAGCTTTGTTGATCTGTTCTCTATGACCTGTTTCCTGATGTAGCCAATCAGCAGTATCAACAGCAGTAGGCTCAGTGCTGAACCTTCTTGCACACTCACTCCCACTGGAACCCCTCTGTGAGACTAAACCCTGCTCATACTTGAGTCATTGGGTCCTTGTACATTGCCTGCACTAATTCTACTAGTGTTTTTGGGACTTCAAGCCACCACAGTACTGCCCAGATCAGCTTCATGGGACCTTGTCATATGCTTTCTCCAAGTCTAGGATTGACCAGTTGGACACTCTCCTCATCTCTAACTTCTTCTCAAGCATCTGTCTCGCTGCAAACATCGGGTCAGTTGTGCTGCATCCTGATCTGAATCTGAAATGCTCATTTAGCATCTTACATTCTACTACTGTGCATACCCATTGATCAATCAGCCTCTCCAGAACTTTCATGCAGTGTGATACCTCTGTACTGCCCACAGTTGTGGATGTCCCCTTTGTTCTTGTATACTGGCATGAGTATGCTTATTCTCCATTGATCTGGAATACACCTTTCTCTCTACACTGCTATGAATACCCTCAGGAGCCATTTCTACCCTATCTCACCCAGCATCTTTATCATATCTGCTGTGACCTCATCTGAGCCTGCTGCTTTCTCTGACTTCATTTTCCTTAGTGCTGTTCTTACTTCTTCTAGGGTGGGATGCTTTTCTTCACTCATCATAGGCTGCTTCTGGGGCAGTACAGCTTCTGTGAGGTTTTCTTCATTCAGAAACTGCTGGAAATACTACTTCCATCTGCCTTTGATGTTCTATGGATTGGTGAGCAAGTTGTTGCTAACATCCCTTATGAAGGGTATCTGACTATCTTCGTTTTCTTTCTGTCTTTGCTTTGCAACCTAGTATAGTTTCTTTGTGGCACTTACTGAGTCACTTTCCAGAAGTTGGTAGAGCGCCTCTGATGCCCTTTTCTTTGCTATTGCAACTATTGGGCAGTAAAGTCAGAACAGTTGAAGAAGCTAGAAGTGATGGAAATGAAGTGCCTGAAAAGGGTGGTAGAATGCACACTGTGGGACAGATGAAGAAATGAGGACATAAGAGTGGAAGCCAAAGTAGCTCCAATTGCAGAAAAGATCAAAGACAACAGATTACAGTGGTTTGGACACATGTCCAGAAATTTAGAAGACAATCTGGTAAGGAAGATTTAGGACAGATAGGAGAAGGTAAGAGGAAGCAAGGATGTCCAGCAAAGAGGTGGGTGGACTGTGTGAAAGAAGATCTGCGACAGTCAGGCATGAGTGTTGAAAGAAGGCAGGAATGTGGTACTGACTCGAGAGATGACAGTTAACATGATACCCCAACCCCAACCCCATGTAGAAAATGCGAAAAAGGGGGCTGATGATGATAATGATGATGGTGATGATGAGGTGCATTTGGATAGAACTGAACATCTGAACTTGATTAAAGGGGGAGGCCAGGAAGGTTACTTAACTGAATACCACTGGAGAGGAAGAGGGAGTTATGATATTAGGGTTCCTACTACATTATCAAAGGTAGACCAATGAAACAAAGAACAGCAAACCAACGACAATTAATCCACAACGGGAGTCCACTTTCCAAAAAAAGGGTTTTTTGGAAAGTGGACTCCCGTTGTGGATTAATTGACATTATCAAAGGTCTGAAATTTCGAACACCATAAGGTCGAACCCTCGTGTTCGAAGTTTTAGAACTTCGATGATGGTAAAAAAAAAAAAATAAAAACAAAAAACAAAGAATAAAGTATTTCAAGCTCCCCTGCGCCCCCAAGTCTTTAAATATACCAAGTTCGAGATCGCACTACAGTGTGGTAAAGGGAAATCTTCCCTTTCCACACTGTATTGCAGTCTTGGAGTTGGTATATTTAAAGAGTGGGGTGTGTGTGGGGTTGCAGGGGGAATTCTTGAAACTTCGAACATCGGAGTTCGATGTTCTCAGGTTCAAAGTTTCAAGGATTCGACAATGTAACAGGAACCCATGATATTACTAGCGAAAGGGATTCCTTTAGTAATAGAGGAGGAAAACAAGAATGCACATGGAAGGATCTTGTCAGTGAGGATCATTTGGTTTGGAATTAGAATTACCTTTATCTGTATGTATGCATGTATGTATGTATGTATGTATGTAGGTGTGTGTGTATGTATGTAAGCATGTTCCACCCAAGACTACAGTTCTAGAGCTGAAAATAATTCTAAGGGTAATACATTTTAAGCAAGGGATCCTGGTTACTGGGGGACTGGTTTATTGCAGCCAACATTTTTCTAGTGTTTCATGTGAGGTTTTATATTACCCCACACCCCTTTACTTTATTATTCTTACTCCAAGGTTGTTATACATTACAAAAAGACTGATCAGCGACAGGCAATAAAATGCCTGTCTTGCTGTTTCTCAGCATACCTATGAGATCAGAGTGAAAAGTATAAACCACAGTATGAAAAGTAATACATGACTTCTTTGTGAAGCAGTGAAGCATATAATGGCAAATGAGCAACTGCAACCTCGAGCTACTGTTGTTGACTAATAATGATATGAGTTCCTACAATACAAGCAACTTGCTGTAAACCTTATTTAGACTGAATACAGCTCACGTTAATTACATATTCGAAAAGTTGAAAACCATTAGTTTGTAAAAAAGGGATTCCTTTAGTAATAGAGAAGGAAAACAAGAATGCACATGGAAGGAACTTGTCAGTGAGGATCATTTGAAAGAATTCTGGTTTAAAAGCCTGCATTTCCACTTGTTTCCCACCTTTCCTGTAACTAGTCTAGTCCAGATACAGATTTGCTGTATCCAGGACTGTTTGCTAGCTTCTGAGCCCCCCCAAGCCTTTCTGTGTTGGAGGGAAGCCTTCTAGCTTATCATTGGGAGTGGTAAGCACTAGGTAGCCTATCTACCACAAGAGAAGTGGTTTCTGGCTCAGAAATTGTTTATTGGCCATTTGGGCAGTTTTTCCATCCCTTTCAACTTTTTGATTTAAAAGCGCACATTTGCGTGGGTTTATGCTTGTTTAAGCTCTGCCTAGCGGCACCGAGCTGAGTTAAACTATTACTGGTGCCAGAAAGTCTGCTCTTCATTTGTTCCCTTGAGTCTTGCTAGTTCTTTCTCTCTTGCACTTCAAATAGCTTAATTGCTTTGCACTTCAACAGGTTTTATAGCAATTATTGTAGCACACCTAAGTGCCATCAGCACTAGTTGTTCTTCATGGAAATAGCTCCAGTACTTAGTAGTTATGACCACGCCTCCTGGCATGATTAAAGGGCAGTTCTCCGTGCTTTCTTCTGTTAACCTGGTGCATTTGGGCATTCTAAGGCAGTGTAGCAACTACCTCATGTACACAGACAGCCCTCTCCTCTTACCTCCCAACACTCAGACGTGTGAGAGATACACTTATATCACCAAATTGGAAGCTACACACTCTCCAGCCAAGACCGGACTAGCTGGTCAAGAGGAGAAGGTCAACACCTGCACCACACCACATGGAACAGATAGCCCTCCAGAACACCCACCATCACATCTCTCACATAAAAACACAAACCACACACTCACCTTTGTGGAGGTTCTCAATAGAAGTTTGCCCAAACAGCAGAGACCTTCAAGACAAAATGCACTCGACCACAACAACAAAGCACAAACCACAGGACACATAGTTCACCTCCATAGTGTGCCCTCCAAACTAAGCCCCAAAGGCTAAACACTTTGCCCAATACACTAATCATAGGTGACTCAATAGTGAGGCACACAGATGTCCCACTCATTAGGTTGAATAAGAAGAAGGTAACAGTCAGCTGTCTATCAGATGCCAGAATCTGACACATACACACACTCAGGTCACTCCACAACAAGTATAAGTATGACTCTGTCATTGTCCATGTGGGTGTGAATGACCTGAGATGCACCTCCCTGGACTACATGAAAAGAGACATGGTGGAGCTCTCTGATTATGTGGCCTAGGCGGGTGTGACCCTAGCCCTGAGCAGTATCCTACTGTCACCCAGAATGATACCGCAGTACAAACAAAAAATGATGGATTTCAACAATTGGCTAAGTTTCTGGTGTCATTCTAAGTGGATCCAGTATCTGTCTGCTTGGGACGACATGATTGACAGACCTCGATGCTTTGCCAGAGATAGCTGCATCTATCACCCCTGGGTTTCCGGGTACTGGCTAAGACTGTTGCCACCCTATAGTCTAAATCTCAAGATGCACTTGCTCGAAGCACTCCTCAAAATGGAGAACATCAAAATTTGTGCTGTAACAGAGACCTGGTTTAAAGATGCAGAAAGCACCCGTGCGCTACCAGGCTATAACTCATTCCACACCTTTTGGCCACAAAACATGGACTGTAGCTCCAAAGGCAGTGGTGTCTCCATATTCATAAAGGATATGCACACCTAGTAGCCCAGCATAACGCATTTGAGATACCTCAGGCACAACTAACATTGGGTAAGATGGCGATCCAGGTCATAGCCTGCTATAGGTCCCCAGCCATGTTCCTAGACTCTCACTCCATGTTCCTAAGCACCCTAGAATCTCTAAAGGTCCAACCCAACACTCTCATACTAGGAGCCTTCAACTATTCTTCCATCAACTGGGAGAACTACTTGAGCACTAATACACTGGCCCAGCGCTTCCTGGAATTCATCAGTTCCAATGCCCTGGACCAGCTCATTCTGACCCCCACTAGAGGAAGCAACATCTTTGACCTGGTTATTACTAATATGAGTGACCATTGCTCTACATCAGTAGTCAATTCCTACCTGAGCAGATCTGACCATAAACTAATAACCATGGAAATTCACATCTCACCCACACCCCCCGCAAAGGTAACTACCTTGAAAAACTTCTCCAAATCTGACTTTGAGCTCCTAAAAACAGAGGTGACTAACTTCACGACACCCATGCCAATTAAAAATAGCTGCATGACTGCCAAATCATACACCAATGCACTGTATGAACATGTACATAAATGCATGGAACTAGCCATACCCAACAGAACCAAGACGTTCTCCTCCAGAAAAAAGGAAGCCAGTCTGGTGGTCCCCTACCATTAATAAACTCTACAACAGAAGGAAGAAACTGTTGCAGAAAAAGGTGAAGTCCCAAGACTGTAAAAACTCCCTTATTAGCCTCAACAAAAAGTTGAGATCCCTCATCAAATCCTCTAAAGCCAGCTATGAAGGCAGAATTGCAGCAGACACTAAAAACAATCACAAATACTTCTATAGTTATATCAGGAACCTCCATGGCAATACCTAGATTTGCTCTGAGTTACTGCACAATGGTATCTCCTGTACTGAGCCAACAGATAATGCCAACATACTGGCTGACAGATTCAGTGCCAACTTTACCCCCCCAAAGGACCAATCACAATACCTGAAGAATGCCAGGCACCCAGCATTACAGCCGCACAGGTTAAAACTGCATTGTCCAAGGCCAAGAATACAGTTTCCATGGGACCCGATAATATCCCTGGCTGTGTTCTACATGACCTAGAAAGCAAACTGGCACCACATATGTGTGCCCTGTTCAGTCACAGCCTCACCTCAGGCTTCATCCCTACCAAATGGCACACTGCTACAGTCATCCCTCTCCATAAAGGGGGAGCAAGTACAGACCCTGGGAATGATCGCCCCATTAGCCTGACGAGTCTGATATGTAAAGCTATGGAGTGCATCATCATGGATCTGATTGACAAAGATACAGGAAATCTCCAAACTCTAGACTGCATGCAATTTGGCTTTGTGAAAGGAAGCTCATGCCTGCTCAACCTGGTTGACTTCTTTGAGTCAGTCACCCAGGGCTGTGGATGAAGGTAAGGCAGTGCATACAGCCTACCTCAATCTGGTCAAGGCCTTTGATACCATTCCTCACTTGGGAATTATTGATAAATTCACCAAACTAGGCATCAACCCCTGTATCACTAGGTGGGCTGCAAATTGGCTCACAGATAGAGCACCCAGTGTGAAAGCAGTAGACTTCAAGTCAGACTGCTGACCAGTCATGAGTGGAGTCCCACAGGGATTAGTCCTGGGTCCTCTCCTGTTCAGCATCTACTTCTCAGAAGTCCAGGCCAACACAAAGAGACTCTGACTGACCAAGTTCACAGACAACTGCAAGCTGGGAGCCATTATTAACTCCTCAAGTGATGCAGACATCCTACAGAAAGGCCTCACTGAGAACAATGACTGGTGTGAAACTCAGTTTCCACTAATTACCACATTGATGGGAGCCCAATGAACACTGAAAGCGTTATAAGAGATATGGGGACGCAGGTTGACAGCAACCTCAACTTTGACCACCACATTGCCACTGTGGTCAGAAAGTCCTATGTGCTACATCTCATTGCCAAGGGTTTTGCATCCAGGAAGAAAGAGGTCATCATCTCTCTCTACTCTTCCCTCATTAGACCAATCATGGAGTATAATGCCCCATTTGGCATGTACCTCACTAGAAACCTGCAACAGCTGGAGAGGCCACAGAAGTACCTCACAAAGAGGATCCTAGGCATTAAATACATGTCCTACACAGACTCAAAAGACTCCCGCTATTCTCTGTCTCGTATCGCCTACTTCGAGGCGATATTTGCTTGACTTACAAAGCCATGTCTGACCCAGCTCTGTTAAAAATGCTACATCTAAAGAAATAACAATCCCTTCACACCACACACTCCAGAGACCTCAACCTCATTACCACAATTAACAGAACATGGTGGAGGGACAGGTTCCTCACCCAGAGACTGCCCATGCTCTAGAATAGACTTCCCATACATGTCAAGCAGAGCACCTCGCTGTCCCTCTTCAAGAGAAATCTTGATGAGTGGATGTGTAATAGAAAGTTCACCCCGGGGATCACTCCAGTCACTCTACTTGATAGAGGCACTGGGAACTAACGTTGGGTGGCATGATGCCAGGGCACTTCTATTGACTAGGCTTGTAAAGGCTCCAGAGCCATTAGCCTAGTACACACCTATGAACCTATGAAGTAACCCCTCAAAATGTATGTCTAACTTATAGTCATATTGTGCTTCCATTTTGTTTTTATGTTGACTTGCACATATACAAGGCTTTACAGTTGGCGTGCTGATTCTTAAGCAGAATAGTAAGTCTCATTACTTTCTGTGAAAAGATACATGCATATACACAGTTAAAAAGAGCTAGTGATAAGTTAGCAGCAGGAAGTTGCTGACTGAAGCAGTGCCTCAAAAATCAGCAGGGCAGGTTTAGTGCTGTCTGTTAACATAATCATTGATTGACTTAAAACAAAGACAGTACAGCTCTTTGCAGTATTTGCTGTAGTTAAATATTTATACAGGAGTTCACAAAATATATTTTAAGTCTTTGCTGAGAGATAAAATTGCAATTGCTTTAGAACTTCCTAATTGCAAAAGAATATGCTGATAATGCTTAGTAAAAAGTGCCTTCTTAAAGAAATAACAAATAGAGCTGGCATAAGCTGGAGTAAAGATCAACAAATTCAGATGAAATCATTAAATTATTAGTTGTAAATGCATGCTAAAGAACTGAAGCCATAAATAAAGCACAAAAAGATTTGTTTCCTTAATTTACACAAAGGTGAAATTGAGCTTTTGAAGTATAAATTCTGGCGCGATCAGATTTCTAAGCAATAATGCCTGACAAGGTGTTTGTTAAAGTGTAATTAATGCCCACCCACCCCTGGAAGGGTGTTAATTACACATTAACACACACCCTGGAAGGTATTATTGCACTTAGAGAATGGGATCTCTGTAAAATGATTGTGTTTTATTTACTTATTTATTTTTTTAGTACTATATTATTTTTTTTATATATTTTTATGTAAAATAATTCCTCAGCCTAATGTTTCAAACTTTGCTGTAGTATATGTTAATGGTGTTGGAGGAAGTATTTTACATCCAAAATGTAACACCTTAAAAATGTCCAGGTATTTATTTTTTTGTTCCTTTCTCCTAAAATGTTTGGTTTGTTGCCATTTATTACACATTGATATCTCTAAATAATGACATAGATTTGAGTTTCTGACTTTCATTTCATTTAGAAAATTCATTCTAACATAAATCCTTGTATAAGAACAATAATTAAAATCTGTTCTTATTTTTGAGCCTTTGTTCTCCATTTATTTTATTTATCCATATTTCTTTAGCTGAAAGGTTGAGGGGTATATAGACCTCTTTACTACTATTGCCAGTGGTTGATCTGTTGCATGCAGGCACACATACACGCACCTCTGCTTCAGAAAATGCAAGCTGACACAAATAACAGCATCATGTAAAATATATATTGTTATTTTGAGCCTTTGTCCCCCATTTTTTATGTTTATATTGAGGCAAGAGGTTGCAGGAAGTGTCGGTGGCAATCTAAAGAAAAAATGCATAGCACATATGTGCAGCCTCTGGAGCTGCTGGGTGGGCACCCTGGAGTTAACACCCCTGTATGTTAAGAATGATATGTGTGTGTGTGTGTGTGTGTGTGTGTGTGTGTGTGTGTGTGTGTGTGTGTGTGTGTGTGTGTGTGTGTGTGTGTGTACACATGTGATAATAAACTGTGTCACTAAATGTCCATTATATATCTAGGGACACAGCAAGAACACCAGTACATATAGCATCTCCCAGAGTTGTCCATGTAGGGCAATGGACACCTGGAAAAATAATAACCTCTACTTCCTTCAAAGGAGTAATCAGTGGTCTCCCAGCAACAGTGTCCCTTACCTACTGATGTGCATGGCCGTACATGTCCATACCATGTGAGAAGCAAGCTCAATGCCCCCATTACAGAATATTTGTGTGTAAAATGGTATACTGTCACATTCATTCTATATTCTGATAACCACCTCCACAACCCAGGGTAAACAGACCATGCTGCCTCAGTGTATGAGAGGTCATTCTCCCTGGGTATCAAGTTTCATGCAATTCCAAGAATCAGATACAGACATCCATTTATATAATCCACAGTGCTCATTTGGGATAACGGTTATTAATAGCCTTGTGTTGCCCCTAAATACAAGCCGTATGTAGAAGTAAACAGCTGTACACGATGCTTTCTGTAGGTGACTCACTGCAAAGTTATATGCTAAATACCACAGTAACACTGAATAGGAAAAGGAAATGTTCTCACAGTTGCTAAAATGTGTTGAACATCACATTATACCAAAAGCAGCAAATAATATAGAACCTCTTAACTGCTGTTGCTGCCAGGTTTTGCTCTCACTCTTCACTCTCTGTCACACACACACACACACACACACATACACACTCTTTGGGTTTCATGCACGCATTCACTCACACACGCAGACAGAAACATAAATACACTCATTCACATACATGCACACGTACGCTTTTTCTGTTTATTTAAATTTTTTTACACTCGCTATCAAGAAAACTCGCTGCTTAGCGAATGTAAAATAATGTCTCGATTGATCTCTTTCACTCACGTGCATGCATACGCTTACAATTTTTTCACATTTTACATTCGCTAAATAGCAGAAGTGCAGCTTAGCGAGCATAAAATGTTATGTTTTTTCTGTCTGAGCTCCACGACAGCTTGATATGCTTCTGTGAAGCGGCAGACTCATTTTTCAGTGGGCATTACTTCTACATTAATGCCCTGCTGGAGAATGTTCATTCTCCAGTCAGGGTGCTGATGTACAGTTTGCCCATTCTCTAAAAAAGATTAACATAACTTGTGGGGCCCATAAACTGCAAAAATTCTTTGTTTATATTTCTTTTGCTTATTTGACACATTTCAAAGGATTATGCATGATTTTAAACCAGTGCCAGAAATAAGATGTTTAAATGTGACTACACTTTGTACCTCATTGTAATTATATTCTGAAAACAGATGACAGGATTTATATATTGCTTTATGTATAGCAAAGATCAGTGCTGAGGACTACATGGTATTTCAATTTCTTTCATAACTGTTGTTTCCTAGGCATGTTCCCAAAGGACATGTCTGCAAGCAAAGACGTAATGCTTGTCAGTGCTTAGCTTTGAACATAGTGGCAGCATGGCATTCCAAGAAATCTGTGTGACTGGAATTTTGCTGTGTACTAGGAAGCTATGTTTATGAATCCTCTGAGAACTCTAAAGAAAAACATCTCACAACTGAAATATACAAGTTTCTTCTCCTTAGGAAAAAGCATGTTAAAACTGTTATCTTACTTCACATCTGAAACCACCAAATTGCAATATGAGCCCCCACCCCATCTTTACTCCCATTTTGGTAATTTTGCATTTGGCAGTTTAGTCCCTGCTGCTTCTGGTCTTTGAAATAGGTGACTGAGAGGTTTAGTGATTTATGAATGCAAACAGAAAAGGAATACAAAGTACAATTCAAATGTCACATAAGTTGAAGAGCACCTAGATAAGCTAGGAACTGTCAGACATATAGGGGTGATCACACAATGAGCACAATATACTTTACATACCAAAGTAAGTTTGATGGCATGGTATATTATACCCTTTGTAGTCTTCATAAAAATACTGTTAATATCTCCATTGACTGCACTGTTGTCGAAAATGGGAATTTGAAAATGGTAATGTCGAACACCAAAAGCCAACCTAGGAATGAGTTTTAACATGGGTCGAGATAGGGGAGAGGTTTGTAGTTCGGCAATAACAGTATCACCTAACTCAACCCATGTTAAAACCATTTCTAGGTTGGCTTTTGGTGTTTGACATTACCGTTTTAGAATTTCCGTGTTTGACAACAGTGCAGTCGACGGAGTTCGATTCGAACATATGATAGTAAACCATATATATATATATATATATATATATATATATATATATATATACACACACACACACACACACATATATGTATATATTATATATATATATATATAGAGAGAGAGAGAGAGAGAGACAGCAATTAACAAAAAAAAAAATCACAATCCTTCTAAATATATAATTCTTCATTATACCAGTAATAGCTTTTCAAAAGATGAGATCTCAGTGTCAAATTGCATGTGAAAAACTCTAAACAATCCTTTTTTTTTTTCTTTTTTACAGTACTTTAATCCATCATTCAGATTATTTGTTCATTTTTACCCACATCTTTATGGTATGCACTAGATGTCCACTGTTAACTGTTAATGTGCATTCAATAATGTGACTTGCTTAAATAGTTTAGTGCTGTCAAAAAGACACTAAAGAAGCAGAAAACTCAAAACAGCATTTGACTACATTTTTATATTGCTTTTATTGATGGGACAGTTACATGGGTGTGACATTTGTATCTTGGAAACAACCAACATTCTTTGTCCACTAACGTTCATGTGTCCATTCTTAACTTTTACAGTTAAACAGCTGTTACTCAAATAACCCATATTTTAACTTCATCACATTGTTAATAAGGTAATATTAGTGAAGCTGTTTACTTCCTCTTGCAGAGTGGTATTGTAGAAAGATGTCATATCTTTCTCTTGCTAGTTACAAAAAAAGCAAAATTAAAAAGGTTGCACTTTTCTGTCCTGCCCCTACCTCCACATAATCAGGTCTAAGTTTAATCATTGAAGGTTCACTTCCACGAACCTCCTGTCATCAAAAACAAAACGGCAAATGTTTATTTCATCAAAAGTTTACTTCAACGAATGTGTTACACATGGAACGTAGCTAGTTGGCCAACATTTCCTTGTAACACACACTCAAGTATTTCAAACCCACCCAGGTGGGGGGGCTGTACCCCTCACACCCCCTCTAACTACATGTACCAACTCTGAGACCACACTACAATGGGGAAAAGGGCATGGAAGTAGTTTGTCAACATCAGGAGATGTGCCCTTTTCCCCACTGCAGTGCGATGTCTGAGTTGGTATATATAGTTAGGGAGGATGTGGGGATGCAGCCCCCCACCTTGGTGAGTTTGAAATACTGTGGTCTGTGTTACGAGAAAATGTTGGCCAACTAGCCACATTCTCTGTGTAACACATTCACTAAAGTGAACATTTGATGCACTGAACATTCTGTGTTTTGTGTTCGATAAGAGGTTCAACGAACTGAATCTTTGATGATTAAACAGACCCCAAATACTCCATAATGGTATTTTTAATAATGTAAAAATAAGGTGAAAATCATGTTTCCTACATTTGCTATTAGATAATGTGTCTTCCTGCAAATGCATACAATTACTTTTTGGATTATTCCCCCCACCTACCAACCATCATCCCTCCTGAAATTGATCATATTATTTATTCCCCTGTGGGGTGACAGAAAATTGTGAGAGGACATCACTGAGGCAGCTGTCATGTGGCTGACATACACACACATATATAAAAGGGTCTGTAATGCTTTTCTTTGTTGGCATTTATGTCCCTGCAAAGCACCTCGAAAGCTATCAAGCAAAGTGGCATGACAGAGCCAAGCTTGTGTCTACAGCCCATACACTGCTCACCATGTATCTCTTCTTCAGTAGATCCTGACATTACAGTGGATTGTCTTCCTCTCTCCATCCAGGATAGGCAAGCTGACATTATCTACTCGCTCCTTTCCTTCCTCCCACACGCTCTAATACTCAGGCTACTAATTAATCTCATGTTCTCTGGGACATAGTCAAAGCTGTTCTTTCTGCGTCTTTGAGCCAGGCTAAATACATGTAATTATGTGGTTCATTTCAGTATCAATCTTCTGATAGCAAATAGTATAAATGGAAATTTTCTTTTATTGTTTCATATGCCCAACTCCATCAAGTGACAGTCTGCTGATGCATGAGAGGTATATCAGTCCTTCATGCAAATCGCAAACTGGAACACCAAGGTACTATTCCAGAACAAAACATTTAAAGTACAATGCAACACTTAAAAATTCTAGCCATACTGTTTATCCAGAATGCATCAGCAAATCACCTGAAGGCTACATGCAAAGTATTGCTTCTTGGCGGTCATATGACTTTGACTGGAGTGGAGTTACTTCCTATTACTTTCATTCAAGGAGTTAATTTCTTCAATTTACTGGATGAAATTGTTAAAACTGTTAATGATCTGTGGTGGTAAACCATTTTAGATTTTTGTTCCTCAGAATTCTGATTCCTTTACCAGATTATTTAATATGATGTTTGACATTTATAAGCTTTTTTTCTAAAATAAAATGTCTCCTGCTTTACTGATGTAAGAACTTTTACTTAAAGGTCTGAATTCTGGAAATCCATACACCTTTTGCAAGCTCTTGCACTAGGTTTTGGCAGAGCTTAATTGAGTGCATTGAGGATACTGACTCATGAGTCAACCTCTGCATAGCTGTTTACACCAAGATTATGATAATATTATGAAAAATACCCTTAGCTGCATACAACATGAAGGTATGCAGTGTAAGAATATACCCACTGTTGTCAGAGTGTAGTGATGCACATCTTAAAATATCAGAGAATAGGATGCCCACCAGGTCTGTGCTAACACTGTAGTCAGCCAATATGTTTATCCTTTACTCCCACTGAGCACATGTGGCAACCACCCATATCCATCTATCCCATCAATGATCAGAGATACTCCCTGTAAAAGTATCTGCAAGCACTGCACCTATGAGGAAAAAATACAGGCAGTTAGAAAAACAAGAAAAATAAATGATCAGCAAAGCAAGGCATCCCAGGGTCAGTACAGATTTTATTATTCCTTGACTAGCTAATTTGGCTGATTGACTGACTGATGTCACTGACAAAATACACCAGTGAGTACAAGACTTTTATACAGTTCTTGACAAATGCAGTCCTGCCTCTTTAGATAAACACTGTGTCCTAAGTTGGTCATGCAATGTGTCCTAAGTTGGTCATGCAACTGTTTTAAAAGTTGTTTTACAAGTTTTCCTTTTTTGTAACAAGTACAGAGTAATAATTTCTTGCTTCAGCTTGCTTTGTCATCATATGTTCTTACTGCTTAATTGTCTTATCATAAGATTTCTAATGAGAAAGAGTATTTATTATTGTTACAGCTACACATTATACCAAAAGCAGCAAATAATATAGAACCTCTTAACTGCTGTTGCTGCCAGGTTTTGCTCTCACTCTTCACTCTCTGTCACACACACACACACACACACACACACATACACACTCTTTGGGTTTCATGCATGCATTCACTCACACACGCAGACAGAAACATAAATACACTCATTCACATACATGCACACGTACGCTTTTTCTGTTTATTTAAATTTTTTTACACTCGCTATCAAGAAAACTCGCTGCTTAGCGAATGTAAAATAATGTCTCGATTGATCTCTTTCACTCACGTGCATGCATACGCTTACAATTTTTTCACATTTTACATTCGCTAAATAGCAGAAGTGCAGCTTAGCGAGCATAAAATGTTATGTTTTTTCTGTCTGAGCTCCACGACAGCTTGATATGCTTCTGTGAAGCGGCAGACTCATTTTTCAGTGGGCATTACTTCTACATTAATGCCCTGCTGGAGAATGTTCATTCTCCAGTCAGGGTGCTGATGTACAGTTTGCCCATTCTCTAAAAAGATTAACATAACTTGTGGGGCCCATAAACTGCAAAAATTCTTTGTTTATATTTCTTTTGCTTATTTGACACATTTCAAAGGATTATGCATGATTTTAAACCAGTGCCAGAAATAAGATGTTTAAATGTGACTACACTTTGTACCTCATTGTAATTATATTCTGAAAACAGATGACAGGATTTATATATTGCTTTATGTATAGCAAAGATCAGTGCTGAGGACTACATGGTATTTCAATTTCTTTCATAACTGTTGTTTCCTAGGCATGTTCCCAAAGGACATGTCTGCAAGCAAAGACGTAATGCTTGTCAGTGCTTAGCTTTGAACATAGTGGCAGCATGGCATTCCAAGAAATCTGTGTGACTGGAATTTTGCTGTGTACTAGGAAGCTATGTTCATGAATCCTCTGAGAACTCTAAAGAAAAACATCTCACAACTGAAATATACAAGTTTCTTCTCCTTAGGAAAAAGCATGTTAAAACTGTTATCTTACTTCACATCTGGAAACCACCAAATTGCAATATGAGCCCCCACCCCATCTTTACTCCCATTTTGGTAATTTTGCATTTGGCAGTTTAGTCCCTGCTGCTTCTGGTCTTTGAAATAGGTGACTGAGAGGTTTAGTGATTTATGAATGCAAACAGAAAAGGAATACAAAGTACAATTCAAATGTCACATAAGTTGAAGAGCACCTAGATAAGCTAGGAACTGTCAGACATATAGGGGTGATCACACAATGAGCACAATATACTTTACATACCAAAGTAAGTTTGATGGCATGGTATATTATACCCTTTGTAGTCTTCATAAAAATACTGTTAATATCTCCATTGACTGCACTGTTGTCGAAAATGGGAATTTGAAAATGGTAATGTCGAACACCAAAAGCCAACCTAGGAATGAGTTTTAACATGGGTCGAGATAGGGGAGAGGTTTGTAGTTCGGCAATAACATTATCACCTAACTCAACCCATGTTAAAACCATTTCTAGGTTGGCTTTTGGTGTTTGACATTACCGTTTTAGAATTTCCGTGTTTGACAACAGTGCAGTCGACGGAGTTCGATTCGAACATATGATAGTAAACCATAGATATATATATATATATATATATATATATATATATATATATATATACACACACACACACACACATATATGTATATATTATATATATATATATATATATATATATATATATATATAGAGAGAGAGAGAGAGACAGCAATTAACAAAAAAAAAAATCACAATCCTTCTAAATATATAATTCTTCATTATACCAGTAATAGCTTTTCAAGAGATGAGATCTCAGTGTCAAATTGCATGTGAAAAACTCCAAACAATCCTTTTTTTTTTTCTTTTTTACAGTACTTTAATCCATCATTCAGATTATTTGTTCATTTTTACCCACATCTTTATGGTATGCACTAGATGTCCACTGTTAACTGTTAATGTGCATTCAATAATGTGACTTGCTTAAATAGTTTAGTGCTGTCAAAAAGACACTAAAGAAGCAGAAAACTCAAAACAGCATTTGACTACATTTTTATATTGCTTTTATTGATGGGACAGTTACATGGGTGTGACATTTGTATCTTGGAAACAACCAACATTCTTTGTCCACTAACGTTCATGTGTCCATTCTTAACTTTTACAGTTAAACAGCTGTTACTCAAATAACCCATATTTTAACTTCATCACATTGTTAATAAGGTAATATTAGTGAAGCTGTTTACTTCCTCTTGCAGAGTGGTATTGTAGAAAGATGTCATATCTTTCTCTTGCTAGTTACAAAAAAAGCAAAATTAAAAAGGTTGCACTTTTCTGTCCTGCCCCTACCTCCACATAATCAGGTCTAAGTTTAATCATTGAAGGTTCACTTCCACGAACCTCCTGTCATCAAAAACAAAATGGCAAATGTTTATTTCATCAAAAGTTTACTTCAACGAATGTGTTACACATGGAACGTAGCTAGTTGGCCAACATTTCCTTGTAACACACACTCAAGTATTTCAAACCCACCCAGGTGGGGGGGGCTGTACCCCTCACACCCCCTCTAACTACATGTACCAACTCTGAGACCACACTACAATGGGGAAAAGGGCATGGAAGTAGTTTGTCAACATCAGGAGATGTGCCCTTTTCCCCACTGCAGTGCGATGTCTGAGTTGGTATATATAGTTAGGGAGGATGTGGGGATGCAGCCCCCCACCTTGGTGAGTTTGAAATACTGTGGTCTGTGTTACGAGAAAATGTTGGCCAACTAGCCACATTCTCTGTGTAACACATTCACTAAAGTGAACATTTGATGCACTGAACATTCTGTGTTTTGTGTTCGATAAGAGGTTCAACGAACTGAATCTTTGATGATTAAACAGACCCCAAATACTCCATAATGGTATTTTTAATAATGTAAAAATAAGGTGAAAATCATGTTTCCTACATTTGCTATTAGATAATGTGTCTTCCTGCAAATGCATACAATTACTTTTTGGATTATTCCCCCCACCTACCAACCATCATCCCTCCTGAAATTTATCATATTATTTATTCCCCTGTGGGGTGACAGAAAATTGTGAGAGGACATCACTGAGGCAGCTGTCATGTGGCTGACATACACACACATATATAAAAGGGTCTGTAATGCTTTTCTTTGTTGGCATTTATGTCCCTGCAAAGCACCTCGAAAGCTATCAAGCAAAGTGGCATGACAGAGCCAAGCTTGTGTCTACAGCCCATACACTGCTCACCATGTATCTCTTCTTCAGTAGATCCTGACATTACAGTGGATTGTCTTCCTCTCTCCATCCAGGATAGGCAAGCTGACATTATCTACTCGCTCCTTTCCTTCCTCCCACACGCTCTAATACTCAGGCTACTAATTAATCTCATGTTCTCTGGGACATAGTCAAAGCTGTTCTTTCTGCGTCTTTGAGCCAGGCTAAATACATGTAATTATGTGGTTCATTTCAGTATCAATCTTCTGATAGCAAATAGTATAAATGGAAATTTTCTTTATTGTTTCATATGCCCAACTCCATCAAGTGACAGTCTGCTGATGCATGAGAGGTATATCAGTCCTTCATGCAAATCGCAAACTGGAACACCAAGGTACTATTCCAGAACAAAACATTTAAAGTACAATGCAACACTTAAAAATTCTAGCCATACTGTTTATCCAGAATGCATCAGCAAATCACCTGAAGGCTACATGCAAAGTATTGCTTCTTGGCGGTCATATGACTTTGACTGGAGTGGAGTTACTTCCTATTACTTTCATTCAAGGAGTTAATTTCTTCAATTTACTGGATGAAATTGTTAAAACTGTTAATGATCTGTGGTGGTAAACCATTTTAGATTTTTGTTCCTCAGAATTCTGATTCCTTTACCAGATTATTTAATATGATGTTTGACATTTATAAGCTTTTTTTCTAAAATAAAATGTCTCCTGCTTTACTGATGTAAGAACTTTTACTTAAAGGTCTGAATTCTGGAAATCCATACACCTTTTGCAAGCTCTTGCACTAGGTTTTGGCAGAGCTTAATTGAGTGCATTGAGGATACTGACTCATGAGTCAACCTCTGCATAGCTGTTTACACCAAGATTATGATAATATTATGAAAAATACCCTTAGCTGCATACAACATGAAGGTATGCAGTGTAAGAATATACCCACTGTTGTCAGAGTGTAGTGATGCACATCTTAAAATATCAGAGAATAGGATGCCCACCAGGTCTGTGCTAACACTGTAGTCAGCCAATATGTTTATCCTTTACTCCCACTGAGCACATGTGGCAACCACCCATATCCATCTATCCCATCAATGATCAGAGATACTCCCTGTAAAAGTATCTGCAAGCACTGCACCTATGAGGAAAAAATACAGGCAGTTAGAAAAACAAGAAAAATAAATGATCAGCAAAGCAAGGCATCCCAGGGTCAGTACAGATTTTATTATTCCTTGACTAGCTAATTTGGCTGATTGACTGACTGATGTCACTGACAAAATACACCGGTGAGTACAAGACTTTTATACAGTTCTTGACAAATGCAGTCCTGCCTCTTTAGATAAACACTGTGTCCTAAGTTGGTCATGCAATGTGTCCTAAGTTGGTCATGCAACTGTTTTAAAAGTTGTTTTACAAGTTTTCCTTTTTTGTAACAAGTACAGAGTAATAATTTCTTGCTTCAGCTTGCTTTGTCATCATATGTTCTTACTGCTTAATTGTCTTATCATAAGATTTCTAATGAGAAAGAGTATTTATTATTGTTACAGCTACAGTTTACATTATTGCTACTGTTGAATAATTCAGAATTAATGACAATTTGCAACTTACAAAGTAATATGAAAGCTTAATAAAAATTTCATATGCAAGGCACAACTGCTCCTGTCATTCATTCTATAGATAATGTATGAAATAGAATAATATACATTTCCTGATTCTTTGATGGTTATGGCATATATGTACATTTTACAAATCATGTATTTTACATTATTTGCATTCTTTATACATATAGTTTAGGAATTTTTTGATAGAAATAGAAAAATATTGATTAATACATGTTTATACAACTTCTAATGGAAGAGCCATTCCTGCTGTTACAATACATCATCAATGTGTGACCCTTGTTTCAGGCTGCTGTGACCTTTCCATTCTATTTTTTCCTAACAATTAGCCAAGCTAACAATTCTAAAAAAACACTGCGAAGTCTTATAGCTAACTTGCATATGTTGTCTGACATTTGATTATTAGAGGAATTATTTTCAACATAAATATTTGCTTATATTAATAATTATGCCTTGATAAAGAGAGGAATTATTCATAAGCACTATCTTATCTTAGCTGATGCTCTTTTAGCCAGCATTGTATTTCCATGCAGCTTTGCATTATTTTATGTCACTGGTATTCACATAAAAGATTGTTCACACATGCTGCTCAGAGAAGATTTCTGTAAGCTGGCGTCCCAACATTGCTTGAGATCCCAATACTATAACAGTTCCCCCTGAACAGACATGAGAACTCATGTTTGTTGATTTTGTTTAGTGCATATTATCAACTTTCATTGATTCAGAGTACTTCATAAATCGTACAATGTCTTGGACCTGATGCATTTGGTCCACTGTCAAAACCTGTACTACTTGCCGTCTTACACATTTGTTTCGACACTTGATGACAACAATTACTAGGTTTATACATCCTAAAATGCCAGCTATGACCAGTATAAGTTGCATTATGTTTTCTTCCCAGTCACTGATAGAAACACTCAGCAAAGAGAAGCATGTTTATTTGCTATTTGTGCTTTTTGAGCAAGTTCCTCAATTATTTTGAGGTGACTCCTGATTTCAGGTTCATTATCAGGAATATAAATACAATATTCCTCTCCTACCAATGCACAAAATTTAATGCCATGTGGTTCTGTAAGACCATAGTTTTTTATGGCAGTCATTTCTATGGTAACTTTTAATTCCTCTAATAGACCTGCCCGTTTTTTTAATTTCCCAAATAGCTTGTCCTGCTCCATAGAATGGAAAGATTGATGCTTCTGCAAGAACAGTATTTTATACATTCATTTTTTTAAGTCAATATATCATTTTACTCTAACATTTTTAATATTAGAATCAGGTAATGTTGTAGTATGTCTAATGGATGGAATTAAATGTTCCAAATAACACAATACAGTCCAGTTCTCAGGAAGTCATTTGTAGGCTTTATTACCACATATATAATATATGCCTGCTTAAACTGGAATTATTTATGTAATACATTGTTTAGTTTTAGCTTTTATAAATGTCCAGCAAGTTAAAAATGTTAAAAACATTGCTCACTGGCATTTTGGGTAGCAAAAACAATACTACAAGGACTTTTCCCAAGGAATGGGTGATTACTTGTTCCTTCTCCTCGTAAATAAACATCATCAGTTACAGTTGTGTGGACAAGCCTCAAGAAAGGGTGTGTTTCCTTGGGATCCAGTCATTCTTTGGAACACAGTCTTGATTTGTGAGATTCAACATTTCCAGAAGGGTAGATGGAATAGTTTACATGGAATTCCTACTGTTTGCATCTTGTGGTATCTCAGCACATATCCAGCATTGTTTAGCATTCAAAGTTTCTGAGTACATTTGCAGTGATTTGGTAACGGTATTGAAGTCCACCTTTCCATGTATTGAGGAGTAAAAATTTGTCAGGATCACGATTAATATCAGGATTTTCATGGTTCAATATTTTCTGGAAGAGAAAAGAATCATGTTCTTATTAGTTGTATCTGATATTATGTCCCTTTATATCAGTCATTACATTTATGTTATTCATTTTTCTCCCTTCCATTTTAATCTTTTAACATGATTTTTATGAATACAACCATTTTTTGGCGGCTGATTTTTATATGGCTGGATTTGTACAGCCACTAACCCCACTTTGGTAACAATGTAGGGTCCTATCCATTTTGAATCCCATTTACTTGTGTTTCCAAACTGGCAGACCATTACAAAATCTCCTTGTTCCAATTGTACCTCCCTTGATTCTTAAATCTCATTTTGTTTACACAGTCCTAGATTATGGGCTTGTCCAGCTTCCCAGGCTCTCTCTTTTGCCCAACTGATTTGGTCTTGGAGCTGGTCCCACAATTTTGTTTCTTCTAATGGTATCCCATAAGGGATTTCTCCTGCTTGTAATTTCATAGGCCAACCTGTAATTAGTGCATGTGGAGTTAACCCACATCCCTGAGGAGAATTTTGTATCTTAATCAAAATGATGTGTAAATGTTTTACCCAATGATTCCCATACTCAGAAATAATTTTCTTTAATCCTTCCTTCAGAGTTCTATTAGCTCTTTTGACTTTTCCAGAACTCTGACGATGGTAAGAAGTATGAAACCTTTGCATGATTCCCCAAGTTTTACACATTTGTTTTGTCACTTTTCCAGTAAAGTGAGTCCCTTGATCACTATGTATTTTTCGGGGCACTCCCCATGTTGGAATGATCCTTTCACTTATTATTCTAACTACTGAATTTGCATCTTCTTTTTTTGTTGGATGAGCTTCCACCCATCCAGTATATTCATCTATCAAAGTAAGTAAGAAATTAAACCCTCCTGGTACTGTTCAAAGAGGTCCTTCAAAATCCATTTGTACCATTTCCCATGGTCCCAATGCTTGTGGGAGTCTATATTGTTTTCTCCTATTTCATTTTCCCACATTTTACATAGCACATGTGACACATCTATCTACATGATTTTGGATGTCTGTTGTCATTCCTTCCCATTTAAATCTAGAACTAACAATTTGTTGTAGCCTTTCCCTTCCTGGATGACCTAGGAAATTATGATAATAAGTTAACAAAATTTTTCCGTTTTCAGGCTCAATTGCTTGTACTCTATGTAAAGGACCTTTTTTGAATACTCCTGGTACTGACCAAGGTTCTGGAAATCTAACCCATTTCCATTCACTTCCTTGTATTATTTCAAATTCTTCTATTTTCTCTTTCTTAATGATGTCTCGCTGTTCTCTTAGAATTTTTACTAAGCTTCCTAACTTCTGATTATCTTTGTTTATTTTTGCATTTAAGGTCATATGAGCACCTTGTTCAAATTCAGGACCCCATAATGGCTTCATTTCATGTGTTCCTGTCACAGTTAATCCACATACAGTAGGTGTTATAATGATCTCATCACACTGGATTTGGGTAATTTTACCTACCTCACTTTCCACTCTATGTTCATACTCTGTACACGGATCTTTACAAAAATAAGATGTACACTGTAAATGTAAAGGATTTAGAGGTAAGTCCATTTGCATTTCGCACGTATTTAAAATATTTTGCACCATTTCCCTTATTTGTTTTTCTTCCATGTCAATTGCTTCCCATGCCCAGTATTGAGGAATATTTTCTATTGGATAAGTTTCTTTGGAGTCAAGGGCCCCTTCTTTTGCTAGCTGATCTACTAATTTATTAGCCTGTGTACCTCATTTTTGGTGTGAGCTTTGACCTTATTTATACTCACTGTAGAAGGATTGTCATCTTTTATCAAACTCCAGATTTCTGTCAACACTTCCTGATGACTGATTGGTTTACCATCAGCTGTAATCAAACCTCTCCTTGCCCAAATGGGAAGAGATGATGTTAAGGCTCGGACTTCATATTCACTCTCTGTATAAATGTTTACAGGTCTGGGCAATAACAAGGCTTGTTTAACTGTTTCTAGTTCAGCTCTTTTGCTGAGCATCCCCCTGGGAGACCACCCTTCTTATGTTCTTTGGTCTCTGCATTGTATATTAGCCCATCATGTCACAAAAACACCCTATTTCAGAGCTCCAGAATCTGGATCAATCTGTGTACAATTCTGACACTCCTTCAATAGTTTGGGTGCCCACCCTTAAGTGTTCCTCTTCATTTTCTAAGTCAGGACACTCATGAGATTTCCCTTGGTAATTAAACAGTTCTGGTAAAAACTTAATCTGAGGGATTTCTACTCTGATTCCTCCTTCCTGACTTGCCAGACTTGCAGTGATTCTACCAAGACGTGCATTATTCATGCCCTTTGGATTTCTTTCTAACATGTATTTCACTGGAGTATGTTTGGTCTGTAGCACAATTAGGGAGCCCTGAATCATATGGCATGTTACTTCAGTACACCATTCTGCTATGATGGCTTGCTTCTCACATTCTCTGATTCCTTTCTCAACTGGACTCATAGCTCGGGAATAACAACCCAAAACCTGATATCAAGATCCTCTTTTTTGCAACACTATGGCCATCATAGTTAGACCATTGTGTCCAAACTGTATGATGAACTCTGTCTCTTTCTGGGTGACCTTAGAGAAAGCTGCTAGTGACTCATCATTCCAATTGAGGAGTTCATCTCCCTTTTTGTTTCCTTTAAAGATATTAGTCAAGGGTTTTGCTTTTCCTGTATAATTTGGTATCCATTCCCTTGAGAATCCAAAGATTCCTAGGGCTTGCCTTAACCCTGTGACAGTAACTGGAATTGGTAACTGTCTGATTAGTTGCTTTTTGTCTTCAATAATGCTTCTTTGTGCTGCTGATATGTGATACTCAAGAAGGTAACTGAATCTTTCATAAACTGACTCTTTTTATGGTTCTGTTTTAATCCTGATTGCCTTATTGCTTGGAAAATGTCTGCTAATGCATTTAAGTGCTGCTTTTCAGTTTCTGTTCCTATAAGAATATCATCCACGTATTGAATAATAGAAGGTCTACATTCTAGTGGTTTTAATATTTCCTGCATTACATGATGAAAAACTGAGGCATTCTTGTCCAAGTATATTGTTGGCCTTCTGCAGTAAAAGCAAATTTCCATTGTGAGTCTTTATCTAGAGTAATAGTCCTAATGTGGAGAAATTTTTCCCTGAATCTGAGCAATAAGATCAGGCATGCTTCCTACTAATGGCAAAGAATGAGGTATCACTGTATTAAGTTCTCTGTAATCAACAGTAAGACAATAACTTCCATCTGGCTTCTGTACAGGACAGTATGGGCTGTTAGCTGGTGAATTAACTTTTCTCACTACCCCTTGAGCTTCTAAAGTTTTCACAGTATTTAGTATTTCCTGTTCTACCTCTTTCTTTACTGGATGTTGTTTTATAGATTTCTTGGGACTGCCTCTTACTTTAATAATAAAGTCAGGGACTTGTCCACAATCATTCCTATGTTTGGCAAAAATATCCTGTTAGCAATAAATTAGCTGAGACAACTTTTTCTTTGGTGTTTTTAATAACTCAACTAAATCATACTGTCCTGGGTCTTTGACACTGTATTTTCATAATGCTTCAGATATGATTAATATTTCATTTAATGGTCCCTTAATCAATTCTCTGTTATACAAATCTATAATGTAACCTCTTTGTTTTAAGATATAATTTCCAATGATGTTTTGTAGCTGAGGACCTGATACCTCTGCATGCTGGAAGGTGTCTTCCCCTATCTTTGTTTCTACAGGGAGAATTACTTGAGCGTGAGAGATTTTTCCTTCCAATCCTTGCAAATTTATAATTCTTGTTCCTGGGAATATTCTTGTAGTAATACTAACTGCAGTTTCTGTATCTATTAAATATGCATATAAGTGGTTTCTTACCCAAATTTGAGCATGTGGTGTTAGTGTTCTTATTCTTTGTACAGCTGTTAGTTCATCTGCTGTCTCTTTTACTTGTCTGTTTGATCCTTTTATACTTTCCTTTAAGTGGGAACATATATTTTTTTACAAAGCTTCTAAAGTTTTGTGTTATTCTAATGTGCACAAACAAAAACTGCTGTAAAAGAGCTGGAATACATGTTTTCTTAATAAAATCTCTCTTATTTTGATTTGGTTCTCCCTACTCTGTAAATTCATAAATCAAAGAAGGCAGTTTATAAATAGGACTTCTCTTTTTCCATCCTTCAGGTATCTCTTTTTCCCTTAACTTTTGTTGCTTCTGGCTGACCCATTCATGACTAATATCTAACAAAAATTGTGGATCACCTGTTTGTAAATTTCACTACCTTCACTATCTGCTTGGTTTATGACTTCTTCAAATCTGGGAAAATTAGGAGATAAAATTAACCTTGATGCCTTAGCTTTCTCTGAGGTATTTTTAGAATCTGACATTTCTATTCCTTCAGAGAATGAAACAAAACTGTCAGATTTTTCTTGAGACCTTTCCTCAGTAACACTTTCAGATTTCTCTTGAGACTTTTTTTCTTAATATGGCTAAGTAAATCTTAATAAATATCTGTTTCTAGATCTGGTTACAGGTACTTTTTTGGTATAAAATGCTAGTTTAAGTCTCTAATACTGTTAATTTAAAATTCAGTTTCTCAGATCTAATAGTTTCTGGTTGCAATAACATCTGTGATGCCTTAGCCCTGCCACATTTAAACATCTTATTACCATGCAAATTCCTGTAACTGCATGCCTCTTACAGATTACACATGTAACTATAGGAGAACAAAGCTTTAGTGCATTCTACAAACAACAGAAAGACTAGAGTCTCACCCTATTTCGGCAGTGTGGAAATCCCTTATTGCGAGTTAGCTGCACAGCCTTTATTTTCCCCCTTGCATTTCCTGCGGATGAGACTCCACAGAGGAAAACTGATCTGACCTTTTGGATTCATTTTGTTTTTCCTTCACTCCATGGAGGAAAACTGATCCAACCTTTTGGATTCATTTTGTTTTTCCTTCACTCCATGGAGGAAAACTGATCCAACCTTTTGGATTCTTTTTGTTCTTCCTTCTCCCGCTGACTTTTAATAGCCAAGACCTTACTGCAATATTTCAACTTTACTTAACCTTTCCAACCTCTGCACTTTCTGCTTTGCTTCCTCCTGGGATTTGGCACCAAAACTGTAAAAGTATCTACAGGCACTGCACTTATGAGGAAAAATACAGGCAGTTAGAAAACCAAGAAAAATAAATGATTAGTAAAACAAGGCATCCCAGGGTCAGTACAGTTTTTATTATTCCTTGACCAGCTAATTTGGCTGATTGACTGACTGATTTATCTGACAAAATACACCAGTGAGTACAGGACTTTTATACAGTTCTTGACAAATGCAGTCCTGCCTCTTTAGATATACATTGTGTCCTAAGTTGGTCATGCAATGTGTCCTAAGTTGGTCATGCAACTATTTTAAAAGTTGTTTCACAAGTTTTCCTTTTTTGTAACAAGTATAGAGTAATCATTTCTTGCTTCAGCTTGCTTTGTCATCATATGTTCTTACTGCTTAATTGTCTTATGGTAAGATTTCTAATGAGAAAGAGTATTTATTATTGTTACAGCTGCAGTTTAGATTATTGCTACTGTTGAATAATTCAGAATTAATGAAAATTTGCAACTCACAAAGTAATACGAAAGCTTAATAAAAACTTCACATAAAGTCTGCAGCATGTTTATGCAAGGCACAACTGCTCCTGTCATTCATTCTATAGATAACATATGAAATAGAATAATATACATTTCCTGATTCTTTGATGTTTATGGCAGATATGTACATTTTACAAATCATGTATTTTACATTATTTGCATTCTTTACACATATAGTTTAGGAATGTTTTGATAGAAATAGAAACGTATTGATTAATACATGTTTTATACAACTTCTAATAGAAGAGGCATTCCTGCTGTTACAATAAATCAGAGTGTGTCAATGTGTGACCCTTGTTTCAGGCTGCTGTGGCCTTTCAATTCTATATTTTCCTAAAAAGTAGCTGAACTAACAATTCTAAAAAAAACACTGTAAAGTTTTATAGCTAACTTGCATCTGTTGTCTGACATTTGATTATTAGAGGAATTATTTTCAACATAAATATTTGCTTATATTAATAATTATGCCTTGATAAAGAGAGGAATTATTCATAAGCACTATCTTATCTTGGCTGATTTAATCCAGGCATTGTATTTCCATGCAGCTTTGCATTATTTTATGTCACTGGTATTCACATAAAAGATTGTTCACACATGCTGCTCAGAGAATATTTCTGTAAGCTTGTGTCCCAACATTGCTTGAGATCCCAATGCTATAACACTTCCTCAAGTCAGACATCAGAATTCAGTGTCAGCCAACCCACCAGTGATCAAAGATAGTCCCTCAAGTCAGACATCCGAATTCAGTGTCAGCCAACCCACTCCCTTTAATGATCTGAGTTATGTAGCAGCCTATCCCTCACCATTGTCAGGAAACTTCAGCTAGACTCATTTATATCCAGCATGTTATTATTCTGTGTATCAACCTCCCTTGTAGTTCTCACAGGTATTCTTTGGAGGCAAATACTCACATCTTTGAATGATCACTCACATCTTTGAGTGATCAAATACTTGAACCTCCCCTGCATTTACAGGTTAGTGATCATACCTGAGTCCACCTCATAGTGCTTTGTGACCAGTGAGTACAACTCCTACCCTAGCAACCATGATGGCAGTCAGAGAAGCTGATGAAGCCCCTCAATCCTTACATCCACTCCTGCCACAATCAAATTACCTTGAACATCCCAAACAGCACAGGAGCCTGTTGAAATTTCAAGGATTATCTCAACAGTCCCTGGCAGAGTGGAAATACAAGTACAATTGTGGTGCAGTACATGCTAAGTCTGATTTTGCAGTATCTTAGTGTATTCCCCATCCTCTAGGGAACATCTATCTTGAAGTTAATGTATATAAGGAGCAGGCAATATTAGGGACACAGTAGAATGAAGCAGTTTTGCAAAAAATGCTTTAAATGTGTAACAAAGAGGTCTGGAATTTGCTGCTGCTGTCAGGATCACAGTTTATATTTCTAGGTTTTGGGACTCACAGACTCAGGTCTCACATATATGGGTAGGGAGCCATCCCCATTTGTTGACAACCTTTTGGACTCTGTGATACCTTAGACCAAAAATATTGCTGGGATACATCTCACTTGCCAAGTTAATAGGATGGCTCATTCAGTGTGCCATGTCAAACCCCACCAGCTATGTTGTCACAGCTACAAAGCCCAATGAAAGCTATCATGCAAAGTGACATGACAGAGGCAACATCATTTTTACAGTCCATGTACTGCTCACTGTACATCTGTTCTTCAGTAGATCCTGATATTACAGTGGGCTGTACTTCCTCCCTCTTGGACTAACTCCACCATCCTACCTTCAAGAGCCCTTTCCACTGTACTCTATCAGATTTTTGATTGGTATAGTCAGGTTTTAATATGTTACAGGCAACTGTAAATGAATCTAGGAAGTGCACACTTGCATGTCTCAGAACTGTCAATTATACAGTTCTAAAGTTGTGTAAGAGAATATAGGGGCTATCTCATTTCACTGGGAGACTGCTCACAGAGTCTCACTTCTGTAAAACAGTCCTATCAATCACACCCAACATTGCAGTACATCACTGGCTTTTTCATAAAGCAAAATAAAGCAGATAGACATCAAAACTCTATATAAGAAGCATTCAGAAAACATGATTTTTTGCAGGTTGCAGTCATAATAACATGGGGACAAGTGAAGTTGTACTAGATAAAAAACATTTGGTTCTCCTTTCTAAGAGTAGAAACACATTTCACATTGCTTAATGAACTCATTGAAGAAAAAAATATTCAGATACAACAGATCAAATGAGTTTCAGTGAAACATCTGATATTATGGGGTGAAACCAAATGGGAGTACTTATTCTTTCCTCCAAAATGACATGATTTGTATGGTATAAAAAGTAGCTTGTAGTTACAGGGGGAGATGGATGAGTGAAAACTGTCTTCAAAAATTATTTTTGGTGGCATTCAATTATGTGGTCTTGAAACTTTGTGGTTTGGAATTTTCCATCTCGCATAATCTTACTTGTATTCTATGAATCCTGTTATATTTTTCCTGCAATATGACTTTTCTCCTTTTGTTTTCTCTTATGACAAATGTAACACATTCTGTCTTCAAACATTTCATTCCTTAATTCATTCATTCTTTGGTTATCTGCTTAATCAAATTCAGGGTTATTGGAGAGCCAAAAGCTATTCTGACACTCAATGGGTGCAACAGAAACTAATCGTACACAGGACACCAGTGTACTGCTGAGCACATATACACACTCCCTCACACATAGCACACACAACTATAGGCAGTTTAGATGATCACCACTTCACTTATGGCCTGTCTTTAGAGAGTAGAAGGAACCTGGACCACCAATATGGATACAGAGAGGACGTGCAGACTTAACACAGAAGATGCTCAAGTTGAGAATCAAATTAGACAATTGAATGCTGTGAGACTGTGACAATAAGTACTCTACCAATGTGCAGCCCATTTTAATACACGATTTGTTTAATTACATTATTCCTTTGTATCTAGTTACTATTATTTATTATTCCTTTTGTTCGTTCATTTATAATTTTCATGTTGTTTTATGGAATTTCTATGTATCCCCCCATAAAATGACTTGAGTTCATTGGGTTCTTCCTAGTCAACAAAATTTAATAAAATAATTTATAAATTTTCTTTTGCACCAAAGCCTGCTTAGGGTTTGTCAAAATACCTACTTAGCATTAACTGCAGACCAGCTCATGTTATTCAAAAAAGAGTTCAAATGTGACTTTTTCAGGATATGTGTGCAAGGTCAAGATGAAGTTATGTGGAATAACACTGGATGGCACAGACTCTGCACTAACAGGCTGCCTACAAAAATTAACCTATTTCGTAAAAGATGATGACTTCGTTTGTAGATTTCAGTTAGAGTTCTTGGAGGTTGGAGTGTGCCATTTTCAAAACTGTTTCTCAGTCCTTCAGAAGATACCATGAGTTGTATTCCTCTCAACAGCCTAAAATAATGGAGGTACAAAGGCCCAAGAAATAGGGACAGATTTTAAATATTGCTCTTATAAACTTAGAAAATGGTTAGAATAATAGGAAGTGTATTAGCCTGCATTTTCTGAATGATATAAAGTCTGAAACTTAAATGCATGTCATTATTTAGTGACTTCAGTCCTCTGTGAATTGCCAAAGGATCACACATTTTAAGAAGATATACCAAAAATATAAAGCGAAAATCTGGACAGTTGAGAGGTATGAAGTTGTTGCAGAAGGAATTTCCAAAACCCATTCCTCCTGCTCTGTCTGCTTTAGAGGATGTATGTGTTACTACCTGCAATTTTCCTGATAGTCAGACAGCTACCCCTAAAAAGGCAGATAGGATGTGTAAAGTTGCTCTGTCTTTTAAGTTTTTATGCAGTGTTCCCAAACTAGTTTTAGTTGATCCCACTGCTGCTAAACACTTGGTTAATTTCAATCCTATTCTTTCTGATAACAATGGAAATTTATTGATAAGTATGGGGGAAAGAAAGTGTATAACTTCTTCAACTCTGATTTTCAGAATTTGAAATTATCAGGCTCATATGTTAAAGTTTAGTACTTGTGAAAGTATGAAGAATATTTTAATTGCGGTTTCTTCAGCTGAGGACAAATCTGCTTTAAATAGTTTAGTTTCTTTTAGTGCACAGTCATTGTTTACAGTGTATATATGACTCTGTTGATACTTCTTCCAGGGCTATGGCCACTGGTACTGTTTTGAGGAAGTTTGCAAGGTTACATGCTCTGAACCTCCCAGATGTTAAAATAGGATTTTAAATTCCTCTTTGGATAGAGATTTAGGTTTTGGCCTTTTTGCTGCAGAAGTGATCAAAAAGTGTGATGAAAGGAGTAAGCTGATCTAGGGAATCTCTTAAGATTTTTCAGCACTCCTCTTCCAAATTTCCTAAGGAAATTTCTATCTCCTCATCCAGTTTGGCAAAAAGCAGAAAACATGGTCTCAACAAAATACAGGCAAACAGATGTTTAAGAAGAAATGGCAAGAGGGTTCCAAAACAAAGCCTTGAACCTCCCCAAACCAAGAACAGTGTATGGTTAGTTCCTCAAGTAGGCTTCTTTGCCTCCTCTCTAAACAACCAACTGCAAGATTCTGTTCCAAGACTCCATGCAACAAGGCCTGGAAGACAGATGCATTTTCTTTTCTTGGACAGGAATGTAACTGTATGCTTTTCTATCCTTTCCACTATTATCCAGGGTACTTCTCAAAATACAGACGGAATCCCCAAAAATCATAGTGTTGACTCCCTTCTTTCCCAGGCAACTGTGGTTCTGCCTTCTTTTGGAAATGGCCAGGGCAATTACCAGAAGCTTCGTCACATATTATATCTACTCATACAAGAACAGGGGTGTTTGATAAACCCTGACATCAAATCAACCAACTCCAGTTGACTGCCTGGATAATAGGGTCTTAATTTCTTTTAGACACCTGTGTATTGAGGGTGTTCAGTGGGTACTAATGGAGGCAAGAAAGCCTATAAAAATCATATTAGCAAATTAAATAGGTTTTCTGTTTGGTGCCTCCAATGTAACTAACACCTGTTCAGGGATAGTTGTTACCTGGTTTTACAATATTTATGTGAGTTACTATCCTATGGCCTTTCTTATTCCTCTGTCAAAGTTCATTTATCAGCCATTTCAGCATGAATGCCCATGGACACTCCTCTAATTGAAATTTCATGTTAAAACATTTTTGAAAAGGGTGTTGCATTATAGGCATCCAAGAAAACAGGTAGCCCCTCCTTGGGATCTTAATTTTGTGTTAAAGATAACACTTGCTCCATTTGAACCAGCTAACCTGGCTGATTTCATATTCCTAATATGGAAAGTTTTACTGATTAATCTGACCTCTGCAAGAAGAGAATCTGAGTTTCAAGCTGTTATAGTGAGTCAATCCTATCTTATTTTCCACAAAGACAGGGTTTCTTTAAGAACTAATATATATTTTTTCTTTTTTAAGAACCAGTTCCTCTTTTATGCCTAAAGTGGTATCTGAGTTTGCTTTAAGCCAAACTATCCATCTCCCCGTTTTCTTTCCAGAACCTAAAAAAGAGAGAGAAAGGATTCTCCATACATTGGATGCTCACAAACAGCTGGGGTATTGCCTTGATAGAACTTAATCTTTCAGATTTTTGGATCAAATTATTTATTTCTTGTGAAGGTGAGAAGAAGGGGCAACCTGTGTCAAAACAGACTATTTCCAAATGGTTGTCTGAAGCTATTACTTTTTTGTTATACTCACCATAACAAAGCTATTGCAGGCATGGTTAAGGCCCACTCTACCATTGCCTATGGCTTTTTGGAAAGGATTGGATTATAGAAATATCTAGCAGCTGATACTTGGTCTTCTGTATATATCCTTACAAAGCAGTATAAGCTTGATTCCTTCTCTGGGTCCAGGTCAGGCTTTGCTAGACCATTCTCTAGGGGCTCCTGGGCTCTTTTCCATCCACCTCCCAAATGTAGTTAGCAAAGGTAATCAACCCATATAGCTAAAGCTACTGCAGCAATGATCTATATGATAAGCATAGTATAGCTGTGTATAATAAGCATAGTATAGCTGTGTAAGTAAACTTACCATAATAGTGGATATTCAAATGGTCACTGCTGCAGTAGCCAATCCCTCCCTCCATCCCCCTTATTTTTGGTGTGTGTTTTATGCCAGGATGTGGACATTTATTTTTTGTTGTTCCTAGCATATCTTTTCAGAGCTCAGCTTCCCTGT
Organism: Protopterus annectens; assembly: GCF_019279795.1. NCBI lineage: Eukaryota > Metazoa > Chordata > Ceratodontiformes > Protopteridae > Protopterus > Protopterus annectens. Next base: position 623,134,117 of record NC_056747.1, on the reverse strand, counting down.
CTCTGTTGGCAGGAAAGTTCTGAAGGGCTTGGCACCCAAACTTGTCTTTTAGTCAGATCAGCTCAAGATGCCTGACAGTCGGACTGCATTTAAGGTGAACTGAAGCTTTGTAAGCTGGCTGGGTGTCATATCTTTGTCAAGATAAAACCCATATATCTAAGGCTACTGCAGCAGTTATATTTCAAATGTGTACTGTTATATTAAGTTTACTTTGATAGTATATGGTATAGTCAATTGCATTTTGATGGCAGCAGCATCCTTATTAGCAGGGCTCTATGGGTTAGTGTCAGTTTTCAGAGCCAGTGACCATGATGTCATGGTCATCACCCTCCATGTTGTAGATGGATCCAGCAGCAGTTAGCACATCAACTCCAAGACCAGTACATTGTTAGCTGCTACTGTGTGGACAAAGACACCATATGGGAATTAGTAGACATGTAGCTCTCACATGGAATAAAGGGGGATGCATGGAATGTTTATCTCACTGGACATGAAGTTTTATGTAGGATTAAACACCCATGCTATGGGATCTTTCAGCATCTCACAAGGACTGTGTTAGAAGTTTTGCAGGCACAACCTCACAAATCCTAAACCAGTTCCTTGATGTGATGCTGAAGCATGTGGAGGAACATTTTGGTTTCTATGGACAGCAGAGGAGAGAACTACTGCTTTGTGGATATTCTATAACATAGCCCATTTTCTTGAGGTCCTGGAGACCACTGACTGTACCCGCATTGCTATAAAGGCCTACCTCCTTCACATGGTGTCCAGTATTTCAACTTGAAAAGCTTCCAGTCTATCAACTGCCAGATGGTGTGCAATGCACAAGATATTATATGCAATGTATCTGTGCACCATCCAGGCAGTTCCCATGATTTCCACATCTGGCGCACATGTCCACTACCAGCAATTCATGTGGGTTGACTTTGTACAGGGTCATCTGACTAGGTGGACACATTGCCAAATTCCTGAATATGCTGGTCCCATGTTTGTAGACAGGTGGCCAGTCATAATGGTGTCCACTGTTGTGTCACACATGATAAAGAATTTGCCTTGAAACCATGGCTGATGACTCCTTTCCATACCTAGACCATGATAGAGATGGCTTGCAACTCTGCACTGTCACAGCTACAGAGCATTATCAAATACATTTTTGGAATTGTAAAAGCTTGCTTCCGCTTGTTGAACAAATTTAGTGGAAGCCTACAGTACGCACTGGAGACCAGTAGTAAGAGATTTGTGGCCTGCACCATTCTACGATGTATGGTAGTACAAAAGCATTTGCAGAGTGGAAACATCATAGTACTGCCAGACAGGCCTATGGCAATAGTAATGGAAGAGTTAGGTGAAGGATCAGCAGAGGAACTGGCTACAGTGGTGCCCCATGTGAATGTGGGCACAATGCACAGCAGCAATGGCAAAGAGGTGGCATCTCTTCCACAACTATGGGTCATGACATGAAGAACACAGATTAAAACTGATGTATGCATTAACAAATATAAGCTATGCTGTACATTGCATTGACTGACCATGCCATGCATCAGACATTACCATTCTCACACAGGAGAAAGAAGTGGAAAGGACAAAGTCATCATCATCATCACAGTTGGATGGATAACAGAGGCAAGGACAGTGATGCTAATGTAGATGTGAGGCTTTTGGTGGTAGATGTAGGTATAAGGTTGAGGGGGGGTCTGAAATCACATCTTTCAAGGCGGGGGTGGAACTTCCATTGTGTGAATATTGTGCTGGGTGTATCCTGTGGCCTTAGACTATCAGGGCTGAAGGAGTTCTAGCCAATGGATAGTGTAGCACTTTAGGAATGTGTACAGGGACCCTACTGTTCCTTCCTCTGTGTTGAGAGTTACTAGAGGGTTAATGTCAGTGCCCAAGGTCCCATGAATGGTCATGGCTAAGCTGGTACTCATTAGGTCAGTAGGAGATAGGGGTGGTATGAAACTGCAGAACCCAGAGAGTTTGGCCTGGTGGAGTATTCTTATGGTGGAGCCAGATTAATATCAACCACAATCACAGGAGTGTCCACACCTAGGGCACAAGCACCCAAGGACAGATGTGACAGTGATGCAGTTTCTGGCACAGTATGTGCCATATATGTTTGCACAGCATGGTCCTTGCAGTATACATGCTGTCCCTTGCACAGCAAAGTGGGTATTTGCTAGTGTCTTAACAGAGGGAGCAATGGATGTCAATGTGGTCCCCACTTCCTTCAGAATGCATGTCTCTTCCAAGTCCCTATATGTTATATCCTCTTTTTAATGGTCTCCAAATGTTTTGGGTTTCTAATACTGTGACAGGAATGGACCCCATTCCTGAGTTAGGACAAAATTAGAGATCAGTAAATTGGTACTGTTTCATTCTTTGACGTTTCCTCAAATGTGCTCCTTCCAGCATCTGCAGTGTACCCAGAACTGCCTCCGTTAGCAGTTCATGAAGTCATTATATGTATGGGTAATATGTTTAAATACATTTGGAAAATTTTATTAGCCCTATTGTATTTTGCTTCTGCTGGAACTAATCATTGCATTTTATGAATTTGTGTCTTTCAGTACATAGGATACAGTAATTTCTGGGTGTAGTTATTTCAGTGATTAATGCTATTTTTGTACTCTTTTTCTTGGACTACTATATTTAGCTTTCTTGTTTGTATTTTCTTAACTGTTGGTATTGGATTACCGTATGTGAGCAGAACTTCGTAATTTTCTGTTTTGATTTGTGATTCATGCTTCCATTACTTCTCATTTACTTGTATGTTTTAGCATTTGCACAACTCCAATGCAACAATCTTGCAAGACTGTTTTTTTTCGCTATACAGACCCTCAGAATTCAGTGTATTTCAACAAGCACTGAGATGTGCAACTCTTTCCAGTTCTGTTTTACAGAACCTGCATTTGTGTGTTTCTTTTCCCCTTTCTGTAGAGAATGTGAACCAATATATATGTAGCACACTTTCTTGAGCTGCCATTATTAGACTTATCTCTTGGTTTAAATTGTCTTCTCTGTAACAATTCATGTGTCATATCTTGATGAGCATATGGTTCTTCCTGGACTTTTATATACATCTCCACTGTAATTGTGAGATTTCCAATTTTCTTTCCTTTTCTTCAGGTCCTTTTCTTTATACTCCCTTTGTTTTTGGCAAGTTCATTTACTGTGTGATTCCCATCTACTTCTGCTTTGATTCCATTCTTACTCCTCTCCAAAATGTTTCTGCTAAATTAAGAAAAGATGCCATCTTGGACGACTTCACTTCATGCTTTATAGCTTTCACTATGTTTAAATCTATTGAGGTCAACAAATATGTATGTAATCCCCTGATTACAGACATATACATATAGTCAATTTTGAGGAGGCCCATACCTCTTTCAAAACAAGGGATATATAATCTTGATATCCACTGTTTCATATATATATATATATATATATATATATATATATATATATATATATATATATACACATATATATATATCTATACACACATACTGCGGTGGTGGTGCTGCGGTAGCATTGTTGCCTCACAGTAAGACGTTGTCCTGTTTGATTCTCAGCTAGAGCGTCTTCTGTGTGGAGACATGCGTGAATGGGCGTACCTTCGTTGAAGGCTGTGCAACAGGGCCGGCAACTCGGCATATAAAAATCTACTGCCAATCATTAGCGGACCGGAGTTCCGCTGTGGCGACCCCTAACCGGGAAAAGTCGAAAGACGTAACAACATATATATATATATATATATATATATATATATGTATATATATATATATATATATATATATATATATATATATATATATATATATATAAAATACATATATATATATATATATATATATATATATATATATATATATACACACACACACATATATTATTTATTTATTTTATTTATTTTACATTTGTTGACCGGGCTAGTCCAACTGGATATATGTCCATTTTCAGTAGAGGCCCGGGGAGAAAAGCTCCAGTACAGTAACAAATAAAAAGTAAAATAGTGTCTAATAAAAGGTTTACATAGAGAAAAAATATAGTAATACATTTTGGTGCACACTGGTTAGTTAGAGTTTACAAAAATATCAAACACACTGGTAAGTAACAAATAACAATCAATGGTTTAAAAAGAAATACTATTTACAAAATTATTAGATATGACATTTATATAAAGTATGACATAGTAGGTTACAAGTAAACAGTGCTACTTACAGATGAAATAAGAACAAGTTATCCAAAGGGGAAAGTAGGGGGAAAATTAGTAGAGTTAATCAGTTAGTCAGGGTTGTTGCAAGGGCATAGCCATTTTGTTCTGAGGAATATTTTCAGTTTTTGTTTGAAGAGAGGTAGAGAAGGAAGAGAAGTTAATTCAGTAGGTAGTAAATTCCAGTTTTTCCCAGTAGTGTTTGAGAACAGAGAGTCACCTGCCAAGTTGTTTGACTTACTAATGTTAGCTAACAGTTTATTAGATGATCGTAAATTAGTAAGATTTTTATTGGGGGGTAATGATGTTTGAAAGTGTTGGAGTATTATTTGGGTGGTAGAGGATTTTATGTGCGATGATAAGTTGACTATATTGAAGCAGATTTTGTAGCTCAAGCCATCCTAGTTGTTTTAGATTCTGACAGTGATGGGTTCTATAGGGACTACCAGTGGCAAATCTTGCAATATTGTTATAGGATGTAGCTAGTTTGGAACAATTATGTTTTGACAGATTAGTATAGATTGGTGAGGCATAAAGTAGTGTTGATATAAGATGGGAGTGGGCAATAGTAGATCTTGCTATAGGAGTAAGGAAGGATTTGATTTTATATAGGGAGCCCATTTTTCTGTTGACTGTTTTTATGGTGTTATTAATATGGGAGTCGAAGTTGAGGTTGTTGTCTATAGTGATTCCTAGGAGCTTGGTGGTAGCATCAGGGATATGACGGTACCATTGTTAGAAGTAACAGAGAAATCTAAAGGTATATGCTTCCGGGTAGGGGCAAAAAGCAGGAGCTTAGTTTTTTTTGGATTCAGGAGGAGGCATCATTTTAGGAACCATGATTCAACTATGTTAAACATTTTCTGAGTAAGGGACTGTAGTTCTGATAAAGATTTTCCCTTGCAGATTATTGTGGAATCATCTGCATATTGTATACAGGTTGCAAGAGGAGTAGCTTTACAGAGATCATTAATAAAAATGGAGAATAGTAGAGGACCTAGAATGGAGCCCTGGGGAACACCTAGTGTAATTGGCAGGTGGGATGATAGATTATTTTCCCACATAACAGCTTGCTGTCGGTTGCTTAGGTAGGAGCTGAACCATTGTATAGCTAGAGTATCGAGTGAAAGTAATTTAAGAATGTTTATAAGCAATGTGTGGTTTACCATATCAAAAGCTTTTGATAGGTCAATAAATAGAGCTGAAGAGAGAACATTATTATTGCGATTTCTGTTGATGGTGTCAGTGAAGGATAGGAGGACTGTAGTGGTACTATGGTATGGTCTGAAGCCATGTTGGCTATGTGCTAGTAAGTTGTGTTGTAGTAGGTGGTCCAGAAGCTGATGATGAATGCATTTTTCCATTATTTTTGCTAAAGGTGATAGTAGGGCTATAGGTCGATAGTTGGAATATTCATTGGCGTTACCACCTTTATGTAAGGGGATAATGTGTGAGATTTTCCAGATGATTGGGACGGTTCCCTCATTAATGGTTCTATTTATTAGGATTGATATTGGATAAGCTACTGCTTTGGCTGCTTTTTGTAGATATTGTGCTGGAATCTGGTCAGCAGAAGGCGTACAAGGCTTAAGTTTTAGGATGAGTTTGTATATGAAATGAGCGGAGATGGGTTGAAATATGAAGGTAGGAAAAGAGCTAGAAATGGGGTTTGGGAGGCTAGAGCTGTCAGGGTTTAGTTGGCTGGCTAGAGATTGGATGGCTTCGGTAAAAAAGCTGTTAAAGGCATTAGCAGTTTGGTTGGGAGTTTCTTGATTTGCACCAGTTGGGGATGGTGTGCTGCAGTGACCTGGGTGTAACAAACTATTTATACTTGCCCAGAATTTCTGAGGATTGTTTATGTGTGTTTGTTGCATTTTACAGTAAAAGTTTTTTTTGTCTGAAAGTATAGCTTTTTTTGTCATATTTCTCATTTGTTTAAATAATTGTTGATCTGTTAAGTTTTTTGTAGTCCTCCACCTAGCCCAGGCTATATATATATATATATATATATATATATATATATATATATATATATATATATAAATTTTCTTTTTTGTCTTTTACAGATAATTCAATGGTGTTTAGTGCCAGTCAGTCACACCTAAGTTGTAATTTAGAACAGGAAGAGCAAGCTAATTTATATCTTGGATTTTATTCCTAGATGTCAAAGCAGTTTTCAATATTAGCTTTAGTCTTCTGAAGTATTCCACACTAAGCTTTGTTTTCATGTGTTTATGTTTAACTGCTGACCCTTCATTTTTTCCTAAATAGCCAACACTTCATCTATATCTAAATATTTATATACACCCTTCTGTTCAAGTTCCTTCATATCACATTCCTGTCCAAGATTATTTTCCTGGCCATTTTCCTGCAATAAATGTTACTCCATTTTCCTGCAATAAATGTTACTCTTTTGCATTTATAAAGACTAAATGTCATTCTTATCTCAACTAGAAACGTTTTAACCATTTGTAGTTCTGCTTTCAGCTCATCCAATATGCTTTAACCATTTGTAGTTCTGCTTTCAGCTCATCCAATAAGCTATACAATTTTAAATCATCCACAAAATTTAGATGAGAAGTCTTTGAACATAGATTCTGGAAGTTAAGCTATAACCACGGGCTACTCTAAGTAAACAGCTTAATGTGTTGTGTATAAATAGCAGTCATAACAAAGCATCACCCTGGAGTATCACCCCTTTGAGTTTTTATTCCTGGGATAATAATGTGCCCTTTGTCTTGACTCGGCTATAACGTGTTTTGCCACTGTTTCATAGTCACTGCAATATAACTGATTAATGTAGGATGTATCTTATACATCTGTAAGTATTCCAATATCTATGGGTGTTGGATGCTCTCAAATCCCTCCACAAATCCTTGTCTTGCATCTCATACCCAGTTTGTAGGCCATCCCCCTCCTCCATCAGCAATTGTCACCCCTCTGTGTCTATCTTTTTACTGATGCTCTCCTTTTGTGTCTATACCTCCCTTGCCCATCTCTTTTTTCATTTTGTGTTGGTTTGTTTTCCCATCCTAGCTTCCCTCTTCCGTTCTTTATTACTACACTTGCACTTTTCAGACATCCCCTCAACCCTTCTTGAAAAAATAAAAATAAAAAAATGACAACCTTTTCCTGCAATATTGCCTGCCTTACGATTCACATCTTCCTTTCAGGTCACTCTTGCATATGTTCCTTTCCTTGCTTATATCTCTTTTCTGACTATTATGTCTCTCCCTTTCCTCCCCATTTCTATGATGAACTTTTGGCACTTTGCTGTGCTGGATCTATGTAATCTGCTCCCAGTGCCAATGTTGTAGCTGTGAGGTGCTTCATCATGCATGTGAATGCACATAGTACTAGACACACCACCTTATTGTACTTGCTTTTTTGGTCAGATGATCACACATAGCATGAGCACGACAGTACCTCACAGCTTCACATTAACTGTGGCTGCTATCATTTACTGTGCATCACTTTCCATGGCATGTTGAAGCTATGCCAGACCTGACACATATCAAAGCAAAATCAGGTCACAACACAATGAAAACTTCTGCAATATGTAGTACAGCATGCTTGTATTATTGACCTTTCTGACTGCATCCTGTATCTTTTTTTAAGAAAACAGATATTTTCATGGCCTATAGATTAATGTAAAATACACAGAAGTCAGAAAAACTAAAAACATCAGGTGACTGATGTGAGCATACCAGCATCAGATTTTCATAAGGAAGAAAAAAAATTAACACAGACACAGCATTGTCTAATTTTACAGTTACCCACTTAATCCAGTTCAGGATCATGGTGATGTTGGATCCTACCCCAGCACTCAGTAGGAACAAGGGAGAAAAACTAATCCAGGACAGGACAAGAGTGTAATACAGGACACAAACATATGTACAGTCATAAACACATAGGCTGCACACCTGTCAAGAGTTTAGAGGTTTGTTAGTTCTCCCAGAGCTTGTTTTAGGGTGTTGGAGGGCACCAAAGAAATTCCACATGGACACAAGCAGGAGGTACAGATTCTGTAAAGAAGGTTCCCAGCTGAGGGTCATACTGGTGAACAAAGCACTTTAGGGTAGCAATGTTGTCTGCTACACCACTGTGTCTCCCCAGTCCTGGTTATGTTTCAGTTTTATAATCTCTAAAGTACCTGGTAATAACATGACTAAATGTGTGGTAGCAACCATTATGCACAGCCTCTTCTTTACATAACCTGCAATTTACATAGCCTAATTTTACAGGAAGAGGGTGTTCAAGATACTGGGGAAAATCTCTTCTCTTTTTTGATGTTAAGCATGCAATGACAGTTTTGGATGGTGACAAGCTTTCTGGTTACACTTTTATTTTAGGGTGAGAGGTGATTTATCAGATGGCAGTAATAACGTGAGCTGTGTTTTTTCAAATTTTTTGTGTGTTGATAAGTCTGTTGTTATGAAGAATGAATCTGTGCTCTGGTTATTTGTCCTAGATGAATGCATTTTGACTGTATGTTTTGTACAGAAGCTGCAGCCCTTGCAGATACTGGAAACAGTTAATGCACTGTAGACTCTTGGAATACACAGTGCTCTTAGAAATGACTTTCAGTGAGCCTGCTTCTTTTGTTTTTTTAACTTTTATAGAATGGAGACACTGCTTCCTTGATATCACTGGTGTCATTAGATAACCACATGAAGAGGATCTTGGTGACTGGAGTTTGGGACACTTGGAAGATTGTCATGTAGTTAACGACCTTGTATTATATAATAAGTCACTATCCAGTTTTTCAGTTTTATGGCCAAATTGTTGCCAAGTTTCAAGGGTGGATGAATCTAAAATTTGAAGCAATTTATGAAATCTGAATACCTGCTTGCTGAAAGGAATCTATTGCTGACTCTTTGTGATGATCCATTTGTCTCTATGAAGATGTTAGTGGCATGAGAAGGTTCACTGGTACAGGAGAAATGTGGTCTCATGTTTTTAAGAGACCGTCTGCTTTTCCTTTTGATTTTATTTTCATTGCTAAAGTTCGATGAAATGGGAACAGATTTTTTCCTGTGAATATGTTTTTTCTAGCTTTTCCTACTGTGTGTATGATATTAACTTTAAGCAGCTCAAATTCTTGAAAGACGCATGAATAAAATGTTAGATTCTATAATCTACTGAACACTGAAGAGGCAGGCAGCTTCAAATCATTGCAAAGGACTCTGATAAGATCATAGCTATTTTGTTTTAAGAACAAAATAATGGATATGTGCATAACAATGATATTTTGTTTTGGCTTTAATATCATGAACAGTGAGAAATTCTACAGGGGAAGGTTATCTGAAGATGAAAGTATTTTATTTTATTTGTAAAACCACAGTAGAGAAGTGGGCCCAACAGTACTTCAAACCAAAAAACACAAATGCACACTTGAGTCAGATACCAATGAAATGGCCACAAAATGAAGCCCGAGGGGTGCTCACTTTATTCAACTTCCTTAACACAACAAAATAAATACAGCGCTTTCATCTTAATCCCAAAGATTTCATCAGATAGGTAAAACAAAGTGAGCAATCCTCTTTAAATACCCCTCCCCCTACTAAAATCATCCAATAAACACTTTATTTTGATAATTAAGTCAATTCAATAATTAAGTTAACTCGAAACCTGAATAGATATATTTCATTTTGTGTTAAAATTACTCTAAAATCAATCTCAAAAGTCCTGTTCTTGTACTTGTACTAAAACATGGAATAAAGGTAGAACCACTTGTAATATGTTTATATTTTTTGTTGCACAAATGTTTAGTTAAAAAATACTGACAAACACGTAGTAAAATGTACTAAGTGATAAGGTGTAATAAATAATACATAATAAATACTAGAAGACAAATGTGGGCTATTGATGTGCTGTAGCACATCCTATTTACCCCTCTGTTGGCTACCAAGGCTTATAGTTTGGCTGCTCTCAATTTCAATACTGGTGCCGAAGAGATATGGTCATTCAAACCTGAATCATTATTAGCTTCCAATTTCAATTGCCAAAACAATTCTCGAAACTCTATAGTGGTCTCCCAAGGCCCTCCCCTTGGGTCCACTTCTATTTTTTCTATAGCATAAAAAACATATTTCACTAATGGGCAGGTGGTGTAGTGTCTAAATAGGGCATTGGGCTCATCCTTTTTCTTAATATCATTCAGGTGTTTGTAAATGCACCTTTTTAATTTCCTGGTGGTCTTCCGTATATAAAATGCCTCACAGGTGTTACAAATAGCAATGTAAACCACTCCCATAGTGTCACATTAGCAAACACATTGGTTTTAAGTTCTATCCTTCTTTTAGTTAAGGCAACTATTTCTCTTTGTAGGATTTGTGAGCACTGTGTACATCTCCCACATCTGTATGTTCTGTATGTATGAATGACTCTCTTTGGCACCAGTATTGGAATTGAGAGCAGCCAAACTATAAGCCATGGTAGCCAATGGAGGGGTGAATAGGATGTGCTACAGCACATCAATAGCCCACATTTGTCTTCTAGTATTTATTATGTATTATTTATTACACCTTATCACTTAGTATATCTTACATGTGTTTGTCAGTATTTTTTAACTAAACATTTGTGCAACAAAAATTATAAACATATTACAAGTGGTTCTACCTTTATTCCATGTTTTAGTACATGTACAAAAATAGGAATTTTGAGATTGATTTTAGAGTAATTTTAACACAAAATGAAATATGTCTATTCAGGTTTTAAGTTAACTTAATTATTGAATTGATTTAATTATCAAAATAAAGTGTTTATTGGATTATTTTAGTAGGGGGAGAGGTATTTAAAGAGGATTGCTCACTTTGTTTTCCCTATCTGATGAAGTCTTTGGGATTAAGAAAAAAATGCTGTATTTATTTTGTTGTGTTAAGGAAGTTGAGTAAAGAGAGCACCCCTCGGGCTTCATTGTGTGGCCATTTAATTGGTATCGAACTCAAGTGTGCATTTGTGTTTTTATTTTATTTTATTTTTTAGAAGCCACGGTGGTGCAGCGGTAGCATTGTTGCCTCACAGCAAGAGGTTCTCCTGTTCGATTCATGGGTGAAGTGCCTTCTGTGTGGAGTCTGCATGTCCTCCCCCAGTCGAGTGGCCTCCGAAAGACATGTGTGAATGGGCATGCCTTCGCTGAATTTTGGGCATCGGGCTGGCAAATTGGCACCATAAAAAATTTACTGCCAATCATTAGTGGACCAGAGTTCCGCTGTGGCGACCCCTAACCGGGAAAAGCTGAAAAGACAAACATTTCTTTTAGTTTTATTTCTTTACTGGGGTGGACTACTAAACCAAGCAGACTGTTTTTTGTCTCATCCTGTGGATGCAAAGATCAAGTCAGAAACAGTAGATCTGATGTTGTCAGTTTTCATTTTGTCCTCAACTGTTGGGTTCAGATTCGATCCTCAGATCCAGTTCGACCATTACCAAAGGTCATGGTTACCAAAAAGCTCTCAAGCTCCTCCCTTACCCATAATGCACTAACCCCTAACATACCTTAGATCTTGTTTGACCCTTTTCGAAAAACGACGTGATCAACCCATATCTCAGGTTAAGTGTGTTTTTCTCTCAAAGTTTCCCTTTTTCTGTTGTAAATCTTATTATATTACCCCTTACCCCTCTTACACTTAGTGTGATATTTGTCTATCATTGGTAATTTTTTCCACTGGTTTTCTGCTATTATTACACTCTAGTGTAGTCTTTCTTACCATTGCTGGTTATTTCCCCCTTTTTACTTTATTGTATTAAAAAATCCTTTTCTTTCTTTTCCTTTTTCTTGTTGCTGGTATGTCTGAAAAAGGACATTCTGGTTGCAAAAAATGTCAAAAGTGTGGGCACAGATTGCCCCTATCAGATGTCCCTGTGTTATGTGTTTACTGCTTGGGCCCACAACATCTCCAAGAGGATTGTTTAATTTGTAAGAACTTCGATTCTACAGCAGTAGCTGACAGGAATAACAAGTTAACTTTAAAGGAATTGATTCCAGCCGCCTTCTGGGGCTCAATCCCCTAAAACAAAATTTAAGGAGCCTATGAGTAAGTTTCAGAGACCCTCTACTTCCTTGACTCCATCTTGGGAGCCACCAAAGAAAAAAACAAGACTGGATAGGAAACCAATTCAGATCCATTCTCCTTCAGATCAGATGAAGAAATCAACAAATCCAAGTTCTTCGGATCCAAAGAAAAAATTGACGGATCCAAGTTCTTCAGATCCAAAGATCCTACCTAGGACAAAATACTTACAAACTTTGGACCCAGTACCTTCCAGGGTTCCCTCTTCTTTTTTGGAAAGACATCATTCCAGGTCATCATCCTTTCATTTTGTTCTTCCAGGAGTTTGAATCAGGAAGATGGGAGCAGAATGATGTGGAGGTTCCTCTCAACACAGATACTGATGGATGTTTTTCTTGCTTGTACCCCTTTGGGTTAGGAATCCCATCCATCTACCACACCACCACTACTTGCTCCTTCTCTGAGCCATGTGTTTGCTTCAGAGTACCTGGATCCAAAACTTCTGGGACTGTCTGGCTCCGATTCAAAGACACCTTTATCGTCAGATCTGAAGCTTTCTGTGAGTGTACTGGCCCAGACATCTTTAGACCTGGATGACTCTCAGAGCTGAAACTGCCTTGTTGGGTCCAAGACATTGGAGGTGACTCCGAGGTTTTTAGAGCTGGCTCTGCCACCTAGAACTTCAGCATTGGATAGCTTGGGTCCGACTTCTTCAGGGAGATTGCGCTTGGAGCAGTGGGAGACAATGGTCCAGAAGCCTGCCTTTTCAGACACAATGTCCTCCTCCTCTCTGGAGTGATCTGCCTTCGAAGTAGTGAAGTTGTATTCTGTGCTTTGAAAGGACAGATGGATCCAACCCACTTGGATCTCCAATCTGGTTCCCAAATGTCTCTGCATTTAGAGACACATCATTCTATACCACAGGGGCAGACAGCTCAAGGCCCCCAGATTTCCCAGAAGGCTTTATGATCTCTTCTGACACGTCACTGGAAAATCCTACTGAGGAAGTCCCTAGGAAGTGAAAGTGCATGAGGAGGCACTTAGACTCTCAGTAAGAGTCAGTCATTGAGGATGCTGATTCAATGAGGGAGAAAGGTCTCCATGATCACCTCTAGAAGATGTCTCATTTGGAAACATTCTAGAGATCCTTAAGCAGGGAGGTGCTTGGTCCTTCAGCAACCCTTCACCAGAGGAATCAGTATTTCTGGAGGTCTTTGAAGCTGACCTGTCTACCTCCTGGTTACTCCACCCACCAACGAGCTCATTGATTTGGTCTCTAGGTGGGCATAGAAAGAACCTGACACAGTTAAGCCAATCCCTAAGATGCCAGATCGAATTTTAACTTTACCTTTCAGAAAAGAATTCTGGAGTAAAGGGATGCCTGTGGATGCTCATGGTGGTGGCTAACAAGAAAGAACTTGCTGAACAATGTTCCTCTGTTCATCCCCCTAACAGGGAGTCTAGGGTGATGGACAGATTTGGGAAGCATGTATATGCATCAGCGACCTTTGTTCTTAGGTCACTGAACTATTTGGCACATTGTACCAGACTACAAAGGGACTTGATCAAGGAACTTTCAAAATCCCTTCAGGGACCATTACTGCTGAGGTTTATTCTTTTGTGGCCTGTCATTTGGCTACACTCTAATCAATTTCAAATTCATCCAAGAGGCTTTTCTCACATGCAGTCGAAGGTGCCTCAAGGCCAGCGGGTTCAGGGATATCCATTAGGAGTCATGCCTGGATGTGCCTATGTGATTTTATTGGACTTTTAGGCCTTTTAAGTCCTTATTTATCAGTGCACCCTTTGATGGCAGTTTGCTGTTTGGCCCAAAAGTGAAGGATACACTCTCCAGGTGTGCAAAAGATGGAAAGACCCTCTCTGCAGTGGGTGTATGTTTTTCGACCGCTCAAAGATCCTATTCTAGGAATCAACAAGATGGTCAGAAAATGTGGTTCAGAAAGTCCCAGTGTCCTTTCCAGGACACACATGGAGGTAGTTCCCCTACGGGCAGAGGGGGGAACTCTAATGGATGATTATCCTCATGCTGCAGTGGAACTCCACAAAACCAGGGTCCAGAGATTCTTTCTCTGGCAGACCCTATCAGCACTCCTGAAAGGAGGCCCAGTTGTCCCCCTCTGGAGGCAATTGGGGGTTAAATATCCGTGCACCAGAGAGCCTGGCTAGATATAACGAGATATACTTAGGTGAAGATAATTATTTCCAGAGGTTATGTAATTCACTTTTCTCTTCCCCCTCCAACTGTATGCAAAATTCCCAATGTTCCACCCAGTCAGAGGAGAGCAGCAGCACTAGAAATACAAAAGCTGCTAGAAAAAAAGAGTCACCCAAGAGGTCCCACTAGACTAGATAGAATCCAGATCTTACTCAAGATTCTTTTTAGTGCCAAAGAAGACAGGGGACTGGAGACCAGTTTTGAATCTTAGCATCTTGAACAAGTCACTACGACATACAAAGTTTCAGATGGTCACAGTTCAGTCCATTCTACCCTTCTTGAGCAAGGATGACTGGATGTGCTCAACAGACCTTCAGGATGAGTATTATTACTTAACAATGAACAGATGATACAGAAGGTATTTATACTTCTGACTGGGAGCCCGTCACTATCAGTTTAGAGAGCTGCCCTTTGACCTCACTACAGCCCCCAGGGTGTTCACCAAATGCATGGCAGTGGTAGCAGCTCACTTGAGACTGCAGCGATTCCTACTGTTTCCATATCTAGATGACTAGCTTATTAGCACCCCGACCAGCCATCTTTTAATAAGAGCAAGCGATCAGGTACTCCATACTTGCTCAGTTCTGGGAATAACCATAAATTACAAGTCTCAGTTACAACCAACTCAAACCTTGGAATTCATAGGAGAAGTCTTAGTTTCATAGGTTCATAGGAGGTTACTAGGCTAATGGCCCTAGGGCCTTAACAAGCCTAGCCATGTAATACCCTTGTCCCTTAGTTGACCATGGTTAGATGGTCATTGTTAGCAGAGTGAATCAGTGATTAGCACCAACTGCCCCTGTCCATGAAGGACATAGGTGCCACTCCCACGGTGAATTTATGGTCTCCAATCCAAATGTCAATGTTGTGCTTAAATAGGGTCATTGAGGAACTCTGCTTCACATGAAGTGGGAGTTTATTCCGGTTCCCTATTAAATCGATGAAAGTTTAGCTTGTTGAAATGCCAAAATCGACAGCTAAACTCCGAAATGGCAAAATCGCATACGGCCACCTAAGTGAATTTTTTCTCAGGGATAAAATTTTCTTAGCTGTTACCAAGAATTTGGCCTTTTCCCTGATGTAGAGTGATCTCAGAGTTAGTATATTTAGTTAGAGGGGATGGACCTCCCCCACTTAATTAGGGTTTAAAGGTTTTTGTGGTGTTTGTCGGCCAAGCAAGGTTTTTCCTTGGGAAAATATGTGCTTAGGTGGCCATTTGTGGTTTTGCAGTTTCAGAGTTTAGCTGTCAATGTTTTTCATTTCAACAAGCTAAACTTTTATCGCTATAACAGGGAAGCTTTATTCCAGAGAAGCAGCAATCTTTGGGAGCTGTATCTGCCTCTCCAACATGATCTGTTTATGCCACAGGCTAGGTTGAGATCCCTGGAGTGAGTGACTGTTGTCCCATTTGATTTGCAGACATGCAGCATTTCCATTAGGGCAGGGTCAGAGATAAGTCTGTAGCCCAGGCACAGTTCACCTCTCAATAACTGTAGGATACAGAGTACAGAGACAGGGCCTTCAGTCTTTCCATGTAGGTCATGTTTTGGAGGCCCTCAGTTTTCTTGGCTAGTAACCTCTGTGGTCTTTCCAGTTGTTGCAGATGTGTAGTGACGTACATGCAAAAAGGAGCATTGTACTCAATTAGTGGTCTGTTGCGGGCTGGGTATAGAGGAGTTATAACATCCTAAGTCTTGGATGCAATGCCCTTTTTATGAGATGCACAATGTAGAAAGTTTTCCTTACCAGTGTGGAGACATGGTGATTGAAGTTTAAATTGCTCTTAACCTGTGTTCCCAAGTCTCTCACCACTGCATTTGAGCATAGGGGGATGCTATTTATAATGTAATTTGCAGGTGCCACTTTTCCAAAGAGGATAATGGCACACTTTTTATGTTTAATATTAGACCATGACTCTGGCAGCAGTCATTAGTCTGCATTAGCCCCTTTTGCAATATGTTGACATTGCTGGGGGACTCAATGATTGCACCTAGTTTGCAGTCATCTGAGAACTTGGTAAGCCTTCCACTTTTGCCTGGACATCAGAGAAGTAGATTCCAAATAGTAGAGGGCCAAGCACAGATCCCGGTAGTACACCACTGGTGACTGGTTTACTGGTGGAGGTAGACCAGGGGTTAGTGCAATTTTGACAGTATTCATTCTGTCAGTGAGCCAGTTTGCTAACCATCAAGTGATGTATGGGTTAATTCCCAGCAGGGAGAGTTTCTCAGTGAAACATGAGCAGGGGATTGTGTTGAAGGCCTTGGATAAGTCAAGATAGTTGGTATATACTGCTTTGCTGTCATTCAGGGCTTTGCTGACATTCTCAAAGAAGTCCATCAGGTTTAATAAGCAATACGTGCCCTTAAAAAGCGAAACTGGGTCAGGTCATAAGATTGGAAGTCACCTATGTCCTTGTTGAGGAGGTCCATGATGATTCTTTCCATGGCCTTGCAGATACAACAGTTGTAGCAGGGAAAAGTACCAAACTTGCCTATTTTCATCACATTACAACAACAACAACAACTGTGTTCCCTAAAATCTTTGTAGCACAACTGTTGTTGTGAAAATAGGCAAATTTGGTACTTTTCCTTGCTACAACTGTTGCTGTTGTAGCTATATTGATAAGGATGTGAATTATTTTTGTAATAAAAATGGATGTAGATTTCACTTTAAGAATATTTCAACTTGTAATTCCAGTAATTTTGGCTACGTGTAAAAATGTCCTAGTTTCTATGTGGGAAAATACATGCGTAGAATGAAAGATAGAATAATTGAACATAATTCAGATATCAGGCGTAATGTATTAACTAATGCATTAGCTAAACATGTACATGAGACACATCCAAGACAGGTTTATGTTTAAGGTTACAGATATTGTTAATAGAACTGATAGAGGGGACATAAATAATAAGTTGGAGTTAAAAGAGTATAGATGGATATTATTGTTGTCTGCAGGTCAAATACCAGGTTTGAATCAAAGCTATTTCCTTAAAAACAGTGTTGAAATGCAGACAGAATTGTTTGAAATGAAATCAATGTTAAAAATTAATGTATATTTATAAATGCTTTAAATGTTCTATTTTTAACATGTTAAATGTTGCTGATAGGCTGTGATGTTTTTAAATTTATATAAATTTGAGCTAGTAGGATGTGATGTCAAACACTGATGAAGGGTTTTTGACCTGAAAGCTTTGTTGTTTTATTAAAAGTTTTAAACATTGGTGCAGTGGCACAGTGGTGCAGCGGTTAACATTGTCGCCTCACAGCAAGAGGTTCTCTGGTTCGATTCTTGGCTGGGGTACCTTCTGTGCGGAGTTTGCATGTTCTCCCTGCATTTGTGTGGGGGTACTCCAGTTTCCTTCCACAATCCAAAGACATGCATCTGGAGCATTTCTCCCTGGGCCTCCGCTGAAAATAGGCTCTGTCCTAGTCGGACTTTCCCGGTCAACAAATGTTAAATAAATATAAAAAAGCTTTATTGTTTTATTAAAAGTTCTTTTTGGCATTTTTATTGTGAGAAGTACCATCCACTATCAGTTTGACACATAGCTGGGCATTTCCTTTACAATTTCTGACATAGCTAAAGAAAGCCTTATGGTTGTCTTTAGCTAGAGATAATAATTTAGCCTCATAATTAGCTTCGGAGAACTTTACAAGATGTCTGATTTGCTTGTTCAAGCTGTGGAGGGTATTTTTCCTCTGGTGAGTGAGATCCCTTTTGTTCTTGGATAACAGTTTCTTCCTTTTGTTATATAACCTATTTATATTTGCAGTCCACCAGGGTGGCCTGTTTCTTTGGGAAGACTTGGTTTTGATCCTGACAGGTACTGTCAAGTCTATACAGTTGTTTAAATGTCTGTACAGGGCATTTGTGTACTCCTCTGCATAGGAGTCATTGTTGGCTGTGTTAGTGGGGGTTTGAAACTTTTTATAACCTTGCTTAGTAGGCTAAAGTTTGCTTTGGAGAAATTTTTCAGTTTGTTTGCTCCTGTGGGGGTGTCCAATCTGATCTTTAATTCAAACAAAACAGATATATGGTCTGATCTCTCCAGAGAGGGCAACACACAGGGGGTAGTGCAGTGACCACCCTCCATGTTGTTGATTAACAGGTCCAGGACATTCAAGCCCCTTATAGGGGTGCAGGCTAGCTGTTCTAAAGCACTTGAATTAACAAAGCCCAGGAACCTCAGGACAATCACATTTATGCTCATGTATGTTGTCCAATCTATGGAGGGATAGTTGAAATTTCCCATAATCAAAGTGTTTGGCTGTACAGGGAGTGATTTTAGCAAGTCCATGTAGTCATTGTGTTTCTCTTGGTTCATGGTGGAGGACCTGTAGCTAGCGATGATGTGGTAGGTGTTTTATCTATGTTTAATTGTACCTGGAGTAGCTCTAGAGAGTCACACGGTTTAACCAGTCTTGAGGTGTATTTGGATTTAATGAAGATGGATACACCTCCACCTTTGGTTCTTTCATGCTCATTTTGGGGTCTAAACATGCGGAAGGCATTGTAGCCTTGTATGGCTGGAGTGCTCTCTGGGGCCTTGAACGAAGTCTCACTGATTGCACAGACATCAGCATCTTCCAAGGTGAGGACTGCTTCCGGGGAGTAAAGGTTTCTGTTGAGGCTCCTAGCATTAAGCAGCATAACCTTGAGTTTGTCTTGAGTAGATTTCTTTATGTCAGGGATTTTTTTTGTTTTGAGATTGCCTAAAAAAGGTACTATGGGGTTGTCAAGTGTCTTTGCCAATGCCCAAAATCCTAGAGAAGACAGGTGAAGACCATCTCTGACAAAGCAACGTGGTCTGTTGACCATGTCTTCCCAGGTTGACAGATACTGGATCCCCTTGGACTGACATCAGAAGCTAAGCCAATTGTTGAAGTCAGTCCTTTTTGGTCTGTATTGTGACATCATCCTGGATGAAGGTAAAATGCTACTTAGTGCTAGGGACATACCTGCCTGGGACACAATCTGAAAGTTCAGTCATGTCTCTCTTCATACAGTCCAGAGAGGCACGCTTCAAGTCATTCACTCAAGCATGCAATATGATAGAGTCATAAAGGTAATTGTTGTTGAATGACTTGAGTATATGCATGATTTGATGGATTCCGGCACCTGACAGGGAGCTAACCTTGATTTTCTCCTTGTCCAGCCTGGTGAGGGGGGACATGTGTGTGTCTCACTATGGAATCGCCTATGACCAGAACATTAGATTTTTAGGTGTTTCACCTTAGGTGCTTATTTGTTTAGACACTTGTATATTTGTTGCTATGTGAAGTGGGGTCTGTTCGTGTTCCTGTATATGTGATCTGTTTGTGCTTGGGAGGTCTCTGGTACTTTGGTAGGTTTTTATTGAGTACCCCTACATAGGTGAGGCTATGTGACTTGACCTTGTCTTGTGTGAGTGGAGAGGGGTGTGTGCTGAAAACCTGTTTGATGTCTTGTTTATTGTTACATGAGAGGATTGATTCCAGCTTCATGGTATAGTTACATCTCTCACATACTGTATTTGTTTGTGTTAGGAGCGGGTGATTGTCAGTATACATGAGGCAATTACTACATTGTCCTAGGATGCCAGTGTCAATAAGACTAGTTGGTGAAATGTTGGGAAAGTGGCTGTCCATTGTAGCAGGTTAAACTGTAACTACTAGTTGGGGAATGGGCGAGTTGGATTAGCTTTTGCTCTAGGGATAACTCTACTAACTAAACAAGGGGGCTTATTGTTTTGACGAAGGAGTGTGGTGATGCTGCTCATTGCTCAGATGAGTTGCCTGCAGCACAGCAGGAAAGCTTGGGAGAGTTCAACTAACAAGCATCTAGGGAAAAAAATTGTTTCTAGTAGTTTGCTACTCTGCAGGGCACCATTAACCACATTGTGTGGTGCACAGCTGCATGCAAATATGAGGCTTATACACAGGCAAAATTAAACAGTTTTAAACTAGCCTGTCAATAGGAAATCACACAATGATCCTTCCTCCAGCAATGCCCAGCTGAGACAAAGCTATATCCACACTCTTCTAACACAAGGGTGCAGGGGAACCCATCTTAATGTAAAGTGACGGGATTAGAGTTGAGGTGTATACAAAGCAGGCTAGATTCAGCAAGTGTGGCTCTAGTCTATGCTAGCTAAGCAATATTACAGTGCAAAACAAATGCAGATAATGAAGCAGGCACAGAGAAAAAAAATAATCGAAAGGCACCAATGAATGCAGTAAAACAATGACATGCAATTGAAAAGTGCAGATAAACTCAAAACTTAATTTCTTGTTCTTACCTTTGGATGGCTTGGATTTGAGCAGAAACACTCTAGACTTCTGGCAAAGGATGCCAAATGCAGAGCAACTTCGGTTAACTGAGCCAAAACCAGTGCAAATGCGAGGCTCATATACAGGCAAAATTAAACCATTTTAAACTAATCTGCCAATGGGAAATCACACAATGATCCTCCTCCAGTAATCCCTAGCTCAGACAAGGCTATATTCAGATCCTTCTGCCACAAGGGTGCAGGGAACCCCTCTTAATGTAAAATGTCTGGATTTGAGTTCAAGTGTATCAAAAGCAGGTGCTATGTTCAGCAAGTCTGGATCTAGTCTATGCTATCCAGGCAATGTTACTGTGCAAAACAAGTGCAGATAATGAAGCAGACGCAGACAAAAAAACAGTGAAAATCATACCAATTAATGCAGTAAAACAGTTAAATGCAGTTGATCAGCAGACTTCTGCCACAAGGATGCATAACAATACCTTAATGTAGAGTAGCTAGTTTGGAGTCCAAGTGTAACAAGACCACACACACACTACCAGCAACAGCCCTACACCTAATAGATACAATGTAATACAGTGCAATTAATTACTTAAAGCAGCAGCAGACAGTACATTTTTTGAAATTAATGAAGTACAGTAGCAGTATATAAGAGAAGTGCAAAAAAATACTTAAGAGCCCTTTTGTGTATTTCCCAACTTAGACAGACCAGGTAAACACCTGCCACCACTAGATGAACAGTCTGAGTCCTCCCAATGCAAAATCAAAGTAAAGAAGTGTCTGGAGTGGAATGCTACCACAAACAAACTTAGAAGATACGAAATGCTACTACAAATAAACTTAAAGATACAGATACAGCAGTGTACTTTAAACAGCTTATAAAAGTGTGATTATTCAATAAAAGTACCTTGCTTTGTATACTGCAGTGGTGGTGCTGCGGTAGCATTGTAGCCTCATAGCAAGACATTGTCCCGTTCGATTCTCAGCTAGACTGTCTTCTGTGTGGAGGCATACGTGAATGGGGCGTGCCTTCATTGAAGGTTGTGCGTTGGGGCTGGTAACCCGGTATGTAAAAATCCACTAACAATCATTAGTGGACTGGAGTTCCGCTGTGGCGACCTCTAACCGGGAAAAGCTGGAAGACAAGCAAACCTTGCTTTGTATAAATAAGCCAAGAGCCACTCAATTGTACAGAATTTATAGAGGCACTAAAACAAGTTAAGATGATTAATAAGCCCTTTAGCCAATAAAACTACATGCAGATATCTCAAATGTTTCACCAACCTAAACAGACCAGGCTACCTCCCAGTGCACTAGATGGAAAATCACTGACCTCTTGCCATAAAAACAAGTGGTTACTAGATTGTAAAAAGAAACTACTTTATCTCACAGCTGCGTATATAATGAATTCAGATCAGGTAAATCAGTAGAACAGACAATGAGCGGCACATTCACTTTTTCAATACAAGCAAAAGGAAAGGAAAATAAATAATTCAATACATCAGCAACAGTGTAGAAAGAGAGGAGCTTATTGTGCTCAATTTACAGTAGGGCTAGGGAGCTTAAAAATCATCAGGTTTAAAAAACAGTTCAACAAAGGGTGGGAAACACAAGCATGGAATCCCCAGCAGTGCTATAGTTTCTGCAAGCTTGAAATCTTTTCTGCAAAAGACAAAGGGCCAGAAATTCACTGTATATTTAAGCATCACTCAAGAGACAACCAAAGAAAAACATGTGAAATGTGCAGCCTATATAATTTAAGTGTCTATCTCCAACATAACATAAAAACACAATGCCAGAAAACAAAACGGAGGAGGTAAAATAGAAAGCAGCTCTGTCACAAACTAAAAATATAGGTTTACTTTTCTCACCAAACAGGTAATCCCCAGCAGTGCTCTAATTTCTGCAAGCTTGAAAAAATTTCAACATGATGTTAGTGATAGCTTCTCTTCCTCTTTCAAGAGTGAAAACTATCAGATTCCAGGTCAGGAAAATAATTTGCAATACCAAAATTTAATCCCATTTGATAATTCAAGCTTTTGGGTCAATGTCAGGGGCCATAATCTTAGTTCCTCTAGCAAGATTTCAAAAAAGGCTTCTTTAATGGATGTAAGCAACACAGTGGCCAATTCTTTATCAATGCATGTCAGAACAAATAAAAATCACTCAGACATGTGAGAGATACCGCTGGTGGTGGATTCACTCAGACCAGGTTCTGCAAGGTTGTCCTTTCATTCTCTGGTGATGGATTCACTCAGATCAGGTTCTACAAGGCCATCATTTCATTCTCCTTCAACCAAGGCCATAATGACCATAGACACATCCCAGGTTGGGGTGGTGCATTTCCTGGGAAAAACAGCCCAAGACACTTGGTCCCATGAAGATGCCAATTTGCATATCAATGTCACAGAGATGAGAGCAGTGCTCTTAGCATTGCAGGCCTTCCAGGACACACTCCCTTTACTCACAATTGTGATTCAAACAGACAATATATCAGTAGTTTGACACATCAACAAAGAAGGAGGAACCAGATCTTACCCCTTATTGAGAAGCACTCAGGGTATGGCAATGGGCGATCACATCCAACAACTTTCTCATAGCATTGCACATTCCAGGAAAGTCCAGTGTAATAGCAGACAAATTGACCAGGTCCATTCTTCTGCCTCATGAATGGTCCCTCAACATAAAAGTGACAGAAATGATTTTCTGACAATGAGACCAGCCTTGCTGTGATCTTTTTGCTTCTCCTCTAAACAAGAAAAGCAGCAGCTACCTCGCCCTAATGCCCCTTCCACGGGAATTGCCGAAGGATACTGTACTCCATGAGTGGCCCCCTGGTTTACTTTATGATTATTCAGCAATTCTCCTTATTCCAAAATTTTTACAGAACACTGCCTAGTTGGGGAGCAAAGTCATCTTCACTGCACTTTACTGGTCTCAACAGATTTGGTTCCCCTTCCTTTGGCCTCATCTCCTTTACCAACCTTGGATTCTGGATCCAATGCCAGACCTCCTGACTCACCCAACAGTTGTGATTCATCCAGATATCACAAACCTCTAGCTGACAGCATGGTTTCTCCAATTCTGTTGATAACCAGATAACCAATGCTCTCTTCCCCTGTCCATCATATTCTATAATATTCCCATAAGCCTTCTACAACAAAACTTTACACAAATAAATGAAAAATGTTCATTTGCTGGGCACAACAAAAGCATATTGACTGCTTCTCACCTTCTGTACAAAGTATACTTGAATTTTTACCAACAATTTTTAATCAGACAGCTAGCTCCTCAATGATTAAAGTACAATTGGCAGCAATCTCTAATTTTCATATTGGATTTGAGAATTCTTCTGTGGCCTTGTCTAAACTTTGCAAAGCATTTTTGAGATGCACTCTTCTGCTGAGACTCCCATATAAAGATCCTTCTTCACCATGAGATTTGAACTTGGTACTATAGTCCTTAATTTAGCTGTGGTGGTGCAGCAGTAGCATTATTGCCTTACAGCCAAGATGTTCTCCTGTTCGATTCTTGACTGGAGCACCTTCTGTGTGGAGTCTGCATGTTCTCCCCACAGTTGAGTGGCGTTTGAAAGACATGCATGAATGGGTGTGCCTACGTTGAAGGTTGGACATTGGGCTGGCACCTCGGCACCATAAAAAAAATCGACTGCCAATCATTAGCGGACCAGAGTTCCGCTGTGGTGACCGGGAAAAGCCGAAAGAAAAACAACTACAGTCCTTAATTTATTTTCCCTTTGAACCAGCAGCAAAATTTGATCTTAAGTTCCTGACCTGGAAAACTATCTTTCTAATGGCTATTACTTCTGCTAGAAGAATTTCAGAACATCAAGCATTGTCTTTTAAACCTCCTTACTTATCATTCATAAAGATAGTCACTTTATGAACCAACACTTCTTTCCTTCCTAAGGTGGTGTCAGAATCCACTATCAATCAGTCCATTAATTTGCCAGTTTTCTTTCCTAAATTTGCAAATAAGGGTGAATATATGTTGTATTTATTAGATGTTCACAGACAGTTATGTTTTTACTAATACAGAATAAAAGAAATTAGGAAGACAGATCAATTATTTATGTCCTTTGCAGATTCTAAACTGGGCAAACCAGTTGCAAAGGTAACTTTAGACAGATGGCTGATGAATTGCATTTTATTTATATGTAACAGGTTGGGTTTAATCTTACCAAAAACCTTAAGAGCCCACTCAACTAAGTCAATGGCATCTTCTTTAGTGTTTCTATGTAGAATTTCCATGGACAGTTTGTGTGCAGCTGTGACTTGGGTCAATCCTCATACTTTTATCACTCATTACAAACTGGATCTTTTCTTGAGGAGAAAAGCGCCCTTTTGCTCAATTGTGTTCAGGAATATCCTTCCTTAGAGTCCACCCAGGATTTCAGGTAGCTGGGGACTCTGTTCCAACAGTTTAGTATAGAATGAAAACTGACAACATCAGATAAAAAAATTTATATACTTACCGTAACATTCTAGCTGTGTTACCTATTTTCATTCTTCCTCAACTTCTGCCCACCAATCCCCTCACAATGAATTTCTGGAAGAACAAGAGATTATAAGGACAACACTGTCCTTAGTGTTGGGCTCCAGATATGGCCTTTCTGTCAGGAAAGTTATAGTAGTTCTTTATACTTCATGTAAAACAGCAAACAAGATCTGAGGTATATTAGGGATTGGTGCATTATGGGTAAGAGAGAAGCTTGAGAGCTTTTTGGTGGCCACTAGTAGTAGTAGTAACGGCTGAGTCAGATCTGAGGATCAGATCTGAACCCAAGAGTTGAGGAAGAATTAAAATGGACAACATAGACTGAAAGTTATGGTAATTACATAATTTTTTTTTATTACAGATATAAATTTAAAATCGGCAAACAAAGGTCTGGCCCAGTAATATTGATGTATCTCTAGAAGTTCCTGTTCATTCACTGGACGAGCCCAGTGGATGACATAAGTAATAAGAAGTGGCAATAAACCTACTAGTGAGTTAGTAGGAGATGCTTCTTTTGTCAGTAGGGATCCAGAGAGGCTGTCAGTAAACAAACTGGAAATAAATCTAATCCCTCCCAATGGAGGGAATCCCCTGGAATTCACTGCTGCATGAAGCTAAATCCCTTAAAAAAAGTATATCACCTGTAGAGATGGACAGATAATTCATGGACCCTTGAAAAAATTGCATTCCGTAAATAAAAATCAAGCAAGCTGTAAATCAAAGCAAAGGCAAATGGAAAAAAAAACATGAATAAAACAAAAGCCAAAATACATTAAAATAGAAATAAGATGCAGATGACAGTTCTTCTTCATCTTCTTATCTTTATTGTAGGCAGAAGGAGAAATAGATACATTTTGGAAAAGTATTTATGAAGATCCTGTAGAACATAACAAAGATGCTAAATTATAGAAGAAGTAAAAGCAAGAGTAAGAAGTTTAAAGGTACAGGATATGAAATGGGATGAAGTAACAACCAGAGAGATTGAAATAAAGTTAAGAAAAGCTTCCAACTGCAAAACCCCAGGCCCAGATGCAGTACCTAACTTTTGGTTAAAAGTATTAGCATCTTTGCACGAAGATTTAGCAATGAGTAATAATTATTTATATGCACATCCTGAATAGACACCAACCTGGCTAACAACAGGAAAAACAATGCTATTATTTAAGAGTGAACCTGCAAGCTACCCTAAAAAACATAGACTAATAACTTGCCTTCCTACGATGTATAAATTATACATTGGAATTGATGCTGACAGAGTTTATAGTCATTTAGAAGAAAACTCAATTATGGCAGTAGAACAAAAGGGAAAGAAAGTCATATAGAACAAAAGATCATTTGTTGTTAAAGTCATAGTGGAGAACTGTAAAAAGGGGAAGAATCTTAGCATGGCATGGATTGACTGTAAAGAAGCATTTGATCCCACATTAATGGATAAAAGAGTGCTTAAAAATGTATAAGATACACCCTACACTGACTGACTACATTACAGTGACCATGAAACAGTGGCAGACCACTTTGCAATTAAGCCATGATAAGGGACAAATTATTATTCCAGGGATAAAAATTCAAAGGGGGATATTCCATGGTGACTCTGTCACCACTGATATTCTGCCTTACTCTTAACCCATTAAGCTGTCTACTTAACAGCTTAGGCCATGACTATAACTTGTCTCCTAGAAAACAACAAAGTGTAAAGATTTCTCATCTTCTCTTTGTCGATGATTTAAAACTGTATAGCTTATCAGAGGAACTGAAAGTACAACTGCAGGTTGTCAAAACTTTTTAAGATGATATAAGAATGTCATTTGGTCTTGATAAATGAGCAAAAGCAACCTTTAAAGCAGGAAAACTGCAGCACCAAGAAAACATCTGTTTGGGACAATAATGTGATATAAAAGAACTTGAGCAACAGGGAGTATATAAATATTTGGGAATTGATGAAGGATCAGTAGCAAAACATGAATAAATGTGAATTAAACTTAGTAAAGAATACTTTAGAAGACTTAAATTAATCTTGAAAACAGCATTGACATCTAGGAAAAAAATCCAGGCTATAAACCAATTTGCTCTTCCTGTCCTAACTTAGAGACTTAAGACTTAATGAGTCTTGATAAAACTCATTCCAAATTATTAGCCATAACAACCCTACCATAGAGGTTGTTCCCTTTGCTAAACTACTTGCGGTAACTATAGATGAACACCTAAAATTTGATACCCATATTCAGCAAAACATAAAGAAAACTCATGTAAAACTCAGCATGCTATACAGAAACATCCACTTTCTCTCTCCCTCTACAAGACAAACTCTTGCCACTACCTATCTACATCCCTCACTAATGTATGGCACTCCTCTACTAACAAACGTATCTTCCTCTCTCTCCTCCAAACTGGAAGTCTGTTACAATAAAACTTCATAATTCACCACCAAAGCCAAATATTCCTCCCATCACTGTACTGCCCTCCACTTGTTAAACTGGCTAGAACTCTCCAACTATCTAGACTACCTCCAACTTACTACAGCCCACAGACTAATCTTTCAACCTAATAAATGCCCTGCTCTAACCAACATGCTACAATCGTACACCCCACACAGAACCCTAAGATCCGCTCACCAAAACCTAATCACTGTCCACAAACCCAACCGTCCTGCTGGTCAGCTACTATTATCCTTTCCCTTAGCCAAAGTATTCTCTCCCTCCTTCACTAAGGACTTGTGAAAACATTGATAACTTTAAATCTTAGCTCCATTCCTATCTCTCCTCCAACTGGAAATGCAACTGCATTCTCCCCACCTAGCCTACTAGCCTCCCTCCTCCATCCTGAATTACTAAATGCCTGCCAAACACTGAATGCAGGCTAATGTAATGATATTTTCATAAATGTATACATTGTAGATAGCTTATTCCCTCTTTCCTCTCTCTTCCAATGATCTCTTTACTGCCTTCTTAAATATTTAAATGCTATGTATCCATATAACAATTTCTGTTATTTAACATATAATGTAATTGTAACTGTAACTGTTTTACTTTATTCTGATTGTAATTGAAACTTAATCTATGTAATGCAGAGCTTTTCTCCCCAGGCCTCCATTGAAAATGGGCTCTTTGAGCCCAGTGGACCTCCCTGGTCATCAAACTGGAAATCAATAAATAAATACAGTTTTGGAGTGATTGACTGGCCCCAAAACATGTTGCATAGGTTAGCTAGGAAAACAAGGAGGACACTTTCATGCTCACCGAATGATATATAAAAATCAGTGCATACCAAGATTATTTATTTCCTGTTCCAAGGAGGGATGGGTCTCCTTAAAATGGATTGCATGTATAGATCTGCAATCGTGGGACTCCACACATATCATCTGACCTCGCAAGACCCAAATGTAGTGAAAGTTTTGAAACATGAGAAGAATCAAAAATGACTTCTCTGCGTAATCTAGCAGAAGCATATCGGCATCAAGCAGGAATGGAAATCATACCAGAAGTAGATACAAATCAAGCAGCAACTGAATGTGCCAAAAAACAAAAGAAAGAATATGAGGTGAAGGACAGGACGAGAAGGCAAGAAATGTGGGAAATGCATAAATATAGTTGCAAGTATAGAAAACTTCTGGAAGAACCTCATATTGATCAGGAATGTATGCAGGAATGGTTGAGGAGAGGCAAATTCAGACCAAGAGATGAAAGGTTAATATTAGTGGCCCAGGATAACAGGCTATGTACATGCTGGTTTACAAAGTCCATTGAACATGTGGGAGAAAGAGACAAATGTAGGTTTTGTAAAACCGATCTGGAAACAGTTGCACATCTAGTTGCTGGTTGTGACATACTAATGGCAGAATGACTGTATACTGAAAGGCATAATAATGTGGCAAGACTGTTGCACTGGGGATTATGCAAACATTATGGTACTGAAGTGACTGAAAAACACTGGAAACATTAGGCACAAAGCATCATAGAAAATTATGTCTACATCACATGGGATCACCTATTACCAACACTTCAAAAGATAGATGCTAGAAAAACAGATATAGCGGTCCATGAAAATAAGACAAAAGTAGCACCGATCACTGAAATCGCCACACCCAGTGACTACAGTGTCTTGTGTACAGAGAGACAAAGTCATAAAATATTAGGATTTGCAGGCAGAAATGACAGCAATGTGGAAGAAAGATACCCAGACATTTCCAACAGTAGTAGGAGCAATGGGTCTTATAAAACAGAATCTACACTCGTATTTAGACATATCACCAATACATGTAACCCCAAATGAACTGCAGATGGAGTCATTATTGTGCACATTGTAGGTGCTGCAAAGAGCACTTTTGGCTGACATCAAAGACTGAAACAATACTAATTTCATGAACTTTAATCATACTTTGATTTAGGAATGGGGTCCATTCCCATCATAGTATTAGAAACCCAAAAGACTTGCAGAAGTTAAAATAGGCAGATGAGCAATGTTATGAGTCAGGAAGGTTCAGCTGCATTTATTTATTACAGACATTTGTGAGCATGTATCACTGAGGACTGTTCGTGTGGGTGCTAGGGAACCAGAGGAACCGCCCCTATGGGCATTCACTTTTTTGGAGGGAACCAGGGGAAATGTCCTCTGTGTAAAACAAATCCACCATCGGAATCACTTTAAAATAATTGCAACACCTTTTGGTGACCAAAATATAACAGTTGTAACTTCTGTTCAGTGAAATGCTCAAAACAGTACTAACAGTAATAACTCCAGAAAGCCAAAACAAGCCATAAGTACCTTATGGATGCCTAGCAATACTTCTAACATTGGGATCTTAATTAGAATTTTTAACTGAAAATTTATATATTAGAAACTAAAGAGATGGCATTCGAGTTCCATTCTGATTGTTAAAGTTCTAACCAGCGCTTTTCGCTGGGGAGCTTCATCTGAACTGCCTACGTAGAACAAAATTTTAATTAAATGAAGATGCTATATAACCGAAAACCCAGAAAAAAGCACCATGCTCAAAAATCAGAAAATCAAATTAATGTCCATATATCACGCAGAATACAATCTAGAAACACTAATAATCAAAGTAAAACTAAACTATAAAAAATTATCTTCTATTCTTTCCACCTTTATACCCATCTAACTGCTATATATTCTACTCCCACCTTTTCCATTTTTGCTGTTTCATTCCATTCTTCCTTACACCAAATGCTAAATCTCTTCTCTCTTAAATTCACCTCCTATAATGTCTTCCCTAGCTACAACCCTGACTTACTTACTACCTTTCTCCTTAGTTATGCTATTAGTCATTAACCTTACAGCACTAGGGCCTTACTCCCTAACCCCCATACATAACCAAACACCCCCAAAATCAGTGTCCAAAGATTACTCCTATTCCCATATCTCTGCCAGTTTTTACCCTCATTCTCCACTCTTATGTAGTAAACCCCAAGTACCCACTACTAACTTTTATTTATCCTACAATCATACTACTCTAGCACAGTTCCTTACCTCCTTTCTCACCACTCTAAAGCGTTCCTTTTACAAACTTTTTTACTTCTTCTCTTCCTTGATATTCTCAGGAGATATTCACCCTAACCCAGGTCCCTCCCCCCATAAAACTCTCCATATAACCACCATTAACTTCCAAAGTATTTGTAACAAAACCTCTGAATTTCATGCTTGGCTAACTCTTAATAGAACTCACATCATAGCTGCTACTGAGACCTGGCTGAAACCAAGTATCCAAGACTCCAGATTCCTTCCTCCATATTTCAGTGTGATCAGGGTCAACAGACAACACAAAAAAGGAGGTGGTGTTGCCTTAATTTATCCCAACACCTTTAATATATGCTCATTTCCCAATACTATTCCTAAATTCCAAAACGCTGAAATCCTTATAGCATTTCTTGAGCTCAACAACTCCAAAAAACTCTGTATTATCACCATTTATATTCCTCCTGGGAATAACATCCCAGTTCTGGAAGACATTCTTTCCTGGATTTCACAGACAAAAAATTAAATCATTATACTAGGTGACATGAATATTGACTGGGCAGCGGCTTCCACTATCCAATCTCCCAACAATATCAATCTATTCCACTTTACTCAACTAATTACTTCCACTATTAGATAAAACTTCAAAAATAATAAGGGTTCAATTATAGACTGGATCTTAGTCTCAGACCCCTCCATATATCAAGTTGCCAGCACCCTTCCAAATTCTTTTAGTGACCACCTCCCAACCTACACTATTCATAACAGAGAAATGAAGCAAGAAAGACCAAAAACCACAAAATCAAAAGAACGCTTTGCAAATGGGTACCTCTACAAAAGTATTTATTATAAGATAATCTAAATCACATGGAAAGCAAGCAAAAACTCCAAGTGAGGATTAAGCCACCATAAGCGCTTTCTTCCTCAAAATCATACATTTCTTTCTCAAAATCATACATTAACATGGAACTTCATCAGATGGCAGCAAAGAAACATCATATCTTTTAAATACAATAACTAAGAGATGAGCGATGCACCACACCATAAAACGTATCTCAACAATTTAATCAGAGCTGTATTTGCTTAATTCTGTGCTAAGGGTTCCCTTATTATTTCTAATGGATTGCTTCTTTATCCTGTCAGTCCCCTTATTCTGAACTCTGATTGGCATCACTCTCAGGTTATCACTCCGCGACTGCTCCACTAAACCTTAGAATAAGGGGACTGACAGGATAAAGAAGCAATCCATTAGAAATAATAAGGGACCCCTTAGTACAGAATTAAGCAAATACAGCTCTGAATAAATCGTTGAGATACGTTTTATGGTGTGGTGCATCGCTCATCTATTAGTTATTGTTGTGATTTTGCTGAGCAAGCTCAAATGGAACATTCTTCTGCCTTTTTGATCTTTTAAATACATTTATGTGACATCACTTTCCCCAAAAAAGAAAAAGTCAAATAAAATAAATAAGTAGAAGGTAACCGTTAACTCGTACCTTATTTTAAAAGTCACCAATTATAATAATGAAACCATGAAAAAAAAAAAATATATATATATATATATGTATATGTGTGTGTGTGTGTGTGTGTGTGTGTGTGTGTGTGTGTGTGTGTATACATCCTATAAATCAACATTTTTTAAAAAATATATATTTTTTGTATATTAAAAATAATAAAAAATATAATAGACTAAAATACATCCTACAAGCAACATAGAAAGCACTACTATTTTAAAAACAGCGTGAACAACTCCATAACTTGCTTTTGCTCATATACAACCAGCAAACCCAACAAGGAAAACCAAACTAGAAAACCTATATTAGTCATCTATGCAGTGCGTTTAGCTTTAATAAACTAGAGATGAAAACACTGTCATTAAGGCCCAGCCAACATGTAGCATTCAAATGGAGCTGCCACACTAGCTCCGCTTTTTCTAATAGATACTTCCAGGGCCCCCACTTTCCAAACCGTATATAATATCCAAGAAAGCAAATTTAAATGTGTGACCTGGGTGTTGTGTAGTGTGCCTAGCAAGGGCATTAAATTCAAAATTATCCCTGATGTTCCTTACATGCTCACTTATTCTAACCTTAAGTTTTCGTTCGGTTTTTCCTATATAAAAACAAGGGCATGTATCACACATTGCACCGTACACAACCCTCTGTGTCACATGAGCCCTTAAACCTCAACCTTAGTTTGATTTTATTAATTTTTATTTCATTACACTCAAAGATAAAAGGGCATAATTTGCATCTTCCACATGTATGGGGGAAACCAAATCCTGTTCTATTCACATTACACTCCAAAATGTTCTTTATATTTCGTCCCCTCTTATAAACAAAAATAGGTTTGGCACCAGTAGAACCCCTAATGGTACTATCACTTGTTAGAAGTTCACAGTTTTTAGTCAAAATGTTAACATTTTTAGAGCCATGAGCAAAAGTAGTAAGAAAACACACTTTTGGTGAACCCTGATTAAAACCCATATCAGAATTACAAACAAATTCTGTGGATGTAGCAATATGAGCCCCGCCCATAACACCCTGATTTGG
This sequence comes from Protopterus annectens, assembly GCF_019279795.1. NCBI lineage: Eukaryota > Metazoa > Chordata > Ceratodontiformes > Protopteridae > Protopterus > Protopterus annectens. The sequence goes on along the minus strand of NC_056747.1, from coordinate 623,100,848 downwards.
TGTAAGGGTGTCATGATTTAATAAAGAAGTACTAATCTGTGAATCTAGGATAGGCCAAAAATGGCCATTCCTTCTCTTTTCAACCACTTCACCCATGATGTTTTCGAAGAGTTCCCTGGGATAACCTGTCTTACAAAACATACGTTTTAGATTGATACATTCTGTTAGAAAGTCATCCCATAGGCTCACCATTCTGGCCGGTCTAACAAATTGGCCCTTTACCACCCCTCATTTTTGAGAAAAGGGGTGGCAGCTCGTGAAGTGGAGAAAACTGTTAGAACAGGTCTCCTTTCAGTGTATTACAGCCACAAATTTATTAAGTACACAGTCTTTTTTCAGCAAAACATCCAAGTATGCTATACTAGTCTCTTCAATAGTGTGTATAAATTGTAAAAAGGTAGTAGTAGCATTTATATAGTCCAAAATGGATTGATTCAAGTCTTTGGGCCCCTTCCATAAAATAAAGATGTCATCAAGATAATGGGTGTACATGTGGCAGTATGGGAAAAAGGTGGATTATGTCAAAAACCTTCTTTCCCATTCTAACATAACAATCTTAGCATACAACCAGCCACATGTCGCACCCATGGCCACCCCTGAAGCTTGTAGATATTTCTTGTCAAATAGTACAAAGTTATTACCAACACCAGATCCAATAAATGTGCCAACATAATACACCTATCGTGTGGTAACCCAACTGAAAAAAGATATTCAAGAAACCATTCTGCACCTATATTATGTGGAATTACGCTGTAAAGATCCTTCACATCGATTGTAATCATAACATATGATTTATCAAACTTAATTTATCTTCCTCAAAAAATCCCAAGAATCTTTACACAGTAAGGGTTCCCTTTTAAGTAACTCTTTTAGTTCAATATCTAGGAATCTAGCCATAAGATGTGTAATAGAAGCCCTAGCGTCCACAATGGTGCGCATAGGGAGCTGGCATAAATTCTTATGATCTTGGGAATCCCAAAGTTGAGTGGTGTAACAGGGAAGTCAGTAGACAAAAAATGCAATTCCTCTATAGAAATGAGTGTTTCAATAAATAGGTCTTCCAAATGCCCCCTAATTTTTCTGTAAGCCCCATTCAACTCATTTAAGGAGTTTTCTATATACGTAGGGGTATCAATGACTTCATACATTTTCCTAATGTAGTCACCCTGATGCCACCACCCTGGTGAGTTTCATAACCCTTATATTTATATCGTTAGTGAGTAATGATAACTCAAAACCTTCTTCCTCACTTAAATTATTCTTGATCATTGAAGCCAAGCCACCTTTCTGGGTGCAGTACGCTCCGATATCGATTTCACAAACTTTTTCAAAAATATCTGAAAGGGGGTGTAAGGGGGGATAATAACTACTAGAGACTTTTATTGGGGGGATAACCTTCTCAACTCACTGAAAGAGTAAATGCAAATTCAGTTTCTTCACATATTGTTTTAGATCCATAATGGTATCAACTACATTAACCGATTTAGAAGGTATAAAAAAAAATAACTTTTGCCAATAAATCACACAGATGCACATCTAACTGCAGTTCTGTAAAATTATATACATGTAGTAAGAATCTTTGTGTTCAACATCTTTGTATCATGTATAGTAAGGGTTAAAATGTGAAATTGCATTGCAAACAAAGAAGCAAGTTAAAATAAGCTGTTTTCTTGTAAAGAATTTGCTGACCAAAGAGGAATGCACAGATGTTACCTTGGTCCAGGCACAAGCTTATCTTGTGACTGACCTCTGACCATCTAAGGCTCCAGTATGTGAATTTATAGCCTTGACTGAAATTCCTTGTCTGGTAACCAGTTACTGTGTACGTGCTGAGAAGGGTATAAAAACCCATGTGAAATGTACAGAAATTAGACTGCTGACATACCATGTACTTTGTAGCATGTCTCCATGCATGTAAAATAAACCTTTTTGCTTATTTTTATCTGCGTGATTCTTCCAGTATATGTTAAGAGTATTAAAATCTTTTGACATTTCTGGTGCCCAAGACCGTGGGGCCACCTCTTCACGGTACGAATCGCATAAGAGGGACTGAAAAACCTGTACAGGAAGGGGAGAACGAATCTCGGGCTCCCTTGAATGGAAAGACCTCCGACGAAGAAGTCGTAAGTAGAGGCCAGTCACTCTTAGATTCGATCTGTGGGACGGTGACGAACGGGGCGGAAGAACCGCAGAAAGGTAAGCGTAACATTTTTTTTCTTTCTTTTTGTATTGTTCTCTTTTTAAAAGAACAAAGGGACTAGTCATAAGGGAATCGTCATTTGGTTTAATTTTACAAAAGAACAGTAGAGATCTCAGGAAAGGGAAACTAATTTTTCTCTCAGATTAGAAAAATGGGAACAGGGAGTAGTTGCTGTAGTTGCAGCGACCGCTCAAACAAAAGGCCCTAGGATGAACAATATATGTTCAACCTACATCCAAAGAATTTAAAATTTCTAAAAAAATGGAAAAAGGATTATGAGTTTAGTGTAAATCTAAACAAATTAGAATGTCAAAATTTGGTAAAAAGTTTACGTAAGGATGCAGGAAATAAGGTTAAAGATCAAAAGAGAATAGGATTTCCCCAGGCTCAGAAGTGGTTAGAGGAAGCTAATAAAAAATATAGAGAACAGCTTCAAAACAAAAAAACTGGTGACTCGAGTGCAAAAGATAAATTTTTCATCCAAAAGGACGATAATGAAACATCTGCCGTCTGTCGCAAGGCGACGACCCCACCCTTATATCCAGACCCGGAAACCCTTAAAACCAGTCCACCTCAGTATCAGGAAAGTGAAGAAGTGAGCCAAAGCAAAACCATACCTCCCGTAGTTTTACAAAAGCAGGCGGATGACACTCTGGACCTACGAACCCATAGTATAGACAAATCAGAATGGAAACAAAAGGAAACCGAAGTCAATTCGGCGTCCACAGAGTATCCCCTCATAGAAGTAGCAAATCTGCAAGCGGGTACGTTCGGACAGGGTCCCACCATTTTAGTTTATCGACCCTGGACGCGGGAAGACATTCGAAAAGCCGTAGAAGGAATACCACACCCTAGGTTTGATATGACCAAGTTTTGTGAAGACGTCGCAGGCATGATAGAAAGTTATAAGCTAAATGCCGTAGAGTTGGAACAAGTAGTTCGACAAATTTTGGGTCCCAACTGGCACTTGGTCTGTGGGGACTGGGATCCCATAACCAGAGTAGATAATAAGCCACTTGCCCACAATTCGGACTCATACCAAAAGCAGGTCAAGGATTTACTAGCCCGTATTTTGGATAAATGGAAGCCTAGGGCAGACTGGACCTGTATCAATAGATGTGTACAAGCAGACGATGAAAAAGTAGACAACTATTTGCAGAGACTTACCCAGTGCTTTGATAACCATAGTGGTATGCAAAAAGAAATAGATCAGTCAAAAGACTCCTCATATGAACAACAACTAAAAAATGCCTTTTTAAAAGGATGTAAAAGTGCTATTAGCAACTTTGTCCAAAAGCATATGATAGACCATCGGACGGCACGTCTGCAGCCCCTACTGGAGTATGCAAGACATGCAGAAAAATATTTAGAAAAAAAGAAAAAAAAAACAAGCTCAAACCTTTACAGTGAGCAAAGATGGGACACTTATGCTACTGCAAGGTCCGACTAACAGGGGCAGAGGAAGGGGCAAAGGCAGGGGTAGAGGAAGAGGGAATGTGGGACATTCCGAAGATTATGAAGGCAGACAAAAAAAGAGAAGAATGTTTCAAATGTGGTAAAAAGGGACATTTTGTGAGGGATTGACGGTCTTCTGAAAAAAACTAAAACCACCCCGGATCACGGGTCAGCATGACTATATGATGGTGGTGGAGGTGAATCAGACCCGGATAAAGAGGCTGATTGGCCAGAGTCAATAAGACAGAGTGAAGAGGAAGATTTTGAGGACGCAAACAAGGAAGGTAAGGGTGAATGTGCAGGATGGGAAAATGAAATGACTGATTTTTCAGAAGAAGGTGAATATCAGGTTGTTAATTTAACAGCGCTGGCTGTAACTATGCAGCTAGAGGCACAACCGATAATCACACTTCAAGTAGAGGGTAAGGATGTAGAATTTTTGTGTGATTCAGGGGCCTCCAGGACCCTGCTAAAAAACTCTGCAGTGCCATCCGATGTAACTTCTGATGACTATGTGTTAGTCAAGGCAGCAAATGGCCGCATTTATAAGGAACCATTATCTAAACCTTTATGGTTCATGGACCCTGAAACTAACCAAACTATCAGGTTTTGAGTCATTATCTCCAAAATTTGCCCTGTAAACTTATTAGGAAGAGATTTAATGCACGTGTTTGGCATAGCAGCTGTACCGACTGCATCAGGGATTCTAGCCAAATGAGTAGAAATTCAAGATGTTATGTTACAAGTGGGGCAGGGTGATTTACACTACTGGTACAGTAATGATCTTGTTGAAACTGGACCACAAAATGTAGTAAATGAGCTAACTAATTTGGCCTTAAGCAAATATGGCACACAACTGCCAGTGGTAGCTAAACAACTACACCGTACAATGTATTACAGAAAGTATGTGGGACCAGACGACAAATATGAGGAGCAATTTTTTAAACACAAGGTCACAAAAATCCTGTTACAAAATCTCTATTGGGATCAATTAAGAAATTCTGCAGTTACATGCAGTCTTACAAAAGATATGCAGTTACTTTTTTGCAATAATTCTATTGCACATGTCTCTGTAACAAGGGAAGAACAAATGGCATGGTATCTGGTGGGGAGGAAAGTTACTGAATGGGCCAAAATGACACCGGAACAATTGGCATGTAAAGGAATTCAGGTACAAAGACTAAATTGGGTCACCCAGGCCAGACCAACAGTGCACCTCCGCGAAGATAGGCTAACGCCACCCGGGGGAGGGCCATTTTGACTATGTCTCCTGACCCTGCAAGAAGAATTAAAGTTACAATCAGTGCCAGACTCCTTATGGTCCTGCGGACAACACGACATTGGGCTAATAAAAACAGCAGGACAGGTTAAAATAACTCCAAAATCCGATTTTAGACCTCATAAGCGTCAGTATCCATCAAGTAAAAAGGCAGAAGAAGGCATTCTACCAGTGATCACGGCTCTACTGAGAGCTGGGGTTTTAATTCCATGCACAGATTCACCGTGTAACACACCCTTGTTCCCAGTAAGGAAACCGGACGGGACATGGAGAATGGTACAGGATCTGCAGGCTGTAAATGCTGCTGTAGTGCCAAGGGCTCCTATGGTCCCAGATCCATCTGTTTTGTTAAATGATATCCTTCCCACGGATAAGTATTTTTCTGTTATTGACATTAGTAACGTGTTCTTTTCTATTCCCCTACAGGAAGATAGTAGGTTTTGGTTCGCCTTTACGTTTATGAGCAAGCGGTACACATACACACGACTGCCGCAGGGATATTGTGAAAGCCCTACAATCTTTTCGCAAGAAATGTCGACAAACCTGGCACAGTTTCAACCAGAGCATGGCTGTCATCTACTATTGTACGTGGACGACATCTTACTGGCTGCACCCATGGAGGCTGTCTGTGAGTCCGAAACTATTCAGTTATTGCATTTTTTGGCGAAAGAGGGACATAAGGTAAATAAATCTAAATTACAATTTTGTAAAACTGAAGTACGGTATCTAGGCTATACCATTTCAATTGCTGGTAGACAACTAGATAACTGTAGAAAATAAGCCATTTTACAGGCACCAATGCCCAACACAAAAAAAGAAATGATGTCATTTTTAGGAATAACAAATTTTTGTCGTAGTTGGATTCCCAACTATGCAGAGGAAGTAAGTCCACTTTCAGAACTTATTTTCGCACTTCCCATGGCAGCACATGACGCGCTGCAATGGACGGATAAGGCAATACAGGCATTTACTAGGGTAAAACAGTTGATAGCAGGATCTGCAACACTTAGCTTCTCTGACTATACAAAACCCTTTGTTCAGACAGTAGATTGTAAGCAGGGCTTTATGACATCGGTTCTGTTGCAAACTTATGGGGATAAGTTAAGACCATTAGCTTTTTATTCCAGTAAATTGGACACAGTGGCATGATCTTTGCCATACTGTGTACAAGCGGTAGACGCAGCCGCACAGGCTGTGCAAGCGTCTGCAACCCTAGTTTTGTTTCATGACCATACCTTACGAGTACCGCACTCCGTTGCGGTAATACTACTACAGGATAAAGTTACCTTTCTCTCTCCTAGCAGACACTTATCCTGCATGACAACGTCACTATCACAACCACACATGACCATTGAGCGATGCACCACTCTTAATCCAGCCACGCTGTTACCTACAGCTGACGATGGTGCCCCTCACGTGTGTTTAGATTTAATACACTCTAATGTCTTACCAATACCAGACCTTAAGGACCAACCTTTGGCAAATTCAGATTGGACCCTGTTTGTAGATGGGTCAGCATGTAAGAATGAGGCAGGTATTACACAAGTGGGGTATGCAGTCACAACTGAGACTAAGGTACTGGAGGCAAAACCCCTCCCCAGGAACCTGTCCGCACAAGCGGCCGAATTGATTGCTTTGTCCAGAGCATGCACCATCTCCAAGGATAAGGCAGTTACTATCTACACAGATACTCAGTATGCTTTTTCCACGGTCCATGTCTTTGCACAGCAATGGAAAAATAGGGGAATGGTTACGGCCTCAGGAAAGGAAATAACCCACAAGGATTTAACCCTTAGCCTCTTACAAGCTGTCCAACTGCCACAGGGACTGGCCATCTGTAAGTGTGCAGCACACACGAATGCCAAGAATCCAGTATCACTTGGAAATGCACTGGCTGACAAAACTGCAAAAAGTGTAGCCTTAACCTCTACCTTTGCACTCTAGACCACACAGAAGGAACTTCACCTTACAGATAAATTTGATCTACAAACTTTACAGGTAATGCAGGAACTTAGTACAGTTCAGGAAAAACAGCGATGGATTAAATATGGGGCTATTCAAAAGCAGGGAGTTTTTGTAGGTCCAAATGATAAGTATGTCTTGCCAACGAACCTTTTTAGGTATGCCTCATTAGTGACGCATGGCCCATCTCATCTGGGCCCTGCTGCTATGATTCAAATGATCCAGCAAATTTTCTGGACCAAGGGCTTTATAGCATACGCTAAACGATTTTGTTTATCGTGCCTGCTTTGTGCACGATACCATGGTGGTGGGGTGCGGATCACCCCAGCAGCTTTTCCGCTGCCTCCGTATCCATTTCACACGATCTGCATGGATTTTATTGAACTAACTCCTGTTCAACAGAAGCGATTTGTGTTAGTCATTATTGACGCTTTTACAAAATGGGTTGAAGCTTTTCCGGTAGCACACCCAGATGCACTGTCGGTAGCCAAGGCCCTTACAAATAACATTATCCCTCATTTTGGGCTACCTACACGCATCTATTCTGATAATGGCACACATTTTGTAAACCAAGTTATTCAAAAGCTGGCCGCCGTTTTTCAGATCGAGTTAAAACACCATTGTGCCTACCACCCACAGTCAGCATGGTTGGTTGAACGCCATAATGGCATTCTCAAAGGCAAGTTACGTAAACTCATGGCCGAGACACATCAGTCTTGGATAAACTGCTTACCTCTGGCACTCCTGTCCATGCGTACCACTCCCACCTCAAAAGGGGTAACACCATTTGAACTATTATATGGGAGACCTTATTACGTCCCGCAGTGGCAAAATCTTTTGCCTGCGGAACGTGAGGGGGGTGAAGAGATAGCAGATTACATGAGGAAATTGCTGACCAGGACTAACACCTCTTTAATGAATGATTGCTTTTCAGATCAGAAGAACAACAGGATCCTGGAAGTGAAACCCGGGAACTGGGTTTGGATTAAAATTGTCAAGAGGAAAACCTGGGCCTCGCCTAAGTGGGAAGGTCCATACCAGGTTTTGATCGCAACACCTACAGCAATCCGAATCAAAGAACGAACATCATGGATCCATCTGACACACTGTAAACTGGTAAAACAGTTTGAACTGGACAAAAACTTGAGTTCCCCTGAGGAACACTGATTAGTAGTAATCTTGTTTTGTATGAGTATCTGACTATTGTAGCAATGCAGAAAAATACCAGAAGGGAGCAGCCCTTCCCACAAAAGCATTCCAAAATAATTTTGTTGTTAATAAGTGTGATTGTTACTTTTTTGTTTTGGCCGTTTTTATTTTCAGACAAGACTAGCTAAGTAAAGAGAGACGAGAATACGGCGTGGCATCCACCTTTTAATACGTACCAAGCTATTAAGTATGCATATGCTCTATCTTTTAATGTTTCAAATTGTTAGATATGCACGGCTATCCCTACTGTACATGGTGGTCTAATGTTAGGTACAGTCCCTTTGGGGGCAAAGGATACATGGACTAATTTACTATTTGAAACTTCAAATGTAGCCTTAAAGGACAAAATAGCATTACCCCTCATGGGTCGCCAGAATGGAACTGTATGTTTTCAAAGATTAGGCAAGATTAAGGTTGGATGGAGTCAGTGTAATGTAACAATAATTCATAACTGTACAATAGATGGGCACTGTGCAATGAGTTTCAAGCCTATAAGAGTGCTTGTTAATAGTACAGGGCTTGTTAATGACACAAGTTTCTTTGAAAAAATGTTATCTGTGTATGATCTTTTGTTTAAAGGGCTGCAAGATAAAGGAAATCACTCTGTTCCAGTCAATATTACACTTAAAGTAAATGATTGTTATTTTATCTGTGGTAGAAAAGCATACAAATGGTTACCAAGGAATTGGTCAGGCAGTTGCTTTTTGGGTTATTTAGCACCAGTTGTAAGACATACATTTTCTCTTCCCCAAGGTAAAATACGAAATGTACGTGCTGTTAATAAACCTGTTAATCCCGTAGGTAACGTTGATGCATCCTGGATCTATCACCACGATTTGGCCCATAGTAGCAGCAAGGGGCTATCACACATGGACTTGGGCGATGATGTTATTTCCTGGGCTGGTATTCTTCCAGTGTATGGGACAGTAAATTCCATTTGGGAGCTCAGAAAACTGTCAAATCTGTTAGAAACTCTGAGCAATGCAACTTTTTCTGCGCTAGAATTGGTGACGGATGAGTTAACTGCAGAATCGTATGGCACTCGATTTCACCCTAGCAGCGAAAGGAAGTACTTGCGCTCTTATTCAGGAGGAGTGTTGTTCGTTCATTCCAGATAATGAACATGACATTGACAGTCATCTAGAGATCCTACAACAAGTTTCTGAACTTACAAAACCAGGACAGAATCCATTAGCTGACTTTTTCCAAAATTGGTTTGGAAATTGGGGAACAGTACTTATGAATGTCTTAATTGCTATATGTGTTGGTGCCATTATATTCCTACTGTTGGGTTGTTGCATTCCTTGCATCCGAATGATAATATCAAGTGTATTGTCTGCCAATGCAACTAAAGCTTATTATTCTGAATATACAGAACACGAGTCATGCGAAAACCTGTATGAATAAAATGTATTACTGGTGATACAAAGTGTTGTAAGGGGGGAAATGTAGTAAGAATCTTTGTGTTCAACATCTTTGTATCATGTATAGTAAGGGTTAAAATGTGAAATTGCATTGCAAACAAAGAAGCAAGTTAAAATAAGCTGTTTTTCTTGTAAAGAATTTGCTGACCAAAGAGGAATGCACAGATGTTACCTTGGTCCAGGCACAAGCTTATCTTGTGACTGACCTCTGACCATCTAAGGCTCCAGTATGTGAATTTATAGCCTTGACTGAAATTCCTTGTCTGGTAACCAGTTACTGTGTATGTGCTGAGAAGGGCATAAAAACCCATGTGAAGTGTACAGAAATTAGACTGCTGACATACCATGTACTTTGTAGCATGTCTCCATGCATGTAAAATAAACCTTTTTGCTTATTTTTATCTGCGTGATTCTTCCAGTATATGTTAAGAGTATTAAAATCTTTTGACAATACTTTAAAGTCCTTTGTGCTATTAACACTCACAGACAAGGGGGGGGCAAGTGAAAAGCATTAGTCATAGATACAATAGTAAAAGGTATACCACAATCAACAATGTCTGATGACTCAGAAAATGTCAAATCAAAAATGTTACAACTTCCCTCCCCTCTCCCTCTAGGACCTCTTGTAGTTCACCCATCCCAGATGGGAGTAATTGTTCCTGTAACTTGGCCCCTGTGGTTGGACCGAATTGTTGACATTGGCCATGCATTTGTTCTGGATGCATTCAAATCTCCTTAAAGGAGGGTACTCTTCCTCTTCTAAAAAAAGAGTCATTCAAGCCATTAGCATCCTGCTCATGTTCCCCAAAGTCAACCCATCTATATGAAATTATCTACCAGGGTACCACTCCTTTGAACAGGGAGGGGGTGGGTAGGCATTGCCTGCTCCATATTCGTCCACATCCCTTAAAACTTTTTTAGTTTTCCTTTTTTTATTACTTCCATTTTTTTCTTCTATTGTATGAAAAATGCGGGTATAATCAAACTGGTTAACAGGAAATGATATATCGTGTGTTATTTTCCTGTCCAAATCCTTTGCTTCATGACACAAGCTATCAATCTGCATATCATTGTATTTGATGACCATTTCTATATATTCTGTGCCAAAATGGTCAAACAGTTTAATTAAATCCCTATGAAAGGGAGAGTTAGCAACAAGGCCAGTCGGATAGCGCCACATGCTTAAACCTTTAGGGACAATTTTGGGGGAAGTGATGTCACATAAATGTATTTAAAGGATCTAATGTTTCTTTGCTGCCATCTGATGACGTTCCATGTTAATGTATGTTTTTGGGGAACGAAAGCGCTTATGGTGGCTTAATCCTCACTTGGTGGAGTTTTTGTTTGCTTTCCATGTGATTTGGATTATCTTATAATAAATACTATTTGTAACAGCACATCTCTCTCTAAAACCCCAAATATTAGAGAAACACAAAACTTAAGCAAATTCTGCCCCCTTGCTATCAATACTATCTTTAACGGTTACAACTGGAACAGTCTCAAAACCCTGCCGCTAGACGACTCCCTTCTTTATTTCAACAATTCCTTTTAGTAAGCCTGGCACCTACTAGATCCATCAAAATCAAATCCAAACACACTCCTTGGCTTTCTAAAACTACAAAACAAATTATGCAAAACAGGGACAAAGCCTGGAAGCTTTGGCTTACTTCTAATAACCCTCTAATCGTATCCACTATAAACAACTTCGCAACCAATCCCAAAAAATTATCCAAAAAGACAAGCAACAATATTTCATGAACCTACAATCAAACAGGAAAAATAACCCTAAACTCTTCTGGTCCTCTATAAATAATCTTCTAAACCCTGGCACTAAAACCAACCCTTGTCCCTTCCCCAACATGGCACCCGACCTTATTGCCTTCAAATTCAACTCATATTTCATTGATACAATAGCTAATCTCACTGCCTCCTTTTTCTCTCCCCTTCCTAGCAATCCAAACCATAACTCACCCTCCTCCTCACACCTTCCTCAATATAGCACATTCCCAACATTATCTACTCAAAATCAAGAACAATGTCGTACCCATACAGAATTTAACCTTTCTTCTATTTCTACTTCATATATAAAAAAACTCTTACTAATGCTAAAACCTTGCTCCAACTCAGCTGACAACATTCCTGCCAAATTCCTCAAGATTGCCTCTGATTCAGTAGATTATTCAATTAGCATTCTAATCAACAGGTCAATCCAAGAATCTTATGTTCCCTCTTTATGGAAAAAAGCCATTATCCTACCCCTCCACAAAGGGGGCCCCTCCTCTGACATCTCTAACTTCCGACCTATTGCTCTTCTTTCCCCCATATCCAAAATTCTCAAGAAATGTATCCAAAAACAACTAGTTAACTACCTGTTAAATAACAGCATCCTCTCCCCAACACAACATGGATTCCGTCCTTGCCACAGTCCTAGCCTTCGTAGATATCATTAACAAAATCCATGACTCTGGATATATAGCATCTACCCTTTTTCTAGGAATCTATCAAAGGCTTTTGATACCATATCCCATTCCATCCTTCTTTCTCAACTCTCTTCCATTGGGCTGTCTTCTTCATCCCATGCCTGGTTTGAAAGTTATCTCCATAACAGACAACACGCCATCAAATGGCAGCACTCAATCTCTCCATACCTCCACAACCCTACCAGCGTCCTCCAAGGCTCAATTCTTAGCCCCCTCCTATTTAATATTTTCATTAATAATTTACACCAAGCTTTACCTCACTCCTCCCTAGTCCAATATGCTGATGAGTCGACCATAGTCTGTTCTGCACCTAACCCCACCATCCTACAACAAATGACCCAAACAGTTTTCTCTACTGTTGAATCTTGGCTCCACCAAAATCACCTGTCCTTAAATGCCAAAAAAAACAAAACGTATGTTGTTCACCCCAAAAAAGAATACTTCTATCAATTTCCAAGACTTTAACATTCTCTCATTGAATTCCGTAAAGATCGAATTTGTGGCTAATACCAAACTCTTGGGGGTTATAATATACAACAATCTAAAATATGATCTTCATATCCAATCCAACATTTCTAAAACCTACAAAAAACTTGGCCTGCTATACAGGCACTATAAATTCCTCTCCCCTGCTAACAAACAAGCCCTAGCCCTCTCTTACTCGCTTCCTTCTCTAACCTACTGTGCTCCTCTACAAATTAACCTACAGTCCTCTTTAAAACTGAGGTTAGAATCCTGTTATAACAAAATCACCAAATTTGCTTCTAACTGTCATTATTTTACCCATCACTGTATAGCCTTAAGGCATCTCCATTGGCTCGAATTCCCACATTTCCTGCTACACCTCCAACTAACTGCTTCTCATAGACTAATATACAAACCACAAGACTGCCCTGCACTCAGCTCCTTATTTACTCCTTACTCCCCCACTAGGTCACTACACTCAGAAAATCAAAACTTACTTCAAGTCCATATACCAAACCTTCCAGTTGGTAAACTTCTATACTCCTGGACTATGGCCAGGCACTGGAATGATCTCCCCTCCTGTGTTCACTCTGAACACCCCCCCCTTCAAATTCAAAACTGCCCTCTAAAATAATCTTCTTTCTAACTGGATTTGCAACTGCAGTACCTTCTCTAATGCTGTTACCTAACCCTCTCTCCTTTATTAGCACCCCTTGTATTGATCTTTTCTTAATTAACTTATGATCTTTGCTGCCTCTAAAATCACATTTCTGTCATGTTGCTTAATCCTACTACTATATTTTGTAGCAGTTAGCTGTACCACTGCACTGATATCTTGTAGTTGTATTATAGCTGTAAGCTCTACCACTTCACTGATTTATTGTACGGCAGAAACCATTGTAAATATTTAATTACCTTGTGGTAGCCACCTCTGTACTGTTATGCAGTTTTTCTATGTAAGAACAGTTTTTTCTGTGTAAATTGTACCTCATTATTTGTATCACTCATTTTTGTAGTAACTCTTGCAAGTATAGTAACCACCTTGTGGTAGTTACCTCTGGAATGTAAAATAGTTTTCCTTATTGTATTAATCTACTGGAGCTTTTTTCCCTGGGCCTCCACTGAAACTGGGCTCTCATCAGCCCAGTGGACTTTCCCGGTAAACAAATGTCATAAATAAATAAAATAAATACATTTGTGGATTAAATCAAGCAAATTAGTGGTACAGATGGTAGTCCTTTTTCCAGAGGTTCAGGTTACAGTTAATTAAAAAAATTTGTTTAACCCAGGAACCTTACCAGGTTAAGTCTTATTTGCCATTTCAGGTCTTTGTCTTCTAGCTTATTATTGGTTCTACCTTCCAGGGGTCTGGGAGTGATTCTGTCCAGTAAGTGAAAGATAGAAAGTGCTGTGGCTAGTTTTGTCATTAGCATGTCTGGTGAGGGTGCCAAAGGGTGCTTTCTGTCTAATGTCAGTATAATGGCAGGTGATCCTAGTTTTCAGTTTGTTGGTTGTTTTTCCCATTTAAAAAGCTTGACGTTTCTCTCATTGGGCCCAGTATATCACAGTGTTCAATTATAGTTACTGCAGGAGGTGTTGTTGTAGTATTTCTTGTTACTGGGACAATGGAACCCATTTTTTTCTGCTCATGAATTTGCAATAATTAAAATGGAAAGATATTAAACAGCATTTAGATGAGTAAATATAGTATAAGTTACAAATCATACACAAAAGTATAAAACATGATTAGTACTGAATACAGTTATGTACAGGAGCAGTAGCAGTACTTATAAAGACATTCACAGGGATTTAAAGAATGACTCTCATCTTGTGCTAATGGCCCAATATAGATTTGTCAGTTGGCATGGCAGAGAGAAATTCTGAATCAGAAACATAGTAAAGCTGTACGGAGAAACATTTAATTTGTGGCTGTTTACCATACATCTGAAATGAGCACTGCACTGTCAACCTTAACCATTGCTAGTTTTCTCCTTAGCAGGTTATGTATGCGTTTATCAAACACACCCTCCCACATACAAACGCACACATTCAGACTCCCATACACACATCCATACATACACACACTCACTCACTAACAAGCCCTTCCACTTGCTCACACTCATGGAACCACTCAGCCACACACACACACACACACACACACACACACACACACACACACACACACACACACACACACACACACACACATTTGTAATCCACTACTCATCCCCTAGTATGATCGCCCAGGCAGCTACAGACATATATACACACACACAAACACACAGATGCACACACAGACGCACACACACACATTAATCCATGCCCTTACAAGCAAACACACACACATACCCACACTCTGACGCTCCCAATACCCAAGGCTTCACTGGATTTCACTGAACCACAATTACTGTACTCCCATAGGAGGGAATAAATGACTGCTGTCTTTTTAAATACTTTTACTAAATTATAACATAAGACATGGGCACACATACATTTACAGAAAAGAAAACAAGCCATATTAACATTTTTTCCAATTGTAAACGTTATGCATTACTTGTTCTCTTTCTATATAACTACTGTTTTTCAGTCCAACATTACATAAATCGAGGAGTCTCCTGAACATTGTTCTGTATGTATTTTTCCTACAAATGTAATTTTCTCCTTCCCTTTTCTAAAGATCTCTCTTCCAGCCGTTTTCTTTTATAATATTCAGCACTTCAAATACAGTTGGTTTAAATTTTGGTTTCCATTTTCTAGCAAACGTTGTATTTCGGCAGTCCAGATCCTGTGTTCCAGCTCAAAAGAATCATTTCCTTAGTTACAGCCATTGGTCCCCCAGTATTTCTGACAGAGAACTGTTTTACTCTGTAGGGAATTTTTAAAATCTGAAAACTCACTACGGTCCCAAAAACAAGTTCAGAGTAATCTCTTTTATTCCCCATCACATCTCCAGCATATAAAAATACCTATACAAACACTTTCAAGCAAAAATCCTAAGCCTTCTGGACATTATTGAGTACTTGCGAGTCATATATATGTCCTCCCAAAGTTCCCCTATAAATTGCTTTTTGGTCTCTCGTCCCAATCTTTTATAACCTCTTCTGATTGATTCTTATAGTTAACATGCAATATTTTATATGCCCTAATTATCCCCTTTTTAACAGCAGCTTCTCTTCTAGATTTGACTAAAAGCTTACCACAACATGTCTTTCACTAAGTATTCCACTATCACTTTCCCTTTGCATATACTCTGATATCAATCCCTGATATGGAAGGCAGTCTCTAACCTGCAGTCTATACTTTTTCTTGGACTAATCTCACTCTATTACCTTTCCTCTAATTAATTTCTCACAGTACCTTGGTTCCTTTTCAAGTTTTTACCAGTAAATTCCAGCCCCCTTTTATCTATTTTCACATCTCCTTTCTCCATTCCAGTTGTTGAGCAGTTCTTAGAATACTTTCTGAAACTTTATGAATATAATATTCTGTATAGTGGTTATTATTCTTAAGGATCTACATCCAAAATCCCACTCTCTCCTTATTTCTTGAAATCTCCCCGTCATCATCATCCCTTTCGACTTTGACTTATAACCTTCTGCCTGTGTTGTGTATATGAATCTTAACTGTGTAGCTGTAAAATATCTCTTCAAATCAGGTACTCCTGAACCACTTTGTTCTTTTGGGAGGATAGACTCACTGCAGTTAAGTCTTGCTCTTTTTCTCTTGCAGATGAATTTCTTCAACCTTGTATTAATTATTGTCCACAACTTCTCTGGTTGATAAAAATATGCCTGACCTGTATATAACACTAAATAGACTAAAACAATTTCACTGATTGTATCTTACTATCCATTATCATAAACAAGAGCTTCCAATTTCTCAGTTTTTATATTATCTTTTGTTTAGTCTCTTCCCACAAATTTTAGCTTCCTTAACAGAAGCCTTTTTAATCCATACTCTTAAATACATCACCTTATCATGTCCCCATAAATATGGGTATTGCTGAACCAAGTCATGAGTGGGTACATGATTTATGGCTACACCCTTTGCTTTATCTTCATTCATTTTATATCCCGAAAAAGACCTGAAACTATCTCAAAATGTTCCACAACAACAAGATGTCTTTTTCTGCCTTTACAAAGTGCAAAATAATATCATCAGCAAACAAAACCAACTTTTCTTGATTACCATACCAATTACATCCTTGAATTTCTGAGTCCCTTATTTTCTTTTCCAATGGCTCTAAAGATAAAGCAAATAACAAATGGGAAGCAGACATCCCTGCCTGGTTTCTCTGCTTAAGCACAACTTATCAGAGAGGGATGCTTTAATTCTTCCCTCTTTTCCTTTATATAGCCTTGTAATTAATCTTATAATTGTATCAGGGAATGCAAATACTTCCACTGACAAATCCCACCGACAATGGCAGCATTTTCTTACATTCTGCTCCCCATTGGATCATCATTATTGTATTAATGTTATAAAATGTTTGCCTCCCCTCCAGAAAACCACATTAAGTTATATCTATCAAGTTTGGCAACACATTTTCTATTTGTTTGGGTAGTATAGGCATAAACACTTCGTAATCATAGTTTAAAATGGGTCTATATGAAGCTGGGTCTAATGGGTATTTATCCTCTTTGAGTAATACAGCCACCGTGGCTTTCTTCCAAAATGTTGGGGCTTCCCCTCCTTTTAAGCGCTAAACAGAAAACAAGGGAATATTCCAGATCCTTATAACTTTCTTCCCTTCTAATTTCCAAACTTTGCCCATTTGTTACTGGAGTCTTCCCTGCAGATTGATTATACATCACTGTTTTTATCAGATCTCCTCCTTTCTAAACTATTAGTTTGTGAGTCTCACCTTCCTCTAATTTTGGCATAATTAATCTTCCATAAAATTTCCATTTGTTATTTTTCATGGTTTCCACATTTCTCTGCTTTATACAAATGTTCATAAAATTTCTGAAATATCTGTAATACCTCTATAGGATCTCTGGTTATTTTTCTTATCATAGGCTCCCAAGATTGACAATAACCCCTTCTACTTTCTTTTGCCTAACTTGTGCTAAAAGTTTCTTTACTCTTGAGTTGTTATAAAATGTCACGTAACAGCAGTTTTTCTTATCTCATGCATATTATCCAAATATTCCCTTTTTTTTGCTTAGCATTCTGTATTTTGACCTCTTCTTTGCTCTGTGTAACTTTCCTTATTCTGCAATACTATAACATTTGTTAGCTCCTCTAAATATTTCCTATTACTTCTTAACCAAGTCTCTTTCTCTTATTTCTATCCAGTTTTAAAACTCAATTTTCATTTTATCCCACTCACTAGCTATCCTTTTGGAGAGTTTTCTATCTTTCCTTATAATTCTCTAATAATTTACACTACCCATTCCTTAAATGTCTGTCTTTTTATCAGGTATTTATTTATTTTTATTTATTTAACATTTGTTGTCCGGGAAAGTCCGAATAGGACAGAACCTATTTTCAGCAGAGGGCCGGGAGAAATGCTACAGATGCATGTCTTTGGAATGTGGGAGGAAACCCACGGGAATGCAGGGAGGACATGCAGACTCCACAAAGAAGACACCCCAGCCAAGAATCAAACCAGAAAACCTCTTGCTGTGAGGCGACAGTGTTAACTGCTGCACCACTGCACCACCCGAGGTAGGTGGAAAAAACACCAGTGTCTCATTTTAACATTATTACCCTGCAATTTTATCTTGGTTTTTATTGGTGCATGATCTGAAATAGTTATTGGATATGTGTGTTGAAAATTTCAATCAAATGCATAAGTTCCTGTGAAATATAATTTCTCTCCAGTCTAGTTCAGTTAATTGTACCTTGGAGACTGATATATGAATTCTATCTTACTTCCTACTATTGATTTCACATCTTCCAAACCACATATTTTCATAAATTTCTTTAAAAATCCACCCTCTTTGGTTATGTTTTCCCTTCTAAATCCCCCTAGTGCAGTTTCACTATTGCAAATCAAGTAACAGTTCCCACCTATGAGTAATATTCCCTGCTGAGAGCTGATTATTTCTCCCAAAAATATTCTTAAGCTGCTCTATAATAGCAGTTTTTCTGGGGAATATAATTACATACCAGCATACTCCTCCTCCCCTGCCACTAACCCCTTACTACTACAAATCTACCATTATTGTCTTTTTATCATTAATACAACCCCTCTAGAAATCGATATTATTAGTCCCATTTTCTTTTGTCCCTAATATTCTGCTGAATATCCATTCTGAATTTCTTTTCTTTGTTAAATTCACATGCTCATTTTCCATACGTGTTTCCTGTAGCATTGCTATTTGCACTCAGTATTTCTTAATATAATTTCCTTTTTGTCTGTACCAGTAAGGCCATTTCCATTCCAAAATACTATGGAGAGGGTAGTCAGTATAGGTTCATAGGTGTGTACTAGGCTAATAGCTCTGGGTTCTATGTAAGCCTAGCCAATAAGAATCCCTAGTATCATGTCAACAGATGTTAGTTCCCATTGCCTCTATCTAGCAGGGCAGCTAAGGTGAATCTGGGATGAATTTTCTATTTCCAATCCACTCGTCAAGATTCCTTTTGAAGAGGGCCAGAGAGGAGCTCTGCTTGACGTGGATGGGGAGTCTATTCCAGAGCATGGGCAGTCTCTGGGTAAAGAACCTATCCCTCCAGCATGTTCTATTTAATGTACACCAGAATGACACTAGAAATTTAGCCAATTGTTGAAATCAATCATTTTCTGCTTGTACTGTGGTTTCATTCTGGGTGATGGCAGGATGCTACTCAGGGCTAGGGTCATACCTGTCTGAGCTACATGGTCCAAGAGTTCCTCCATGTCCCTTTTCATGTAGTCCAGAGAGGTACGTCACAGGTCATTCACACCAACATGGACAAAGACAGAGTCATATTTGTACCTGCTGTGGAGTGACCTAAGCACGTGCGTTATGTGGTGTATCCTGCTGCCTGACAGGCAGCTAACTGTAACTTTCTCCTTGTTCAACCTGGTGAGTAGGACATCAGTGTGCCTTATAGGTTCATAGGTTCATAGGTTCATACTAGGCTATCTGCCCTAGGGCATTTATAAGCCTAGCCAGAATGTGTTTGGCTTTCGCCACCCATTTTAACTTTATTTTGTTATGCCCTTTTTCGAGGTTAGTATACTGTGCCTCTGTCTAACAGTGACACAGAAGTGATACCCGGGGTAAACCTATGATCTCCCATCCACTCATCAAGATTCCTCTTGAAGAGAGTCAATGAGGGACTCTGCCTAACCTGGACTGGGATTTTATTCCAGAGTGAAGGGAGCCTCTGGGTTATGAATCTGTCCCTCCAGCATGTCCTATTTATTTCAGTGCTTAGGTTCAAGTCTCTCGAGCGCGTAGCTCGATGGGATTTGGATTTTCTGAGGTGCAGCATGTCCATTAATTCCGGGTTGGACATGGCTTTATACATCAGGCACAGATCGCCTCTGAACAGGCGGTATGCCACTGAGTAGAGCTGGAGTTTCTTTAACCGGGCAGCATATGGCATCTGTTTGAGCCCTTTGATCCTCTTGGTGAGGTACTTTTGGGGTCTTTCCAGTTGCTGCAGGTGTCTGGTAAGGTACATCCCAAAAGGGGCATTGTACTCAATTATGGGCCTGATGAGGGATGAGTAAAGAGGCACGATGACGTCCCTTATCTAGATGTGAATCCCTTCATGATTAGGTGGGCTATATAAAATGTTTTTCTAACCACTTTGGCCACGTGGTTGTCAAATGAGAGATTGCTATCAACTTGGGTCCCCAGGTCCCTAATTACTTCTTCTGTACTTAATGGATTACCACCTATGTGGTAATTTGTGGGCACTTTGTTTTTGCCAAAGGGGATGACTATACACTTTTTGGCATTTAGCTTGAGGCCATGGCTCTGGCACCAGTTGTCTGTTTCTATGAGGCCCTTTTGGAGGATGCTTGTGTCGACTGAAGAGTCGATTATGGCGCCCAGTTTGCAGTCATCTGCAAACTTGGTCAGCCACAGTCCTTCCGTGTTGGCCTGTACCTCCGAGAAATATGTACCGAACAAGAGAGGTCCCAGGACTGAGCCTTGTGGGACACCACTTGTAACTGGTTTGGAGTCTGACATGGCTCCAACAATTCTAGCCATGTGGGTTCTGTCCTTGAGCCAGTTTTCAATCCATCTAGTGACATAGGGGTTTATATTTAAGCTGGTGAGCTTATCTATAATGCCCGAGTGGGGTATTGTATCAAAGGCTTTTACGAGGTCCAGGTAGGCTGTGTGGACCACCTTCCCCTCGTCAATGGCCTTGGTGACTGTTTCAAAGAAATCAACCAGGTTTAAGAGGCAGGATCTGCCCTTAACAAAGCCAAACTGGGTAGGATCCAGTGTTTGTAGGTCCCCAATATCTTTATTTATGAGGTCCATGATGATCCTTTCCATAGCTTTGCAGACCAAGCTAGTCAGGCTTATGGGGCGATAGTTTCCAGGATCCATTGAGGCACCACCTTTATGGAGAGGGACCACTGTTGCTGTACGCCACTCTTTGCGCACATATGCTGTAGTAAGGCTGAGATTGAACAGTAGTTTTATGTTTGGGTTTAGCTCTTCTTGGAGTTCATGTAGGATGCAGCCTGGGACACCATCTGGTCCCATTGATGCTGTGTTTTTTGCTTTGGAGAGGGCGGCTCTTACCTGAGCATCTGAGTTGTCAGGGGGGCAGCACTCTGCTGGGATAGATATTTGCCCTTTGGTGGGAGGGGGAGTTTGCGCTGAACCTGTCAGCTAGGATGTTGGCAATGTCTGTGGGTTCGGTGTATTTTTTCTCATTTTGGACTAATTCTGAGCATATCTGGGAATTACCACCCAGGTTCCTAACATAACTAAAGAAAGCCTTGTGATTATCCTTAGTGTCCTGTGCAATTTTTCTCTCGAAGCTAGCCTTAGACAATTTTATGTGTGCCCGTAGTTTTTTGCTAATACTGATCAGTGATGCCTTCCCTTTTTGGGATTTTGCTCTATCATTTAGTAGCTTCCTCCTTCTATTGTATAGTTTGTTTATGGCTGGGGTCCACCAGACAGGACGCCTGCCTTTGGAGGATTGGGTCTTGGTTTTATTTGAGATCGCATGATCCATGCATTCCTGAAGGTGTTCATAGAATGCATTTATAAAGGATTCTGCGGTCTGGGCCGTATTTTCCACAGGCCCAGGGGCTTTGAAGGATTCCACCTCAGTTTTGAGGAGTGTGAAATTTGCTTTAGAGAAGTTTTTCACTGTGGTTTTCTGGGCAGAGGGTGGGGTCGGGATGTGAATATCCAGTGAGATTAGTTTATGGTCTGATCTTACCAGTGAGGGATACACTTCTGGTCTGGAGCATAGAGTCCCCATGTTGGTGATGATCAGGTCCAGTATGTTTTCCCCTCTTGGGGAGTGGTAACAAGTTGTTCCATAGCATTTGAGTTTATAAATTCTAGGAACCTTTGGGCTAGGGTGTTGGAGCTAGAGTAATGCCCCCAGTCTATGTTTGGGTAGTTGAAGTCGCCCAATATAATGGTATTTGGAGAGACCTTCATATTTTCCAGTGTTCTCAGGAAGGCCGAGTGAGGTTCCTGGGTTTGGGAGGGTGGTCTGTAGCAGGCTATAAACTGGAAGGCAGTTTTACCCACTGTTAGTTGCACATGGATAGTCTTACTGTTGAATCACCTATAACAAGTGTAATGAGTATACTGTGTTGCCTTAGGGGCTTTTTCTGGGGGTTGCACACTGTTCATGTGAACTATGTATTGCACGGTTTGTACCGAAGTGTGATGGTTACTCGTGTGTCTGCCTTGCAGATCTCTGATGTTTGGGTAGATTTTTAATGAGAACCTCCACAAAGGTGGGTGCGTGTTTTATGTTTCTATGTGAGGATTGTGGTGGTGTATGTTTTGGAGGACTATGCGTTTCATGTGGTGTGGTGCAGGTGTTGACCTTCTCCTCTTGGCTGGCAACTCCTGTCGTGGCATGAGAGTGCTTTGCTTCCAACTTGGATATATAGGTGCATCTCTCACAAGTCTGGGTGTTGGGAGATAGGAGGAGAGGGTTGTCTGTGTACATGAGGCAGTTGCTACATTGCCTCAGGATGCCCAGGTTCACCAGGTTACCAGGAGTGAGCACAGGGAACTGACCTTTAGACATACCTGGATGGGTGTTAATTTAATAGTACTGAAGTTGTTTAGTGCTGGTGGCAGTAAAATGCTTCAGTACGAGATGCTTTGAGCAAGTGCTAGACTTTGATACTCAAGTTGAGTGCAAACAGATGTTAGACTGGCAAGATTTATGGAAAATTTTGAAGATTACACTTTCTGGCACCAGAAATAGTTTATCCCTTGCTTACTGGCACTGTGAGACACGTAAAACCGCACAAACACAGGTTTTTAAGGCAGAAAGTTAAAAGGGATAAAAATGCTGCCCAAATAGCCAGTAAGCTACACTTTCCGACTTTGAAACCACTTCTCTTGCAACTGATAGTCTGCCCAGTGCTTACCACACTCACTGGTAGGTGGAGAGGCTTCCCTCGATCACAGAAAGGTATGGGGCACTCAGAAACTATGAAAACAGTCCTGAATACAACAAAATCTGTAACTGGACTATACTGGTTAAGAAAAACTTGTGAAGAAAGGCAAATAAGTTAGATTTTTTCTTTTTTACAAGTAAATGGAGAATACACTTAGTGAGGGCAAACACAGTAAAAGGACAACAGTGCACAGTTTAAAACTCACTAAGATTGCAATAAAAGGCAAGCAAACACTTAAAACACAGTGCAGGCTAGTACACTTGAGCATGTAGCTAAAATTACAATAAATGCAGTTGAATTTAGGACGAAAAACAGCAGAACAAGTGCAGTAAGCAGTAATATAAGCAGGCAAAGCAGTGATAAATAGATTGAATCAAAAAGTCTCTTATGATAAAAAGGTGTTGTTCCCACTTATTATAAATGACAGTTTTTTGAATGTATATTAACATCTTTTGTCTTACATGAGCACACTAATGTTTGGCAGGCTGATCTTTTATGTAATCACTTCTAATCTCCACTTGAACCTGTGTTACATTTTCAGGACTTTTTCCTTTAATGAAAACCCTCAAACAAAAAGCTAAATACATTTTCAGAGCACTCCATCCCCTATTAACTTAGGACAAATGAAGAAAACTATGTATATTCTCAAGAAATTGTATTTATATTTAAATCTACAATTAGAAAGAATTGTCCCAAATCATAAGCTGCACTCACAGGCATAATCTAATCTAAAATTAAGGTTGCTCATGCTAAAACACAGGTTACAGTCTGAGCTCCCACTTGCACTGATTGCTATCTGTTATTTTCTTATAATTATTTCCTTCCCTTATGTTTAAAACAGCTTGTATGCTTTCAGATAACATTATGTTTTAGTGCTAAGAAAACATGCACTGGCTACCTTTAAATAAAACTAAATTATGCACTGTTGTATTAAGTGTGTTAAAGTATTCAGGCTGCTAGGGTAACTATCATCTCTTATTGATGTCCTATAATTTCAAACTTTATTTGTTACTGAACTGCATGCCTGTGTACCTTTAAATTTGCATTTCCCTCAAGAAAGAATGCTAAGGGTTCTCAAGATTAATTGCTTCAACCTGCAGACAGCTTGTCTGTTTGTAAAAGTACTCATCAATGAGAAAAATACTTTGCAGAAGCATTAAGGGATCTTTGTAAATGTCACTCAGAACAGAATGCATAAAGTTCCTCTGGCTAACTGCCTTTACCCACAGACTTCTTATCTCACAGACATTTTCTAATGGAAAAGAAATGAGTTACTATATTTTACAGATGCATGAAGCTAATCTAATGGTCTTCATTATGTTTTTATTTTTCAAGCCTATTTGCTTAAAAATTGTGTATAGCTTAAGCCAAGGACATTAATCTAGGCATCTACCCTTGTAAAGCAAGGAAAATCATCATCTTACTTCTACATATAGTATAATAAATACATTTTACAACCTCCCACCCCAGCAGCCCAAGATCACATGATTATATTAACTTAAATCTAATTTCTGTCCATCTTTTCTTCTCTTGTTAAATTATAAAGCATGTATTTCTTACAACTCAGCAAAGGTACTTGTTTACTTTAATATCTTTAACACATACAACAGTCACTGAAAAGACACTCATCACATTTAAAATATCCCTGACTGTCCACACTACAAAACTGCTTTATAATATAGCATGCTGTTTTATATCTTAAAATATTTTATATAAATACTAAGAAAAACAAAACTTGTTTTACTTATAGTTATGTCTTGTTTCCCTTTAGTGTCCTTCTAAACAGTAATGACATAATGTGAGGTGTATGCTTTACAGTCCGCCCACACATTTAACAAAGTCAACAAAAGTCCAATCTTTTCTTAGCCACTTTTTTTACAAAACCATATTTTACAAATGTGATTAATGCTTTTTAGTCTCCCATTTATTCACTAATTTTAGCATTGCTTATCTTCTTCCTGATCATCTCCATTTCCCAGCACCATACTTTAGTTGAAATCCAAGGTACTCATGATTCTTTTAATTTTCTGCTGTGATTTTTTGCTGTAATTTTCCTATGTTGCATTGGAAAATGTTTCCATGGCCAAGTCTCTTTGTGAGCTGTATTGTCAGAAGAATGAGAAGCAGAGTCCCCTTCTGCTTGTTGGCTCATTTTTTGTTGGATAAACATTTTTATTTCCTCCTTAGCCTGTTCTGCATCGAAAATGTTTTGATCTTCCAGTAAAGCATACTCTGAAGACAGCTGGATTTAGCAGCTTGAATCTCACACCTGCCCATTGACATTCCCTAATGGCTGTGAAACATTTGCTTCTCTTTTTCCTGATGCACAGTGAATAATCATTTTCAACAAACACTCAGCTGTCTCCAGTTTTAATATTTTCCCTTCTGTCAGTTTTGTCAGTATCAACTCTTTCTGCTGGTATGAATGCATCTTTACTAATTTAGATCTTGGCTGCTTTCTCATGGCCAGGTTTGGATTATATACTCATTGTGCCCTTTCAGTTAGTAATCCTATAATGTAAGACTAGTCCCTTTGCTTATATGTACTTTCCTAATTTTAATACACACTGTTCCTTCCATTTTCTCTGGAAGAACAAAAAATTCCAGTTTTTCTCTGAATACTATGTCTTCAAAGTGGGCTGTTTTTTAAATGGCTCTTCATGAGAAGCCCCATACACAGCCAGGGGAGAATACATAGCTAATCAGCATTTTTCACTTTCCCAGAATGCCGCATTAAACTGTGGCTTTCTATGTGAGACGATTCCTGGCAGTAAGATCCCAGTGAGTGAAACTCTCAATTGCAGAGCAGTTTAAGAATTGGAAAGGCTAACCACAATGCAGACAATTTCTGGGATAAGACTTGAACACTGCAGTAAGACTTTCTGAATCCCAGGGATTATATTTTTTGCAATATTTACAATAGTTTCAGCTTTAGAGAGGAGCAAATAGATGATAGTTCTAGAGGGGGAAGTGTTATGAACAGAGAGGTTGATGCATGAAGGGGGTAGTATGTTAAAAAAGGAATAGGAGAGTAGAGAATGAAGAGTTTTTTTAACTGAAGCCAGCATTTGGAGAAAAAAGGCAATATACTTTATCTTCATAGGAAGGGGACTGTCATGTTACAGGAAGCAATACTGATAAAGAATGGTCTGTTCAATGGAGTTTTGTTTTGGTGGGGGCTTGAAGGCTTGGGTTTGAAGGAGTTAAGGATCTAAGATTGTGAGGGATGTTTCTCATGAATAGTCTGCCTGCAGTGTAGGTGAAGGAGTTTAGATTGATGAATTGTTATATAAGGGATACAGTTAGTAATGGTGATGTAAGTTGTACTGCTATCCATTTTGACTTAGCAAGGTTTGAAAAAGGATGTTCTTTTATTGGTAAGAAGGTTATAAATTTGCAAATACTATTTTAAGTCATTTTTAATTATCTTAGGTTCTTTATTTATTTATTTATTTATTTTTTGCAGCAGTGATAATTGGGAGTTCATATTTTTTCTGTGGTAGAAGTGCTCCTTTACCTATAAATGTTTTATCTCCTGGAGAGAGAAAGTGTGAGACTTTTTTAGCACAGAAAAGTAGTTTATTTACCTTAGCTTTAATAACTTGGATACAATATTAAATGTGTGTTCCATCAAGTCATATGCCCTAATATCTAAATTGAATCACTATTGCTATAGGTTCAAAGTTGTTTTATTGAATAGCCCAGTTTTGTGGTAATTTAGCAAGAGTGTGTTTGATTCCGAAAAAAACAAAACTTATTTTTTTGTATTAATGATAAGTTTGTTATGGGCTTACCAGTATGATAAAACAGCTTTTGTTCTAATTCATTTTTTTATATTTTTGTGTCCTGATAATTATCCTGTCATCAGCACATAAAGTAATGAAATGTTGGGGATAGTCAATCATTGATTTATTTTTGAATAAGGAGAATAATCTTGGCAGTATGACTGCACTTCAAGGAATACCTTTGTGTAAAAGAGCTAACAGAGAGGAAATAAAGCCTGATTGAACTTTGAAGTATTTGTTGTTTAGGAAGGACATGATCCATTCTAATGCATGGGAGCTTACCAGTAGGGAGGGTATCAGAAAGTGTAATCAACTAAATCAAAACATTTTATGATATCAGTGAAGATGGAGCCTGTGGGCTTGTTTTTATTCATATTCTGAGGTGTGTTATTTGTAATAGTGTACAGAGCAGTCACTGTGCTCCTCATTATGCAGAAACCCTACTGGTGACATGATAAAATCATGCTAGTCTGAGTATATTCAGCAAGTTTGCTATATACATGTTTTTTTAATATTTTGTCAAGATAAAACAAACTGTTCTACAGTCATTGGTCAATTAGGTGTCGGGGGTCATGTGCAAAGATTTAACTATGGATATTTTCCAGTCGGAGTTTATAATTCATTTTGTAAAGCAGAGGTTATAGACATGCTTGAGAAGCTGCAGGATATATTCTTGACATAGAACAATAAACCAAGGGAGAAGGCCATCTTCTCTGACTGGGGTATCAGTTGAAACTTCGTCTAAGAGAACTGTATTACATTACATTTATTTTTTAATACACTTAAAGTAGAAGAGGTGGAGTCAAGGGTGGATTCTCTTATAAAGGTGATAGAGGTTTAACTTGTAAATGAGGTTGTTGGAAATGAGAATGATTCTTTTAGAAAGTCAAGAGAAGTTTAGGAGCCTATCAGTGTGGTGATGTAGTCTTCTTTGGAGGGGTTCTTCCTGTCATTTTACTGATTCATTGTAGAGTTTATTTTAATTATTTAGGAGTGTGGTTTTAGAACTTTTTAGTAACATAAATTTGTATCTTTTGGTGACTTTTTTGCTATGCTTCCAAGTAGTACATAATTTTCTCTATTTTCTGCAGTGTGGAGAATTCAATAGGCCCTAGGCTTTGTCTCTAACTTTGTAGAGGGATCTTAATTCTGTATTAAGCCTCTGATTTTGTTTTGGTTTCAGGAGTCCAGAGACTTTTGGGAAATAATAGTCTTGCAAATGGAGTAGTATCTTTGTAAAGATGAGGACTATTATAGCTGGATCCTGATTATCAAGGAGGGGGTCTCAGTTTGTTTAAGAGAGCTTCATGTGACGTGCTACAATGTTTTCAGTTCTCTTGATCTGAAGGTAGTCAGTGAAGAAGAATTTTTTTGACAGGACATTTAAAGTGAATTCAAATTAGCAATAGTCACTAATAGAAGGTAGTTGAGTTTTGAGATTATGTTTGGTATGTTTGTAACTACTAAGTCAAAGAGAGAGAGTGGTTAATGTTTTAATATTTGACCTACTGTATTCTTAAAGAAGATGCATCATATCATTGGTAAGAAGGAAGTCAAGAATACTCCAGTTGTAGGAACTGAGGAATTTTATATTGATGTCTCCTAGAATGATAATACCTATTTTAGGATTTGTATGTTTTGCAGTGTCATTTAAAATATTTATTTTGTTTGCTGTTGGAAATAGGCTACACTAAGTGAGATGTATAATCAAATTTTAGGAGTGTCTGAAGTGTCTGACAAGAGTTAAAATACTTTAAGCACAGACTGTGATAGGTATGTGTATGCTTCTGTTGTGCAGGCAGCTTTGGCTTTGCATTTCTGCATCATTCAGAGTGACAGTATTGAGTGTCACCACTATCATCTCCTCTTACATAATAGCAACTTACGTGCATTAAAGTAAGATATAGTTTACAATTTGAAACTAAAATATTAGTATCATTTTACTGATTTAGAGTGCTATTAGACTTATTTTAAGTTTTTAACCAGGAAATAAGAGTTGCTGTTATTTTATTACAGCATAGTACAGAACCATTATATTAGCTACAGTGCCACCATCTTTCCATCTTCTTCACACTCATATGTGGTCTTCACACATTCAGAATATCATACTGTTGACAGCATAAGAGCCAGGCCAGCCACGAGTTAAAAAATAATTTAATGTATTACGTGGGTGTCTGAATCTGTTACCATGTGGTACAGTAAGATTCTTTTCTAATGTACAGGCTGTCAGTCATTTATAGAGCAGAGAATATTGTATGTGTGTGACTAGAATTTTGAAGGAAGAGAATTCTAATTAGTCTTTAACATTAAAAATTCACAGAAGCATTTCCACGTGAAACCTGTGAAAAGTCATTCTGAGTCTGATTTCTGACACCATTTATCTGTGACTTTGACAATAATGTATTTTAATGGCCGGTACAGTGTGGGGAAAAATGATGGATATCAAATTTTAGTATTATGCTTAATTGTTTTATATAACCCGATTTATACAAGATGATATTTTGCTGTAGTCTCTGCATTTATGTAACAGTATTAAACTTAAAATGTAATAGCACACTGCTTAAAAGGTGTACTTTGGATTATTTTCCTTTGTCTGTTGCAATGTTTTATAAGCCTATTTAATGATAATATTTGCTGTAACATTTCCAGTTAGTCTCTGACAGCAGACTCAAATATGCAAAGATGTACTGTTTATTTTTTAAGAGTCAGATATAACCAGAGAGCCAATATTTTGCTGTGGTTTTTGCAGCTGGTAGCAGAGCTCAGCATCTGAAGATTCACTTTTGATAGTGTTATGATTTAAGGGGCAGACAGTTAGTTTGCTATTTTCTTTAGGAAATTGACAAAGACCGTGAGTGAATGGTTGTTGACCACTGTCTGTGAGCAGTAGCTTGTTACTTTGTTTAATTTAAATGATTGTTTATGCATTGTGACTATCAGCATTTGCTTTATCTGCTGTTGTCTGTTTTATAGGTTACTGCATTGTACTTCCTTTGTTAAAAGGTCTGAAAAAAAATATTGTATGAACATAGCAAAAACAATTATGGAGTGGGGACCATAGCAGTCCATTTGTATATATAATATGGCAAACCTCTGTCATTCACATTTGGCTGTTTGTTGCTTTTTCCTGACTGACGTTCAGCTGTTTGTTGCTTTTTTCTGGACTGACGTTCAGGCCCTGAAAAGATCAAGTTGACTTCAACTTTGGATGAGTGCATGTTAGGTGTTTTTTTTTTTTTTTTTTTGGGCTGGCACAACAGCTGCTAATCCCACCAAACACTAGTTGAAAGATACCTTGGATAAAAACTCTGTAGGCCTGCTCAGGTGAGCCTTTCCTTTTGTTTCTTAAAAAAGGACCTTTGCCCCTCTGCATGCCATTTTTTTTTAAAAAGTAACAGCTGTTACATTAGTTTCAGATACTGGTCTAATGGTACTTGAAACCTTGATATGGATAATGAAGTGAGGTATATTTAATTAGATCTAGACTTTTTGGAACAAAAAATAGAAATATCCCAAAGTGCTGTGTTTGCATTAGCTTACTAAATGGCTAATACTACTTCAACTAGATATTAAGTTTACATACTGTCATTTGACCTGGTTGCTTGGTCATACTATATCCAAATGGATAATGGATCTGTAAAAGGTAAACATTATGGCTACACTTGTGACTATCGGCTGCATTTTCAAAAAAGTTCTTGCTGCCATCAATTGATGACTGAACATTTGTGAACATGATTATTGTACTGTGACTATGTCTAGTTGCTGTTTGACTATTTTCAATATAAAGCTTGCTCACTGCTTATACCATGAGATGATTTTTGTTTTCTTCATCATATACATTTGTGCCTCACTATATATAACTGTCCTTTTAGATATATTTATGTAAAGGTTAGATTAAATATACTAAAAGGAACCAACTGGTGCAAAATCAACAAAATAACAAAAACACCAGTGAAGATATCATACCACAAGTAGTTTATTGCAACATTAAGAGCTTTCATCCATATTGCAACATTAAGAGCTTTCATCCGTACAATGACAGGACTTTTGCTTCAGAGTAATGTACTCAGGTAAAAAATGCTTTCATATAATCCATTAGTAAGCCCACATGATAAATCTCAACCAATCATAGTTTCATAGTTTCATAGTTTAGTACTAGGCTATCTGCCCTGGGGCATTTGTAAGCCTAGCCATAGTGATGTGGCTTTCGCCACCTCATGAAATGGTACAAAAATGCACAGAATAGATTTAGAATACTGTGCCTCTGTCTAGTAGTGACACAAAGAAGGTCCCCTTATATAATAGAATTAGTTTACTGTGCCCCTGGGGTAAACTTATGATCTCCCATCCACTCATCAAGATTTCTCTTGAAGAGAGTCAGTGAGGAGCTCTGCCTAACATGAACTGGGATCTTGTTCCAAAGCATGGGAAGCCTCTGGGTTATGAATGTATCCCTCCAGCATGTCCTATTCATACTTGTGCCGAGGTTTAAGTCTTTAGCTCTCTTGGTCCTGATGGATTTGGATTTTTTGAGGTGGAGCATGTCCATCAGATCCTGATTGGACATGGCCTTGTACGTCAGGCAGAGATCACCTCTGAGCAGGCGGTATGCTACTGAATAGAGCTGGAGTTTCTTTAGTCTGGCAGAATAAGACATATGTTGGAGACCCATGATCCTCTTGGTGGGGTACTTTTGTGGTCTCTCCAGCTGTTGCAAATGCCGGGTGAGGTACATACCAAATGGGGCATTGTACTCAATCATGGGTCTGATGAGGGAGGAGTATAGGGGTACAATGACATCCTTGGATCTGGATGTGAATCCCTTCATGATGAGGTGTGCATGGTAGAATGTTTTTCTAACCACTTTGGCAACGTGGGTGTTAAATGAGAGGTCGCTGTCGACTTGGGTCCCTAGGTCTCTGATTACTTTTTCCATACTCAGTGGGTTGCTGTCTATGTGATAATTTGTGGATACTTTGTTTTTCCCAAAGGGGATGACTATACATTTTTTGGCATTTAGTAAGGCCGTGACTCCGGCACCAGTTGTCCATTTCTGTGAGGCCTTTTTGTAGGATGTATGTGTCCGCTGGTGTATCGACTATGGCGCCTAGTTTGCAGTCATCTGCGAACTTTGTCAGCCACAACCCTCCCATGTTTGCTATAACATCTGAGAAATAAATGCCAAATGAGAGGGGTCCCAGGACAGATCCCTGTGGGATACCACTTGTGACTGGCTTTGAGTCTGACATTTCTCCAGTGATTTTAACTTTATGGGTTCTGTCCTTTAGCCAGTTTGCAACCCATCTAGTGACATAAGGGTTTACGTTTAAGCTGTTGAGCTTATCTATGATGCCTGAGTGAGGTATTGTGTCGAAGGCCTTAGCCAAGTCCAGGTAGGCTGTATGGACTGCTTTGCCCTCATCAATGGCTCTAGTGACTGTTTCGAAAAAGTCAACTAGGTTCAAAAGGCAGGATCTGCCCTTTACAAAGCCGAACTGGGTGGGGTCAAGTGTCTGTAGGTCCCCTATGTCTTTGTTTATGAGTTCCATAATGATTCTTTCCATAGCTTTGCATACCAGGCTGGTTAAGCTTATGGGGCGGTAGTTCCTAGGGTCTGTAGAGGTACCCCCTTTGTGGAGTGGGACCACTGTTGCTGTATGCCAGTGTTCAGGTACATATCCTGTAGTAAGGCTAAGGTTAAATAGCATTTTTATGTGCGGGTTTAGCTCCTTTTGGAGTTCACGTAGCACGAAACCCGGGATACCGTCAGGTCCCATTGATGCTGTGTTTTTAGCTTTGTTGAGGGCGGTTCTCACTTGGACATCTGAGATGACAGGGAGATTACATTCAGCTGGGATAAGTATTTCTTCTTTTGGGGGTGAGGGAGGGGAGAAATTTGCACTGAACCTGTCAGCCAGAATGTTGGCAATATCTGTGGGTTCAGTGTATTTTTTGTTGTTGTGAACTAACTCTGAGCATATCTGAGGGTTTCGGCCCAGGTTTCTAACATAGCTGAAGAAGGCTTTGTGGTTATCTTTAGTGTCCTTAGCGATTTTTCTCTCAAAGTTGGCCTTGGATGTTTTTATGAGAGAACATAGTTTTCTGCTAATGTTGATCAGACATGTCTTCCCTTTATGGGATTTTGCTCTGTCGTGCAGTAGCTTCCTTCTTTTGTTATACAATTTGTTAATGGCTGAGGTCCACCAGACAGGACGCTTGCCTTTGGTGGAGAGGGACTTGGATTTAATTAACAAGGAAATAATCAGTTCTAAGATGTAATCAACATCTAAATTTAAATTTAACATAAAACACAAATACATAAAAGTTTCAACACAGCATTATCAAACACAATTTCACAATGTGAACATTTTAAGTCCATTCTAAATTATCAGTGTGCAGTGCATTCTGAGTTGTAGAGCTGATAAATAAATAGGATCTCCAAGTAGCTTCATAAATAAAATAAATACTAAATACATAAAGTTATTAAAATACTGTATATGTAAGTATATATAAACACACACACAAACACACACACACACACACACACACACACACACACAAACACACACGTACATATATACATGTGTAAAAATACACACACACACATATATATATATATATATACATATATATATATATATATATATATACATTTTATATATATATATATATATATATATATATATATACACATTTTATATATATATATATATATATATATATATATATATATATATATATATATAGGTAAATATCAACATTAAATTAAAAAAAAAATAGATCTTCATTGTTCTTAACCATAATGCAATATTTAAACTCACCCTATCATTAAGCCCAGGGGCGTTGGGTAGCATTTCATCTTAATTGCCAGTGAAGCTTTTTCTCTTCTAACTTAGCATGCCAATCCCTACCCCTTAATAATTGCAGAACCTTCTGTAAAAAAAAAAAAATTAAAGTTACCATAGACCAGTGGATGGCAACATAATGCTTTTCTTTTATCCTTTGTTTTAATAGCATAATTCTTACTTTTAACTGCTTCTCAATTTTACCCACATAAAATGAGTCACATGAAATAGTGTTAGGTAATCCATCCTGGAGATTTTGCAATTGCCCTCTTATTTATTTATTTATTTATTGTTATTCTTGGGTAGGAGTCCACTCCAAATTTTGGTCATATTTTTCTTGTGTAGGATATTATTTAGCTTAAATATACTCCTAATTAAAGTACAGTACTCTTTACAAAAGGGATTCCCTGCCAATTGTAGCCCAGCATCCGGCCAGTATTCCAAAGCCTTAAACGCTATATATATATTGTACATTACATGTATGCTGTCCGCTCAAGGAGTAGGGCATAAAGGTGATGTATGGACATATATTCCATAGAACTGTAAAGCTCCAGGAGGAACATGTGCACCCAGAAGGAGAAAACAAAAATTCCCGTTCAGGAAGACAGAAGGGGAAGGAAGGAGGGATAATATACTGCATCAATGAAGAGAAGGACATCTACTGTTATGGTAAGATTTTATACAACTGTACTATGTTCTTCCATATCACTGTTGCAAACGGGAAAGTACAAAAGATCAAGAAGAAACTTGGGAGGAGGAAGGCACGGAGGAGCCCTGTAGAATCCCATGCAGGATAGCTCTGGCAAAGCCAGCTCTTGCTCTGGAAAAAAACATGCAGTTTGTAATGCTTAGTGAAGGTATGGACAGAAGTCCAGTTAGCAGCCTCAGGGGTGGAATTGGTATCCAAACCTTTGAAAAAAGCACCAGAGGAAGCAACAGCTCTATCTGAATGAGCCTTTACAGAGGTAGAAAGACATCTTCCATTTAAGGAATAACTTAAAGAAATGGCTTTAGAGATCCAGGAGATTATGGTTTGCTTAGAAACAGCTAGACCTAGAGATCTGGGATGAAAAAAATCAAAATGTTGCTTAGATTTGCAAATGGCCTTAGTCTTATCCAAATAATATCTGAGCTGTCTCTGCAAATCAAAAGTGTGAAGAACCTTCTCACTAGCAGACTGTGGAGAAGGAAAAAGGAGGACAAATTAATATACTGATTAAGAGACAACTTATTTTCCACCTTAGGCATAAAAGAAGGATTAGTATGAAGAGACATCCTGTCCATATGGAAGAATCATGAAAGGAGGAACAGCCATAGAACCTGGAGTGCAGAGACTCTCTTAGCTGAAGTAAGTGCCAAAAGAAGAACAGTCTTCCATGTATGATGATGCAAGGAAGCTGAAGCTGCAGGCTCAAAAGGAGCCTGAGTCAATTTCTCAAGAACAAAACTGAAGTTCCAGAAGGGTGAAATAGGCTTCCTAGGAAGACTGATATGAAGGACAGCTTTAAGAAATTGTTTGACGTCAAATGTAGAGGCAAGAGGAGCAATCAATGGTAGACAAGCAGAAATAGCTGAAAGGTGAGCTTTAACAAAAGAATATGCTAACCCAGCATAGAGCAATTCACACAGATAAGAGAGAACCACAGGGATCCCCAAAGAAAATGGAACCTGGTTACAAGACGGGCACCAGACAGAAAATCTCTTCCATTTGGACAAACATGTTTTTCTGGTAATGGTTTTTTACTGGCCTCCTGCAGAATCCTAAGCACATTCCCAGAAAAAGGTAAATTAAAGGGATCAAAACCCTTTTACCCACATTGTCAGTTGAAGAGTGGATATGTGGGGATGGATCAGAGACCTCTTGCCCTGTGTGATAAGGTCCACCCTGTGAGGTAACTTGTGGCAATTGCCCCTGGCTAGATAAAGAAGATGAGGAAAAACAATGCTGTCTTGACAGAAAGGGAGTCACCAAGATTTTTTTGGGTGGGGGCATGCATTTTCTTGAACAGGACCCTTGGAATCAGAGGAAGGGGAGGGAAGGCATAGAGAAACATCCCCTTCCAAAGAAAGGATAGGGCGTCCACATTCCAAGCCAGAGGACTTGGACTGTGGCACAGAAAAGAGGATGTTATCTCTTCAAAGGGGAGGAAAAAAGATCTACCTGTGGAGAACCCCACCGATGGACAGTGTCCAGAAACACATCTCTGTGGAGCATTCATTCGTGAGTCTTAGTACTGGACCTAATCAAAGAGTCTGCCACTGTATTTTGCTCTAAAGGAATGTGTACAGCCTGAAGAGTCACTCAGTGCCAGACAGCTAGATCCCAGACCTGAAAAGCCAGTCTGCAAAGAAGGTAGGACTTTGTCCCCCCTTCCTTGCTGAACATCACTGTGGTATTGTCTGTGAAGATTTTGAGAGGCCCCAAAAGAAAGAGGGAATAAAAATTCTGAAGAGCTAAAAGGAGAGCTTCTTCTCCTTTATGTTGATATGATCTGACCTCTGATGAGGAGACCAGAGACCCTGGACTTTGAGGGAACCGAAGGAGGCTCCCCCCCATCCAAGACACCTGAAAAAAGTTAGTGAGTGGAGATAGGAATTTAAAGGGAAGTCCTGGGTTGAGAGAAAGTTGATATACCCACCATTGAAGCTCAAACTTGAGGCATGGAAGGACAGGCACTAGATAATCTAGTGGGTGACAGTGTTTCAGCCACACTGACATTAGGAATCACTGCAGTTTTCTCATATGGAGTCTGGCTAGAGGCAACATAGCAATTGTGGAGACCATGACTCTTGGAACCCTAAGAATATCTCTGACAGTGACTAAAGCCACAGGAAGAAGAGACTGAAAAAAGGTGATTAGAGAGAGGCTTGGGTGGAGACAGGGATGCCAGCAAGAGAATGGTCTTGATTCTGCAACCGAGAAACACATGATCCTGAGAATGAACCAGCACTGACTTCTGAAAGTTTATGGTAAACTTTAGGCATTGTAAGAGACAAACCATAACCTGAATGTCCTGAAGCAAGGCCTCGAGGTCAGACGTCCAGTTAGCAGCCTCAGGGGTGGAATTGGTATCCAAACCTTTGAAAAAAGCACCAGAGGAAGCAACAGCTCTATCTGAATGAGCCTTTACAGAGGTAGAAAGACATCTTCCATTTAAGGAATAACTGAAAGAAATGGCTTTAGAGATCCAGGAGATTATGGTTTGCTTAGAAACAGCTAGACCTAGAGATCTGGGATGAAAAAAATCAAAATGTTGCTCAGATTTGCAAATGGCCTTAGTCTTATCCAAATAATATCTGAGCTGTCTCTGCAAATCAAAAGTGTGAAGAACCTTCTCACTAGCAGACTGTGGAGAAGGAAAAAGGAGGACAAATTAATATACTGATTAAGAGACAACTTATTTTCCACCTTAGGCATAAAAGAAGGATTAGTATGAAGAGACATCCTGTCCATATGGAAGAATCATGAAAGGAGGAACAGCCATAAAACCTGGAGTGCAGAGACTCTCTTAGCTGAAGTAAGTGCCAAAAGAAGAACAGTCTTCCATGTATGATGATGCAAGGAAGCTGAAGCTGCAGGCTCAAAAGGAGCCTGAGTCAATTTCTCAAGAACAAAACTGAAGTTCCAGAAGGGTGAAATAGGCTTCCTAGGAAGATTGATATGAAGGACAGCTTTAAGAAATTGTTTGACGTCAAATGTAGAGGCAAGAGGAGCAATCAATGGTAGACAAGCAGACAAGCAGAAATAGCTGAAAGGTGAGCTTTAACAGAAGAATATGCTAACCCAGCATAGAGCAATTCACACAGATAAGAGAGAACCACAGGGATCCCCAAAGAAAATGGAACCTGGTTACAAGACGGGCACCAGACAGAAAATCTCTTCCATTTGGACTAACATGTTTTTCTGGTAATGGTTTTTTACTGGCCTCCTGCAGAATCCTAAGCACATTCCCAGAAAAAGGTAAATTAAAGGGATCAAAACCCTTTTACCCACATTGTCAGTTGAAGAGTGGATATGTGGGGATGGATCAGAGACCTCTTGCCCTGTGTGATAAGGTCCACCCTGTGAGATAACTTGTGGCAATTGCCCCTGGCTAGATAAAGAAGATGAGGAAAAACAATGCTGTCTTGACAGAAAGGGAGTCACCAAGATTTTTTTGGGTGGGGGCATGCATTTTCTTGAACAGGACCCTTGGAATCAGAGGAAGGGGAGGGAAGGCATAGAGAAACATCCCCTTCCAAAGAAAGGATAGGGCGTCCACCTTCCAAGCCAGAGGACTTGGACTGTGGCACAGAAAAGAGGATGTTATCTCTTCAAAGGGGAGGAAAAAAGATCTACCTGTGGAGAACCCCACCGATGGACAGTGTCCAGAAACACATCTCTGTGGAGCATTCATTCGTGAGTCTTAGTACTGGACCTACTCAAAGAGTCTGCCACTGTATTTTGCTCTAAAGGAATGTGTACAGCCTGAAGAGTCACTCAGTGCCAGGCAGCTAGATCCCAGACCTGAAAAGCCAGTCTGCAAAGAAGGTAGGACTTTGTCCCCCCTTCCTTGCTGAACATCACTGTGGTATTGTCTGTGAAGATTTTGGGAGGCCCCGAAAGAAAGAGGGAATAAAAATTCTGAAGAGCTAAAAGCAGAGCTTCTTCTCCTTTATGTTGATATGATCTGACCTCTGATGAGGAGACCAGAGACCCTGGACTTTGGGGGAACCGAAGGAGGCTCCCCCCCATCCAAGACACCTGAAAAAGGTTAGTGAGTGGAGATAGGAATTTAAAGGGAAGTCCTGGGTTGAGAGAAAGTTGATATACCCACCATTGAAGCTCAAAATTGAGGCATGGAAGGAAAGGCACTAGATAATCTAGTGGGTGACAGTGTTTCAGCCACACTGACATTAGGAATCACTGCAGTTTTCTCATATGGAGTCTGGCTAGAGGCAACATAGCAATTGTGGAGACCATGACTCTTGGAACCCTAAGAATATCTCTGACAGTGACTAAAGCCACAGGAAGAAGAGACTGAAAAAAGGTGATTAGAGAGAGGCTTGGGTGGAGGCAGGGATGCCAGCAAGAAAATGGTCTTGATTCTGCAACCGAGAAACACATGATCCTCAGAATGAACCAGCACTGACTTCTGAAAGTTTATGGTAAACTTTAGGCATTGTAAGAGACAAACCATAACCTGAATGTCCTGAAGCAAGGCCTCGAGGGATGAAGCCTGAATGAGCAGGTCATCCAGATAAGGAAAGATTTGAATCCCTATCATCCTGCAAAAGGCAATGACAGGAGCAAGGCGTTTGGTGAATACCCTTGTGGCAGTAGACAGGCTAAAGGGCAAAGCAGAGAACTGAAAATGTGAGGAAGAAACAAAAATGTAAAAACGTCCTGAAAAGGGGATGAATAGGGATGTGAAGATAGGCATCCTTGAGATCCAAGGTTACTAAGAAAGCTTGGGGAAGAATAAGAGGGAATAGGGTTTGAATGGACAACATCCAAAAAAAGGGACCTTCAAAAAGGTGTTGAGCTGGGAAAAATCCAGAATAGGCCTCCAGGTGCCTTCCTCCTAGGAACCAGAAACATCCTGGAAAAATACCCTTTTCCCTTCCTGGGTAATGGGCATGATTTGAATGGCGCCCTGGGCCAAAAGGCCCTGAAGCAGGTCTGGAAAGAAAGAAAGAAAGAAAGAAAGAAAGAAAGAAAGAAAGAAAGAAAGATGGATGGATGTTTCTGAGGAGGTTGAGGGATGCTCAGAAAAGGAGGAGGGGATTTCCATACTACAAAGTATCCCTGATGGATGGTGGACAGAACCCAAGAGTCTTGAGTGACCTTTAATCAATTGGGAAGGGACAGGGAAAGACAAAAGTAGAGGGGAACCTGACTCAGGGAAAGGGGAAGCAAACTGTTTGATAGAACCTGGTCTGTCTTGAAAAGGAGGCTTCTAAGAATTAGGAGTCTGAGCAGACTTAGCAGGAGGTACACGCCTAGAACCCTTCTTATGTTTAGGAGGAGGGTGAGGCTGTTTATGTACAGTTGCAGATTTGAATGGATAATTTCTCTAGAACTTAGGGATAGGAGACAGAAAAATTATGTTTTAATTCCTGCAGGGCCTTGCCTTTATCCTGAAGTGACTTAAAAAAACTCAACAGCAGAAGAACCAAAAAGGTTTTTATTATTAAGAGGAGCATCCAACAATTTAGCCTTAAAATCATCAGGTAAGGGCTGGAGACAAAGTCAAGAGTAATGTTTCAAAGCAGAACCAAAGGCAGAAGCTCTAGAAAAAGCATCAACTGCATCATAACTACATTTAATAGAGTGGCAAGCCACTTGAGAGGTAGAATCCAATAGAGAAAGGACCAAGACCTTCCCTTCTGAATCACGGAGGTCAAAGATTGCCTGAGAAGCTTGAGACAGAAGGGATAAAACATCTGGTCATAGGAGTCTGGTAATTAATAGCCCAAAAAGCCAGCATGGCAGCAATAGATAACTTTTTGACTAAATATTCCAAAGCCCTACTGTCCTTGTCTAAAGGAAGCAGTTTAGTAGATGGCAAACATTTAGAAGGTTTGTCAGAAGAGAGTGACACTAAAGAAGAATCAGCAAAAGGATATTTGTACGAGAACTTACAATTATCGGGCACTTTTTAAAATCTATTAGGTTTCTTAGGGGATAGAGGTTGAAAGCCAGAAGCCACAGACGCTGCTGAAAAGGTTTCTAGAAGGGCAGCCAAGACAGGAGATACAGCAGAGGGGCATAGGAGACTCCATTTGGATGAGTTCATAATACCTCTTTTGAATAACAGAAACCTGATAACAGTCCCATTTAAAAATATTCCATCATTCGAGAAAGTGTCTTCAAAGGAGAGTTCCTCCAGGGAGTCTGATCTGATAGAATCCTCCTCCTCAGATCTATAATCCAAGGGAGAGGGGATTTGAGTGGAGTATGCCAAAGACTGTTCCCCAGAATCCAAATCTTCCTCCTTGAGGAGGATTTAAGGCCATTAAGGCATTAAATAACCTCTGGATAAAATCCTGCCATTCAGGCTGAGGATCCTTAGCATCTTTAGCAGCAGGAGAAATATGCTTAGTTTTCTGTTTTTTTTCTTCTTCTGGGGAATATCCACCCTAAAAACCGTAGGTGGCTCAGACCCATGCCTACACTCACCCAACGTAGTAGGAATCTCCTCCTGAGCAAGGATTTGTCATATCCCCCTTGTTCCTTCAGCAATAGTCAGCTAAGGTTCTCCCTCAGCATATGGAGTTGGCCTTAGCAGAGCCTCTGAGGACGTGCAAGAAGTTAGATTCATGCCAGCCTCTGATGGGGTCATGGCAGAGGAAGCTGATGTAACAACCAGGTGTTCCTCTGGGCTGTCACCTGCCTTGAGAGGGGCGTCCAGGGGAGGCAGGACAGCAGCGATTCAGACCAGAGCTTTTTTCCCTTTTTCTTGGCAGGTGGCAGAACTTCAGGATGGGAAGATTCAGCCATAGCACCTTGGGCCAACAGTTTAAGACATTAGTTATCCAAGTAAATCAATAAGGAGGAGAAATTACTATCTATGGGCACTATCAGGGAGCATATGTGTGATGTACGATGTCTATAAAATATATGGCGTTGGTATACTGGCCAGATGTTGGACTACCCTTGCTAGGGAATGCCTTTTGTAGAATACTGCAACAGTGGTATGGAAGGATCTCAATGTGGTTTCGATGTGTTGCTAATTAACAACTTTATAATACTGCTGATATGGTTGATTTCTGGTATTTTGCTAAGTTCTGTTACATATCACAATATTGATGTTAATGGGCTGTATCATTTGTTTATAGGTACAAGTTTTATTTTAGCTAAATATATTTTGTTAAAGATACTTTGTCAGGTCCAACTAACCCTGTCTATGTGTTAGAGTTTTAGTTTGTTTTATTCATTATTGTTTGACTTTAACTTAGCATGCTGAACTAATGTCGACTTGTAAATCATTGGTATCATTTTTAGATTGTATCAGTGCTACATCAAACTATATAGGGTAAGTTAACACCTAATGAATAACTTTGTTTATTTTTTTATTGTTCAATGTTTCCAGCAGAATGTCTTCTACCTGTTTTTTTAAGAGGTTTTTTGTTTGTTTGTTTTTAGATTTAACAACTGTTATTTTATGGTATGTAAAATAATTAGATAAAATCCTGACTACAATGCAAATGACCAGACTTCAAGTATGGCAGCAGCTCAGACACTTAAAGAGCTGGGAGGTGGGCAAGGGGAGTGAGTAGCCAGTTCCTGTTTTGGCCATTATTGGGAGAGGGAATGCTACCACCACATAAAAGGAGGCTTACATGACATTGAAATGTCCAGAACAGAGACATAGAATTGGAGATCCTAAGCCAGTGACTGTAGTCATTGTAGCTTCTGGGTGAAAGCATGCACAAGCAAGGGAAGGTGATCTCCCTAGGGTGAGGTATTACAACCCTGATATAAATGCCCCTCATTGCTGGGATGATGGCAAGGGCATAAATCATCTAACATGGCTACCTGAACAATGGCCCCATTGGTTGGGTCGGCTCTAGACCCTTTACTGGAAATACCCAGTATGGGAGAACCAATAGGTTCAAGCACATTAGAGGAG
This sequence comes from Protopterus annectens, assembly GCF_019279795.1. Lineage (NCBI taxonomy): Eukaryota > Metazoa > Chordata > Ceratodontiformes > Protopteridae > Protopterus > Protopterus annectens. The sequence goes on along the minus strand of NC_056747.1, from coordinate 623,058,565 downwards.
GCTCGATAGTTAGTAGATATAGATAGAAAAGGAATATAAAAAAAAACTGTTATAAACACTTCCTTCCTTATAGTTAGCAGAATTTTTGAAAGAATTGCTGTTTGTTGACTGCTGTAACTGTGGGGATTGGTGATAAGTGGATTCTATAGTTAAACTTTTACAATCTGGTATTTATATGTGTGGAGCACTTCTATAACAGTGACCTTCTGCTAGTTTTCTGCTCCTTTGAAGTATTGTTACAATTGTCACCAGTTTCCACTAGCAGTAAATAGTTGGGAGTTGCTAGGAACTGCTAGTTAAGAGGCGGTCATTGTGTAAATTTCTGTATCTTGATCAATTTTATTTTTTTCTTGGTGTGAATGCTATCACCTTAGATAACAGTCTTGAAAAGACAGTGTCCTCTTTCTCTCTCTCTGTCTCAGACTGTTGAAGAATGACTGATAGGTAGGGTCTGCCTTTTACTTATCTAAGGCTTTCCCATTTAATATTGTTTCTGTGTTATGAGTGCTGGACCTGACATTTATTACCGACACCTAGCTAGATTAAACTTTGGTCTTCATGTGGTAGTTGCTGTTCTATCACGTTACTTGGTCATTCATTGCAGCAGAAAGGAAAATATTGGTGGCAGGCTAGCCATTTGTTTTACACCTGGGCTTAAACTAACTCAGATTGTCAGGGTCTTATTAATTTTTTATTTCTTACTGATGCTGTTTGAAATACCAAAGGGTATTGAATCCAACAAATGGGTCAGTAATGAGTGTGCTAAACTTACTACAGAGATCCTTCACATTCTGGAATGCTTTGATTTCACTCCGGTCAGGTGATGTATTGTGCTTCACACTTTGTGGATATTCATTAAGCTTGATGTTCCAAATGGAAGTGATCATAATAATTACACTGGCTGTAGAGGTGGTGTACCATCCTGAGCACTACTTTATCTACCAGCATTAGTCTGTATACCCCAGTTACTGACTATACAGATGACTTTGTACAGGGATTTAAGGAGAGCCTCCAGCTTTGGCCTGATCCCTTTGATGAGCTGGGGAGAGTAGTGCAGATGACCTACAGTCACTAGTGGTGACCTGTAACCAGGCTGGTTCTGGTGCACTGGGGTCAAAATGCTCCAATTTGTATTTGCCTTTTGTATTTCATTGCTCATAAAGGAGGGTACAATCACAGTCTTTACGAACTGATAAGTAAAGGTGGAAGTTGGCATGTTTTATCGGCTTGCTGCTGTTCATATTGATTTGCCTTGAATTAAAGTGAAGTGCTTAAGACCAGACAGTATAATTACTAAAGATTTAAGATAACCCAATTTGAAAATAGCTGGTAAATTATTTTTTGCTTTTACCTTGTGATTACAGACTTAAAACAAAAAGCCAAAATGCTTATTAAAACAGTCTATAACACACCATCTTGCAAGTGCAGTTTTATTTACCTAAAGTCCGCACATGTGCATTTCTGTTGTAACAGTAGCAGGCTGTGTATAATAGCAAAACTAATAAGGTAGCAGTATAGCTAGGCAAATACAGTATTAGAAGGATTTTATGATTTAGTAAGACTACACATGTAATTTGTTGTTAGTAATAGTACTAAAGCTTAATAACATTACCCATTGCTGCACATAAAACTGTTATACTCTAAAACAAACATAGGTTCATAGGTTCATACTAGGCTATCTGCCTGAGGGCATTTATAAGCCTAGCCCATAGTTTTGTGGCTTAAGCCACCCCTTTTGTATGGGGAACTATACCCATTATTTTGTTGTGCCTCTGTCTAGCAGTGACACTGAGGTAATCCCTGGAGTATATCTGCGATCTCCCATCCATTGGTCAAGATTTCTCTTGAACAAGGCCAGCGAGGTGCTCTGCCTCACGAATACCGGGATTTTGTTCCACAGCATAGGGAGTCTTTGGGTGATGAATCTATCACTCCAGCACGTCCTATTAATAGCCGTGTCGAGGTTTAAGTCTCCCGCCCTTGTGGCTCTGACGGATCTAGATTTTTTGAGGTGAAGCATATTCATCAACTCTGGGTTTGACATGGCCTTGTATGTCAGGCAAAGGTCACCTCTGAGCAAGCGGTAAGCGACTGAATAGAGCTGGAGTTCTTTCAGTCGGGCAGCATAGGACAGATTTTTGAGACCCTTTATCCTTTTGGTGAGGAACTTTTGTGGCCTCTCTAGCTGCTGCAAGTGTCGGGTCAGATACATTCCGAATGGGGCATTGTACTCAATCATTGGTCTGATGAGTGATGAGTATAGGGAGACTATGGATGCTTTTCTAGTATAATTTTATTAAATCATATAATACTAATGTTACAGTAATACAGAAGTCTGGTTATAGATGTGGTGGTCTTGATGACAATAGCGAGCAACAAAAAAAGCTTTCTAACTTTTTGCATCTTTCCTAGCATATCCATAGTGTTCTGTGCACTGTTTCAGACATAATTATGTTTATTTATTTACTTGCTGTTTCTTTTGTTGACTGGGTTGATTTCATAATTTAACATTAAGTAGATATATATATATATATATATATATATATATATATATATATATATATATATATACACACACACATATATATGTCTGTGTGTGTGTGTATGTATGTGTATATCAAGGCTTACTTGGTGCTGTTAGTCAGTGAATGGTTTGAAAGGGAAATCCTTGTACTAAATGCTATAAGACAAAGATGTTCTTTTAGCCACATTGGTTGTGTTCATTTTTAATATTTTGGTTACAAGTTTATGATAAGCAGTGGGTTGGGAGGGTGTCCTAATGGTTAAGGTGTTTGCCTTGCAAACACAAGGTACAGGGTTTGAGTCTCACAAGGGATAATTGGCTAGGCTTAAAATGGCTCGCAAGGGCAGTTAGCCTAGTACTAAACTATGAACTATAAACTACGAACCTATGAAGAATTTTCAAAAGGGTTAAAATTCATGCATATTTCTTGCTTGCAGATTATGTCATAGTGGCCACAATTTGTTATGGACACATTGGAGAAAGGTTTCAAATTAACAGATAACATTTACTTTGAGGAGACAGACATAAGTGTTTTGGCACTACATTTCACAGAAAACAGGTGGTAAATTTAGAATTAAAAAAAATGTTTTGAAATAATGGAATAGTGGCCAGGATGATAAGACTTTTAGTGTGACTTTCAAAAAGAATATTTGTATTATAAAACCAATTTTATTTGGAAATGTTACTTAGAAGGCTGACATTTGTTTGTCCTATTGAGACTAGAAAGTAAAATAGGAGCAGTTTTGTTTTACCTGCATTTTAGAGAACATTTTTTCAGAGCACACAGCAAGCAATATGAATGACTTCTGAACCTGTGTTAGAGCACTGAAAAAAAACACTGAAAGGACTGAAACATAAAAATAATGCTCACCATCACTTTTCACACTATAACCACTTGTTAAATTATTTATTACTTAACTCTAATGATAAGTAATACAAAACTCATCTAACTTAAATGTAAAGATCATGTATCCTCTTGTTTAGATACCCACTAAAGTTCAGAAAACTTGCTAGTACATTCAGAGCTGAATTGTGAATGCCAGCCTAAGTGGCAGGATTGTATTAGATTGAACTACCATGCTAATGTAATCAAGTCAAGTTGACACATACGCAGTACAGCATCAAGCCATCCAAAGAATATGGCATCAGTGATATAGGTTCATACGTTGGTACTAGGCTATTGGCCCTAGGGCCTATACAAGCCTAGCCATTACAATTCCCTGGATATTTCTTCCCACAATATTTACTTCCCTGGACCCCTGTCTAGCAGGGTGACTGACGTGATCCCTGGGGTGAATTTCCTCAATGAAACGCAAGTACGACAGTCCGTTGAGACAGGGCAAGAATGCCCGCAAGTAGTGAGAGGTATTCTTAACCTCTCATCCTTTGTTTTGAGTGATTCTCATGTGTCCCTTCTTTCAAAAGGACTGAGTTTCATACCTATGACTAATTTAGATTTAGTTGATATTATTACCGACTTGAAAATGTTTGTGAGAAATTTAAATTTAAAAATTTTGTTTAATGTTAGTACTGCTCCTAATAACATTCCTAGAAAACGTAGTGCTTTTATACCTGTGAATACACCTATTACTACTGCCTTTTGCAATGTCTGTGAAGCTGATTTTAGGCAACAGTTTAATGTCTGTGATAGAAAATTTACTTATAATTTAACCTATGAGCAACATCTTGCCTTGCAGAATCTCAAAAGGAATAGTGAAATCATCATTAAGCAGGCAGATAAGGGTGGAAGTATTGTGATTATGGATAGAGCTTGCTACAATTCATCAATGGATAAGCTAGTAATGGATACTTTGTCCTTTAAAAATTAGTTTTCTGGATGTAAAGAAACATATTACTGACGTTAATTTACATGTTTATGACATGCAATTTAATAATAATATTAGTTTGGAATTATTTAACTTTTTTCTGTACCCTGTCCATCTATACCTCAGTTATACGGACTTCGAAAATACATAAGTGTTTGTTAGACCCTCCCATGAGACCCATTGTTTCTGGCAATGGGTGGGTAACTGAACCTGTTTCGGTTTACCTTCAGAAACAATTGTTTCCTTTTTAGATAAATGTAATTATGTTTTGAAAGATACTGGTGATTTTCTCTTCAAACTTTCAAAGTGGTATTACAGTGAACCATGTAATCTGAATGATTTTCTATTTGTCACCTTAGACATTGTGTCGTTGTTCACTGTTATCCCTAATTGTATGGCATAGAGTCCATCAGGAAGTTTTTGACTACTGAAAAATCCTTAGTTAGTGAATCTATTCAAAATATATGTCAATTGTTGGACCTAGTACTTAGCCATAATGTTTTCATTTTCAATCAACAACCGTATCTGCAGGTCAACGGGGTCGCCATGGGCACCCCCGTGGCCAATACATATGCAAACCTTGTACTGCATCAGTGGGAATTAGACAATTTGCATGATGGAAAAATTTTTTTTGACACACGTGTTGTGTTCTATCAACGGTTTGTTGATGATTGTTTTTTAATTTGGAGTGGATCTAGGGACAGCTTAGAAGAATATCTTGTACACTTGAACAACACGACATCATTTTTGAAGTTTAAGTCGACCATTACTAGTAAAGAGGCTTCCTTCCTTGATGTTAACATCTTTTACAAGGATGGATTATTGGGCACTTCTGTTTTTAAGGAGACATATGTGGGTAGATATGTGCATGCGGACAGCATGCATGCCCCGCATGTCTTTCGAGGTGTGATTAAGTCTCAATTTATTCGAGTGAGTAGGCTCAACACAGACGATGTTGTCTTTAATGAACAGTTAAATGATACATTTAAGGATTTTGTTGATTGTGGCTATGCATTGTCTATTTTAAATGAGATGAAGAATCAGGTATCTAACAACAGGCATTCATTATATGCCCCATATTTCAGGAATTATAATCTTACGAACCCTGATGTTGTGATAAATCAAGTTGTAAACCCTACTGTGCAAAGATTTAGATATGTGACTGGTTTTGCAAGTAAGGTCTCCCTTGTTAAGCGCACTATCTATAAGTATTGGCCTATTTTAATGGCATCCCCTGAACTTACAAAGTTGTTAGGTGATAAGCCATTCTTTAGCTTTAGGAACATGAAAACCCTCAAAAGTATGCTATGCTATAAAGATTTTCGCCCTCCCTTGAATTTATGCTTTGATAGACCCATCTATTCTACATCTAATTTTGGTACATATGCATGTCTAAACTGCTCCTGTTGTTCGGACTTGATCAGATATGTGGAATCTAATAGTTATGTGCATACGATCACACACCATACATATACATTTTCTGTAAGAGCTACTTGTACCACTACCAATGTGGTGTACATGGCATCATGTTCTGTATGTCCTGCATACTACATTGGTAAGACTACTGTGACTTAAGGACAGGATTATTGAACACAAGTCAGAAATCAGGAGGCAGTATACTCAGAATGCCTTGTATAAGCATATTGAGACGTGTGGGGACAGGCATACATTTAGATTTAGAGTTATTGATTTGGTGATTCCCTCACTCAGATGTGGTGATATTAATAATTTTCTTGAAACTAAAGAATATCAATGGATAGTACGTTTGGGAGCTGATAGTCCTCCTGGCCTTAACAGTACAGTAAGCATTAAACCTATTCTTGTTGGATTACAACGTAGGTTGAAATTATATTTTTATCAACCTGTGCACATGAGCATGTTTATACATTGATGTTAATAAGTGCATCTGTTGTGTACATGTATGTGTACACCTATGTTTTAATGTTTTTAGAGTTTGTATTAAACATATAGGTATATATGTATATTTTTATATTTTTATAATTAAGCATACATATGTGCTAGATTTAGATTCATATTGCTTTGAAATTTGATCATATATATGCATATGTGTAGCTTCTTTTTTAACAAATGTTTTCTTGCAGTATGTTTCTTTAAATAATTTTTTAAACTGCACATTTAAATAGGTCATGTGACTTTGGCTGCAGTCACATGACTACTAGGCCTGTATAAAAGCAGTTGCTTTGTGTATATGTATGTATTTAGTATTGAGAAAGGGTTCATACCCGAAAGCTTTGCGTTATAAAGTGATTTGTTCTCAGCATTCCTTGTGTGATTGTGAATTTCCTATCTCCCATCCAATCGTCAAGGTTCCTTTTGAAGAGGACTAAGGAGGCACTCTGCTTGACATGTATGGGCAGTCTATTCCATAGTATAAGGAGTCTCTGGGTCAGGAACCTATCCCTCCAGCATGTTTTGTTCATTGTGATGACAAGGTTTAGATCCCTGGAGCGTGTGACTCTGAGGGATTGGGATTTCTTTAAGTGGAGCATGTCCAACGGTTCAGGGTTTGACATGGCCTTGTATGTTAAGCAGAGATTGCCTCTGAGTAGACGATATGCGACAAGAGTATAGCTGGAGTCTTTTTACACGGTCAGCATAGGGCATCTGCTTTAGGTCTGTGATTCTTTTAGTGAGGTATTTCTGTGGCCTTTCCAGCTATTGCAGATGTCTTGCGAGGTACATACCAAATGGGGCATTGTACGGTATAATGGGTCTAATGAGGGATGAGTACAGTAGGACAATGATATCCTTTTTTCTGGATAAGAAGCCCTTAGTGATGAGGTGTGCCACATAGAAGGATTTCCTGACTGTTGTGGCAATGTGGTTATGGAAGGTGAGACCACTGTCCACCTGTTTCCCTAAGTCTCTCATCACACATTCGGTGTTTAGTGTACTGTCGCCTATATGGTAATTCATGGGTAATGTTTTTTCCCAAAAGGGATAACTATACATTTCTTGGCATTAAGCTTGAGCCCATGGTTCTGGGACCAAGCATCTGTTTCTGTAAGGCCCTTTTGTAGAATATCCACATCATTTGGGGATTCAAAAATGGCTCCCAGTTTGCAGTCATCTGCAAACTTTGTTAGCCAGAATCCCTTAGTGTTGGCCTGTACTTCAAAGAAGTAGATGCCAAACAAGAGTGGTCCCAGGGCTGAACCCTGAGGTACTCCAGTTGTCTGGAGCTGGATTTGGAGTCTGCTACTTTTAGTAAGCCAGTTGGCAACCTATCGAGTGATGTAGGGATTTAAGCCCAGCTTTGTAAGTTTATCTATGATTCCAGAGTGAGGGATGGTGTCGAAGGCTTTGGCAAGGTCCATACAGGCTGTGTGGACCGCCTTATCCTTGTCCACAATTCTAGAGACTGATTCGAAGAAGTCAACCAAGTTCAGGAGACAAGATCGGCCCTTCACGAACCCAAACTGGGTAGGGTCCAGTGTTTGAAGGTTGCCGATGTCTTTGTTTATAAGTTCCATGATAATGTGTTTCATACCCTTGCAGATCAGGCTCGTCAGACTGATGGGACGATAGTTCCCGGGATCTAAGGTGGATTCCCCCCTTGTGGAGTGGGATAACTGTAGCTGTGTGCCACTTAGCCTCACCTCAGTTTTCGTGCCCACTATGATTAAACATGACACTTAGGTGAGGTGCCAGTTACTTTTGTAGTTCATATATAGTATATGTGGCAATCTGTGTATCATGCAAAGCATTCTGTGTCGGTAAGACAAACCGGAGACTAAAAGATAGAATAGCTGACACCAAAGAGCAATTAGAAAAGAAAATAAATTCAATGCTTTATTTATTCATAGTAAAAAATGTATAAATTTTACTAGGTTTATTTTCTTTATAATAGATAGAGTTGTAGTAGATGGGAGGGGAGGGGATATAGAAAATGAAGTAGAAGTAAAAGAAATGAAATGGCAGATGCGTTTAAATGCCCAAAATCCACCAGTACTAAATGACAACATTTCTTTGAAACCACTGTTAAAACAAAGAGCAAGTGTTATAAAATAGAGTTTGGGAGGGAGATATACATATTATATATATATATATATATATATATATATATATATATATATATATATATATATATATATATATATATATATATATATATATATATACACACACACAAAAAGTTTTACATAAAATTGGATTATACAATATGTGGTTTTATACAAGTGTGGATGAAATAGTTTGGATTGTTTTGATTTACTTAAACTAAAAGGAAATGATGTAATTAATTAGTTAATTTATTGTGTGGAATGATTGGATGCTGCTTCTTTTTAAACTGTAAGGTTTTAAAACCAAAATGACTCTGATGATGCTATATAGATTTAGTGAAAGCGCTTAGTCTTTTGGTTGTGAAAAATAAATTCTCGTTTTATAAACGTCTTTATAACGTGGTTGGAATATTTTTTTATTTTTTTATTCTTTACTAGTTGGTGTTTTACACTAAAAATTACATAAATTTTGTAGTTCATGTAGTACACAGCCTGGGATGTCATGTGGTCCCAGGGATGCTGTAGTCTTAGCTTTGGAAAGTGTGGTTTCTACCTGTCTGGCCATGATTACCGGAATTTGGCAATCTTTTTGGTATTGAGATGGGCCTTTTAGGGGGTGAGAGGGGGGTGAAGTTGGCACTAAATCGATCTGCCAGGATACTGGCAATATCCTTGGAATCAGTATATTTAATGCCATTCTGTTGTAGCTCAAAGCAGATCTGAGCACTGCCATTTAGATTCTTGACATAACTATAGAATGCTTTGTGGTTGTCTTTGGAATCTTTGGCAATTTTATTTTCCTAACTAGTTTTGGAGGATTTTAGGAGGTATCTCGGCTTCTTACTGAGGCTGGTAAGGGAGTTTTTTGCATCCTGGGATTTTCCTCTTTTCTGCAACCATTTCTTTCTTCTGTTGTATAGTTTGTTTATGGCAGGGGACCACCAGATTGGGTTCCTTTTTTTCGGAGGAGAGCATCTTGGTTCTATTTGGGATGGCACGATTCATGCATGAGTGGATGTGCTCGTATAGTGCCTTAGTGTAGGATTCAGCAGTCAGACTTTCAGCTCCTGACTGCATGGGTGTCATGAAGCTTGTCACTTCAGACTTGAGTAGCATGGAGTTGGCTTTGGAGAAGTTTTTTACGGAGGTTTCCTTACTGGGGGGTGGGGGTGGGATGTGGAAGTCAAGGGTGATTTGCTTATGGTCAGACCTGACCAATGAGGGGGTGACCATTGGTGTGCGGCATCTATCTCCCATGTTGGTAATGACCAGGTCTAGGATATTGGAGTCCCTAGTGGGACAATGGATTAGTTGCTCCAGGGCATTGGAATTTATGAATTCCAAGAACCATTGGGAAAAGGTGTTGGTACCCGAGTAGTTTTTCAAGTTAATGGCAGGGTAGTTGAAATCACCCAGTATTAGGGTGTTTGGTTGTATCTTAATATTTTCCAGTATGTTTAGAAAGGTGTAGTGAGAATCTGGGGGCATGGTGGGCGATCTGTAGCAAGCCACAATTTGGATTGCAGTCTTACCTAGTGTTAGTTGCACCTGGAGAATTTCAGATGCATTGTGTTGGGCAACTAGCCTGGAAGTGTGAACATCCTTGATGAATATGGACACTCCTCCACCCACCTTTAGTGTTTCGGTCTTGGTTTGGTGGTCGAAAAGTGTGGTAAGAGTTCTAGCCTGGTATTGCAGGGGTGCTGTTTGGAGCCTTGAACCAGGTCTCAGTTACTGCACAGATATCGATGTTCTCCATTTTTAGGAGTGCCTCGAGAGAGTGCATTTTGAGGTTTAGACTTCTAGCATTAAGTAGCATTACCTTCAGATTTTGCATGCTTGTATCTGTTACGGTGGTGATTTTGTCATTTGAGCCTTGCCTAAAAAAGGCACTATAGGGGTGGCAAGAGCTTTAGCCAGTAACCTGAATTCCAGGGGTGACAGGTGCAGACCATCTCTGGCAAAGCATTGTGGTCTGTCGATCATGTCGTCCCAGGCAGACAGATACTGGATCCCCTTTGAATTACACCAGAAGCTTAACCAATTGCTGAAGTCAATCATTTTTTTACCTGCATTTTAGGAGGAAAGTGAAGTTCCAGTATACATTTATCAAACCTGCATTACCTCCACCTAAACGCGTGGATTAAATTTGCTATATCCCATTGTGTTTTTACCATTGGACTTTATTTCAGGTGCTATAAAGAAAAATATTATTTGCTTTAAAGACAGTTCTTAAAAGAGCTATTTTCAATGCAGTAAAGGTAAATTATGGAATTCTCTGACAACTAATATCAGAATGGTAGAAAGTCAAGTAAAGTTTAAGAAGTTCCCGGATATGTGGGTTTTTTGTAGTACAGACCCCTAGTCATTTGAGGCTTTAAATTTGTTTCATAAACAGAGAAAAGAACAAATTCTTTATTAAGGAATTTTCTGTTATGCAAATACAGAGAGTAATAGGAAGTCTTTATGAATAATAAAAAATTTGTGATAAGAATTATTTAAAAAAAAAATAAGGATGGGAAGTTAAAGAAAAATGTGGTTCAAGGCTGCAATGGAAAAGTTCTATAAAACTTTTCCAGGATGTGAGAGTCATAACTTAAAAAAATAAATGTATTAATAAGAATCCACTTTTAATTTTTCCTAATGTTTTGGGTTTCCGTAGTGATAGGAACGAGCCCCATTACTGCATCAGGATATGATTAGAGTTCAAGAAAATAGTATTGCTTCAGTATTTGATGTTTGCCAAGTGCACTCTTCTCCACACCCACAGTGTACACAGAATTGACGACCTTCTGCAGTTCTTACAGGGTAGCATGTTTTGGTAGCTCTTAAGTGTGCTTGAGAATGTGTTTTTATTAGCCCTGTTGCTCCTGTTACTTTTAGAACTGCCTGGGTGTCGTTATCCTACATTTATCTACTTTCTGCTTGTAGAGTCTCATGTTTTATGATTTTGTGTCTTGTAGTACATAAGGCACTATAATCATCAGTGATTAATGATATATTTTTTTCTTTGACTTCTATACCTGGTTATCTTGCTTCTACTTTCTTAACTGTTATTACTCTATGATCCCATGTGATCACAACTTCATTTTTTATAGTAAATCTTTGTGGTTCGTGTTTACAATGCTTCTCAACTACTTGTATGTTTTAGTTTTTGCGTTTTATTTAATTGGACACATCAGGGCATTCTCTTGTATACTTATGGGTCATACAAACCCTGTAGCACAATCAAACATGTTACACCTCCACCCAATGAAGTAACAAATACACCACCCTTTAGAGCCATCACCAGACCAGATTTATTCATTAAGTTATTATGTAAATGAAGATATCTGGGCTGGTGATAGCTCTTAATGGTGGGGTCCCTGTTACAACACCAGACCAGATTTCTTCATTAAGGCAATATGTAAATTCATTTTTCCACTGCAGTATTGGCCAAAGAGGCACTAAAATTAAACAATCGTTCCCATCCAAGACTGTACTGTAGAAAAACACATTGTTACACACCCATACTCCATTGACATTATACTATGTGTAGTAATAATAATCACTAAAAATACACAAGCGATACAAGCTCCTGTGCTTAGGATAGTGCCATAGATGCATTATCTACAAATATGTGGGCACATGAGATAGAATACCTGCACTTCACCCTGCACACAACATTGCCTGCAGATGCCTAGAAAGAAAGAGAGAGTTACACACACACACACACACACACACACACACACACACACACACACACACACACACACACACACACACACACACACACACACACACACCTCAGTGAGGAAATACTTATTTTGGAGGGTAAATATGATATCAGCAAGGATTGACAGACTGAGTCTATGGATGGAGAAATAAAAAAAGGAGGGGGGGGTCAGTCAGTTGAAATTAGGTCATTGTTAAGAGAATAAGTTTAATATGAGACCCTGTTTCTTATAGTGGGGAGGATAGTAAGAGTTAGGCCTTTTATTGATCCACTGGAATATAATAGGACTATAATTACTGAGGTTACAGAAAAGAAATATATTATAAATTTTATTAGATATTTCAGTGAAAACATAATCTAAGATGGTATGACTATTTCTTATGAAACTTAGCTTAGTTTGTCCTTATGTGTGCTGGATAAGAGTAAAGTCCATTAGAAACTCCATTATTTTATGACCACTGAGGAATTAAGCTGTTTATATTGAAATCTCCTAGGATTATGCTATTGGTTTTATTAAGAAAATGTGGAGATAAGGGATTCAAAATTAGAGAAGGATGTAAGGAGATAGATGATGGCAATAGTCAATTTGATGGAGAGAGATAGGTGGACAATGAGTCAGTTATGACTATATTCTTCTATTTTTGAATTATTATGTTACCTGAAAGGAACAGAAGAGATGTTTAATATGAAGAAGCAGGTGCCCACCACCAGTTTTAAGATTAGGCTGGCTCACACATAGGTACTTGGTGTGTGGCAAATAGACCATTAAATTATGCAAGTTATTTTTAAGACAGATCTCAGAGAATATGAATGTAAAGGTCATGCTGTTGTAGACATGCATAAACAGATTCAAGTTTAATGTTAATTCTGCCAATATTGAGGCAAAATTTTAAGCTTGTTTTGTCAGTAGAAGGGATGAGGGTGAAGGCAGAGGGGGACTTTGGAGAGGGTAAATGATAGTGTTGGGAGGACTGAAGTCGACTTCGACAATACTTGATACTGGAAGTACAATGAAAGAAGAAAGAATTGTTTTATAGCTGATGTGACTACATTTTAGTTAAATCAGTAATGGCTGAAAGAGGAAGAGAGTGCTATGGAGAAGAATTCTGAGAGGCAGTAGAGGATGAGATGAAGGACAGTGGAGTATGTGAGGAGAAACAAAATGTGAATGAAAAGGAGAAGACCAGTGCAACCAAAAGGAAAACTGAGGGTTAGGCAAAGTGGGAAAATGGGAAGCAGGTCGTGTTGCCCCTGAAGGTTGTAGAGTTGAATTTATAAATTCACATCTGTGCTGTGTACTCTGTACTATGCACTCAGGCTATTACAGTAAGACAAAGCAAATAGTGGACTGATTGCCTAGTAATAACCTATGAAATTATGACAGAAGAAATTTGTCAAGGGAGGGTGGACTGAGAAATGATCTAGAGAAATGAACCAGTGCCACCGCAAAGGCTGAAAGAAGAAGAGTAAGAGAGGAAGAAATAGGGAGAATTACCTTTCTTCCACTAAAACTCAGAGGGTGGGCAGGAGCGGTAGTATTAAAATGACGCATAAGGTACATTTTTCATGCTAGGCCTATTTTCTAGAGGTCATAGGTTCATAGGTTCATACTAGGCTATCTGCCCAAGGGCATTTATAAGCCTAGCCCAGAGTTTTGTGGCTTTCGCCACCCCTTTAGTTTGAAGGATACTATGCCCATTATTTTGCTGTGCCTCTGTCAAGCAGTGACACTGAGATAATCCCTGGGGTATATCTGCGATCTCCCATCCATTGGTCAAGATTTCTCTTGAACAAAGCCAGCGAGGTGCTCTGCCTCACATGTACCGGGATTTTGTTCCACAGCATAGGGAGACTCTGGGTGACGAACCTGTCCCTCCAGCACGTCCTATTAATAACCGTGTCAAGGTTTAAGTCTCCCGCCCTTGTAGTTCTGAGGGATCTAGATTTTTTGAGGTGAAGCATGTTCATCAATTCCGGGTTGGACATGGCCTTGTATGTCAGGCACAGGTCACCTCTGAGCAGACGGTAAGCGACTGAATAGAGCTGGAGTTCCTTCAGTCGGGCAGCATAAGACATATTTTTGAGACCCTTTATCCTTTTGGTGAGGAACTTTTGGGGCCTTTCCAGTTGCTGCAGGTGTCGTGTCAGATACATTCCGAATGGGGCATTGTACTCAATCACTGGTCTGATGAGTGATGAGTACAGGGGGGCGATGACCTCCCTTGATCTGGATGTGAATCCCTTCATGATCAGGTGGGCAATGTAGAAGGTCTTCCTAACTACTTTGGCAATGTGAGTGTCAAACGAAAGGTTACTGTCAACCTGGGTCCCCAGATCCCTGACAACCTCTTCTGTGCTTAGTGGATTGCCGCCTATATGGTAGCTAGGGGTAACCTTGTTTTTCCCAAAGGGTATGACTATGCATTTTTTGGCGTTTAACTTTAGGCCATGGCTCTGGCACCAGTTATCCATTTCTATAAGACCCTTCTGAAGGATATCTGTGTCAGATGTGTTCTCAACTATGGCCCAGTTTGCAGTCATCTGCAAATTTTGTCAGCCATAACCCTCCTGTGTTTGCTTGTACTTCTGAAAAGTAGATGCCGAACAAGAGTGGGCCCAGGACTGAGCCCTGTGGGACACCACTTGTGACAGGCTTTGAGTCTGACATGGCGCCAGCAACTCTGACCCTGTGGGTTCTGTCACTTAGCCAGTTTGCAACCCATCTTGTGATGTATGGGTTTACATTTAAGCTGATGAGTTTTTCAATGATACCTGAGTGGGGTATTGTGTCGAAAGCGTTTGCCAGGTCGAGGTAGGCTGTGTGGACTGCCTTTCTCTCATCAATGGCCTTGGTGACTGTTTCAAAAATGTCAACCAAGTTTAAAAGGCATGATCTGCCTTTGACAAAGCCAAACTGGGTTGGATCCAAAGTCTGCAAGTCCCTATGTCTTTATTTATGAGTTCCATTATGATCCTCTCCATAGCTTTGCAGATCAGGCTTGTCAAGCTGATGGGACGGTAATTTCCAGGGTCGGTGGAGGCACCACCTTTGTGAAGTGGGACCACAGTTGCCGTACGCCACTCATTGGGTACGTATCCTGAGGTGAGGCTAAGATTAAACAGCTGCCCTAACTGCGGGTTTAATTCCTCATTGAGTTCATGGAGCACACAACCGGGGACACCATCTGGTCCCATGGATGCTGTGTTTTTTGCCTTGGAGAGAGCAGTTCTCACCTGAGCGTTAGATATGTTTGGGGGGCTACAATCCTCTGGTATAGATATCTCACCTTTTGGAGGGGGGGGAGAAGTTTGCACTGAACCTGTCAGCCAGTATGTTGGCAATGTCTGTAGGTTCAGTAATTTTTACATCATTTTGAACTAATTTTGAGCATATCTGGGAGTTTCCTCCCAGGTTTCTAACATAGCTAAAGAAGGCCTTATGATTGTCTTTTGAGTCCTTAGCAACTTTTCTCTCAAAATTTGCCTTGGATGATTTTATGAGAGATCTTAGTTTTTTACTTATAATGATCAAAGGTGTCTTCCCTTTTAAGGATTTTGCTCTATCTTGTAGTAGCTTCCTCCTTTTGTTGTAGAGCTTGTTTATGGCTGGGGTCCACCAGACTGGATGCTTGCCTTTGGTACAAAGAGTCTTTGTTTTGTTTGGGATTGCCTGATCCATGCAGTCCTGTAGGTGCTGGTAGAAGGATTTGTAAGTGATTCAGCGGCTTGAGTAATGGTTTCCGCAGGCTCGGGGGCCTTAAAAGAGACCACACTAGTCTTTAGAAGTGTGAAGTCGGCTTTTGAGAAGTTCTTCACTGTGGTCTTTTTTATCATGTACATTTTAAGGTCAGTTATTTTATTTTCATGAGCATAATATAGATGAGAAATAATGATCGGTAACAAGTCACTTAGCTAGAATCCTCATTTGAGCTGTTGATTTATTATGAAAATCCATACACTGTTATTATGCATTTCTTCTGTCAAGTTCAGTGCTAACACACAGAGGCTTCCAGGAAGAATGATAACCATCAGGACTCTAGTTGTGGTTTGTGTGCAGTTAAATTAAAACAACCTCAGGCAAAGTGCTCCGTTTCTACTAAATGTAAGCAACAGCTCCTTACTTGAGTCTGTATTTTTATTACATTATTATATATTGTAACCATTACTGTGGCATTACTGTAGTATTAACTAAAAGCCAACCCCCTCTACAAAAACTAGTAATACAAATACTAAGAAGCCGAAGGGTAAATCAAGAATCAACCCAGGTTATCTGATAAAGTTCGTTTAAATAAATACAAATGAAAGCACTTACATCATTTAAAATTTAGTGTCTGATTCATGAGTTACCCTTCCTCTTCTTCCTAGTATTTGTATTACTGTAGTATTGTACATACATGCAATTTTGGCGTTATTATAATGCAGTGCATTGAGCATGGTAATTATGCTCTCGTATCCAGAAACAGACAAATCAGTTAAGCGGTTCTATAGCATAAGACCCAGTCTTAACAAATATTAAACCTCCCATGCTTCACTTGTTAAGATCAGGTATCATGCTAGGCAGTTAAATCTGCCAGTACTAACCAACAAATGACAGCAGAAAAATTTAAAACAAGTATGTTTCTGCTTGTTGTCTTTGTTGGTTATGTGTCCCTGACTTTCTGTAACATTAGACTGTGTTACTGTCTTTTTGACAATGTTCACAGCCTTCAAAGCTGGCAAAACACTTTTTTTCCTGTAACTAGTAGAACATGGAGCAGATAAAGCTCTGTGCCCTACAAAGAATTATAATCAGGTCTCTTGAGATGAATTTCTTGGTATCCATGTCTCAAACACATAAGCTGGTTATGATTGTCAACCCCCTCATAATCCTTCACACTGAACACTTTACTTTAGCAAATTTATAGTATTGTAACCATTACTTCAACATTTTTATAGTATTTTTACATACTCATTATTTTAATGTTATTATAATATTGTACTCATTACTTTACTATTTTTATATTTTGCATATTACTTTAGAATTATAGTATTATACCCATTACTTTAGCATATTAAAGTATTGCACATACCCATTAAGTTAACATTATTGTAATATTGTTCCGATTACTTCAGCATTTCTATAGTATTGTACCCATTACTTTTACATTATTGTAATACTGCATACCCTTATTTTAACATCATTATAGTATCATACCAATTACTTTAGCATTTATACAGTATTATACCCATTAATTTAGCATTATTACAATATTATACTCATTACTTTAACATATTACCTTAGCAGGAGAACATATAGACCTTAAGGGAGTTATGCTTTGATCATGCACTTAGCATTGTGCACAATCTGGGTTGGGTATTCTTTCTCCAGCCATATTGCAAGCATCTTCCTCTGATACTCCTTAAAGAATGAGCAGTTCTCCTCAGTGTGCATTTATCTTGCTATTAAGTCTTAAAATTTCATATAATGATATTTAATGCTATGTACATTCTGACTGAAGTATAATACAGCTCTGTGAAGCCTCTTCAGGAATCAAATATTTTGAAGTAGTCATTATCAAAGCAGCTCAAACATAATGTTATATAGTGGAGTCACAAAGGTTATTTTTTTATCCCATGTTATGTGATGATAGTCACAGGTCATAAGACTAATGCAGGCTTATATCAATGCATAGTGCTGGCCTTTTTCTTGCTTGTATAAGTAAGATTATTCTTTGAAGACATTTTTGTCAGGTATAACCTTGGCCATATGAACTACTATACATGCAAAACTTGAGAGCATTATTTTATAAATCAGTCAGTCAAGTAGTATGTTTTGGGACAGTGGGAAGGAATCACAGTACCAGAATAAAAACATGTAACCTCACGCAAAGTAGGTGCTTGTCAGGAAGGAAGCTGGACCTTATACCTTTGAGGCAGAAACCTTACTGATCTAATGAACACCATACTACATTTCTGTCAGTTTTTCAGTTACAGTCAGTAACATTCAGAGTTGTGAAAAGCTAAGGACATGGAGAAACCTCATAACAAAGTTTAAGAAAAAATAGTATTCTTTTCAAGCCATGGAAAATATTATCTATGCCTTAGATACATTCCAGATAAGATCTACTTTTTTACTACAGTTCTGGTCCATAGTTATCCAGACTTTGACCACTAAAAAATCAAATTCATGTTGAAAGATAACACTGGAGATTGTGGATTCTAGTTAAGAAACCACATGCTTGAGATCAAACATATTCCACTATTTAGCACTGGTGAAAAGGCCACTGAGTTAAAGTGACAAGATAGTATGGAAAGAGTGCCACTGTCATGCCAGGAATCTCAACATACTGAGCAACAAGATTGCTGTATTGCATTAATGACAATCTTGCTACACTGGCATAAAATACAACCTTGTAAGTTTCACCCATGCACAATTGAAGGCTCTCTCTCTTTGTCAACTGGTACAGTTCCTATCCTGTAGAGCAAGTGCACAAAACCTTACCCCATCTGCAGTACAGTAGTGTTACATACCTCAGTGACTGCTGAAGAATTTCCACCTCTCTGTGTAAAGGTGATCAAAGGTCTGGCTTGGCTTCTCAATCCAAATCAGAAACCAGCTAAGGTTTCTATTTGTTATTATCCAGGAACTGTGTATTTCTGACACAATGCTGCTAGTTTTGATGGGAACAGTGCTTACATTTACCATATCTGGCTTGTCATGGCCTTGGCTCGCAAATGCTCATGTAGGGAAAACCAAGCAAGTCCTATATCTCATATTCATTTCTAGCTGGCATTGGCTTACCCATGCCCATCTTTCTTTACCTTTTTGTTTATGCTTACCTGGATGGTTTTGAAAATGTGTACTAATTCAATTCCTGTTCAGACAGTTTTGCTGTAGTAAATTACCCTGTGTCTGAGTTTTATAACTTTGAATTTCACAAAAAACAGTTTATGACTAAGATTCTGTATCAGGAGTGTAGAAAACACAACCATAATAAACCTGGCTGAATAAAGCAGGAATGAAATTATCCACTTGATAGCCAAAGAGAAGAGGAAAGAGACATAAAACTGCTGTATATTCAGAATATCCAAACTGTTCAAATCTATTTAGACAGAAACTGCATATTGCTAGTAGCTTAAAATATTGAATAACACATTTTTCTTTATAAAATATGTGCCACGTTTCTTTCATAGATAAAAAAATCACTAATCAGAATATGTAATGTATATACTATTCTGAAAAAAGGCATTTGTAAATAAAGTAATCTTTTTCTTTGCTTTTAAAATATATTTTCTAAGAGATAAAATGAGAAAAATTTGTAAACTCTAGAGAATTAATAATGTGTAGCATACATTTCACATATCTGCAGTGTCTGACTAGAGATAATTTTTATGTACTTGTATTTGTCATCGTAAAAATACCTCCTATTATTTCAAGGGTTTGGCATCTAGGTCCAAGGATGTCATTGTTCCACATTACAGAGCTTTCATTAGACCAATCATTGAGTGCAAAGCCTCCATCAGTGTGACAACAGGGGCATCCACAGAGGTTTCTCACAAAAAGAAAATAGGACATAAACAACATGTCCTACAAGGACATCCTCAAAGCCCTATCACTGTACTCAGTCTCCTACAGACTGCCGAGAGGAAGTCTATGCTTGACCTATAAAGCATTCTCTGATTCCACTCTTATGACCCTGTTGCACATCTAGAAAACAAATAGCATCAGCTTTATCTGATCTAAACCTTGTCAGCAACATAAGTAGGACATATTAGAGGGACAGGTATATGTCTCAGAGACTATCCCTTCTTTGAAACAGGCTTCCCATCCTTGCGAAGCAGAGTTCTTCCCTAACACAAGCATAACTTAGACCAATGGATGGGTAATCAGAAATTTACCCCTAGTCTGACAGCTAGGTCTCTGCTAGACACAGACAGCCTGTAAATGCTTGATAACCTATGACCAAGCCTAGATTTACCCCTTAAAATAACCTTAGGGTATCAGAACTTGTCAAGTATGTTTGGTAAGCATGGCTAGGCTTAGAAAGACCCCCTGTGGTCATTATGCTAATAAACACCTATGAACCTATGTATCATTCAACATTTTATAAAACCAAATAGATATTTAGAGGTATAGTGTTACTGTACAACACTCTTAAGTTTTCAGATACACTTTCTGGTACTCAGACATACCATGTATCACGAGTATACTTCATGGGGTGCCACAAATATACTTCCTGAAGTAATTTACTGCATTTATAAAATTTCAGTAAGTTTGTTCTTGAAGAGAAATAATGTAAAAAGAACCAAAAAATTGGCTCTATGTGTATTCATGTCCATGTGATCTTTTTTACACAAAGGACTTTGCTACATTTTTTCCTTTTTGTTCTATAAGTAAGCATTTATTCCATTATTATTATCAGAGTTCTCCCCTAACACAAGCATAACTTAGACCAATGGATGGGTAATCAGAAATTTACCCCTAGTCTGACAGCTAGGTCTCTGCTAAACACAGACAGCCTGTAAATGCTTGATGAACTATGACCAAGCCTAGATTTACCCCTTAAAATAACCTTAGGGTATCAGAACTTGTAAAGTATGTTTGGGAAGCATGGCTAGGCTTAGAAAGACCCCCTGTGATCATTAGGCTAATAAACACCTATGAACCTATGTATCATTCAACATTTTATAAAACCAAATAGATATTTAGAGGTATAGTGTTACTGTACAACACTCTTAAGTTTTCAGATACACTTTCTGGTACTCAGACATACCATGTATCACAAGTATACTTCATGGGGTGCCACAAATATACTTCCTGAAGTAATTTACTGCATTTATAAAATTTCAGTAAGTTTGTTCTTTAAGAGAAATAATGTAAAAAGAACCCAAAATTTGGCTCTATGTGTATTCATGTCCATGTGATCTTTTTTACACAAAGGACTTTGCTACATTTTTGCCTTTTTGTTCTATAAGTAAGCATTTATTCCTTGCAGTTGATGACGGAGAACCATCTGTTAGTGTATGATTATAGCTGATTCTACAATGATTCCCGCATATTATAGGAATCATGGCTATTGACATGGAAATTATTCCACAACCTTGTGGTAAACTGGAGTACTACTATAAGTATGGAGAAAGAAGCAAATATTTAATGTTTGGGAAATCACAATTAATTTGAAGCAGAAGTGTAGTTAGCAAGGCTAGGTTATTATACCATGTATAAAACACGTCTTTCTCTGCTGTACCTCATTTTCCCAAGAGTTTACTTGCTCCGTACTTGAATGCCCCAAGATGCAGTCTAGCTGTTATTGTGAGGGCAAAGCTCCTAAATGCTTAGATCTCAGCTTATACACCACTTCTGAAAAAAAACTTCTATTACATGTCGATGCAGAGTACCACCCTTATCTCCTTTGTGGTAACTCTAGATAATTGGATTGACAATCTCAAATTCTATCTCAGTCTGTTTGAAACTGGAAGGAACTTTTCAATAAGGGTTATAATCTAAGCTTGTAAATACGTCTAGTACCTACCTATGAACCACAGGGACAGCCATATAGTAGGTCAACTAGACACTGCTTGGGATATTTACATTTGTCAATTTATTTAGTTGGTGCACATGCAATTCAGCTATTAACAGAATATATTGGTGGAGTGCCCTTCACATTTTCACTTTAGTTACCATGTTAAAGCTCGTAGATATCAAAAAGAAACAAAAATTCAATATTTCCTTCAACATGTACTTCTGTATCAGTGTGTTTGTGTATACACATTTTGAAAGAGCAACAGGGTTTAAATACCAGATATTAAAGTCACATGCTTATTATTCTGCAGGACATATGTAATAGAAATAACTCACACACTCTATCAACATTCTAAGCAATTGGTCCCAGAATTAAGACAAGTCACTAAATGGGCAGTCTTTGGGCAAATTTGTATGCATCTTGTCCTAATTCCTGTGACATGAGATTGATTACGAGTTAAAGACAATGTCATTATACGTCATTGGATTTATTTAAGTGCAAGTCAAATCACCCTGTCACACAATGCCATTGGATTCAGACTAAATATTAACCCACAGAAATAAACCCAGGCCATGATCTCTTTGGCTGTCTGTGTCCTTGTTTCACCAAAGGTTGCAGCCAAGGGTGTAGCTAGGCATACTCAATGTACTTAAATAAGTACATTTTCTGAGTATCTCTTGGAAAGTTCAACACTCAAAAAATATAAAATATTTAGAACTGTTTAAATGAATAGTTAAAATACAGAAGCATACAAAGAATAGTTGTGTGAAAGGAATAAACCTCTAAAAATAGTTTTCACATGGGTATAAATTGTAACAACCGAAAATAGTGTGTCCCTTTCCTATATGTCTGGGAGTAGTATTTTGAGGGTTGAGTAAATTTGTTAAAATCACAGGCAGGTGGTGGGGGCAACAGCATTAGGTTTGAGTGCAAAATGCTAATTTCTGTCGACACTCCTAGTTGCAGCCAAGTATGCTTGGCATACGCAATGAGTACACTTTTTTCTGAGCATATCTGGGAAACGTTATGGCTTACAGAACTCAGAATACATATAATTACCTTAAATTAATGTGTATAACACAGATTTGGATACAACACTCTTCAATAGAGAAGTAATGCTCTAAGCCTTTTTATGATTGTAGGGGGGCTAATAGCTGAAAATTAAAAGTACATTTTAAGAGTATTGGGACAACATTTGGAAAGATGCATAAATAAAATTTAAGTGGGTAAGAGGACAACAGTGTAAGAGTAGAGTGTCCCATGACAAAAAATCCAGCACAGTATTGATTAACACTGAAAAGTACATTCACAAAAGTACAACACCGAAAGTCAGTCACTGTACCCTTGATTAAAATGAATTTTTCGAGACACTTTAGCCTTGATCTTAGTATAAAAATGAAACCACCCACAGTTTTTGACTGCAATTTTACAATATGATCACTAGCAACTAACACTTCTGTCTGACAGATGGCTAAAGTCAAAAGAGATATTTATGCAGCCTGCAATCCTGTTGTCATCATCAGCAATTGAGGAATACAACTGATACTTAAATTATCCCACATAAACTTCTAAAATTGTTGCTGGCAGCATGAACAACAGACATTTCAAATAACAAAATGCAAGAGTGCTAAAGCTAAGCACAGTGGCTAGTCATGTTTTGTCTACTGTTTTAGGCATTCATCCTGGGATCTGCTTCTTCCTGCTATGTCTGATTAGTCTCTTACTCTGATGGCATCACTCATTATTGGACCTATGGAAACATTGCTAATGTTTATGCAGATTCAGGTCTCCAAAGCGTGTGTGTAGTCTTGGCTGCAGTAGGAGACAGCTGCTGCCCAATTAGCATTGCAGCTTTCCTGTGAGTTATAAAACACAATTTTACATATAACAAAGACAGACAAAACCCAGTCATTTTATATCCTTTTAGCTGGGGTGAATCTGCAAAGTCCTTGCACGTCTTAGGTTGGTTGTCATAGCTGATACCCCCAAAAACCTGTATATAAAGCTGCAGAAAAGCAGCCCGTAAATGAACAGTGATCAATCTAATAATAAAATATTTAAAATAAGGCTAAAATATTGAACAAGTAGATACAAATTTAGTAATACTAAGTGTCATGAGTGCAGAGTTTAGCAGCGCTACCTGATTGCCATATGGGGGGGGGGGGTATGGAACTATAATTCCCATAGCTATATTATAAATTATGTTGCTACACTAGGTCAGTGAACCAGTTCTGACCACCCTGGCCCCATTTCATGGTCTGGATAGGTATATGTCCTAACTTCATAGCAATGTTAAACCACACCTTTTTAACTCATCCAACACATCCACAATCAATTTATTTTCACTTTCTCCCCTCCCATCTCACTAACCATTGTTTCATCCCTCATATAACACTGTCTCCCCTACTGTCTCATATAACACTGTCTCCACATCACTGTATCAGTACATTTCTCTGTCTACTAAACTGCAGACACCAACCCACCCATATTTTCTCCTGTTTCCCTGCTATTTCACCATGTCAGTTATCACTATTCTTTTGAGCAACTCTCTCCTACTCATTATCCTCTACCTGGCCTCCTGCTCCACTACCTTCATCACATCAAACATAATACACTACCCCTCTCCGAAACTCCCCACTATTACATACCATACAAAACCAAATATCAGTTTTCATATCTGTTTTAACCTCTACACTAACTCTAACATATTGCTCTTCCACTATAAATATGTCCATACCCCCAGCCCTCTTTCCTGTCCAGATTTCTTTCATCGACTAATATCCAAGTTCAAACGCTCTCTCCTTCTACACTCACTAACAGAAATCAAACTCCAAGCTGACATCCTAACCCAGTACCCACAACATACCTCTGAACCATACTGAATTACTTGGTTTTTACCGAGTTTTGGGGTGAAATAATGGAGTGCCATGATTCCAGAGTAGCACCCCTTCATTTCCGAATTCCCAGCTTTTTTTTTTTTAATTTTATTTTCTCTAGCTTTTTGAGCTGATGTCATCACATGCACAATGATGTCAGCTCCGTCAGCCTGTCAGAATTGAGCTTGAGCTCGCATGCACAAATTTCCGGCTGGCTGCACTGTTTGAATGGATCTGCAAGCGCCGAGTGGGAAGGAAGGACTGCTCTGCTTAAGTTAACTTGCGAGCGGAAGGGAAGGACATTTATTTATGCCCTGGGTACTGCTGCAGAACTGCTGCTGCTTCATGGAATTGAGGACTGCTTCATGGATCGTGGAAGCAATATATATTTTAGGTATGGAGCCGACCTTCATGGAAGCGAGTAGGGCTGAATTGACAGAGTATATATTTCAGGTATCTCAACGTGTGTGTGACACTTAGATGAGAAATGCATCTCTGAGGACTCAGTTGCTTCATCACTGTAAGGAGGGGAGTAGAGGCAGAACCTGGTGAGGAGGGATGAATGCTGCTAACAGAAGATGTGCAATTTGCTCCTTTATTTTATTTGAAGGTTATTTACTGCTGCACTGCTTTATTTTATGGTTATTTTCTGATGCTTTATTTTATTTGAAGTGTGTGTGCATAGTGTGCGTGTGTTGATTGGTTCTGCAGTTTCCCCAACTTTGGTAAAGCACTTTAGCAGCTGCAATTCCATTGATATAAGAGAACATCCATGTTGGAATTTTATTTATTGCTGCATTTATCTCTGTTCTTTCCAGGTAAAGCACGTCTGCAATTCCATTGGTATAGCCCCTGTTGGGATTATAGATGTTAATGTGCTGCTGGTATATATAGAACATGTGCAATTTACTGCTGCTTTATTTTATGTTAATGGTTATTTATTGCTGCTGCTTTATTTTATTGTTGTGGTTATTTACTGCTGCTGCTTTATGTTTATGGTTATTTACTGCTGCAGTCAATTATACAAAAGGAATTTGTTTTTCATGGTACGTCAGGAGGTTCAGTAGTCAACGGATAGTTATATGACTGATTTAAAACATAGGGAATAGGTCTGTGAGCTTGGTGACCAACACGATTCGCTGATAATGGGTAGAACTGTGTGTGAACTTAAGATCAAGTGAGAGGCAGACTACTAGGGCATGCTAATCGGACATGATAAAACTCTAGATGTATGTAGCAGAACCATGGCTAGGTCAGTTGGTACCCTGTATATTTCCTCCAAACTGACACACTCCTCAACTCAAAGTTCAGGACCAACAAAACAAACAAAAAAACTCCTGGATCTGTAGCAAGCTGTTTGCTACAAGACCAACAAGCAGTACTAGTGAGCAAGCACTTCAACCATGATCACAAATGCAATATTGGCACTTGCCAATTGTGCCCTTAACAGCTTGCACCCAGACAGCCACCCTCTTCATCTACCCAGTTATGGCTGTGGTATGTAGAGCAAGTGAAATTTCAAGCAACCACTTAATATCATAACTGAGGAGCTGGAAGTGAGTAAAATTAATGCTGTGAGTGGAAAGGAGAGCGAAATGTACTACAAAATAGTAAAGATAATACAAATAAAATGAATATTTTATCAAATGGATGGCATCGCATTTGGCACATGGTAAACTAGAACACAAATACACAACTTATGTAAGTTCTGTGGCTACAGGCATTTGAAATTATTGCAAAGCAAGTAATCAAGCATGCAGATAATGGTAAAACCATACTAATTTCAAAAAGATGTGTAAAGGTCTAAATACAGTATTACAGAAAGATTTGCAATTTTTTGAAGAAAATGACAAGAGAAAAATGGTTATGAGTACTTTCTAAATGCAAACTTTGAATGCAGGGCATAACCATCAGTATTGAGGATGATAACTGATCAGAAAATCTGAAAATAAAAGCTATTGCTGTTACAATTACTTGATACTGGTATAGAATGCAACACATCAAGTAAAATTTATATTTAATCTTTTGAATGTGGGTCTAATAACACAGCACTCTTCTGATTTGTTTAGGACAGAAAATGAAGGCTGAGAGATATATTAGTCTTGATTGTGCATGTGGGTATGGAAAATGCAAATTATCATTTCAGATTTCATGATCATGTACATTACAGTGTTTATGGTAAATGGGGTGAAATAGCCAAATAATGAGACATTGGAATGGCTGCAGGGGAACTCTGGGACCATATTTTAGTTGCCTGTTCTTCAGTTTGCGTTTGAAAGTTGGTATCCCACAATTCCACTGGAGTGAGTGGGTTGCATAATTATGTATGCAAATTTTATGTTAATCAGCATACAGATTTGTACTTATTTTTCATGGGCCTTTGTCCAGACTTCTGATGATTCTAGGTTGAGAGGTATGATCCACACAGCTACTCCCACCCCACCCAATAACACCCACACCACCTGCTAATACTACCCTCCACCTTCTTCCCCTAAAAAAAATTCCAAATCAGACTTACTCATAACTATTTTTAACCTCAGAAGTATCACAAAATAAACTAGTGAATTTCATGCAGCCCTAATTACCTACAATCCTGATATAGTAATTATTACAGAGACGTGGCTAAAGGAGGCATTGCCATCATGTATAAAAATTTCCTCAAAATTGAAAAATTAATCTGTACTCCCCCAGATCTATCAGAAGTAGAAATTCTAACTACCAGATTTGAAATAAATCAACATAAAACCATCATAATTATTGCCTCCTACCTACCACTAGGAAATAATCTACCTACCATTGAAAGTCTTCTATCCTGGGCATCCTCTACTTTCAACCAAGAAACTATAGTGCTAGATGATTTCAACTTGGACTCACTATCCTGCTCATCTGACAACCCCTCCAATTTTATTAATTTATTCAATTTCACCCAAATTATAAACTTCCCCACTAGAATCGATAAACACACTAAGAAAGAATCTATTCTAGATCGGATACTAACCAATAAGCCCAACTTTCCCCATCAGGCTGAGTGCCCCTCTGATTCTCTCAGTGATCACTCCCCTACCTTTCTTCTAAGGAAACGCATTCACTCTCCTTGTAATGTCATTTTCAAACACATACGCATCAAAATAAATTTTTCCCCTACCATCTTAAGTTCCCTACTTCAAAACTGCAACTGGTCACCTCTAAAATCACTCCACCTAGGCCAAGCTGTACAATATTTTAATGACACCTTCCTGAACATCCTTAATAACCTTGCTCTAACAAGAAAAATTCACTCCAAAGCTAAAAACCTACCTTGGATAACCAAAGATGCTAAATCTCTTATTAAACAAAGGGATAGAGCCTGGACTGCTTATCAAACCTCCAAAACCTCAGAAAACCTCAACTCTTACAAATAACTAAGAAGCAAATATTATCTGACAAAAATCTTATTTTCTAGCCTGTCAGCAAAAAACACATAAATAACCCACAAAAAATTTGGCAAAACCTTAACTACCTCCTCAACCCTGACAAAACATCTACTCCTGCACAATCTACAACAAATAGCACTGAATGTATAGCATCCCAGTTTAACTCTCATTTTATCACAACTATCACCTCACATTTACACAACAAATCTAACCTATCCCTTACAGTACCTACCTCTAATAACTCTAAACCCAACTACTTCTCTTTTAAACCCATACAAACCTCATATATCAAAAAACTCCTGTCAAAACTAAAATCTACCTGTCTAGCAACTGACCAACTCTCTAATGACTTAAAAATTGCTGCAAGCTCCATCACCTAGTCCATATCTATCATAATCAATTGTTCCATTGCAGAACAATATGTCCACATACTATGGAAAATATCCCATATCATTCCCCTCCACATGGGAGGCCCATCTAAAGATCTCTCTAATGATTGGGCCATTTCCATTCTCTCAAGCTAACCAAAATCTTAGAGAAATGTATCCATAAGCAGCTCCTAGACCACCTCACTACAAATAACCTTTTATCTAGTTCACAGCATGGCTTCCATGCACAACACAGTACCTCCACAGCCCTCATAAGTTATACTAACTAAATCAAACTCTTCAAAAACAATGGACAACTAGTTTCTACTGTTTTCCTTGATATGTCCAAAGCTTTTGATACGGTATTCCACCAACTACTAAACAGTCTAGCCTCCTTCAACCTCAACTCTACAGCTCTCAACTGGTTCTTTAGCTACCTTACTAATCGGCAACAGGCAACTAAATGGAATAATAAACTCTCCACACTCCTACCAGTCTCTGTTGGGGTTCCTCAGGGTTCCATCCTTGGCCCTCCTCTTTTTATTATATTCACAAATAGTCTAAACACTGCCACTAAATCTGCTTCTATCATTCAGTATGCTGACAATGTTACTCTTATTTGCTCTGCTCCCACACCCCAAGAACTCCAAGATAAACTGCAAAAGTCATTTCTAGATATTGAAAATTACCTAAATGAAATTCAACTCATCCTAAACCCAAACAAAACAAAATTAATGATCTTCTCTAACAGGAAATCCATAGCAAAACCACCTCCTCTCTTCATCTACTGCACTAATGACACTATAATAGAACTAGTTAACCAAACAAAACTACTTGGCTTCACAATAGACAACAACCTAACATTCAATAAACATATCACTCACAATTAAGAAAGTTCACATCAAACTTGGTGCTCTGTATAGGGCCAAACCTTACCTTACTCAAAATGCCAGACTAACCACAGCCAGATCCCACCTCTTATCTACTGTTCTCTACTGTCCTCAACTTTTCACTGACCTGCACAAGTCTGATTTACATCTACTTGATTCCTGCTATAACAAAATAGCAAAAGTTGTGGCTAATATACCCAACATGACCCATCATTGACTTGCTCTGCAAAAATTACACTGGCTTGAATTTTCCAATCTGTTATTACTCATTCAACTCACCAGTGACCACTCCATCATCCACACACCTGAAAACTGCCCTGCACTCTCCAACCTAGTGCAACTAGATCATCCAAGAAACTTATACTCAAGGTTACAAAGTCCCATAATTACTTTGGTGACTCTCCCTTCTCTCTTGACTTCTTCAAAGTAGCCAAATAGTGGAACCTATTACCACAAAGATGAAGACAAACCTAGACCAGGAAAATCCAAAATCCAGATGACAAGGCAGTATCACAGTAAATGCAGTTTTTTATTTTATCGTCATCACTCTAAATTCTTTAAAAGCAGTGTTTAAAACATAAGTGCTTTCGTTCCTTACATACACTAATACACGGAACGTCAGACAGTTTTAAATCATCCACAAAAGTCTTTAAAGTCTTTAAAAAGAATTTCAATTAACACATCAAATGCATCACTAAATACACACCACCAGGAAAATCCAATAAAAAAGTTTAAAACCGCTCACACCTGTAAAACCCACAAATGCAGTAATTATCATTAATAAACTATCAGTATTAGCTAACAAACTCTACATTATATGTACCCTAAAAATAAAAACTTTAAAAGTTATCATTTTCTTAGTGCTTTTAGTCTCAAAAGGTTTTTTATATTTATAGATTCACTGAGACCTGGCCAAGAGTGTACATTTAGCCGTAATTGTCATGTTAGCATGGCCTTTTCAAGTAATAATGGCCTAATGGCTATGTCCCTCCCCTAATAGAAACTTTTAACACTTGTAAGACAATAAATTTAAATCCATGGTCGCGGTTAGTAATACAGTGTTTTGCCAAAGCTTTGGTCTCTTTTAAAGACGTAATATCACTTAGATGTGCACCCATCCTATATTTTAACTTGCATTCCATTTTGCCCACGTAAAAACATGGGCATTTAGAACATGCCGCACAGTACAATATTTTTTCTGAATTACAAGATGGTCTACCTCAAATCTTGATTTTAAAGTTGTTAATCTTAAATTCATTACCTTCCATAATGTAGGAACAATATACACACACTCCACATTTATGCATAACATCAATTCTTTTTGGTTCACATGGGTTCTCTAATATGTTTTTAAGGTTCCAACCCCTTTTATATATAAACATGGGTTTTTCTCCCGCCCAGTTTCTTAATTCTTTCTCACTATTCAGAATACCCCAATTTTTAAATATGATGATTCTCAAAGTATTACTATCCATACTGAATGTGGAAATAAAGGATTTCCCTGAATACTTAGTGCATTCGTTTACTTGTTTTGTGCTATTAATATGTTCACAACAAAGCACTCCTGGACTAGTAGTACTAATAATTTTAAAGTTAGAATCACCATCTCCACTCTCAGGTACATTTACTATCTTAGTATCTAAAATGGGATTAAAGTACCCTATAGCTCTCTTTTTGATCACTTCATCTCTTAAACTGTCAACCAATTCAATTGAGTATCCTCGTTTAAGGAACAAGTTCCTCAAATTGCCACATTCCTTTAAAAAACTCTCCCATACTGTGACTATACATGGTGCCCTAATAAACTGACCCTTAATGACAGCATGTTTTTGAGTGGATGGATGGTTACCAAGCTGTTTTTCAGATAATTGCACCAGTGAGATTTCTTCTCTTCCTTTTCTTGTTGTTTATTATTTTTATGTCATGCTTTAAGGGAGAATGTCAGTGTGGGAGGCAGATTCCCCATAAAGACCATCATGTCCAGTGTCTGTTTTGTTTGGTTGCTTCCCACAATCATATGCAGTGTTCTATCTGCTAGGTGCCTATGTAGCCACCTGTCCTCTTTCTCCATATACCTGAAAAACCAGCATCTTAAGTTGTTGGCTGAGGGTGCAATGGGGGAATCCTCCCATCCTGAGGGCCAGCCTTCTACCAAGAAAAAGGCCAAAAAAGTAGGCCCGATCCAGCTGCTGTCCAGCCTCCCCCAGATATCTCTCTAGAGGCTGGTGAAATCCCTGAAGGCCACCTGGTGCTTGCCTTGATTCCTGTGCAGTGACCATGTCGGAGGTCATTATAGATCTGGCTTCTTGCATGTCCTTAGAGGCTTTTCAAATGTCTGTACCTGATGCTGATGGGGAACCTTGGCTGATAATATCTGAGGAACTGAAGGGATTCCTCAGATTTTAGTCAGGGAGGAGATTCCTACAATTATTATAGAGTCATGTTAAGGGTCTGACTGCCTGAGGGTGTTTTGAGCAGATTTTCTGTAGAGGAAGAAGAAAAAAAAGACAAAGCATATTTCCCTTGTTTTGAAGGATCCCCAACATGAATGGTAAGTTTTCACAAAGGGTTTATTTAATGCTTTGATGGCCTTGAAGCCTCTTAAAGGGGTCTCTGTCCCTGCCTCCATTGTCTTCCACTCCAGTCAGGATGCCTAGATAATTGGATTCCTCAGATGAGGATCTGGACTCTCTGGAAGAATCCCTTACTTATTCTTCCTAAATCCCTTCCCTCTTGGACTACTGTTCAGAAGGGGAGGATTCCTTAAGTCTAGACTCCCCTTTGGAAGAGTTCACCTTTGGGGATGCCATTGACCACATGATGGACTATTTTAAGTGGGATTGTTCCCAGGTCTCTGATATTCAAAAAATGTATTATGTGCTCCTACAGACGGAGTCTCCCAAACCATGTGCTCTTCCTCCTGTTCTGGATGCCCTTTTAGATACCTTTTCTGCAGCTTATGTATTCCTGACTGTCAGCCACCTACACAAATAGTTGTATAGGTTCTACAAGGTGCCTGATGAGTGCAAATTTCTGAATAAATGCCCTACTGCTGACCCTTCTGCAGTGTCAGTCTCTTATGATGAGCCATCCAAGTTGTTGCCCTCCACTTGCTGCCTTCTGATAAGATTAGTAGGGCCATGGAAAGGTTGGGAAGGAAAGTTTACATTTCTGCTACCCTGTCCCTTAGGGCCATTAACTACCAGAATCATATGACCAGTGTCTGTTTTGTTTGGCTCTTTTCTCAGTTTCTAAGGTGGTTTCTAACCTTCCTGACTGAGGGGAAGGCTTTGGCCCTTTCCCTGCTGGGCTGCCTTTGAAAGTTGCTTGCCATTTAGTCAAATGCAACTATTATGCAGTGTATGCCTCTTCCAGGGCTGTTGCATTTGGTTCAGTTATGAGGTGTTTTTCTTGGCTTCTTCTTCAGGGTTTGATGAAATTGGTGCCATGCATTCTTTGGATAATAAAAGTCTTTTTGAAGCTGCTGCTGCTGACCTTTTTACATCCCTCCAGGACAAGGGCAAAGCTTTACAGGAGCTGAAGCATATTTTCCTTTCTCCTATTCTGATGTTTTACAGGAACTATCCTTACAAATCTGCCTTTGTTCATGGTCAGTCTTACTCTCCTTCTAAGGGTAAAAAAGGTACCAGATGTGCTTCTTCTGCTAAGTCTACTCAGACTCCTGCTTCCTTGTCTCTACCAAATTGGCTACAAATCACCTCAGACTCTTGGGTTCAGTCCATTAACTGTCAGGGATATTTCATTGTTTGGAAGTCTCTTCCTCCTTTTTCAGGCATTCCTCAACCTATTTGGGAACAGCTTTTTCATTTCCCAGAGGTTCTTCTTCCCTCTCTTTTGGGTCAGGGCACCATTCCACCCATGCCTCCTTTCCAGGTGGGGAAGGGATTTTATTTCTAATGTTTTTTGTCCCATGAAAGGAGGGTACATGGTTTCCTCCTACATCCTAAAGACATGGTGTAGGTCGATTGGACACTCTAAGTTGGCCCTAGGTGTGAGTGTGTGTGTATGCCTTCTGTGGAAAGTTGGGCACCGGGCTGGCAACTCAACACCATAAAACTCCAGTGCCATTCATTCTCTGGACTGTTGTTCCACTGTGGCGGCCCCTAACCAGGAAAAGCTGAAAGAAGAAGAAGAAGGAGAAGAAGAAAGGAGGGTACATGCAGACCAGTTCTGGATCATTCCCTGCTAAGCTCTTTTCTCAAGATTCCTTCCTTTTAGGTTCATAGGTAGGTACTAGGCTATTGGCCCTAGGGCCTATATAAGCCTAGCCAAAAAGGCACCCTGGCTTTTGCCACCCAAGAAAATTATTTTCCTGTGCCCCTGTCAAGCAGAGCCACAGAAGTGATCCTGGGGTGAATTTCCTATTTCCCATCCAATAATCAAGATTTTTCTTGAAGGCTGCTAATGAGGAGCTTTGTTTGACATAAATAAGTAGTCTGTTCCAAAGTATGGGAAGTCTCTGGGACAGGAATCTATCCTCCAGCATGTTCGGTTTATTGTAGTGACAAGGTTTAGGCCCTAGAGTGTGTAGCTCGGAGGGATTGGGATTTCTTTAAATGGAGCATATCCAACAGCTCTGGGTTTGACATAGCTTTGTATGTTATGCAGAGATCGCCTCTGAGTAGGTGATATGCGACGGATTAAAGCTGGAGTTTTTTGAGACTGTCTGCATAGGGCATCTGTTTGAGGCCAGTAATAATCTTTGTGAGGTATTGCTGCAGCCTTTCCAGTTGTTGTAGATGCCTTGTGAGGTACATACCAAGAGGGGCGTTGTACTCTATAATGGGTCTAATGAGTGATGAGTAGAGGGGAACAATGACCTCTTCTTTTCTGGATGAGAAACCTTTTCTGATGAGGTGTGCCATGTAGAAGGATTTCCTGACCACTGTGGTGATGTGATTATCAAAGGAGAGACTACTGTCCACCTGTAACCCAAGGTCTCATCACACTTTCAGTGTTAAGTAGACTACCGCCTATGTGGTAGTTCATGAGTTCAGAGTTTTTGCCAAAGGGGATGACAATGCACTTTTTGGCATTGAGCTTGAGGCCATGGCTTTGACACCAGGCATCTGTCTCAGTGAGGCCCTTTTGTAGGATGTCCACATCATTAGGAGTTTCGATTATGGCTTCTAGTTTGCAGTCATCTGCATACTTAGTTAGCCAAAGACCTTCTGTGTTAGCCTGTACTTCAGAGAAGTAGATACCAAACAGGGAGGACCCAGGACTGAACCCTATGGTACTCCATTTGTCACTGGTCAGAAGTCAGATTTGGAGTCTGCTTCTTTCGCAGTGTGGGTTCTGTCAGTAAGCCAGTTGGCAACACATCTTGTGACATAGGGATTTATACCTAGTTTAGTGAGATTATCTATAATTCCAGAGTGGGGGATGGTGTCGAAAGCCTTGGCGAGTTCTAGATAAGCTGTGTGAACTACCTTACTCTCATCTATGGCTTTGGTGGCTGCTTCAAAAAAGTCTATCAGGTTTAGGAGACATGATCTGCCTTTTACAAACCCAAACTGTGTGGGGTCCAGAGTTTGGAGATTACCAATGTCTTTGTTTCTGAGTTCCATGATGCTATGTTCCATGGCCTTACAGACCAGGCTCATCAGGCTAATGGGGCATAGTTCCCAGGGTCTGTCTTGGCTCCCCTTTTGTGGAGTGGGATGACCGTCACAGTGTGCCATTCAATGGGCACAAAGCCTGAGGTGAGGCTATGATTGAACATGGTATTTAGGTGGGGTGCCAGTTCATTCTGTAGTTTGTGTAGAATGCAGCTTGGGATGTTGTCAGGTCCCATGGATGCTGTGTTCTTAGCTTTAGAGAGTGAGGTTTATACCTGTGCAGCCATGATTACAGGAACTTTGCATTCTTCCGGTATAGAGCTGGGCCCTTTAGGGGTGAGAGGGGGGGGGGTAAAGTTAGCACTGAACCTATCTGCCAGAATGTTGGCAATATCTGCTGGTTCTGTATATTTAGTGCCATTGTGCTGTAACTCAGAGAAGATCTGAGTGTTGCCATTGAGATTCTTGACATAGCTATAGAATGCTTTGTGGTTGTCTTTAGAATCAGTGGCAATATTGTTTTCATAACTAGCTTTGGAGGATTTTATGAGGGATCTCAGCTTCTTACTGAGGCTGACCAGGGAGTTCCTCCAATCATAGGATTTTACTCTTTTTTGCAACAATTTCTTTCTTCTTTTGTAGAGTTTGTTTATGGCAGAGGA
Organism: Protopterus annectens; assembly: GCF_019279795.1. NCBI lineage: Eukaryota > Metazoa > Chordata > Ceratodontiformes > Protopteridae > Protopterus > Protopterus annectens. The sequence goes on along the minus strand of NC_056747.1, from coordinate 623,023,184 downwards.
CCACCAGATTGGCTTCCTTTTTTGGAGGATAGCATTATGGTTCTGTTAGGGATAGCACAATCCATGCACTCGTGTAAGTGCATATAAAGTGCATTTGTGTAGGATTCAGCAATCGTACTTCTATTGTCCATCTGTATGGGTGTCATGCAGTTTGCCATTTCTGTCTTAAGAAGTGGCTTTGGAGAAATGTTTTACGGTTGTTTCCCATTGCGGGCAGGATTTGGATGTCTAGGGTGATTAGCTTATGGTCGGATCTGACCAACAAGGAATTGACCTGTGGTGTGGAATACCGGTCACCCATGTTGGCAATGACCAGGTCTAGGATATTGCTGCCCCTGGTGGGGGCATGGATAAGTTGATTCAAGGCGTTGGAATTTATGAATTCCAGAAAACGTTGAGCAAAAGAGTTGGTACATGAGTAGTTTTCCCGGTTAATGGTGGGGTAGTTGAAATCACTCATATTATGGTGTTGGGTTGTACCCTAATATTTTCCAGTGTATCAGGAAAAGAGGAGTGGGAATCTTGGGCCATGGTGGGGTGGGGTTTGTAGCAAGCTACAATTTGGATTGCGGTCTTGCCCAGAGTTAGTTGCACTCGGATAATCTCGGATGCATTATGTTGAGCAACTAGCTCAGAGGTGTGGACATCCTTAATGAATATGGACACTCCTCCGCCTTTAGTCTTTCGGTCCAGGTTAGGTGGCCGAAAGGTGTGGTATGAATTATAGCCTGGCAATGCAGGGTTGCCCTCTGGATCTTTGAACCAGGTCGCTGTCACTGCACAGATGTCGATGTTCCCCATTTTAAGGAGTGCCTCAAGTGAGTGCATTTTGAAGTTTAGACTTCTAGCATTGAGTAGCATTACCCTCAGATTTTGCTTGCTTGTACCTGTTATGGTGGTGAATTTGTCATTTGAACCTTGCCTTAAAAAGGCACTATAATTATCCCTTCGAACATTATTTCGTCTTCTGCTTCCACAGGCCTTTCTAGTGTCTGTGGATCTCAAAGATGCAAACATTCACATTCCCATCCATCTTATTTTCAAGAAATGTTTACATTTCTCTGCCTTGCATTTTCAGTTCTCTGCTTTGGCATTTGGATTCTATACTGCCCCAAGGGTATTCAGCAAATGCCTAGCTCCTGTCATTGTTTTTTGCAGGATTCAAGCTATTCAGAGTTTTACCTATCTAGACAATATGCTTATTCATGCTTCAAGCTCCTTCTCCCAGCAGTCTGCTTCAGGATCTTAGATTTGCTACTTGCCTATTACATAGTTTGGGGTTCAACACAGACCTCCAGAAATCAGTTCTGATGCCTTCTCAGGATGATACTCTCCTTGGATGCAGGCTGCAGATGGTTCCCATGTTGGCAATGGCATCTCTGCTTGCCCCCAAGGGTCTGTATCTAATAACCTTTATCCAATCCCATCTTCCTCTGGTGTCTTTCACAGCCAGGAATTTTTTCAGGGTCCTGGGGTTCATTGCTTCCACTGTTCCTATGCTCCCTCTCACCAGGCTCCATATGAGGAAGCTTCAGTGGTACCTCAAATCCTGCTTCAACATTGCCATCCCCTGGAGGTCCCAGTGCCTTTCCTTCCCTGTCTCAAGCTTCAGTGGGGAATGCATCAACTTTCTATCAATCCAGGGCTTCCTTTTTAAGCTCTAGTTCCCACTTAGGAGCTTTTTGCAGATGTCTCAGATGGGGTGGGATGCCTCTTGTGTCCCCCTGAAGGTTCAGGGTCTCTGACCTCCTCGTCAGAGGTCAGATCATATCAACATAAAACAAATGTGGGCTCTGTTTCTGTATCTGCAAGCTTTTCATTCCCTCTTTCATCTTGGACCCCCTCAAAGTTTACACAGACAATACCACAGTGATGCGGTATGTCAACAAGCAGGGGTCACAAGGCCTATCTTCTTTGCAGAGTAGCTCTTCAGGTCTGAAATCTAGCTGTCCAATATCAAGTAACTCTTCAGGTAGTTTAAATTCCCTCAGAGCACAATATAATGGGAGACTCTTTGAGCAGGTCCAGCACACAAGCTCATGAATGGATGCTTCACAAAGATGTGTTCCTGGCCATTGTCCATCAGTGGGGTATTCTTTAGGTAGCTCTTTTCTGCTCTCCTCTGAACAGACAACTTCCTCTATTCTCTTCCAGAGTTTCAAGTCCACTGGCTTGAAAGTTGATGTCCCATCTTTTACTTGGACTGGGATGGTTCTGCATGTCTACCCCTTCCTCTGTTATTACTAGTTTTGCACAAGGTGAGGGAAGACTTTCCCAAAATCTTGCTGGTGAATCCATTTTTCCCCAGACAGCACTGATTTCCCCTTCTTTCTCACTTGGCCAGGGGCAATCACCACAAGTTACCTCACTGGGTAGACCTTCTCACACAAGACAAGGGGTCTGTTATCCATCTTCACCTATCCACTCTTCAGATGACACTGTGGGTGATAGGGTTTTGATCCCTTTTAGGTACCTCTTTACTGAGAACATACTTTGGGTTCTGCAGGAGACCAGGAATCCGAGTTACAGAATATCATATATGTTCAAATGGAAAAGATTTTCTGCCTGGGGCCTCTCTCGCCATCAGGATTCCCTATCTTTTATGATTCCTCTGGTTCCCCATTATTTGTGTGATCTTCTCCATGCTGGGTTGGCATATTCTTCAGTTAAAGATCAACTGTCAGCAATTTCTTTTTTTCTGCCTTTGAATCCTCCTCTGGCATCTAGGTTTGAGATCAAACAATTCCTTAAATGTGTCCTTCATATCAAGCCTCTCAGGAAGCCTATTCTTTCTTCTTGAAACCCCAATTTTGTACTTGAAAAATTGATCCAGACTCCTTTTGAGCCTGCTTTCTTAGCTTCCTTACAAAATTGCACTTGGAAGATTGTTCTTATTTTGGCTCTTACTTCAGCCAAAAAAGTGTCTGAACTCCAGGATCCCATGGTTATTCCCACTTTTTTGTTAGTTTTGCATAGAGAGAGGCTGTCTCTTCATACTATTCCTCCTTTCATGCCCAAGGTGGTCAGTGAGGTGTCCCTTAATCAGTCTATTCATCTTCCTTCCTTTTTTTTCCTTCTCCACAGTCTGCCAGCGAGGAGGTTCTTCACGCCTTGGTTTGCATAGACAACTCAGATATTATTTAGACAAAACTAAAGTTATTCACAAATCTGAGCAGCTTTTAAATTCTTTTCATCCCAGGCATTTTATGTTTAGCTGTTTCTAAGCAAATAATCTCCTCCTGTATTTCTAAGGCCATTTCCTTCCATTGTTCTTTTCATGGTAAGTGTCTCACCTTATCTGTAAAGGCACATTCTGCTAGGGCAGTTGCCCCCTCTGGTGCCTTTTTCAAGAGTCTGGATACCAATTCTATCCTTGAGGCTGCTACGTAGTCCTCTGTTTATACTTTCACAAAACATTACAACTTGGATGTTATTTGCAGGGCCAGAACAGGTTTTCTGAGGGCTATTCTACAAGGGTTTGTATAAGGTTCCACTGTGCCTTCCTCCTCACAGGCTTTCTGTTGAGCTGTTGTACTCTCCCTAAAGTGAAGAATACTGCAACAATGATATGAAAGGACAGTACAGTTGTGTAAAATCTTACCATAACAGTAGATGTCCTTCTCTTCACTGTTTCTGTATTTGCTCTCTCCCTCCTTCCCCCTCTGTTTTGCCTCTTGCATTGTCTTCTGTTTCCCTTCTGGCTGTAGGGCCCTTTGTCCCTTTTTCCTTGTTTATTTTTCCTTCAGGATGCATATGTTCCTTCTTGTCCCTAAGGGTATTCTGTTCCTCCTGGGGCTTTTTCATTTCTGAGTGATTGCATCCGTATGTCACCTTTATGCCTTATGTTGTGTGCAGAGAACTATGAGTAATGTACAGTACCTATAAGAGCTGAGGGCTTTATGCTGGATGCTGGGCTACCCTTGGAAGGAGATCCCTAAGATTACCAATACTGCAGCAATCAAGAGAAGGACATCTGCTGTTATGGTAAGATTTTATACAACTTTACTTTTACTTTGCTAGACAATAAAATTGAGGAAACATCATAACTGTACATTTTTAACTACTTGTTTCAGAAGGTTTCCTCAATGTAAGCAATTTTTTTATCGTATATCTGGCATTGTGCACTCTTCAATGGTAGCAGGTCTCTAGCAGTGAACAACAGTCTACTTCCTAAGGAAAAAAGTGAAAATTCTAATTTTAGATGCCTACTATAGTGCAAACAAGCTTGGCACAATTGCACGGCCATCAGCCCTCTTGTTTGTAGTCAGTGAATAAATTCCACCTGCCAGCTATCTCTGGGACACAAGGTATAAGGGAATAGGCCACATAATAAAGGGTTCAAATCCAGTTTACAGATATTTAAAATGACTGGATTCAGAATAAATATTTACTCCCAATGCTGTATAAGAAATGAACAGGCTTACCTGTAGTCTGTGTGAACTGATGTTGCAAGGGTGGTGGTGTTGTAAACTTACCTCTTCTCATTAGTTATAACAGTATGTGCTATGGATGTTGTGACATATGGTATTTTGTAGTGTGTGATAACACATAAGCAATAACATGAGTAATTTGAATATATGTGTCATATATGGAAGAGAAGTTATCCATATCTCTCAAGTATTTACTATGACAGTTATACAATATATTGTAAACTTTGATGTCATGAATAATTGTATGTACTATGGCAAAAATGACCTCCCCTTCTGTTTCAGAGCAATTGACAATACATAAAATCCTGATGGCTTGTAACCTAAATGTGATGTTGCAAGCAGATGTGAAAAGGATAAATGTGTCTTGCTAATGCTATAACTGTAGTGCGCCTGGCTACAGATATCCATTAAACGTCTTACTCTACAATACAACGTCATTTTTTTGGTTTTGTTTCTTTAATGCCTTCAGCATTTGTGCTTCACCCAGCAGTGCGCTCACACTGTTCACATCCTAAGGAAAAAAATAAAAAAATTAATCTGGGCTGCCTTCTGTAGCACAAGCAAGCCTGGTGCCAGTGCACAGCTAATAACACTCTGGATAGTATTCACTGAATAAATTTCATCTGCCAGGTAAACTTCCCTGTGGCACAAGGTGTAAGTGAAATTAGATTAAAGACAGAGGACAGCTGATGCAGGGTTTGAATCCAATTTTCAGATACTTTTACTGAAGGGATCAGAATGACATTTGTCACAACATTTTGATTAGAAATGTAACAATAGATGAAAATGAGTATCATAACTATGTTTATTTCAACAAATGCATCATTACTGCATTTTACAGAAGCACAATATAGTATGTGCAAATTATGTTAAACTTGATAATGATGGCATTTAATGTAGAATGCATATGCATAGGTATACTGTGTACAATATTTTTGTTACAATTTTTATGAGTTATCACGTAAAATAAGTATGCGTTTCTAACAGTATGTCTTGTGAAGTATGTATATAACCTAATGCGGCATGTATTACTCAGGTTTTGCAACTGCATGTATCTGAATTGCATTTACAAATACAAATACTGCATTTTACATGTAAAAGCAGTCCCATGACAAACTAAAGTTACAGACATACAGACATCAGGGGTTCATAAGTTCATAAGAGATTACTAGGCTAATGGCTGAAGAGCCCTTACAAGCTTAGCCAATATAACCCGATTTTACCCAACATATGGCTCCTAGGGGCAAGAGGATGGCATTGATTTGTGCTTGTGCTTTGAGTATATTAAAGACTGCCCCTGTCCATAAGGGACACAGGCACTGCACCACATGTAAATTTGCGATCTCCCATCCATTGACCCAAACTGCATTTGAAGAGAGCCAGGGAAGGGCACTGCTTAATGTGAATAGGAAGCCTGTTCCAAAGAAGGGGCAATCTCTGAGACACATATCAGTCTCTCCAGCATGTTTTCTTTGAGTCGCTGACTAAGTTTAGATTCCTAGATCAGGTGACCTTCATGCTGTTTGACTGTGGATGTGTAGCAGCTCCATCAGGGCTGGATTTGTGAGTGCCTTGAAGGTCAGGCCTAGGTTATCCCTTAATAGTCGATAGGAGCCAGAGTAAAGGGATAGGGCTTTTAGTCTATCTGCACAGTTTTATTATTTATTTATTTGTTTAACATTTGTTTACCAGGAAAGTCTGACTGGCACAGTGCCCGTTTTCAGCAGAGGCATGGGGAGAAATGCTCCAGATACATGTCTTTGGAATGTGGGAGGAATCTGATATGAATGTAGGGAGGACATGCAGGCTGTGCACATAAGGCACTCCAACTGAGAATCAAATAGGAGAACCTCTTGCTGTGAGGTGACAACACTAACCATTGCAGCACTCTGCCACATACATAGTTAATGTTGTTTACACCCCATATTTTCTTTGTGAAGAACCTCTGAGGGTGCTCCAGCTGCTGTAAATGCCCAAGTACATATCAAATGGCGCATAGTACTTGGTTATTGGTCTAATGACAGCTGAGTACAGCAAAACTATAATTTCCTTGGATCTGGATGCCACACGTTTACTTAAAAGTTGTATCACACAAAAGGACTTCCTCATCACTGTGGACATATGGCAATCAAAGTCCAGGCTACTATATATCTGTGCACCTACATCTCTCACCTCTGAGTCTACTCTTAGGGGTGTGCTATGAATGTTGTACTTTGCATGGGGTATTTCACTTCCCAAAGGGTATGATAAGGCATTTTTTCGCATTTAGTTTTAAGCCATGGTTCTGACACCAATTGTCTGATCTAGACTCTACTGAAGGATATCTACATCACTGGGGGATTCACCGATTGCTCCCAACTTGCAGTCATGGGCAAACTTTGTCATCCAGAGTCCTTTCACATTAACATCAACTTCAAAAAAGAATATTCCAAGCAGGAGTGGTTCTAGTGCTGAGCCCTGTGGCACACCATTAGTAACTGGCCTCTTGCTGGATCTGGATTCACCCTCTTTATCCATGTGTCCTCTCCAGGAGCCAAGATTCTCACTACACCTTTCTAAACATACTGGAAAATATTAAGATTGAACCAAACACCCTAATACTGGATGATTTTAACTACCCTGCCATTAACTGGGAAAACTACTCATGTACCAACACCTTTTCCCAACGGTTCTTGGAATTCATAAATTCCAACGCCCTGGATCAACTAATCCATAGTCCCACCAGGGGCTCCAATATCCTAGACCTGGTCATTACCAGCATGGGAAATCAATGCTCCACACCTATGGTCACCCCCTCGTTTGTCAGGTCTGACCATAAGCTAATCACCCTTAACATCCACATCCCATCCCCACCCCCCAGTAAGGAAACCTCCATAAAAAACTTCTCCAAAGCCAACTTCATGCTACTCAAGTCAGAAGTGACAAACTTCATGACACCCATGCAGACGGGAACTGAAAGTTCAACTGCTGAATCCTACACTAAGGCACTGTACGAGCACATCCACTCATGCATAAACCGTGCCATCCCAAATAGAACCAAGATGCTCTCATCCAAAAAAAAGAAGCCAATCTGGTGGTCCCCTGCCATAAACAAACTTTACAACAAAAGGAAGAAACTGTTGCAGAAAAGAGGAAAATCCCAGGATGCAAAAAACTTCCTTACCAGCCTCAGTAAGAAACTCAGATCCCTCATAAAATCCTTCAAAGCTAGTTACGAAAATAAAATTGCCAAAGATTCCAAAGACAACCACAAGGCATTCTATAACTATGTCAAGAATCTAAATGGCAATGCTCAGATCTGCTCTGAGTTAAAACAGAATGGCATTAAATATACTGATCCCAAGGATATTGCCAATATCCTGGCAGATCGATTCAGTTCCAACTTCACCCCCCTCTCACCCCCTAAATGGCCCATCTCAGTAACGGAAGATTGCCAAATTCCGGTAATAACGGCCACACAGGTAAAAAACGCACTCTCTAAAGCTAAGAATACAGCATCCATGGGACAAGATGACATCCCAGGCTGTGTACTACATGAACTACAATATGAACTGGCACCTCACCTAAGTGTCATGTTTAATCATAGCCTCACCTCAGGTTTCATGCCCACTGAGTGGCGCAGAGCTACAGTTATCCCACTCCACAAAGGGGGATCCACCTTGGATTCCGGAAACTACCGTCCCATCAGTCTGACAAGCCTTATCTGCAAGGCCATGGAGCGTATTATCATGGAACTTATAAACAAAGACATTGACAACCTTCAAACACTGGACCCCACCCAGTTTGGGTTTGTGAAGGGCTGATCTTGTCTCCTGAACCTGATTGACTTCTTCAAATCAGTCTCCAGAGCCATGGACAAGGGTAAGGTGGTCCACACAGCCTATCTAGACCTTGCCAAGGCCTTTGACACCATCCCCCACTCTGGAATCATAGATAAACTTACTAAGCTGGGCATTAATCCCTACGTCACCCAATGGGTTGCTAACTGGCTTACTGATAGAACCCACACTGTAAAAGTAGCCGACTCCAAATCCAGCTCCAGACAAGTGACAAGTGGAGTACCTCAGGGTTCAGTCCTGGGACCGCTCTTGTTTGGCATCTACTTCTCTGAAGTACAGGCCAACACTACGGGACTCTGGATAACAAAGTTTGCAGATGACTGCAAACTGGGAGCCATTAGTGAATCCCCAAATGATGTGGATACTCTACAAAAGGGCCTTACAGAAACAGATGCTTGGTGCCAGAGCCATGGGCTCAAGCTCAGTGCCAAGAAATGTATAGTTATCCCCTTTGGGAAAAAACATGTATCCGTGAATTACCATATAGGTGGCAGTACAGTAAACATGAAAATGTGATAAGAGACTTAGGGACACAGGTGGACAGTGGACTCGCCTTTGATAACCACATCGCCACAACAGTCAAGAAATCCTTCTATGTGGCACACCTCATCACTAAGGGCTTTTCATCCAGAAAAAAGGAGGTCATTGTCCCACTGTACTCATCCCTCATTAGACCCATTATAGAATACAATGCCCTGTTTGGTATGTACCTCTCAAGACATCTGCAACAACTGGAAAGGCCGCAGAAATACCTCACTAAAAGAATCACAGGCCTAAAGCAGATGCCCTACGCTGCCCGCCTTAAAAAACTCCAGCTATACTCTGTCGCACATCGTCTACTCAGAGGCTGTCTTTGCTTAACATACAAGGCCATGTCAAACACAGAGCTGTTGGACATGCTACACTTAAAGAAATCCCAATCCCTCAGAGCCACACGCTCCAGGGATCTAAACCTTGCCATCACAATAAACAAAACATGCTGGAGGGATAGGTTCCTGACCCAGAGACTTCCCAGACTCTGGAATAGATTGCATATACATGTCAAGCAGAGTGCCTCTTTGGTCCTCTTCAAAAGGAACCTTGATGATTGGATGGGAGAAAGGAAATTCATCCCGGGGATCATGTCAGTCGCCCTGCTAGACAGGGGTCCAGGGAAGTAAATAATTTGGGAAGAAATAGCCAGGGAATTGTTGTGGCTAGGCTTGTATAGGCCCTAGGGCTGATAGCCTAGTACCAACCTATGAACCTATGAGCTGGCTATCCATCTGGTGATGCAGGGATTTATGCCCAGTTTTATGAGTTTATTTATAATACCTGAGTGGGTATTGTGTCAAATACCGTGGCCAGGTTGAGGTAGGCTTTATGTACTATTTTACCATCATCCATGGCTTTAGTGTCTTACTCATAGAAATCCACTAGATTCAGTAAGCATGACCTGCCCATGACAAAGCCGAATTGGGATGGGTTCAGTGTTTGGAGGTTTCCTATGTCATTATTTATCAGGTCCATGATTATTCTTTACATGACCTTACATACAAGACTAATCAAACCTATGGGTCTTTAATTTCCTGGTTCAATATATGGTCCCCCCTTTATGCAGAGGGATGACTGTTGCTGTCCTCCACTCTATCGGGACAAAGCCAGTCTGAAGGCTGTGGTTAAATAGACATCCTAATGAGCCTAATAAGTCCTGATTTAAGCTGCTTAAAATGCAACCTGGTGTATCCGTCAGGCCCAATTGAGGCCATGTTTCTAGCTTTAGAGAGTGCAGTGGCAACCTGTTCTTTGGTGGTGATTGACAGTAGAGTGGTAGAGGAGTATTTCTTAGGGGAGAACTGGAGGTGATGGGTAGGCGAAATTTGAGGTGAATTTGTCAGCCAGCAGATTTGCTATATCATCTGTCTGAGTACAGGTGATGCCACCTACATCTAATTCCACACATTGTTGCATGCTGCCCTTAAGATTGCAAACAAAACTGAAAAATCCCTTATGGTTATCCCTAAAATTGGGGATATTTTTACCTCAAATCTGTTTTCAGAGACTAGGACTAGTTCCCTGATTCTCTTGTTTAGACTAATGAGGGACTTTTTGCTCTGTTGTACAAACTCCCTCTTACTTTTCTTGATAGGATTTTCTTTCTTTTGTTGTACAACCTGTTAATACCAGATGCCCACCAGTGTGGCTTGTTATTGTGATTTGACCTGGGTTTATTTTGGTCTGGTACTGCCGTTTCTATGCAGTTGTTTATATGATTATGCAGGCCTTTTGTTTATGCCTCTGCATAGGTTTCTGTGTTTTCTGTATTTGGGAGAGCTTGGAAACTAGCTATGCCATCTCTTAATAGGGGGTAATTTACCTTAGAGAAGTTCATAAAGTTTTTATGGTTAGGTGGGGGGGGGGGGGGACTAGTTTTACTTTTATTTCAAGGGAGACCACTTTGTTATCTGATTTGATCTTATCAGTGAAGACATCACACTATGAGGGGTGCAGCACTCTCCCATATTTGTGAGTAATTTACAAAGTCAAGAAATCTTTGGGCCTGCATTTTAGTGGTCATGTAAGTCTTCCAATTAATGGAGAGGTAGTTAAAATCACCCATGAGTATGGTATTGGGTTGGATGATGAGTGATGCTAGTAACTTTAGGTATGATGTATGGTTTTCTTGGTTCATGGTGAGGTTTATAGCCATGGAAATTGTCATGTTTATTTACATGTTGAGTTTCTAAGGACTGTGCCTTAGAGGCGTCTGGGATTTTAGTAAGTTACATGTGAGCACCTCCGCACATGTGGGTCTGTGTGTGTGGTCCTTTGCTGGTGCAGTGAGTGATGTGTGTGAGTTGCTGGCAACCTATTTGTTACTTTTTGTGTCTGTACGTGCGAGACTAGCCTCCAGTGTCAGTGTGTAACTACATCTCTCACATACTGTATTTGTCTCTTCAAGACTTAAGTAGTTAGTCAGTGTACACAAGGCATATGTTACATTGCCTCAGAATACCCATGTCCACCAAGCTGGATGCAGAGATGGCAGGAAAGTGTCCATCCATTATTAGAGGTCCTAATGTGTACTCAAAAGGATAGGAGTGGAGGGTGCTTGTAACCGGATGGGGGAAGGGTGCTTACTTGGTGTATTCTGCAGCTAACCTAACCAGTGATGTGTCTGACACCAAATCAGATGCTGTCTGAGCAGCAGTAGTCCTGGGTGTTATAATAAGTAACTAACACAGTAAACTTTCACAGTATAAGGGAAAATAAGCAATGTTTCCAGATGTTTACATCTGTACAGGGAACTGGCACAGCTCCATACAAATGTACCAAATTTATACGAGCAATGGAAATACAGAAAACTGACTAGTGAGCCACTCTGAAGTATTTTTCCAGTCATTGTTACATTATCCTGCCTCTAAATGCAATGTTAAAAAATAAGTTCTCCTCTGGCACTGACAGTTCATAATCAAAGTTTAACATTTTATCCTTTTTGTTTCTCATGGGTTTGATTCCTAGGTGGTGCTACTCAGTCTTAGCAGAGTATGTAACTCCCAAAAGGTCAGTATGCCATAAGAAATAGCAGTTGTCCTATAGCCAACCATGATCATAACAAACACCATAAAGCATTTCATTGTTTAACATTCGAACATGTGTCAATGGTTTGAGCATCACACCTGGCCAAATCTCACTGCCATATTTCACACCTTCTGTGCTATTCGAAATACTGAGTGCCACTGTGTCTACCAACAATTGCTATGCTTTCTGTTGTGCAAATGCAACTGGCAAGGCTGTGCATCTTTGCACAAAGGCTGTTTCTTATGAGATCTGAATTGGGTGCCAATTCAGACTCATATTTTCAGCTTGACTATTGCAGACATGACTGGCAACAGTAGGGGTGGTGTTCCGTTTAGAGCACAAATGTAGAGTGTTGAACCCAGGATTTTTGTGGCACTTCTGCTGGGGGATTATACAGGTCTCAGTATAATGCTGAGATTTGCAATAACTTGGCTAAAGCTGTGGCCAGTGCAATTGGCATCCCATATACTGGGGAGAAATGTTGTCACCACTTCAGTGAAATTAAGATGTGCAAGCTGATCCTCCTAAACTGGTATGCAGATGAATTTAAGACTGTAAACACCCTTCAGTTGTGTAAGTATATCCATTATATGGAACTAATTAGCCAGCCAGCGCAGTTATTCATTATGCTTTCATACATCTTTTTTTTCTTTCTTGTGCTGTACAGCTGCAGCGATATCAGAAAACCGTGAAACACATCACAGAGACTAACTCACCTTACAGATGCGTGGAGTAGATATGTATCAGGTCTGAATGCAAGGCAGAGAAGTATTTTCTATCACTGTATACCATCTTGAGCAGCCATACCTTAACTGATATTAAGCAGACATGACTGCTTTAGTAGTTATAGGTTACTGCATTAGACAATGAGTACGTAAGCATAATATGTGTGTGGGTTCAATACCAAGAAACACACATTCAGTTTTTTTTACAAGATAGTATTTATAAGATGTTAACTGCAATACTGCTTCGCATTAACAATTACATTTGGAAAGAGGGTTCGGAGCTGATATTCAGCTCCAACTCGGCTGATACTAAAGCTTGAGAGATTTAACTGGCTCGAGGCTAACCCCTATCCAATAGTGCCTCGCGGCCGTTCCCCAGATCTCGTTTGCCGCAAAAGCTTTGAGGTTGTCTCCTTACTGGCTTGTTGGCTAAGTAGAAGATTTTTTACTAAATATTGTTTTTTCACAACTTTTTTCTTCAGTCTTTTACTCCTTATAGTTAATAGCTTTTCTTGTGTGATTGTATTGAGTGTTTGACCCCTATTTTCCCCCACATAGGATTGTACGGCCCATTTCAGTTAGAGGGCCGTAGTTGCCCGTTTAAGTTAGAGGGCCCTTCCTCCCTGAGTGTTACTTCTTTATACATATAAAAAAATATATAAATAGAATCTTTCTAAATTTCTTTCTTTACTGTTTGTTGGTATTTCTACCTCGGTAGATAGTTTTGTTAGTTGTCTTTTTTCCTAGGTAGCTTTATTAGTTTGTTCTTGTTAGCATGTCTAAGGAAAAGGACAGAGAACACAAGGACCATCGCCCTTCGGGGTTTAAAAAAATTTGATAAATGTTCACAGAAGATGTCTTTGACAGACAGTCACACTAGCTGTGTGTACTGCTTAGGCAAAGCCCACTTACAAGAACCCTGTACTTTTTCCCATGCCTTCAGTACTAGGGTTCTTAATGAGAGTAAATGCAAACTCATAGATAGGGGTCTTATGACCAGTTCCTTCCAGGAACAGCTGGAACTTGGTCAGACAGCTCCTAAAACTACCAAACGAAAATCTTCAGCTTCAGCTTCGGAACCGTTAAAAAGTCCAAAGCGACTGAGCCAAGGAGTTCTGGCTCCAATTCTGCTTCTTCTGTCTCGGTGCCATCAGCCTTTTCAGTGCCAAGGCAACCTTTGGTAACAAGACAGTTACCGGAGATTGACCCTGTCTCACCTACCTTGAGATCTCCTATTTTGGAGAGGAGGAGAGTCTCCTTCTATCTTCATCCGATCCTCCAGCACAGTCTCAGATGAGGACATCTAACGGGTGGTGAAGAGGTTGCTTTCTGAACCAGCTCTGGCAGGAAAATTGGCCCCTCTGGAACCAAAGGCTTCGGAGCCAACCCTTTTGCAATCCACTGCTTCTCCTCTGACTGCTTCTCTCTTGGAGCCAATCACGTCAGGTTCCTCAATGTTGGATCCTTCGGTTCTGAGAATTCTTCCTGCTTTCTCGGAACTGATAACTCTGTCCTCAGTGGCTCAGTCTGGAGCCAAGGGATGTGAGAGCTGATGCTCTCGAGTCAACTCTGAGGGGGATAGTCATCCTGGAATTTTTTCTGAACTGACCCTCCCTCTCGGCACTTCGGCATGACTCAGCTTGGTTCCCACATCTGCTTCAGAGCCATTCCCCCTTGCTCAGAGCTGACCATTTGTCTCCTCGGAGTGGAGGTCTTCCTCAGATCAGGGAGGAAAGGCCTTTGAAGCAATAGAGAAGGCTTTATCTTCTGCAAAAGCCATACATTTGGAACTGATGTTCCACGAGCAGCCGGCAGCAACCTCTTCTCCCCTGCCACCCTCACAGCGTAGGGAACCAGAGACTCAAGCAGCCCCCATTGGAGGTGCCCCCTCTTCTGAGACCTCCCCAGATTATCCCACTGGAGAGCTCCCTTGAAAGAGACTTTGTAAGAGGAAGCATGTTGACTCACCTCAGTCTGTTATGTCTGACACTGATTTGGAGGAATCAGAAAGGTCCCCTAGATACCCCTCTGAGGATGTCTCCTTTTCTCAGATGGGGTGATTGGAAGACCTCTAACCCTGCTGAGGATGAATCAGTGTATCTTGATGCCTTTGGTTCCCGACCTTCCACCTCCTGAGTGACACCGCCTTATGACCAGCTCTTGGGGGTCATATTGCGGAAAGCCTGGACTTCCCCAGACACAGTGGAGCCTGTCCTGAGGAGGCCAAACAAATTTATGACTGCACCAGGAGATAAGTCTTTTCTTTCCAAATGGGTTCCTGTTGATACTATGGTGGTAGCAGCGGCCACCAAGAAGGAGTTGTCTGAGACATCTTCCAATATCCATCCTCCTAACAAGGAGTTCAGGATGATGGATAGGTATGGAAAGCGTACCTTCTCTTCAGCGGCATTTACCTTAAGATCGCTGAATTACCTTTCCCATTTTACTTGACTTCAGAGGGATCTCCTGAAGGATTTGGGAGATACCCTTGAGGGTTCAGTAGCTACAGGATCCATGGATAAGGTTTCTGCACAGTTCTCCACCCTTACATCAATAGCTAATTCCTCTATGAGACTGATTTCCTATGCAGTGGATGGAGAGAGCAGGGTACCCATAGCAGGAATCTCTCTTAGGTGACATTCTTGGATGTGTCTTTGTAACTTCACGGAATCCTTTAAGTCTTTCTTCACCAATGTCCCCTTTAATGGTTCAACTCTTTTTGGACCTCAGGTGAAGGAGACCTTGACTAGGTGCGAGCAGGAAGGGAAAACCTTATCAGCTGTCGGAGTCCATTTCTCCCTTCCTTCTAGACCCTATCCCAAGGGTCAAACAGGAGGGAAAATGTGGTTCCATAAATTCCTAAAAGGTTTCCATCAGGCACAAGGTCAACCCTCCCCTAGAGGCAGAGGGGGAGGATATAATGGAAGACGCCGACCCTGTGGCAGAGGAGGTCCGCAACACAAGGTAGATGGAGAAACTTTCTCCGATCGTCCCTTCCATTGCCCCTGAGGGATTGTCAGACTGTCCATC
Source organism: Protopterus annectens (assembly GCF_019279795.1). Classification (NCBI taxonomy): domain Eukaryota; kingdom Metazoa; phylum Chordata; order Ceratodontiformes; family Protopteridae; genus Protopterus; species Protopterus annectens. Next base: position 623,007,599 of record NC_056747.1, on the reverse strand, counting down.
TCTGGAGGCAGTCGGGGGTCATCTATCGCTGTATCCAACCGCCTGGCTAAACATTTCACAAGATCAGTGGGTACAAACCATAATATCCAGAGGTTACCTGATTCCCTTTGTTTCCAATCCCCTGGTAAACCAGTCTCTTCCAGACATGCCACCCATTTAACTAGACCGTGCAACATCAGAGGTCATCACGTTGCTGCAAAAAAGAGTCATCCAAGAAGTCCCCATAGAGCAAATAGGATCCGGAACTTACTCTCGATTCTTTTTAGTTCCAAAAAAGACAGGGGACTGGAGATCAATTCTAGATCTCAGCAAACTCAACAAGTCTATAAAGAAATTGAAGTTCCAAATGATCACTCTGCAGTCAATATTTCCCTTTATTGGGAAAGACAATTGGATGTGCTCAATAGATCTTCAGGACGCGTACTACCACATCAAAATGGACAGGTGCTCCAGAAGACACGCTTTCAGCTGGGAGCCAGTCATTTTCAGTTTTGAACACTGCCCTTTGGCCTCACTACAGCCCCCAGAGTGTTCACCAAATGCATGGAAGTGGTAACAGCTAACCTGAGGTGTCAAAGATTCCAGGTGTTTCCATACCTAGACGACGGGCTCCTCACTGCTACCACTAAGCATCAACTAATTAGAAACAGGGATGAGACTCTATCCTTGTGCGCCAGATTAGGCATCACAGTAAACCTAAAAAAATCAGCCTTATCTTAATTGCAGCACATTGTATTCTTAGGCTCAGAAATAAACTCAATCACCATGACAGCAAGACTAACACTTGAAAGAGTAGAATCATTGCACAACCAAGTCAGATCTTTGCTAAACAGTCACAAAGTTCAGGCCAGGGTAGTTCTTCAAGTCCTAGGGACTATGGCTTCCTCCATTCTTTTAGTTCCCCTAGCCCATCTGCACATGAGAGTACTTCAGTGGCTACTATTTGCCCAATGGTAAATGCAGGATCTTCCCCTGTCTCATCAGATTCTCATTACAAACACCTGCAAGAAGGATCTGACATGGTGGTTGCATACGGAACAACTTCTCTTAGGTCGTCCACTTGTTCTTCCTCAAGGAAATACAGTTTTGACCACGGGTACCTCCCAGATAGGGTGGGGGGATTATCTGGGAATGATGGTCCAAGGAACTTGGCAGAACCACGAGAACCACTTACACGTCAATGTTCTGGAGATAAGAGTAGTGCTATATGCGTTGCAAGTACTTCACAGTTCTCTTCCCACCGGGACAATTGCCATTCAATCAGACAACATGTCTGTCGTGTGGTACATAAACAAGCAAGGAGGAACGAAATCTTACCCACTTTGGCAAGAGGCCTTAAGAGTTTGGAAATGGGCGATGGACACTCAACACTTTCTGGTAGCAACGCTCATCCTGGGGAAGTCCAGTGTGATAGCAGACAAACTTAGTTGAGCAATTCTCATTCCTCACAAGTAGTCCCTGAAGTCCCTGAATTCAGAAGTTGCGAAAGAGATGTTTCACAGATGGGGCCAGCCTTGCTGTGACCTATTCACAACATACCTGAACACCAAATGCAGCAGCTACTTTGCCCTAATTCCTCATCCGGGGATGTTACCCAGAGATGCTCTAGTCCACAGTTGGCCCCCGGGACTTCTTTATGCCTTCCCACCTTTTCCTCTCATTCCAAAAGTGATATAGAAAGTAAAACAGTTACAGAGTACCCTGATCCTCATTGCTCCTTACTGGCCTCATCAAGTCTGGTTTCCCTTGCTGTGACCCTACCTCTTGGAGGAACCATGGATTCTGGAACCATCTCCAGACCTCCTGATTCAGCAATCGGGGCAGTTCCATCCTGCCATCCACACCCTAAAATTGACAGCATGGCTACTCCAGTTCCACAAATAGCCAGGTGCGTTTCCCTCTCACCTTCAGTCAAACACATTCTGATTTCTTCCCACAAGCCTTTTACTAGGAAGTTATATTCCAGCAAATGGAAAAGGTTCTCTATTTGGGCTGTAAACCAAGGCTTAGATCCCTATACAGCTCCTATAGAACCTATTTTGTCCTTCCTTACGTCCATCTTTCATGAAGGAGCTGCGGCTGCTATGCTTAGAGTTTGGTTAGCTGCCATCTCTAATTACCATTTTGGCTACATGGGAAATCCCATCATGTCTCACCTTTTTGACGGGAGTTCTCCTTCTCAGGCCTCCAACCAAACAGCCACCAGAACCCTGGGACCTAAACTTAGTTCTCACATCCTTAATTTCTTCCCCTTTTGAACCCTCTTCTTCATCGGATCTGAAATTATTATCTTGGAAAACACTATTTTTAGTACCTATAACTTGTGCTAGGAGAGTCTCAGAATTGCAAGCTCTTACTATATGACCCCCTTACATTGTTTTCCACAAGGATAGAGTCTCACTTAGGACTAACCCTTCCTTTCTTCCCAAGGTATGTTCAGAACATAATCTTAACACTACTATTGAACTACCAGTGTTTTTTCCAAATCATTCTAATAAATCTGAATACAGGCTACACTAGTTAGGCATCCACAGAATTCTCAGGTTTTACCTACACAGGACAATTTAGAAAATCATATCAATTATTTGTTTCTTTTTCAGACAAAAATAAAGGCTTGCCTGTTTCTAAGGTTACCCTCTCAAAATGGCTTTCAGATTGCATTTCCTTTGCTTATCAGACTGCTGGCAAACTGTTACCCAACAAAGTAAAAGGCCACTCTACAAGGGCAGTATCAACTCCATGTGCCTTTAGATCTAGGCTCCCAATTGATGCTATTTGTGCAGCAGCTACATGGGCAAGACCACATACCTTTGTCACTCATTACAAATTGGACTTGGCCTCCCAGGACAGGTCATCCTTTGGGTCTACTGTGCTGAAGAGTCTCTTCACTTGAGCCACCTGGGATAAAGGTGCTAGGGACGCTGTCCCACCCAGCAAGAATTACGGTGAGATAGGACTACATAACATAAAGAAGTTATGTACTTACCATAACATTCCATGTTTGTAGTCCATCTCGCCTGCATTCTTGTGTCCCTCCCTCATGCCCGCTTCCTGTTCCTGGAGGATCTGGTGGACTATACTTATGGTGTCTGACCTGGTTGTAGTTGTTGTCCACCTGGCATGGATAATGTTACACAATGATCTCTCTATATGTACACAGTTATTGATAGTTTCATAAATATTAGGTACTTATTGCTTCTTGCAAACAAGATCTGGGGAATTGCCATGAGGCACCATGGGATAGGGGTTAGCCTCGAGCCGGTAAAAGCCTACGAGCTTTAGTATCAGCCGAATTGGAGCCAAATATTGGCTCCGAACCCATCCAGCAAGAATGTAGGTGAAATGGACAACAAACATGGAACGTTATGGTAAGTACATAACTTCTTTTTACTAACTTTGAAAGTAGATCTCATATGCCACAGTGAAACACATTATTATGTTAGTTACATCATACCATTCTGATTATTTGATTTTATGACACATTAATGCTTTCCCATCATATGTGGATGAGGCCAAGTTGTTCTTATTTATTTCTCATATTGGTTTATGTATTAAAATAATAAACTAATGTGGCATTCTATTGATGTAATTCCCTCTTTTATGTCTCTCCACACTGTATCACTATGTTTTGTTATCTATATATAAATGACTATAGCACAGGGAGCGACACTGACCACTTCAGTTCAGTCTACTATACCGCCACAAGTGGCACATCGGCATCACCACAGGCAGCACAGACATCCAGCACATCTGGGTTGCAACCTGAGTGTTGCCTTCACAATTCCTGCCCTGCTTACTCCATCTGCATCAGGTAGCTCTACCCCGGCAGCTGGTGCAGCGTTACCCTCCAGGAGCATTAGTAGTGGAGATGGTGATTTTGTAACCCATCAGATGCTGACAGGGCTGGTAGTGGGCATAATGGAGAAGGGCCTGTTTGCCTGAATTGGCAGGGTTGGAAAGGTCATGCATTGTATTGCCACAAACAATTGATGCAATGACCCACATCTGGCAATGACCCAGACAACTGACACAAGAGACAGAGATGACAGTTCTGAGGCTGAGGACTGGAGTTTCAAACTGGATATGGATGTACCTCTGAGGTCCCTTGCCTATCCCCAATCATGGTGTCCCTCAAACATTTGTGCCCATCACCATCCCTGTCTGTTTGTATGTCCTGTATGTCTGTGCCTGTTACCTAACCTGCCCTACCTACCTGATCCTCTCATTCCTAAGCACCCTCCTCAACATTCCTCTCTCTCCCCATAAAATGGGCACCTGTCCCACAAAAAATGCCTCATACATAGCTCGCTGCTTCAACTATGTGTCATGTTATCGAAAACCTGGTCCAATTGGCTATACAACATTCTTCTGTTGTCACCCATCCCTCGTGTGGAGACTCTCCAAAGTCATGAAACTGTGTGTACGATACTCCATTTTTGTTCTGAAGAAGTAGATAGCTATGGTGCTCTCCCACCACCATTCTGCAAATTTGTGTATTTTCCCCATGTGTCCTACCCTCTGCTTGCCCACACGTTTTCACCACAGTCCTATCAACCCCTTTTTCACACATTTAATCTGGTCTAAAAATAGAATCACATGCAACACACATGGCCAGAACTGGCCCATCAAAAATCGTTCAGTTTTTGTCCTCAGCATCTGCAAGGAAATTGGTATTGTGCACCAATGCTGATGGAGAATGGTGTTTAACTCTCTATGGTAAAAGCTGAAGATTTTCATTCTAACCACACTAGCAACATTGACAACTCAAATTTGCTTAAATTTGATGTGCTGTGGGAATACAGAGTAAAGGTAGTATTTTGAAATAATTACTCTAACAGTTCTTAGGCTGCTTGATCTAATGAATTACAAGTTCTTATGCGGTGTGTTGAGATAATTCTTCTGTCTGTAGACTGATGTTTTTGCATTGTGTGTCAAGGGTTCAATTACAGCTGTATGTCACATTATTTTTTTGACATTTTAGGATCATAGGAGGTTACTAGGCTAATGGCCCAAATGACCTTACAAGCCTAGCCAAGTTCAACCCATGTTCTCAAGGGTGTCTAGTTCAAGCAGACACTAAAATCAGCACCTATTGCCCCTATCCAAGAGGGACACAGGTGGAACCCCCAGGGTCAATTTCTGGTTACCCATTCAATCATCCAAATTATGCTTAAATAGGGCTGAGGGGCTTTGTTTAACATGAATAGGAAGGTTGTTCCAAGGTGGGGCAACCTCTGTGAGACAACTCTGTCTCTCCAGCAAGTTCTGTTGATGTCACATACCAGGTTAAGGTCCTTTGAGCGAGTGACCTGTGTGTCATTTGACTTGTGAATTTGCCGCATTTCCATTAAAGCTGGTCAGAGATTGCTCTATATGCAAGGCACATGTTGCCTCTGAGCAGTCTGTATGACACAGAGTAAAGTGACAATGATTTCAATCTGTCCAAATAAGACAGATCTGGAAGACTGAATTTTCTTTGTAAGGAACCTTTGTGGTCTCTCCAGTTGCTGCAGGTGTTTGGAAAGGAACATACCAAAGGGAGCATTATACTCTATTATTGGCCTGATGAGGAAGAGTACAGAGGGGTTTTAACCTCTTTTTTCTTGAGGCAATGCCTTTACTTATGAGATAAGCAGTATAAAATGCCCTTCTTACTACTGTGGAGACATGGTGATAAAAGTTAAGGTTGCTGTCAGCCTGTCTGCCCAGATCTCTCACCACTGACTGTGTGCTTAGGGTATTGCTATTGATGTGGTAGTTTGCAGGAATATCACCCTTGCTGAAAGGGATGATAATGCATTTTTTGCACTAGGTTTAAGATCATGACTTTGGCACCAGTCATCAGTCTGTGTAAGACCTTCTTGCAGGATGTTGACATCGCTAAGGATTTCATTGATCACTTCCAGTTTTAAGTAATCAGCAAACTTTTTCAGCAACAGTCCTTTAGTTATAGCCTGTACTTTGGCGAAGTATATTCCAAACAGTAGGGGTCCCAGAACCGATCCCTGTGTAACACCACTGGTTACGGGTCTGTTGGAGGAGGTGGTGTCCCCTCTTTTGATCGTATGACTTCTATCAGTGAGACATTTATGTTTAATCTCGTCTGTTCTATCAATGAGCCAGTTATGTTTAACTACAAATGTCTGTATTTATTTTCATTTACAACATTTCATTAACATAGCATTTGAATAGTACAGCAAGTAAGCATTTGCAAAAACATTCCATCTCCAAGGAGACTTACTAAATCACCTTTATCCTGCTTATGTCTTAATCTTTGTTTCTAATCTACTACCCCTTCTTGCATCCTATAGCAAACACTTTATTGTACAGATGATGACAGAGTAATAATGATAAACATCTATGAGTAACACTCAAAGATGGTCCAAAATGTGCCATAAACAGTGCTGCTGCTATCTGTCTCTCCATATCTCTCTCTCTCTCTGTTGATCCCTTATGCTTCAGTAAGTTTTCACTGTTCATTCATCTGTGTGATTTAAACTTTGTGAAGTAAGAATTCCTTTGTGGTATGCTGAGATAATGCTCAGATATGTAGACTGATTTTTGCATTCTTTCAGGGGTTTTAATCCAAACATTTGCAGACTGTTATTGACTGATTTATTACACTATTTTATGTGCAGCCATTGCCTACATATTGTTTTGAGCCACCATTATCATGGTTCTGTCATAATCTCCCTGTCTCCCTGTTTATGTTTGTTCCCCATCTGTGTCATCACTCTGTCTCCTCAGAATTTTTGCAAAGCCTTGTTCCAAGCAGCAGCTGTACTTTAGGAGAAATGGAAGTACACAGCTCTTGATACGATCTTGTTAATTTTTGCCTTCAGCTGCATTAATCTGGTGCCCTTTCATACTTCTGTGCGTAGCTATATCCAGCCAGAATAATGCTTACTTGAACAGGCTGAAGAGTTGAATGAACACCTTGTAGGATGTTTCAATTTCAAATGCTGTGAAGAATCATTCAGCGCTGGATCATTTAGTATGCTTCTGGCTGTAATGTACACCTTATGTAATGTTAAGATTGTCATTATGATGAAGCCTGATGTTTACATTCTCCCTTGCCTCATTGTTTTGTGGCTTCCCCTTCAAACTAGTAACATTAAGGCTGTGCAATTACATTTCCTGCGGGGTTTATCAACATAATTCACATATCTGTAAAATTATTGTGGCATTATGCCAATGGTTCTAAGTCATAAATATGTGAAAATCATATTAAATATTTTATTTATATTACTATTATGTGTGTAAGTGTTGCCTACATATGTTATAACCCCACCATTGTCCTGATTATGTATTAATCATATTTCTACCCCATTCTTGCAAACACTTGATTGTACATAGCATGACAGATTACTTATCAGGAAAATCATAACAGTAACACAGCTCAAATATGTTAAAAAAACACCCCCAAAAATAAAACATTCTTTGTCTGTCTCTGTCTCTGTGTCTCTATCTGTTCCCACTTCTGTATCATCACTTTTTACTGTTTCATATTTATTAGGCTACTGGATGTAATGTGCACGTTATGGAATTTTGCAGTTGTAATGAGCACAATGAAGACGAACGCATCCATTCTCTTTTACTTCAATCTGTCATATTTGAACTTTGTGAAGTAGGAATTCCTGTGTAGTGCAGTTAGATAATACTCAGGTCTGTAGATTTGTTTTGGAATAATGAAAAGATTTGAATCCAGATGTATGCTAAAGTGTTTGTGAATGTTTTTATGGCTCCTGTAGGCTGCTGTATTAATATGCTTGCTCCCTATTGGGATAACTGTCTTGTATAGATCTTGCTTGAATAATTATGATGGTAAACTGAGAAGTAACCCAACAGAAATATGTGCAGAAATGAAGCATAAACTAATCTCTTCCATGTCATTAAATAGGCCTCCTTGATTCAAAACTATTTCCATAAGCCATGTTACCTCCAGCAATAACATGCTTTGTCGATGTGTTTCATAATGCACCTGTCTCATACATAGGAGGATTGAATAACTGCAACCGTCATGACAAATGTGTAAATCATGACACCTGTGACATGAGCATAACACATATCTGTTCTGTATTCCATCAAATTTAGACATGGTTGTATGTTTTTACTGCCGGTTTGTGCGAAGGTTGGCACACAGCACCATAAAGTTCTTTTAATTCCCATTATAATTTCAACCCTTCAAGATATGATTACACATGTGCTAATACTTTTCCATCAGAAGTGCAAATGTGCTTGCCAGTGCTGCACTTCAGGGAGAGTTAAACAAAATTACAACAAAGAATTGTGTGGGTAGATCAGAACCAAAACACACAGGGAATCAAACATGGCTAAAAGCATTTTAATGATAGGTAGGTGCTTTCACACCAAAAAATGGCACTTTGTCAGACCATAAAAATAATTGCAGCAAGATACAGTGCCAAACACCAAAGTGCAGCAACAAATAAACAAACAAATAGCTCTGTGGAAGAACCAGGCTCAAGTCCAAGTGTAGTGATATAAGATTTAAAAATAATCAATAAACTACAACACATAAACACTAACTTTATCACAGCATTTTCATCCTAACATGGACTTCATCTGATGAAGTCCTTGTTAGGTCAAAAACATGGTGATAAAATTAAAGTGTTTATGTGCTGTAGTTTGTCAATTATTATTAATTATACAATGACTGGCCATTTGTATTCAAAAACGTGCATGCTGATTGGCCAGCCCAACCAGCGTACCCGTTGTAAATCCCACAATATACCAACGGAAAAAGGACCGGTCACCCAGACTTCTTTCCGTTCGTATATTCCAAACCTTTTATTGTTTTTTTCAACAAAAATTAAAAAAAAAAAACTGTAGCCCGTACTCCGGACATACCCGAGAGGCAGCATGGAGGAAATACAAAGAAAATCAGGTACGTTATTTAAAACTAAAGACATGTACCTGATTTTCATTGCATTTCCTCCATTCTCTGTCTCTCTCCTACCTCTAAAGTAGCCCAAACTTTTTTTTAATAATAAAAAAAAAAAAACAAAAAAAAAAAACAAAACAAAAACGGAGCAAGGGAGACTTTCTTTTCTCTGCTGCTTCATTTTCTAAGCATTGATGTACTGGGTATGTATGGGAATGCAGGTCCCATACTCATGTGCAGTACAGCAAAACAATGCAGCAGTATACCACCAACCATGGAAGAACAGTAATGCTCTGTTATACAAGGACATTATTTAAGAAAAGTAAGTATATATTTTTTCTTAAATAATGTCATAGTATAATAACAATAACCGACTCCGTGGTTGTGGTATATTGAAATTTACCCACGGCTGGCTTTATTTAATCCCTCGGGCTTTGCCCTCATAATTAAACCACACCAACCATGGGTAAATCTTTACTGTACCACACCACATCGTTGGTTATTGCTTAAATCTTATATCTCTACACTTGGACTTGAGCCTGGTTCTTCCACAGTGCCATTTGTTTGACCATGAAAACAGTCAAACAAAGCCAGTCTTTAAATATTAACAAAAGCAACAGTTAAAACATTTAAAATTCATCACATGATAACAATGCACCCAATCACTCACTCACTTAAATACAAAGTTGCCATCTCCAAACCAATAGATACAAAGTACCATTTCTCATTTAAAGAGATCACATGATTTCAAAACCAGTCTTAAGGGACCTTACCATTTAAACCCATACCTTTGACTGATTGAAATTTAATAATCCATTGCAGCTCTCTCTGTTCAGTTTTATTTCTAAAATCACCTAGTCTCAGATCATCTTCTAACATTTCAATAACCATAAAATTAAATTTATGTGTAACCCCCTTTTCCTTAACATGTTTCACTAGTGCGTTTCTATCATCCTGCCTACGTATATCATTAATGTGTTCTCCAACACATTCCCAAAAAGATATATTGGTCTTACCAATGTAAAAGGGACAGCATTGTATATTCTATCTCTATATTTTATTCTAACGATGTTGATACTGTTTGCCATGTCATTAAGAAGAATTGTCTAATTTTAATGTCAGATGATAAAATTAAACTTATTGTGGGTAATAAACCAAACTTTCATTTCAAGAATAAGAAATTGCTCAAAAGACTTTTATGCTAGGATGCAAAATCAATAAGGGAATAACTACATGGACAGCTAGGTACTTTTCCTTGCAGAGTGTGCAATATTTGTAGATATGTGAACAGTGATAACGTTTTTGTACATCCAACAACACAAATAAGTTACAAGCTTAATAGAAGAGCTAATTGTTCCTGTATTAATTTAGTATATTTGGCAAAGTGCATCTCATGCTGTTCCTTTTATATTGGGAAGACCAAGAGATCTTTCAGGGAATGTGTTAGAGAACACACTAATGATATATGCGGGCAGGATGATAGAAATACACTAACAAAACATGTTAAGGAAAAGGGGGTTACACATAAGTTTAATTTTATGGTTATTGAACTGTTAGAAGGGGATTTGAGACTAGGTGATTTTAGAAATAAAACTGAACATAGAGAGCTGCAGTCGATTATTAAATTTCAAACAGACAAGGGTAAGGGTTTAAATGGTAAGATTTGCTTAAGACCGTTTTTGAAATCATGTGATCTCTTTAAATGAGAAACGGTATTTTGCATCTGTTGGTTTGGAGACAGCAATTTTATATTTAAGTGAGTGATTGGATATATTGTTATGTGATGAATTTAAATGTTTTAACTGTTGCTTTCGATAATATTTAAAGACTGGGTTTGTTTAACTGTTTTTAATGGTCTGATGAAGCTCCATATTTTGGTGTGAAAGCTTTTACTTCTCATTAACAAGCTTTTAGTCGTGTTTGATTCTCTGTGTTTGTTTTTCTTCTGAGATACTAGTTGCTACCAGGGAATTATATATCCACCTCACACTTCTTTTCTTTTTGTAATTGTGTGGGTAGGTTGTAAAACATGTGCATGTGTTACTGGAATCTTGCAGCCAAGGTATCTGGATTTCACAGTGATGCTCACTCAGTTAACTCAGTCTGTTAATGAACATCTGTACTTCAATGGTTACACTTGCAACTTTGTTAATTTATCACTGTTATTCAAAAGTGTACTGTCTTATTTAGGTAATGTCCTTTTGTATTGTCAGTGCACTTGGTGCAAGCATAAGCCAAGACAAATGACAGTGACACAATAAATGGTTACAATTTGTATGCAATCATTCTGGGATGAACTGTTGACAAACCGCTGTTTTACAATTGTGATTGTCATTGACGTCCCTCAGTAACACGATGTACATGAATGACACTATATTGATGTTATCAGAGAAGTATGTAATTACATAGGACAAGCACAGTGCTGTTACTCTGACCTGTCCAGATACATGCATTTGTCAGAAAACTTGTGATGCACAGCAGATAATGTTCCAAACAGTGAAGTTTTAATGCTTACAAATGTGCATTTTCGCATTATTAAAGTCAGACTTCCCTTGTGGCACTTGTGATTCATACTGTGTTATCTAGACTGTGTAACTAGTTAAGTAGGTGGTTTGAATATGGCACTGAACTTGTGAACTTGTGTGTGTGGTTCTAGTGACAGGTAAGTAAAGTCTGAACAACAGATGTGCTGTGTCCATTTTTCACTGAGAAGTAAAGTGTAACTTTGGACACAGCTCCACCTGCACTTTATCCCACGTTTACGAAAAATATCTCTGCAACACACCGATGAGGTCATCCTGTCAAAAGTGCACTCTCTCCCCTTAAGAGTTAGACTTCTCATGTGGTTCTTGCAGTAAATATTGTATTTACTAGATTTTGAAACTAGTTATGAAGGATGTTCTAATCTCACAGTGGTGAATTTGTGCATGTGATTTCAATATCAGGTATGTATAGCTTCATGAACAGACACGCTGTAGCTACTCTACTTCTACTCAGGGGAGGACTCCCCGATCTTCTTATTCTACTTTTACCACAATCATGTTCTCTGCAGTACACTGCTAAGGTCATCCTTTCATAAGTGCAGTCTCTCACTGTAAAAGTCAGACTTCTCCTGTGGTTCTTGTGCCTAATACAGTGTTCTCTAGACTGTGAAATTAGATAGGTAGGAGTTTCGAATCCAGCACTGGTTAACTAGTGTGACTGTAGGTACTGTCATATACAGATGGCTCTGTGACAATAACTCTTATGTAAAGTTCCACTTAGGGGATGTACTTTCACTGGCAGAGGGCTACCCTGTAAAGTTCTATTACACCCAAACAATAACCAGTTTTGGAAACACAGCCCATACATAATGCTTTCAAAAATGAGGTATGTCAGGGTTGTAGTATGACTTATCCTGTGGGACTAACTGTTGATACTGTGCTCTGTAGACTGTTTAAACTAAATATGTAAGAGGTTTGAATCCTGCAGTTACTGACTACTGTGACTGTGTGTTTCTCTTTCATGCTGTATAAAGAAGGCTTTTAATGCATGTAGTATGTGTAGCTGTGTATTGTTGCTGTGTTCTTCAACCACCTTTTCCTTTTAGAAGAACATCACCGTATTAAACAGTGGTGATGTCATCCATTGAAATGTGCACTGCCACAATTGTAAACCAACATCTCATGTGATGTGTGTGATTCAGGCAGTATTCTATACCTTGTGATCTTGGGTAGTCTGTTCAAATCCAGCCATTACTGCTTAGATTCACTTGTGCCAGTATGACTGTGAATGTGCATGTAGGTAACAATGTTGTTACCCAGCTGTCTGCTATGTGCATGTATAGCTGGGTATTCCTATTACAAGAATTTCTGCTAATTTTTCATGCAGAAATGCTTTATTGGATAATGATGATCGCATTGGATGAAATTTGGCTTTCCTAAGAGAACTACTAAGGCTTTTCCTGTGGTGAGAGGAAATGAGAACCATGTTCTCTACGATGTTGCCTTAGTAAGCCAAGTGTTGAAATCCATGATTATCCACACATTGTGTGACTGTCATTCTCTCATCACAGTGACAACTGCATTATGCATTGCATGTATATTCCTATCAACAGGCAATGTTGTATGAGAAATAGATATATAACAGTTTTTTTAAGAAATTACAGACACACATATGCTTTGCAACAATATCATGATGTCACAAATTCAAGTAACAAAATATCTCACAATTTTAGCAACACTTGTACCATGGCACATTCATTCTTCACAGTGTCTTGTAACTTCTGTCGTCACATACTCAGGTATTCAAAAGCCACACTGAGTGATTGTAAGCATTGCATGTCCTTATACTGTTATGCACAAATGACATCCACAGTTGTTATAATGAGGACAACTGAAGTGGGAGATGCCTCCATCCCTTTTATCTCATATCTGCAATACAGACATATGATGCAAACACTTCACACAAGTGGGGACTCAGAGCTGTGTTAAGACTTCCACTGTGATGCATGAGATTCATAGACATGTCATTAGTCTGTGGACTTACATAGCTTGCTGTTTAATTGTAGTAGGGCAACATCATATGAGTGTACAAACATTACACAAACAATAATGCATCAAGTTATTATTCTCACTTTTTAATTTGGAGACAAAAGTAGAAACTAAGTTGGTAATATCCTGGCAGTAAAACAGTTGTTCTGCAAATGTTATGATGTGAGTGTTCCTGTGGGACATGCATTCAGTAATGACTTATATAGCATATCTACACAGAGTGACCATCAGTTTTGGGACAGTGTGTGTGCAAAGCAACAGAAACAACTGCCTTGACCAAAAAACATTGATATTGCATTGCTCACAGCTGCGTGAACATTAACATATTTATCTCCTAGCCATCATTCTGACAATATTATTGTACAAATTATCATCAAATGTCCTTTCTTACTTCATACATTAATTTTAGCTATTTGTGGAAAAGTTCCATTGCTACGTATTGTGGCAGATGTGGTTAGTACAGAGCTCTATATGTAGAGTTTGTGGTATGCTAGGCAGGGGGTTGAATCTGGTAACATCTGTCTCTCAAATAAATGTGTCACATAGAAGAGGCTTAGGCAAAGAAATTGTTTATGGCACAGTCAGACGGCAACATTTTAAGGCATCACTCTTCAAGGCAGGGGATCATACACATTACAACAGGAAAGTGCTGTAAGCCCCTGAAGTGTGTTTGTCATGATACACACAGTATACCTACTTTTGCGGAATCAGTGGATAATACCCAGTTTTCTGATATTTGTCTTAGCATATGTTTGAGTCTGGCAAGATGCAGATGTTGACTATAATATTCACAGGCATAACTTAATTTCCAAAGAATATTGTTCTGTATTTTATATCTTCATCTAAGCATTTATGTATCACTGTCATTCTTTTCCTCACACTGTAGAGCTTTCTAGGACATGACTACTTATATATCATTTCTTACAGTATGGCATGATGTAAGATCATCATAGTGTGTGACTAGGCCTGTGTTCAGATACTTTCTTGTATGTTTCTCTTGCTTACATGCTGCAATTTTTTCTGAGCGTGCCCACTATAATCATATAGTAGATGCACTCCATTTACTAACGGAGACCTTAAACTACTGAAATGTCATCATATCTGTGTTGCCTTTTTTCACTTGTATTTTGAGTGTTATATTACTTTTTAGAATGTACAATACATGCTTGTCTAATATATGTTTCAAGGTAATATACCCACTTTCTCTTGTTACCAAATGACAACACGTGGCAAAACATGTCCCTTTCTGATATGCATGACACAACAGCTGTAGGACTCATTTCTTCTTGTTTATACATGATGAAGTGGAGAATATAGCAGAACTGTCAGTTATCACACATACATTCCCTATATATACATCATATACAATTACTGCAGTCTATGCAAATAGCCCCTAATGTTTCCACTGTCCTTGCTAACTATCATCTCAACTCTGTATGTTATCAACATTTATATCATATTTACTCCCCCTCATTAAAAATGATGCTTTATGTCCCTCTCACTTCCTTTGTTAGCAAGTAAGTTTTAGTTATGTGTATGTGTCAATAACTGTGAACAAGATTATTATTATTACATCAGTATGGAAGTATTTATGTTTAAAATGTTTCTTGTGACATAATCACATTTCACTGCACTAACCAAGTACATTCCCCTGTTTAGCCTCCCCCTTACTTATATCTGGACTATTAACATTACATTTCATGTACATTCCCACATTTAGTATCCCCTGCATCTTAATTCTTGTAATCAACTCACCCATGCTTCGTATAAGCCGTCCGCGTGTCAGAGAAGCTGTTTTGTTTACATTGTGTACTCTTGCTTCCCTGTATGTTTTAATGGCCACCAACACTGCTGTGTTTGTGAATGTTGTATGTATATATGTACATGTATATATATATATATATATATATATATATATATATATATATATATATATATATATATATATATATATAAATACATACATACACACATGCATACTTATGGTACAGTGCCTGCTAAACAACTTTGGTAATTATATAGCTGCAGAACAAGGTCTTTTGGGAGGAGGATCTACGATTATCTTGAATACATAAGGCCACAGACCCTTTCTATAAATGGATGGGATAGAGAGAAACAAACACACACACACACAGACACACACACACAGACACACACACACACACACACACACACACACACACACACACACACACACACACACACACACACACACACACACACACACACACACACTTTAGAGATGTTCCAGTCTAGAGGAAAGAGTCACTCTTAGCCACTGTTGTTAAAGCAGAGATTTGCCTTCTGAGTAGGAAAGGGAGTATTAGGGACACTGGAAAGAAGCCAACTGGAAGGTTTACTGGAGTAACAGGAAGATTTTTGTTGGTCTAGACTAACAGCTAGCACACTAGATTAAGGCTATGAGCTGTTAATGAGCTGCTTCCTGTAATCTAAGGTTTGAGCTCCTCAATCTCCATTTGCATGCTGTATCACTCCGAGTCCAAGCAAGTCACTAGATCAGATAGTGCCCTGAGGAAATTAGAGAAGTGGGCTAGGCTTCTCAACAGACTTCTGGACCCCATGCCTTTTATCTACTAGCGAACTTATGACCATACTTGGACTTTTGGAACCTATGGTGTATCTACAATAGTCTGTATTCTCATAGTTAGTATAGCTCTAGCTATCTAACCAGGCAGTTAAACGAATGTTTAGAATATCGAATATTATGAATGTCAGCGTAAGTGATTGAGAACACCTTTGATTGTAGAATGCTTGGGTTACTTTGTGGGAGATTATTGGGTTACTTTGTGGGAGATTATAGTGCAATGGGAGTGGACATTTTTCCTTGCCACACTGTTGTGTAATCTGGAAGTTGAGATATATATATATATATATATATATATATATATATATATATATATATATATATATATATATATATATATATATATATATATATATATATAAAATTAGCTGGGAGGGGGGTTATTAGGCAATGTGATCCATGTCCTCCTGCTAAAAAAAGAGAAAAAAAATTAATTTTATATAGTAGTGAGAGTGTAGGCAATGCAATTGCCCATGTGAGGAGGAAGCCAGACTTGCCCTCCCTGCAAAAGTCCATTTTTGTCTTAGTTTCAAACTGTATTTGATTGATTCAGTTAATTTGTTTTCAATTAATTGGCAATTGCTGGAACTGCTGCCAGTGAAAGTTACATTTCTGTCTAACCATACATTTCTCTCTCACTTTCCCTTTTATATATATATTTATATATATATATATATATATATATATATATATATATATATATATATATATATATATATATATATATACTTATGTTCATTGGAATAACACTTTATCTAACAGAAGTATGAACCCACTTCTGCGAAAGTGCATTTAAGCGAAAATGCACTTTTGTGAATTACACTTCACCGGTGCACCAAACACCATATATAACACACTAAGAACACATTTTTGCAGGGGACAAACCCCCTGCATCCCCCATGTGGGGGGGCTGTACCCCCTTACCCCCACTATTTAAATATATTAACTCTAAGATTGCATTACAGTGGGGAAAAGGCTATATTCCCTTATCCCCACTGTACCGTGTATCCATGGTGTAATTTGCAAAAGTGCATTTTTGCTTAAATGCACTTTCACAGAAGTGGGTTCGTACTTCTGTTCTTCAATAAATTATTTCAATGAACAGAAGTAGATGCATACACACACACACACACACACACACACACACACACACACACACACACACACACACACACACACACACACACACGGGTCTGATGTGTGACATGTGAAATATAATTGTGTTCATAAATCCTTCTGTCCAATCCTCTCTCTGCTATACTCACATAAAATACATCACATGTCTTACATTTGTATTGCCCCTTTTAAGCGAAGGATTTAGGAAATCCCAGGATGACAATGTATGGACACTCACGAATATAGCAAAAGTAGTAAACAACTGCCACATTTAACCATAATGCTATTTGATGTGGGTGGCTTGCTATCTTCTTCATGAACTTTTGGATATTTTTACTGTTCTAAACATGCACAGATTCTTTCCCAACTGTTTGTAATAAACTTTCTGAATTAAAAGCAGCTTGCCAACATGTATTTAACTTTAACATTATTTTCAAATTATTTTGACTGTATGATAAAACCACAGCTGCACTAAACAGTTTCTTGCTTGGACTAGGCATCTTTTATATGTTCTTACTAATGCCTGATCTTGATTTTAAGATTAGTGGATGTCCTGAATATCTAGATTCCTTCACATTATTGAAAGTGTATGTTAACAAATCACTAAGATAGTCTCTGTCAGTTATCATCTTGAGAAATTTCTCTACTTCACTTTCAAAAAGAGTGTCCTCTTAAATAATCTCAGATAACCTGACTAATTGTCCCTTAAGATTTTTCTTCTGCCAGACTGGATGACAACTTCTGTGGTTTGAAAAAAAAATGGTTTCTGATAAATGATCAATCCAAATCTTCTTTCATCCATTAATTTAAATAAACTAATGTCCAGACATTTCCCTAGTAAACTAGATACTGTGTAAGATAGTGTCAAAGAATCAGTGGTCTTACTGAGTTGATGAAAAAATTCCTTGAGCTGGCTCTCAGTCCAGACTAAATAAAAAAAATGTCATCAGGGTATCTTGCATATACCCAACCCTGTCCATCACTTTTCATTTAAATGCAACATTCAGTTCCCAGAAGCATAGTACTAAATTTGCAAATATGGGGGCAAATGATATTCCCATTGCCACCATTTTGATTTTTTTAAACATTTCTCCTTCAAAGTAAAAAAATGTATATATTAAGACCAATTTCATCAGATTAGAAGAAAGGTTAATGTTTTCAGATGACAATTTTTTTAAACATTAATATTTTACTAAATCAGTCAAATCCAATGGGAATAGAAGTAAAAAGATTGTTTAAATCAGCATTCCATCCATTCACAAACCTTTTTTCCATTTTTTTGCACAAGGTCAGAGTGTCATTTCAACAGTGACAATTATCTAGAATCAAGATTAACAGTGCTTAGTGGCTAGCCCTGCCACAGCAGTTCTTCCATACCACACTCTCACACGCACACACACCTATGACCAATTTAGTGTGCCCAATCCACCTACTGCATGACTTTAAAATGTGGGAGGAAATTGGAGTACCCAGTGCCAACCCATGTGAGCAGTGGGATGACATGCAGACTCTGCACAGAAGGTACCCCAGCCAAGAAACTCTTGCTGTGAGACAACAACGGTATCCACAGTGCCACTGTGCATTAGCATTAGTGAATAGTAAATCTCTAGCATATTCAACATTCTTGATGTTTTTCCAGTATGTGCCAGAGGTCCTTAGTAATGTGGGTAACAAATAAGATATTTATTTTATGTTGTTATCAATGTATATAGCTAAGGACTTCATCTTAGACTCTGCTGCTTAAATGTTGGTCTTAATGGAGGATCCAAAATGTTCTTGTATACCTTTGGTATCCCAAAGATCCATAGAATAACTGGAAGTGGCACAGTTAGGAAATCAGACCGCTACTTTTCAATCAATCTATCCATAAATATAAATAATCTTATATTTATTTTAATAGTAGAAACAGCAATAAAAAATCAACATTTTGCAGATGATTTAACATTTTCAGCACTATAGACAATATTTCTCATACTGACCAACTCCTTTCCTTTGTCAGGATTCCTATGATGGTACTCTCTACAGTTGTTAAGATGCTTTAACAAAGTCTGTTTCTGTGTGTCATAAATTGTAAAAAAACACTGGGCCAGATTCAATAAACTCTACACTGTGTATATTCTTCTGAGTGAACAGACAACACAAACATGATGGACACCTTCTTCCTCCTAATTTTAGTTTTCCTACTGATATTCTTGCTGCTTTAAATATTGACAGGGACTCATAAAGGTTACCACAAAATGTAGACTACATGTGCACTTACTGTAATCTTTCTGAGTGACTAGAAAGGACACAAAATGTGATAAGAATTTTATTGAATACATATTGTGCACACTTAGTGTAGGCTTTATTGAATCTGGTCCATTGTTTAAACATCTTAGCAAAATATTCCATTAACTCAGTTTCAGGAATTTTCTGAAATAAATAGGGGTTTGGATACAATTGGGGGATAAATGTAGAATGCCTTCTTACCAGTACACTGTCACCTGTTTGCAAATCCCTCCCTCAAAAAAAAAAAAAAAAAAAAAATCAAGTTTGCCTTTCTAACAAATTATTTTAATTCTAAAATTAAGTCTTCCAAATTGGTACTTCCAGAGAAAATGGATGAGAAGCCTTTTTTAAAAAGTTTAATAAGTGGTTTGTTGATAACCAGTTTACTAAAACCGAAAATAAAGCAGTCATTAGTGACACTGTGATTAATGTCTTCTAGAGCTCTGAAATTGCCTGTTTCATCCCTTGGTAAGATGTGTCATATGTTATGCAAATCAGAAACCAGACCTTATCAGGTTTCATTGTAAGATGTTTCATATATTACGCAAACCAGAAACTAGACCATATCAGGTTCCATGTCCCCACTTCTTTTAGATAACAGTAATGTTTCTCAGCTTCCCACTGACTTCATTGGGCTACATTTAAATGCCTACATTGTTACTGAATCAGGCTTTTGGTAATCTGCATGTGCTTTCAAGAATGGACAGTCTCCTGAATAGTTTTCTTCTATAGCTGCTGAAGTAAATTTTAACTTTTTTAAAGTGGCAACTTATTTGATGCATTTAAAGGCTTATTGAGGTATGTGTTGGTATTTATTAGTTGTATAGTTTAGCTATGTTTTAATTAAGTTATTTTATTTAAAATAGATAAACTGAATCAGTTGCAGTTTTTTACAAGCATTTCAAAATGCTGTTTTTCTTTTTGATTGGTTAAGTGCAATTGGCATTTTCTTTAAAATTGTATTTTATAATATTATTTTATTCCAGTAAGAATGTCATTTGTTTTGATTTCAGTGAACAGTATTTTCTTGGGACTTGTTAGTGGATTTTGTCTATTCATTTTCTTAACATCGCCACAAATGGTAATAATGTTTACATTTCAGTCTATGAGTTACTTTATTTGATATAGATTTCGATTTAGGAAGTTATTTTAGGTAGTCTGTGGTGTTTTGGGGGTATTCATATCTCTTTTTGTGTGTGCAGCATGTAAATTTGCTTTTTACAATGTAATGAGCAGGAAATATAGTCTATATTTCAGATTATTATTATTGTATAGATTTTATTTAGCAGTGTTAGATTAGGTTTGGGAGATGTTTTACGTGGGATAGAATATTTTTTGGGAGATAGTTTCTGTTTTCTATGTGTACTAGTTTTAAACTTTTATGACATTTTATATGAGTAATGCAAATATGATGGATTTTAGGAGAATTTTAGTAGCTTATTTTAATGATGCACCAATGATACAGATAAACTGCTGATGACTCTTCAAGAATGTTGATAAAATAAACTTTTTGTAAATAAGCAGGTTAAGGGGATTGTAGTTGCTGTGATGATGAAGGAATGTAGATAAATGTTTACTTTCATTTTGTTGAAAGATAGAATATATTTTAGTTGTTCCATTGACTCAAATGGCTGAAAATGTGAATGCTGTTTTTACCATATGTTGAACATGGCAAAAATGACTTTCAACATTCAAACCAGTTTGAATTCTGCTTTAAAATCACCATTAAAATCAATGGTGATTTTGCAAGAACCACTCACGTACGTGCTTTCGGTTTTAAGCATTCGGAAGGTTGTGCTTAACTGTTTTTACCCGTTGCCCTTGTGATTACATGATTTTGAAATCTATGTAAGAGTTGTTCAACAAAATGATAGTAAACTAGATAAACTGTTGATGATGGTCCAAGATAGTAGAAAAAAATAATTAATTTATTAGTGTGCTATTTACATCATACTTCTCAACTTTTTTGTGTAAGACCTGGGAACAAAGCCAAAAGTAATGAAAAGAAAAAGGTCCAAAATTTGGTGCAATGTTCTAAATAATTCTCTTATATGTTTAGAACGTTAATAGAACAGCTGGTTTGGCATCATCATGCATTTTCTGAAGACTAGGAAGTATGAAGTCCTAATGTGTGATATTATGGGCAGACTTTAATTAACAGGATATTGGCAAAGGCTCTTGCTACCCTCATAGTGCCTTTTTTAGGCAAGGCTCAAAAGACAAACCCACCTCCATAGGTATCACAAGGGATAAGAAACTAAGAGTAATGCTACTCAAAGCCAGAAGTCTAAACCTCAAGATGCACACACTCGAAACTCTCCTTAGCATGGAGAACATCGATATCTGTGCAGTAACAGAAACCTGGTTCAAGGTTCCCGAGAGCACCCCAGCACTACCAGGTTATACCTCATACCATGCTTTTCGGCCCCAAAACTTGGACCGAATGACAAAAGGAGGGGGAGTATCAATATTCGTCAAAGATACCCACACCTCCAGGTTGGTGGCACAGCACGAAGCATCAGAGACTATCCATGTGCAACTAACAGTGGGTAAAACTGCCTTCCAGTTTACAGCCTGCTACAGACCACCCTCCCAAACCCAGGAACCCCACTTGGCCTTCCTGAGAACACTGGAAAATATGAAGGTCTCTCCAAACACCATTATATTGGGCGACTTCAACTACCCAAACATAGACTGGGAGCATTACTCTAGCTCCAACACCCTAGCCCAAAGGTTCCTAGAATTTATAAACTCAAATGCTATGTAACAACTTGTTACCACTCCCACAAGAGGGGAAAACATACTGGACCTGATCATCACCAACATGGGGACTCTATGCTCCAGACCAAAAGTGTATCCCTCACTGGTAAGATCAGACCATAAACTAATCTCACTGGATATTCACATCCCGACCCCACCCCCTGCCCAGAAAACCACAGTGAAAAACTTCTCTAAAGCAAATTTCACACCCCTCAAAACCGAGGTGGAATCCTTCAAGGCTCCCGGGCCTGTGGAAAATACGGCCCAGACCACAGAATCCTTTATAAATGCATTCTATGAACACCTTCAGGAATGCATGGATTATGCAATCCCAAATAAAACCAAGACCCAATCCTCCAAAGGCAGATGTCCTGTCTGGTGGACACCAGCCATAAACAAACTATACAATAGAAGGAGGAAGCTACTACATGACAGAGCAAAATCCCAAAAAGGGAACGCATCTCTGATCAGTATTAGCAAAAAAACTATGGGCCCTCATAAAATCGTCTAAGGCCAGCTTCGAGAGAAAAATTGCACAGGACACTAAGGATAATCACAAGGCTTTCTTTAGTTATGTTAGGAACCAGGGTGGGAATTCCCAGATATGCTCAGAATTAGTCCAAAATGACAAAAAATACACCGAACCCACAGACATTGCCAACATCCTAGCTGACAGGTTCAGTGCAAACTCCACCCCCCTCCCCACCAAAAGGGCAAATATCTATCCCAGCAGAGTGCTGCCCCCCTGACATCTCAGATGTTCAATCTCAGCCTTACTACAGGATATGTACCCAAAGAGTGGCGTACAGCAACAGTGGTCCCTCTCCACAAAGGTGGTGCCTCAACGGATCCTGGAAACTATCGCCCCATAAGCCTGACTAGCTTGGTCTGCAAAGCTATGGAAAGGATCATCATGGACCTCATAAAAAAGATATTGGGGACCTACAGACACTGGATCCTACCCAGTTCGGCTTTGTTAAGGGCAGATCCTGCCTCTTAAACCTGGTTGATTTCTTTAAAACAGTCAACAAGGCCATTGACAAGGGGAAGGTGGTCCACACAGCCTACCTGGACCTCGCAAAAGTCTTTGATACAATACCCCACTCGGGGATTATAGATAAGCTCACCAGCTTAAATATAAACCCCTATGTCACTAGATGGGTTGCAAACTGGCTCAAGGACAGAACCCACATGGTTAGAATAGCTGGAGCCATGTCAGACTCCAAACCAGTTACAAGTGGCATCCCACAAGGCTCAGTCCTGGGACCTCTCTTGTTCGGTATATATTTCTCGGAGGTACAGGCCAACACGGAAGGACTGTGGCTGACCAAGTTTGCAGATGACTGCAAACTGGGCACCATAATCGAATCTCCAGCCGACATAAGTATCCTCCAAAAGGGCCTCATAGAAAGAGACAACTGGTGCCAGAGCCATGATCTCAAGCTAAATGCCAAAAAGTGTATAGTCATCCCCTTTGGCAAAAACAAAGTGCTCACAAATTACCACATAGGTGGTAATCCATTAAGTACAGAAGAAGTAATTAGGGACCTGGGGACCCAAGTTGATAGCAATCTCTCATTTGACAACCACGTGGCCAAAGTGGTTAGAAAAACATTTTATATAGTCCACCTAATCATGAAGGGATTCACATCTAGATCAGGGGAGGTCATCGTGCCTCTTTACTCATCACTCATCAGGCCCATAATTGAGTACAATGCCCCTTTTGGGATGTACCTTAACAGACACCTGCAGCAACTGGAAAGACCCTAAAAGTACCTCACCAAGAGGATCAAAGGGCTCAAAGAGATGCCATATGCTACCCAGTTAAAGAAACTCCAGCTCTACTCAGTGGCATGCCGCCTGCTCAGAGGCGATCTGTGCCTGATGTATAAAGCCATGTCCAATCCGGATTTAATGGACATGCTGCACCTCAGAAAATCCAAATCCCATCAAGCTATGCACTCGAGAGACTTGAACCTCAGCACTGAAATAAATAGGACATGCTGGAGCTACAGATTCATAACCCAGAGGCTCCCTTCACTCTGGAATAAAATCCCAGTCCAGGTTAGGCAGAGTCCCTCATTGACTCTCTTCAAGAGGAATCTTGAGTGGATGGGAGATCATAGGTTTACCCTGGGTATCACTTCTGTGTCACTGTTAGACAGAGGCACAGTATACTAACCTCGAAAAGGGGCATAGCAAAATGAATTTAAATGGGTGGCGAAAGCCAAACACACACTGGCTAGGCTTATAAATGCCCTATGGCAGATAGCCAAGTATGAACTTATGAATCTATGAAAATCAAAAATTTAATGAGGGACAAGGCAAAATAATGAGACAAAAACAGGGACAGTTAAGAGCTATGCTACATATGAATTTTTATCACATACCTTATCTAAGGTTCATGTATATGTGTGTGTGTGTAAACATATAAAAAGAGAGACAGAGAGAGAAAGAGAGACACACTGCAGCACAAATTGGCAGTTGCAGGTACAAGACTGTCATTTTACCGAAAGACATAGCTTCATCATTTTGAAGTCTGACAAGGTCATCACACATGGGAGGTTTACTGAGAGCTTGTTACCTACAAAAACATAGAAAAATTGTTGTTTTATTCTGTATTTTAGCACACATTTGACTGAACTTGCATTCAATGGATTTTTGTTGACATTGTGAGTATTAGCAATGTTGTTAATACACACCCACACATGTGCGCATGCACAGAGATATATAAAGAAATAAAGATATATATATATATATATATATATATATATATATATATATATATATATATGTATATACAGAAACAAAATACTGTATGAATTCAACAGATGTTACAGACAAGGACTTCATTATAGAAGTGCTTCAGTGACAGTTCTGTTGAAATGAATCATCATCATCTTTCGGCTGTTCCCGTTAGGGGTCGCCACAGCGGATCACCTGTTCCCATTTCAAAATGAATCATGATAGTCACAAATAATGCAGCTTGTAGTGCTGCTTACTGCCCTGTAGCTGTGCAGCCGTGGAATTAGTATGTTTAAGGGGATTTGGTGGTACAGAGGGATACATCCCATTGCAATAGTGATATTTATGATGGTAGCTAGTACACATTTTTTATTTCAAGGATTATATGTTGTTAATAAAGAGATAGTAACAGAAAATTAATTATTGCAGAAAGAATTAAGATGCTACTGAAGAATAGCTTCCAAAACTAATTTAAATGTGAATTTGACACTTATGCTTATTCTAATGTTGATAAGAAATGCAGATATTGATGTGCTGATAGTTTGCTAACTAGAACATTTACTGCAGAAGCTGTGATGATCTGTAAGATTATAATGCAACTTTCTATCAACATGAACCATCACATGAACAATATATGTGTGTCAATTTGTTTGTCAAGTAGTTAGATTATCAAGCATGAAAGTGATCATGAGTATGACTAAGTATAACGGTTAGCAAGTATGAGGAGATTGCATTAATTGAGTTATGCTGTTTGTGTATATGTAATGTTATGTGTCTGGTAACACTGGTGTTTGTTATGCATGCAGTATTCAGTATGTTTGGCAGTTGCAGAGTAAGTAGTGCACGCACATATGATTGTGTATATGTACGTGTGTGTAGTTGTTACAAGTGTGGCAGAGTAGCGATTTTGTCCTAAATGGGTATATGTTCTTTACTCAACATTTGCTTGACCGTGCATTTAATGCATATATAAGTAAGTTAGGATGTAATGGGTTCCAATGGGCTTGGACACTACAAAAAGCACTGTGTGAATGTCTAATAGTGTGTTGGTGAGTGTGTGTCTGTGTGTGCGGTGTTCACGGTTACCTTTTGTGGTTTGAGTGTTTGTGATGTCTGACTGTATGTATATGGTGTTTAGTAGTTTACAGTATGCTTGCATTTGAAAGAATGACTGCCCATTGAGTATTCTGCATTTGACAAGATATGTGGTTGATTTTTTTATCTCTAGTTGAATCCTCAAATGAGTGTTTGGTAAAATATTGAGCCAAAAAGCTTGAACAAGGTTGACACTAAAGCTGTCTACTGACGAGAAGAGTGCTGTGCTCAAACTCAGTACAGAGGAGGTGAGAAGCGAGATAAGGAAGGTGAACCCCAGGAAGGCTGATGGCCCAGACAACATACTGAGGAAGGTGTTAAAAGGCTGTGCTGATCAACTGTGCACAGTAGTCATGGAGATATTTAACACCTCTCTTGCCATGGCAAAAGTACCCTCATGTTACAAGGAAACAAACATCATTCCATTGTTTAAAAAAAACTCCCCTTCCAGCCTTAACAACTACAGACCAGTTGCTCTGACATCCACTGTTATGAAATGTTTTGAGTGGCTGATCAAAAAACATTTGTCATCAGGTCTACCTCCCACTTTTGACCCTCTGCAGTTTGCTTATGGAGCCAACAGATCCACGGCTGATGTCATATCATTAGCACTACACAGCTCTCTTGAATATCTAGAGGGCAATTACAACTATGTGATGATGCTGTTCGTAGATTTCAGCTCAGCATTTAACATGGTGGTACCAATGCAGCTGATAGAAAAGCTGGCATATATAGAAGTCAGTAGACATCTCTGTAGCTGGATCCTGGACTTCCTGATTGAGAGGCACATAAAGTGAGTTTGGGTAAGAACACATCAGAGTGCATCAAGATTAGTACCAGGGTTTCATAGGGATGTATTCTCAGTCCACTGTTATTCACCATCCTTACCCATGCCTGCTATGCAAAGCACAAGCCCAACCATGTCATCAAGTTTGCTGATGATACCACAGGCATGGGGCTCATCACAAAGGAGGATGAAAGAGCATACAGAGAGGAGATGGCATTTCTGATCAGTTGGTGTGAGGGGAACAGCCTTGACCTGAATGGAAGCAAGACCAAAGAGATTATCATCGACTTCAGGAAAAAGAAAACAAACCATCCAGTACTCATGATCAGTGGTGATAGTGCAGAGAGGGTTAAGTGTATGAAATTCCTAGGTGTACTCATATCAGAGGATCTCTTGTGGTTCAGTAACACCAGCCAGCTAGTCAAGAAAGTACACTAATGCCTCCATTTTTTGAGAAAGCTGAAGAAATCTGAGCTTATGCCTCATATCCTCTTCACTTTCTATAGAGGTGCTATTGAAAGTGTCACAATGAAGAGAAGGACTGGAACTATGGTTAACATAGTCCACGGAAAAAACGATATATAGGAATCAGAAAGGGGGAGATATAAACAACAAATTAGAGGTCTGTTAGTATAACTGGATCATGCACTTGCAGGCTGATATGAATGCAGGTTTAAATGCCTATGTTAGTATTAAACCTATTTTAAAAGAGAAACAAATGAGTTTGTATTAACTATTGTAAATACATTTTATTATGTATATAGTTTTAAATTTTTGTATTGCTTTGATTTGTTTCTGTATATAAGGTTTTTATAGTCATTTAGATGTGGTTTTGGCATATTCTAGTCCACGGTTGTTTTTTACATTTATGTTCTGTTTTTTTCTGTGGACTTGTTTAACTAAAGTGCTTGTCCTTTTCATTGTTTTTTTATTTGTTACATTTGGATCAGCCCTTGGGGGCCTGTTTGAATTATGACACAGCCTGTTTGTCTGATTGTGAATACTGGATTACAATCCTCGAACTGCTCTCTCTATGAACTTCTAGCTGCTCATTCCAGTCCTTTGTTACAAACTCTGAATGACTCAACAATGGGCAGTATTGATATTAATGATGCTACCAAACAATCTTTTACATCTCAGATTGTGACCTTGGAGAGGAAAGTCCAATATTACAAGCAACTCCAATGGCAGAGGTTTAGCCTCTCGGAGTATTTGGAGATTGGAGTCATTCCACATGGATTACGAATTCTAAAGATGCCTATGTGTGAGAATATGTACCTGGAGCTTCTAAAAGCATGGCAAGAAAGAGCTTAGTCTCAAGGTGAGTACCGAATATATGGTTCTAATTAACCAGTTTTTAGTATGGTTGAAAATGAGTTACAAAATGAGATTTTAAAGCTTGAAAATCCAATCTCTCAGAGCCACATGCTCCAGGGATCTAAATCTTGTTATCACAATAAACAAAACATGCTGGAGGGATAGGTTCCAGACCCAGAGACTCCCCAGACTCTGGAATAGACTGCGCATGCATGTCAAGCAGAGCGCCTCTTTGGCCCTCTTCAAAAGGAACCTTGATGATTGGATGGGAGAAAGGAAATTCACCCCGGGGATCACGTCAGTTGCCCTGCTGGACAGGGGTCCAGGGAAGTTAATAGTGTGGAAAATAATAGCCAGGGAATTGTTATGGCTAGGCTTGTATAGGACCTAGGGCCAATAGCCTAGTACCAACCTATGGACCTATGAACCTATGAAATGAGATAACTGGTTTACCTAGCTTTAAAAATAATGTGTCTGTATATAATTTGATGTTGGAAAGATTAAATGTATTTGAGCACAAACCTGAGGCTACAAAGAGCCACAAATTGCTTAAGAACATCAATGACTTAAAAGTTGGAAATATTTTTTTCTTGGCCCAAACCGAATTGGGTACAGAAAGAGAATGCGAAGAAGAAAAATTCTATGTATGCGCTTGATACATTCTGTCATAATGAGATGCATGTTTCTGGTGGGGATTGACTGTAACTGCTGATGTTGTTGAACCTACTGGATTATCTAGAAATAACTCGACCAGTTTAGTTAACCATTGAGCTTGTTCCGTTGAGAATGTAGATGTCCCACAAACTTTTGTGATTGGCGGTACCTCTATCAGGAGGATTTTCACCAGTTAGCTACCCTATACATCCCAAATTACCAGAACATACTGAAACACATGATGGGGCAGTTCAAGAGGAAGACCTCTGGGAAGAGGAAGAGGTCAAGGGGGGAGAGACTACAGTGGTCCACAAACTCGCAGTCAATCTCACCAGAAGGGATGGTGAATAAACATGTGGTTGTAAATTTATAATCCCTTAACTTGACATCTGTGGATATAAAACTTTTAAATAAAGGTTTGTATTTCATACTAGCTAATGACAGTAATGTGATTGATGCCATCACAGATTTTACATTATTTCTGATAAATTTAAGTTTAAAATGAACTTTTAAGGATACTACGTCTGTGAACTCAGGAACATGTAGAAAATCAAGTCCATTTGTACCAATAGTTTGTCCACTTTTAATTGCATTTATAATTTATGTGAGCGGGACCTTCGACGATTATATGAAAATAACCAAGTAGGGAAATTTTATAATTTGTCTGTTGAAGAACACAAAGCTCTATTAAGACTACAAAATAATAAGAGCATTATTATTAAACAAGCCGACAAAAGATGTGCAATTGTAATAATGGATAAGATTAATTATTTAAATTATATGCATCAGTTTTTGGGTGATGTTAAGACTTTTAAACAGATTGCTATTTCTAATCTTTCTAAGTTTATTGCAAAAGTTTATAAGGCCATTTATGAGTTACAGTTAATGCAGGATATTTCAAATTAATTACTTAATTTCTTTACTGTTCCCTGTCCTGTAACACCTATATTATATGGTCTCCCAAAAATACATAAAAATCTAACCTCCCCCCATGAGACCAATAGTATCCGAAAGGGGATGAGTGACATAACCTATATCTGTGTATTTCCAGAAGGTGTTAGGGAGCCATTTAACTAAGATTAGAAATTATATACAGGACACCAGGGATTTTCTGACCAAATTGTATGACTGGTATGAGAAAAGACAAAAAGCAGATATTCTCTTTGTATGTTTAGATATAAATTCCCTTTTTACAGTTATTCTGAAAGATATGGGAATTGATTCAGTATGAACTACAAACACAAATTTAAGTGGTAGGGAGACTGAAACAATATGTGAATTATTAGATCTAGTGCTTAATAACAATGTGTTCATGTTTGAGGAATGTGTTTACCATACAATTTCTAGTG
The DNA here is from genome assembly GCF_019279795.1 of Protopterus annectens. Taxonomy (NCBI): domain Eukaryota; kingdom Metazoa; phylum Chordata; order Ceratodontiformes; family Protopteridae; genus Protopterus; species Protopterus annectens. Next base: position 622,977,469 of record NC_056747.1, on the reverse strand, counting down.
TGGCAATGGGTACTCATAGGGTTGCAGATAAATATAGAGCTAAAGTTTTGTTTTATAAACAATTTCTTGATGATAACGTTTTGTTATGGGAATGTAGTCAGCTTGAATTGAATGAATTTGTTGAGTATCTACATGGATCAACTAATTTTTTTGTCATTTAAATTTGAATCGTCAGAGGTTGAGATTTGCTTTCTAGATGTCCAGTTATATAAGATGGGTGATAATATGCACACTTGTATCCATAAGAAAGATGTCCAAGCAAATAGATATGTTCATAGACAGAGTATGCCTGCATCATAAAGAGCCAACTACTGCATGTCAGTAGACTGAATATGGATGATGTCAAATGTGAGTAGCAAATGAATGAAATGATAGAGAAATTTATGAAAAGGGGGTGTATGAAAAGGATGCTCCAGAGGGGATTAATATGCAAATAATCAATAATAGCACTATGCTAGACCCTGCTTTAAAACATGATGGTCACAATCTCAGATTAGTATTAGACGCAATGCAGAACAACCATTGCATTATGTGACAATATATACAAGATCTGTACAATGTGTAAAAGAAGTTATTATTGAAAATGGGAGTATATTTGAAAACATGCAAGAACTTAAAAAAATTGTTGGTTTGAAACCTTGTTTTAGTTATACAAATTGTTCTAATTTAAAAAGAAGGTTTTGTTATAAAGATGAGCCATCTTATGTTAAGAGTCACATATCCAATAAATTAGGAACTTTTTTGTTCTTTAACTGTGTTAACTGTAAATATATAATTAATGAAACATTTTTGTTCATCCAATTATGAAGAAAAGGTATAAGTTTTCTTGCTATACAAGTTGTAATACAGTTAATGTAGTTTATCTCACTACTTGTAAAAAATGTACCTCCTTTTATGTCGGCAAATGTAGTCAGAGACTAAAGGACCGCATTACTGAGCATTACTCTGAAATATGTAGCCAAATTGCCACTAATGCTCTAGCGAAGCTCATTATTGAGAGGAGTGAGGGACATACATTTTATTTTAGATTCATTCAAACTATATATATATATAGGAATTGGAGAGGTGGAGATATAAACAACAAATTAGAAGTCTGTGAGTATAACTGGATCCTATGCCTGCAGGCTGATATGGATCCAGGTTTAAATACCCACATTAGTATTAAACCTATCTGAAACAAGTATATGTGCATTAAAGATTGTAAATACATTTTATTATGTATATAGTTTTTAGTTTTTGTATTGCTTTGATCTTGTTTTTTTATATAAGATTTATATGCGTTTGTTTAGGTGTTATCACTTTAAGATTGTGTTATGCCTGTGTCACATGATATTAAGAAGTTTTATAAGAGGAAGGTTTAATTTTATGAATGGAAGCACTGAGGAAGGGGTATTTTGGTCTGAAAGCTTTACATTTCAAAGTAAAATGTTTTATGCTTCAAAGTAAAGTGGTTTACATGTTAAAATAAAGTGGTTTTGGCATATCCTAGTCTTCTGAGGTTGTTTTTTTACTTTTATTTGCTGTTGAGAATATCCTCACCAGCAACTTCACAGTGTGGTTTGGAAGTTGTACAGCTACAGAAAGGAAGGCACCACAGAGAGTGGTGAGGGTCACAGAGAAGGTAATGGGTACCAGTCTTCTATCCATACAACACATTTACTCTGCAAGAAGCATCAGAAGGGCCACCAAAGTTATACAAGATACCATGCATCCAGTGCATTGGACTGTTTAAGCATCTGGCATTGGGTAGAAGATAGTGCAGCATCCATTGTAGGACTACCAAATTTAACAACAGTTATTATAACTTAGGGGAGGGTATATTATTCTGTATTCAACCGCTGGAATTTTTCTGCGGATTGCGCAGTGGTGCAGTGGTTAGTGTTGTTGCCTCATAGCAAGAGGTTCTCCAGTTCATCTCTTGGCTGGGGTGCCTTCTGTGTGGACTCTGCATGCCCTCCCTCCATTTATGTGGGTTTTCTCTGGGTGGTCCTTTTTCCTCCCATGTTACAAAGGCATGTGTCTGGAGCATTTCTCCATGTGCCTCTGCTGAAAATTGGCTCGTTCCAAGTTGGACTTTCCCGGTTAACAAACGTTAAATAAATAAAAACAACAGTTTCTACCCAACAGTAGTAAGACTTCTGAACTCAGGCATAAGTCCCAGAGAACTGGGCATTACTTAAAACTATTTCACAAATATCTGTAGTCTGTTGTATAATATATACCACACAAATGCCAAATAAGTGCAATATTTGCTTATATTATCCCCTTCAAGTGCAATATTAGATAGACAACTTTGGCAATGTGCAACCTGTTATGTGTCTTTTATTTAAATGGCTCAGTTATTATAATTTAGGGGAGGGTATACTTATTCTGTATTCAAGTGTTGGAATTTTTCTGCTGTTTATATGGGTATTGGGAGTAGGATTGTATATGTTAGTTGTGTTAATTCATTTACTTATTTGTGTTGTTTTACTTTCTGTTTGTAATCTCAAGAAGGATCTGATGCACTAAATTTTGTTTAGGCTACACTACACATGTGTGGTCCTAAATGACAATAAAGTTTACTTTGAACTAGGGTCTATAGGTTAGTACTAGGCTAACTGCCCTTGCGAGACATTTTAAGCCTAGCCAATTATCCCTTGTGAGACTCAAACCTTGCACCTTGCGTTTGTAAGGCAAACACCTTAACCATTAGGCCACCCTCCCAACCCTCTTATACTGAATTATTGATGCAAACTAACATCAAGCTTTTTACTAGTCAATATAAAGCATTGACTTTTGATTTATTCCCCAAAAGTAGAGAACACAAAAAAAAAAGTTTTTTTTTTTCAAGGAGGCAAGGCTCCTATCCCCCCCCGCTCCCCCACTAGTAGCTAAGCAAATATAGATATAGTAATTTAGAGATTGCACAGCAGTGGGAAAAGGGCAACAGTCCATACCCCACTGTCTCCTAATTTCAGTAAAATATTATCATCACTGATGAACTGCAGTGCAACTGAAAGGAATGAATCCTCCATTCCCTTTCACTTACACTGTGATCCACTAACAGTAAGCAGAATTAACAGACCTCTGTGAGAGAGTGGAAAAAGCCCTCTCCTCCCCTTTATTTATACAATGATCTACCAAGACAGTGCAACTTCAGTAGATTGCATTGTTACTGAAGGGGAACATTTGTGTTTTCTCCGTTTTTCTTACACTGCATTCCTTAGATTGTACATTCAGTTTGTTGATCTTAAGTAAAAGGAATGCACCCCCATTCCCCTTCACCTATACTGCATTCTCCCAGTGAAACATACCATTGATGTAATGTTTGATGAAAAACACACTAATGTATTGCATTCTAAGTGTTGGTTTCTCTTGCCTGAGTCTGTACTGAGTTATCAAGGTAAACTAACACACAGAAATTCAGTATATCAGACATACCCTACTGACTTTCAATTTGCAGTTGGGAAGTACAGAACACACAAACCAAGTGTTTATGCAGTGAAGCATGTAACTTATTACCATTGTGTCTATGAAAACATGTCAGCCCATCAAATGGTCACATGTTTAATTAAGACTGAATTTCTAACAGAGATCCTGCCTGTGACCTTTGTTCAAAACTCTAAACTGTCTGTTATAACATCATAGGATCTTACGTACATTCATACACATATTTCAAGCACGGGCATTAATGCCCTTCTAGCCTGCTAATATGCCAAAATACTTATTTATTTATTTACTTGACATTTGTTGGATGGTCAGACTGGGTCAAAAAGAACCCATTTTCAGCAGAGGCCTGAGGAGAAAAGCATCAGTTACAGAGATATGCAGATTTCGAACAAGTAAAAATTCTACAGAAACATGGTAATTACATGAGTTACAAGTAGTACAGAAATACTTACAAATAGCATAAAAATTATACAGAAATGTGACAGTTACAATAGTTCCAAGGAATAAGCACAATGTTGTGAGTATTTGGTAACTAGTCATTATATTTCAATATATACAAGTAAAAGATAGAAGAAGTTCAGTAGAGGAGAGAGAGAGAGAGAGATTCGGTGTAGCCTGATCTGGAGAAAAAGGTTAGCCTGGACTGGCACAATGGAATAGCCAGGAGTTAATCATGTGTTGTTTCAGTACGGATTTAAAGGCAAGTAGGTTAGAAGTAGTTCTCACAATAAGTGGAAGAGAATTTTATGCTATTGTAACATAATGGGAGTATAGGCTTAGACCAGCTGACTTATAGGGTTTAGATATAATGAGAAACTCTTTGTTTGTGGACCTAAGTGATCTGATTGAGTTGTATTGTTTGATGATGTTGTTTAGAACTGGGCAGGCTAGGGGATTGTAGACCATGTTATGGAGTGCTAAAAATTGGTATAAATTAAGTAGTTGGAGAATTCTATCCAGTTTAGTTTTTTAGTGTCAAACAGTGATAGGTTATGTTTTTTGAGTTGGTGGCAAACTTGGCCACTTTATTGTAGCATTGTTCTATTTTGGATCTGGAAGAGTCCTGTAAATTGGTAAGTATTGTTGCTCCATTGAGAAGGGAGGGTAGAAGGAAAGTTTTGGCAAAGGTGACTTTGGAAGAAGAGATGAGAGAGTGTATGTTTCTATATGGTGTGCCAAGTTTCTGGTGTGTTTTCTTTATTTTGTGTTGTATGTGGAGATCAAACTTTAGGTGATCATCAATGATTATGCCAAGTAGCTTGCTGTGATGGACAATTTCAATGGTGGTGTTATCAAAAGAGAGAATTTTGAAGAAGTTTAGATTAGTAGTACGATTCTTTGGCAGAAAGATAAGCAGCTTACTCTTTTTTGGGTTGAGAAATAGCTGGCAATTCCAGGATTCAACAGTGAAAAAAGTTAGCTGAGTATTGAAGAGAAGCTGAGGTAATGTGTGAGAGGTACAGATTATTGTGGAGTCATCTGCATATTGAATGAGTGCTCCACTAGTGGATGCAGAGTGTAGGTTGTTAGTAAGAATATTAAAAAGTAGGGGTCCTAGAATGGATCGCTGAGGTACTTGTTCCCATAATAAGTGTCCAGGCTGTTCTTAAAAATATCTAAACTAGTACTTGTTCTTTTCCATGCATTAGCTGCTCTCTCAGTGAACCAATTAGTACACTTCTCATTCCTATAGAATCTTCTACATAGATTGTCTGATGATTCTCTAGTACTTTTTGATAACCCCAAACGTTCCCAGAGATAGTTGTCTCTAAATGTCCTGTATACCTGAAGAAGATCGCTTAGATATCTATAAGAAACATTGTACAAGTTCAGATATTTTAGTCTTTCATAATAACTTACATTTTCACATCCTTGGATGCCCTTGGTATATTTCTGCTGTACTCTTTCTAGTTTACTCATGCTTGTTTTCTTATCAGGTTTCCATATTATTATTCCATATTCAAGTTTGGGTCTGATGTAACTAACAAGCAATGACTTCATCATTTCTGATTTCCTAGACTTTATAAATCTTTTTATACAATCTATAGTTCTATAACTATCATTAACCAATTGATTGATGTGATTAGAAAAACGCAAAGTTGGATCTACAAATATACCCAGGTCCTTAAATGAATCTATAGTTTCGATCACTGTGAGCTGTATTAAATATTCACCTTTTAATGTATGTCTTCCATATCTCATATGCTTAGTTTTTGATGCATTTATCAGCATATTCTCCTGTTCCCAAATGGTCAATTTAGTCAAGTTGTTTTGCAGACTTGCCATGTCTGTAACTTGACTGTAGTCAGCAGGGTCTTATTTCCCGGCTGATTCTGCCAAGCCCATTCCCTTGGCTGTGGTTTTGCTAGATAGCAGGTAGGGACAGTGAGAATCTTGTTCAACCATTCATGCACGTCGCTAATTAGATGGCATTTGGCTACTTTAAGAGAGTCATAGTTACTCCCGCCTTTTCTCCGTGCTTCATTGAATTTTTTCACTTTGACATTCAGAACGCTGGGCAGAAATCACATGCAGTTTATCCATTTTCAGGTCATCTGCATATAAGGCTATATAACACCTCAGATGAAAAGGTTACGTCTGAAAGATACAGTCTAAACAAGGAAGGGCCTAAGATAGAGCCCTGTGGGACACCTTGACTGTAACCAAGAACTTCACCAGTCCAAATGCTGTATGATAATTGCCATGTCCTATTTGTAAGGCATGTAGCTATCCATCTTATCAAGAGTACATAAATACCTAGTTGTTCTAATTTATTGATCAGTGTTTTGTTTATGACCCTGTCAAAAACTAAATCTATATAAATTACATCACAGCACAATTTTTCATTCATAGCTATTATTATATTGTTATAGAACATCATGTTATAGGTGGTTAATTGATCTCTTTTCAATATATAGGTTCATAGATGTGTACTAGGCTAAAGGCCCTGGAGCCTTTACAAGCCTAGCTTGATATTAAAAATAGAAAGTTTTAAAGAAAAATGCAGAAAGAAGATGGACCATTTGGAAACCCTTATGATCCAGCAAAGTGTACAAATTAATTGTATAGAATAAGCCTTAAATGACTATCAAAGTAGAATAACTAAAGGTGAGTCCCAAAGTGAATTTTTGAGACAGAACAACTGGCTTATAGATAATGTTGATGATTTGAAAAATAGACTGAGGCAAAACAATGTGAGAATATATGGAATACCAGAAAAATATGAAGCGGATAACATAATAAACTTTTTTAACAACCTGGTTACATATAAACTGAAATTGCCTGAAACTTTATCTTTTTGGATAGAGAGGGTTCAGAGATCTTTGGTTATACTGTCAAAAAATGAAAACTCACCTCCATGTTCAATAATAATTAAATTAATGACCATCATGGAAAAAGATTGAATACTAAAAGCAGCATGGTCTAATTTACCTATTAAAACAGGTGAACATCTAATCAGATTTCATATTGACTATTCCAGTAAAGTAATTAATAAAAGGAAAGCTTGCTTGCCATTTATTAAAGAACTTAAAAATAATAATAAAGCAAACATATTATTTCCTGCAAACATGAAAATCTTCCATCCTGAAGGAATCACAATATTTGATACACTGTAAGAGGTGCCTACATTTGTCAATAAAAATAAAATGTTCAACATTACTGAAGAAATGGACTGGAATGCTTCATCCCTCAAGAGACAGAGTAAACTGAATACATGAAAAACTACTTCCAAAATTAAAAAAAAAAATAATAATAAAAATAAGTGACTTTTATTTTCTGGTTAAATTATCTTAGTTTACTGAAGCAATAGATTTATTCCTTAATTAAAGGATTTATTTAGGACTATATACTTCAAACCAAATGCAAGTATGTCTACATGCTTTAATTATACACATACCACATGTATGGGGATACTAATAATTAATTTTACTTTAAAAGGTTTAAATATGTTTAATTTGAGCTAAGTTTATAAATGCATTGCTAAATGGTAAAGGGTATGTTTGTTTTGTTATAATGTCAATAAGTTACAGTTTATAAGAACTGAAAACTTTAACCCTATATAAGATATGAATTGTATTTGTTTTTATTAATTTTGTGCATTATAGGGTTAAATTTACATAAGATCTAAACAGTATGGTGAATAGCAGTGTTAAGGTATCAGTGGCTGTGTTTTGTTTGTTCTCTTTTAACACATTCCTTTCACAAGTTGCATATAAATCAATTAACACTTAAGTATGAGCTTGAGACAAAAGAATGCTTCAGTTATATAAAAGCAACTTGTTTCCTACTTGTTTTGCTTCTTGTGTGCTCCTCAAGCTGCTTGGTGATGATTCAGAACTCTGAAGAGTTCAGAGATTTATTGCTGATGTTTGTAATAACAGGAAGTCAATGAATCATGGCTGCAGTGATTTGAACTTTATATTAAATGTATGTGTGAAAAACATATTCAAGGTAACTTTTTAACTTTAAAATGTTTATTTACAAGAAAAGGGTTGGGCATATGAGAGTTATAGTAACATTATACATTATGTTATTTCTGATAGACAGTCTAGTTACACTACACTAAATAATGATACATTAAATTGGAGGTTAGTCTTGCTGGATATTCTGTTAGAACATTATTAAAACTGACACTAGTCTGAAACAAAAATATATAGAAAGAAAATAATTTAGCCTAACTAAAATTGCAAGCATAACAAAAATGCATAAAAATGGTACCCTGGAAAGTGCATACAGAGGAAATCTTCTTGTGACAGAAATGCTTCAATATTTATGTGTAAAGTGATTTTTTTCAAATGGTGTTATCAGCCTCAACTGAATATATCAGAGAGTGACTTTGACATTTTGTTGCTGGTTAAGATTGTCTAGAAGGACTAGGAAAGATGAGAAACTTAGGGAAGGTGTGGGAATGAAAAAGCAAGAAGAAAGAAATCAGTAGCAAAATAAAATCAATTTCCTTGTATTCATTTCAAATGGAAAATATATAAGGTGCAAGTTGGAGGTAATAGCTAAAGTCTTGCAGTTTAGCATAGAAAGTATGAACTACCAACAAGCTTCTGTCTTTATCTCTGGGTTTGAATATCTTTGTCACCATGTTATTACTGTGAAAAGGGGAACATGACATTCAACCAGACGACTTTCACAGATTGCCTCTGTAAATAAGTATATCATTTATTTGATTTGCCCAGTTATCAAGTAAATAAAAAGATAAAAAAAAAATTACAGATGTACAGATGTATGAAGGCACAATAATCAAAGACTTGTATTTAAGCTAAATAGACCAGAATATTATTGTATTTATATCTAAGATTAGTTATGCTATTAGAAATAATATACTGGGTGGGTTTCACTTGAATAATATGCAAATTCACAGGGAAAAAAATATTTATGTAACATTAATAAAAGAGTAGTGTAAGAGAGCCAGAAGTGAATACACTATTGCAAACTGATAATTCTACTTCATTCTACTTTATGGTTTACAATGAGGGGAAGTGAGAGCAGACGTTCAGATGGCTTTATGACATGAGACTGCCAAATTGCAGATTACAAAAAATAGGGTAGAATACTAGATGATAAATTTGACTGGCTGAACTATAATTAGATAGTAAGCAGTTTGTGGACAAAAAATGCATCAACATTATACTTACACACTGAAATATAATAAATATGTAAATTCCCACATATTTTCCATAGAAATTCATATAAAATGGTATCTGAGATGATCTTGAAACCTGAAATCTAAAACAAGTCTAGCTACATAAACCCTAAGGTGACTTGCATGTTACACATCACTGGGTTTGTTAAGGCTATTTATGCTAGATCATTTTGTAAGTTACAGCAGTATACACACTTTTATTACTGAGTCAGTTGTTCATTTCTGTCTGAAAACAAGGTGGATTTCCCAGGAGCATTGAAACTGGGGAAAATAAACCAATGGTGAAATGAATATAACTAAGCATGTCAATGCATTATAAGCTACAGGTATTTTCTGATTCCCATTAAGCAGCAGATTTGTTTGGGTCTATATTAAGTCCACAAATGCTTAAAATAGCGAATGCTGATTTATTGACCATTTAAGAGTGAAAGCTGACAATCCTGAAGACACGGAACAGCGATTTTTTTCCCAGGGAAAAAAATTGCTGGGCCATTTTTGGGACTTTGCCATTTTCTCCACTGTGGTGTGATCTTGGAGTTGGTATATTTAAGTAGGGGAGTGTGGGGGGCACAGCCCCCCACTTTATTTTGTGTTTGAACTTTTTTTTTTTTTTTTGTGAAATAGTGATTTTTTTCTATGGGGAAAAAAATCGCTGTTCCATGTCTTCGAGATTGTCAGCTTTCACTGTTAAAGAGTTGATAAATCAGCGTTTGCTATTCTAAGCGTACGCTGATTTAACATAGACCCATTTGTTTCACCAAACACAGTGATGAGCATGTTTTTAACAATTAATTTACTGAGAAAAATGAGATCTAGATGTTTTGATATACATCAAACTGAAGATAATTTAAAAACAGGCATAGTCTTTTATACTATTAAAATTAATATAGAGTTTTTTGTTAAGAGTTATAGAACATGTATATATATTTCAACATGACAAATATACAAATGTGTTAACTTTGTCATTGTATAACAGTCTTGTAAATTTAGATTGCTTATCATCTCCAAAGTCTTACAGGTGATTTCTTCTTTTGTATATTTTATTCTGCTTTACTTTTAATACTATTAAGCAAATAACATAGTAGCATGTTATAAAGGATGCCACTAACAGCCAGGACAGAGCACTGAAGAGCTTGGCAGGCTCACAGCAAACAACTTAATTATAATTAAAATGAAGGTATTATTTATTGTTTTTCTTTGGGCAACCACATAATGTTCACAGTACTTGTATATTTATTTCATTAGAAATAGTGATTGTTATGGATTGAATTGTAGCAGCTATTTTATCTGATGAAAAAAAATCATTTATAGTCATATTGATTTTAAAATCAATGTTTTGTTTGAACCTTATACGCTTCAGTATAGTTTAATATAAATAATATTTTAAGTAGAATTAATGTTAAATGAGGGGAGGAAAGAGAAAGATGAAGAGAAAGGAAGGAAAGAAAAGGGAAGAGAAGGAAAAGAGAGAAGGAGAAAGGAGAAAAGGATGAACATATTAGAGAAAATATGCAAAGAGACTCACACACTGATATGAAATGAATTATTTAGATAGGATAGAAGGATTTGACTATACATCTATTCATAGAAGAGGTTTAATGATATTAAGGTAGAAGTGTTTAAATAACTACAGACGTTATCTATGTTAAAATATTTAGATGCTGCACCATTGAAGTCAAGCAGTAGTACTGAATTGCAAGATGGGTTTTATTGCACTACTGAAGTCATTTGTAACTGAAATAATAGAAAAGTGTTTATAAAGGAGAAAATGCTCTATTACCAGTATTCTAAAACCACTTGCATAAATTTGATTTATATTAATACATTCTTGATACATCAAATATAAAATTAATAGGCTAGTATAGAGGAATTTAAATATATTAGTTTAAACTTATGGTTTTGAAGATTTGATTATATTACTGTTTAAATGATCAAATAGTCTAGACATGTTCAGTAGATAATTCTATTAATATTATATAAATTGATATGTATTACATTATGTATTAGATTATTTATTCCTTGAGATTAATTTAAATAGATTATTAAACTTTAACTTTTTGTTGGAAAAATTAATTTTAAGTGATAGAATATAAATGTGTAGTTTTTCAAACTTATTTTTTACGATTGTATTAATGATTTGTAAGTTTTTGCTAGTTTTTAATGACATTTTGGGTTTTGATTGGTGGAACAATAGCTGGGTAGTCTGTCTATTTGATAGGCAAATTAGGAATTTGGTTTCCATGGATGGTTGTGTTTTATTATAATGTATATGGTTACAGTTTTATATTTGATTTTGTTTTCATTACTTAAGAGTTTTAGTAATTTAGTGTATAGAAAGGAAATCTTCAAAATAATATGGAAGACTAAAGTGGTGTTAGAGGCAAACATTAGAGTTCTAATTATAACAACAGTAATCTGGCAGATTACTTTATCATATTATATCTTAGTAAATAATGGCAACAAAAGAAATGCATTAATGACATGTTTAAAAATAAATAGAGGGGATATTATATTTTTGCAAGAGACTCATTTAGTAGATAAAGGTAGGTAAAGGTATGCATTATTTAAATAATATTGGCTATGAGGTAATATCATCATCTACCTCTTTTAATAAAAAATATAGGCTCTGCCATATTATGGAAAAATCTTCTGTAATGCCTAGAGTTATCAAATCTATTAATGATCCAAAAGGAATGTACAGAATTGTAATAGTTCAGTTTAGTAGTAGGCTAAAGATCACTTAACTTTATTACAGAGTCATGAGAATGGCAATTTAATATTAGAAATTTCAACTGTATATCTAGTATTGAAGATACAAGTAAGCAGAAGAAAGCTGAAATTTTATCACCAGCTAAATAAATGGATTAACAATAACAACTTAGTTGATTTAGTAATAAAAGCAGAAGATAATTCATTATTCTTTACTCATTATTCTTATGCACGTAGGATGCAAACTAGAATTTATATGATTTATGCTTCCATAGATCTATTTGATAAAATTAATTATTTTAAAACTCTTCATTGTCCATTATCTAAGCATGATATATTAGGTATTAATTTAATAATAGGTTTAAGGAAATTCCAGATTATTTACAGAACTGCAGTATATATGATAAAATTAAAAGAATTTAAAAGTTATCTTTAAGAACAAATAGAATACTTTATTTTCTTAAATGATAATGGTCAGGTAATAAAATTATATGAAGGAACTCTTTAAAAATATGTATTAAGGATAAACTGGGAAGATGGTCTAGAATTAAAATGAAAGAGTGGGACAAAGAGTTGCAAGAAACACAGGATAACATAAATAAAGTGATATTTGAACAGCAAACACAAACATTAGACCATACTGAAACTATTACAAACTAATGATAAAATATCAAATCATTTTAACACATAGAGATAGCTTTAGAAAAGTTAAAACTGCAAAGTTATGTAACATTTCCAAAACATCTTCACAAGATGGCTAATAGAAGTAAGATGGTAAATGAAAAATTTCAAATCAATAATATAAGAAATCCCCATACAAATAAAATTACTTCAGATGTAGAGGAAATGCTTGATATTTTAATAGAATTAATGTGGATCTTAATAAAAATAAAAAATATTAATTTTGATGGTTACAAAATTGATAAATATTTAAAGAAGAATATTAGTAATAAACTAAATGACCAAAACATTTCACGATTATATAAACCAATTTCCTGAACATAAATTAAAGTTGTATTAAAGAAAGGTAAAATGGTAAAGCTCCCAGATTAGATGATTTAAATATGGAATTATATAATTTATTTCAGTTAATTGTTTTACCCATCCGCGGTGATACAGTGGTAGCGCTGTTGCCTCACAGCAAGAGGTTTTCCCGTTTGATTCTTGACTGAAGTGCGGGGAGTGCCTTTTGTGTGGAGTCTGCATGTTCTCCCTGCAGTTGGATGGGCGTTCGAAAGACATGCGTAAATGGACGTGCCTTTGTTGAAGGTTGGACATCGAGCTGGCACCTTGGCGTTCATGAAAATCTACTGCCAATCATTAGCGGACCGGAGTTCCACTGTGGCGACCCCTAACCGGGAAAAGTCAAAAGACCAACAACAAAAATTTCAGTGAATTGTGTTACAATTATTGAATGAAGTTTTCATGATAATCCAGAATGCTAAAATAGTTCCTCCTGCATGGAAAAGTTCTGTAATATTATGTCTGCCTACGCAAGGAAGAAATGTTTCTTTATTAAATCCAGATTATATAATATTTACTTCTATTTTCTCTATAAAATTAAGAGATACATTATAAAAATTTATTAATAACGACAAAATGGGATTTATTTTCAATATGTTAACTTATGATAATATCAAATGGTTAATAATTTTAGACTTAGGTAGCTTGAATAAAAATTGCTTTAATTAGCATAGATGTTGAAAGAGCTTTCGATTTTGTTGATTGGAACTGTTTGTTTAAAACCTTATAAGTCTCCTCTATTATTTTCATTACTCAATGAACCCTTAGCTAATAGCATAAGAAGTAATGATAAAATTGATGTTTTTTTCTAGATTTTCAATCTATAACACAACTTTTTGAAGATGATGTTTTATTAACCATAGGAAAGCTAAACAATTCAATTAAACAAATAAATGAAGAAATTGAAAAGTTTCAAGAAATACCATTACTGAAGTTTAATAATAGTAAAACTGAAACTATAGTGATGAATCAACAACTAGAAAGTAAGTTAAAATATGAATGGAAAGGGCAAGAATAAAAATATTTAGTAGGAGTAAAAATTTATCAGATGTTAGTAAGATTAAGTATAATTTAGAAAAAAATTGAGGAACTGTTACTCTTTATTAAAAATGGATTATTTTACTTTTGAAAATAGGTTAGTTCCTATTAAAATGCTTACATAACTTAAAAATTTGTTATATATTACATTTAACAGCATTAATACCTGACCAAAATTATTAAAAAAAAATAGAGAAAATGTTAATATCATTCTTATGGTATCCTAAAAAGCCAAAAATTGCTTATAGAAGCCCTATTAGACTCAGGGAGTATGGTAGTATTAGTTTTCTTGATATAGAATCAAATTTCATTGCAGCAGTTTTTAATTATACTTTGGTTAGATTCAGCCGATATACGTCAATGGAAACCTATTCAAGAACAGATGATATTAAATTCATATAGATATATTAAAATTGATAAATCTGAAGTATTTAAAAATTGCTTCATTGGTTAATAAAACATATTTTAGAAGGAAATTAATTTCAGTGTTTCGATTCTGCCTATATGAAATCAATCTTAAATACAGAAATATAAATCCAATTAATTTCAAAAGGGAAATTCTTGGGTTTTCCCATTTCATATACCTCTGGACTTGTGGAATCTCAAAATACTATTGAAATGATTATGTTAGAAAAGATGGGTTAGTATTATGGTATGACTGTTTTGAAAAAGGGAAAGTTAAAACATTTGAAAGATTTATAAACAATTCTAAGTTTGACTAATGTGTTAATCAACTAATACTATTAGAAATAAATTAAATAACTTTATAAATAATATGAGAAAAGGTGAGCAAAACACTGTTCCCCCATTATATGAATATGTGGTTGCTATTATTGCAGGTAAATTAACCTACAAAGAAAGTTTGTCTAGGTTATATAAGTTAATTATAAATAATAATTTTGATGCAAATTATCGGAGAAATTTAGATTGTATTGGATTAAACGACCCACTTAGTGATAAAAATACAATTATACTATTTAAATCAGTTAGTCAAACCTCTTCAAGCCTCTTCATGTTTATATTGAAAAGTTTTTATGTGGAAATATATACAAAGAATATGTGTTACCCCTTATAAAATATCTAAATTTAGTTAAGTGGCTTCTTTGTTCAGATGGAAGCATATACAGAAATGAAAGCTAATTGGGCATATTTGTTTACAGATTGTGAGAAATGTTTATTGGAAATGAAGTGATTTTCTCTTAAATTACTGTGGTCAGATAATTATATTTTGACTAGATCAACACTATTAATGAATGTAGCACTTCCATTGTCTGTAAAAGCCAACCTACAACATTTTTGGAGTCTCCTTGCAGTAGCTAGGAAAATATTACAGAAAACTGGAAAACAAATTAAATTTCAATGCTTAAAGAATTTTTTAATTTAACAATAATTTTATGTAAAACTGAAAAAGAGCTGATCAGAATAAGGCCTGTAAATAATATTAAGACATCTAGTTGCTGTGATAATCTTTAAATGTTGTTACTGAATTACCAAGATAGTTGATTTGCTAAATGCATTATATTACTCTGACTGTTTAATATGCTTTTGATACTATGTGATGTTAAATGTAACACTGAATTTATTCCTTTCTTTGTATATATGTTAAAGTAATAAAAATGTAAACAGGAAAAATATATTGAAAAAGGACACTACTTTGATGTGTAGTATCCAGATTACAGAAAATTATAACATTGTTCAACCACAAAACATTGTCTACACAAAGTGGGGTCATTGTTTCAACAGAAAAAGTAGAAAAAAAGAGGCAAGGGTCAGGTTACAATGAAAACAATTAAACCGAACTTGGAAAGATCAAAGAACATTGCTGTAAAGAAAAAGGAGACAGATGGAAGCTGTCAGCTTGGCTCAGGCTATGGAAGTGCACAGGCAGCTAGATGAGAATTACATGCTTGCAAATGATGTAGGTGGTAAAATAAGATTACAAAACTAATGGTGATGAAGATTATTCTATTGTAACAATTGAAGTAAAAGGCATTACTGATTTAAAGGTGAGAGATTCTGCAGAATACATTGTAAATGATATACTAGTAATCAGAAATTCAGTTATTAAAATAACTGACACCCACATCTTCACAGAGAATAATGAGCATTGGATAATGTTATGCTTGTCTAAAGTTAAAATACAGAATGCGAGTAGGGCCTTGGGATGCCTAAATACAAGAAAGTATGGGACTGCTTTTATTCATGTTGTTCATAGGTTCATAGGTTCATAGGTTCATACTAGGCTATCTGCCCGAGGGCATTTACAAGCCTAGCCCATCGTTTTGTGGCTTAGGCCACCCCTTTAGTATGGGGAACTATACCCATTATTTTTCTGTGCCTCTGTCGAGCAGTGACACTGAGGTAATCCCTGGGGTATATCTGCGATCTCCCATCCATTGGTCAAGATTTCTCTTGAACAAGGCCAGCGAGGTGCTCTGCCTCACATGTACCGGGATTTTGTTCCACAGCATAGGGAGTCTTTGGGTGATGAATCTATCCCTCCAGCACGTCCTATTAATAGCCGTGTCAAGGTTTAAGTCTCCCGCCCTTGTGGCTCTGATGGATCTAGATTTTTGAGGTGAAGCATATTCATCAAATCTGGGTTTGACATGGCCTTGTATGTTAGGCAAAGGTCACCTCTGAGCAAGCGGTGCGACTGAATAGAGCTGGAGTTCTTTCAGTCGGGCAGCATAGGACAGATTTTGAGACCCTTTATCCTTTTGGTGAGGAACTTTGTGGCCTCTCCAGCTGCTGCAAGTGTCGGGTCAGATACATTCCGAATGGGGCATTGTACTCAATCATTGGTCTGATGAGTGATGAGTAAAGGGAGACTATGACCTCCCTTGATCTAGATGAGAATCCCTTCATGATAAGGTGGGCAATGTAGAAGGTCTTCCTAACTACTTTAGCTACATGGGTGTCGAATGACAGACTACTATCAACCTGGGTCCCCAGGTCCCTGATAACTTCTTCTGTGCTCAGTGGATTGCCACCTATTTGGTAGCTAGGGGTAACCTTGTTTTTCCCGAAGGGTATGACTATGCATTTTTGGCATTTAACTTTAGGCCGTGGCTCTGGCACCAGTTATCCGCTTCTGTGAGACCCTTCTGAAGGATATCTGTGTCAGATGTGTTTTCTACTATGGCGCCCAGTTTGCAGTCATCTGCAAACTTTGTCAGCCATAACCCTCCTGTGTTTGCTTGTACTTGGAAAAGTAGATGCCAAACAAGAGTGGGCCCAGGACTGAGCCCTGTGGGACACCACTTGTGACAGGCTTTGAGTCTGACATGGCGCCAGCAGCTCTGACCCTGTGGGTTCTGTCACTCAGCCAGTTTGCAACCCATCTTGTGATGTATGGGTTGACATTTAAGCTGATGAGTTTTTCAATGATACCCGAATGGGGTATTGTATCGAAGGCCTTAGCCAGATCGAGGTAGGCTGTATGGACTGCCTTTCCCTCATCAATGGCTTTGGTGACTGTTTCAAAAGTCAACCAAGTTTAAAAGGCATGATCTGCCTTTGACAAAGCCAAACTGGGTTGGATCCAAAGTCTGCAAATTCCCTATGTCTTTATTTATGAGGTCCATTATGATCCTCTCCATGGCTTTGCAGATAAGGCTTGTCAAGCTAATGGGCCGGTAATTTCCAGGGTCGGTGGAGGCACCGCCTTTGTGAAGTGGTACCACAGTTGCAGTGCGCCACTCCTGGTGCGTATCCAGAGGTAAGACTTTGATTAAACAGCTGTCCTAGCTGTGGGTTTAATTCCTCATTGAGTTCATGGAGCACACAGCTGGGGACACCATCAGGTCCCATGGATGCTGTGTTTTTTGCTTTGGAGAGAGCAGTTCTCACTTGGGCGCTGGAGATGTTTGGGGGGCTGCAATCGTTTGGTATAGATATCTCTCCTTTTGGGGGGGGGGGGGGGGAGAAGTTTGCACTGAACCTGTCAGCCAGTATGTTGGCAATGTCTGTAGGATCAGTAATCTTCACATCATTTATCAGATCATCTCATCCTTTAGGGCTTTCTCACTCCTAGTAGAAACTTACAGCCCTGTTACATAATATAGATTGCACAAGCTTTAGGGCAAGTTTTTCACAAATGACATACAAAAGGAAAGTCAGGCCAATGTGAATGAAAACAGTTTTGGATAAATGCCTACATGGAAAAATGCTCATTTTAAAAAGTGGGAATGTACAGAACAGCCAAGCTTAATTTTGTGTGCACATATATTTAGACAGGATAAAGCCCATGTGTCAAGGCAAGAGAAGAACATTTTTACAGCAGATATATACTAAATTATTTTGCAGTTTGGAATGTAACAGTTCAGTGATAGCAAACAAAGATATATCATTTCTGAGTAATATATTTTTTTTTTGGAAAGTGTGCTACATTCACATAAGACTGATGCTGATATTCATTGTGGAACATGGCTAAAAAACAATGATTGGAAACCAGTTCATTCAGGGTATAATTATTTTTTTTCTGCAGACCAGTTCATTCAGGCTATAATTTTTTTTCTCTAACAGTCTAATAAAAATCAGGAGGTGGTGCTATGTTAGAAATTAAAGATTGTCACTATATCTTTGATCATTACATCTTTAATGATAACACCAACACTGTAGATTATGTAACTGTGACAAAGACAATCTTAGAACAAATGACAGAGTGCCTAGATCACTTAAGTCAAGTCCTAATGTCCTAGCGGAATTAATACTTTTCTTGCTTGAAACACAGGAAGGTAAATTTATAATAGTTGGGGACTTGAATTTACTAGAAACAAACTAGAATAATATTGATTTTTCAACATTAATAAGGAAAACATTTAGCCACGGTGGTACAGCGGTAGCATTGCTGCCTCACAGCAAGAGGTTCTCCTGTTCGATTCATGGCTGGAATGCTTTCTGTGTGGAGTCTGCATGTCCTCCCCGTGGTCGAGTGGCCTCCGAAAGACATGCGTGAATGGGCGTGCCTTCGCTGAAGGCAACTCGACACCATAAAAAATCTACTGCCAATCATTAGCGGACTGGAGTTCCGCTGTGGCGACCCCTAACCAGGAAAAGCCGAAAAAACAAACAATAAGGAAAACATTTACAGCAAATGTACAGGAACAGTTGTCACAGATTGTAAAAAAAACCTACCAAGGAGTAAAATATACTGGATACTGTCTGTGTTCCAAAGGAGATGATTGTACTTTACCACCCTTGATGAGCAGTGATCATGGGGTATAAAGGTTAAACTATTGCTTGAAAATTCTGCCAAACTGAAGTCTAAACCAGTGCAGAGAAGACAAATAACAGACTATATGGAAACAAAACAGGTACTATATAAATTTAATTTGAATGATCCATTTGAGGGAAGAGAGCAAAAGGACTCTGACAAGTTTTGAAAAGGAAATTGTTTAAATGCAAAAAAAAAAAGTTTAACATCAGGATCTAAGCGCAAATGGTAAGGAGAATATATTTGTATAAAAACAATGTACATAATATAAGAGATAAATTATAAGAAATTGAAAAAAGGTTGAACTACAACTTTGAAAGTTGAAGTAAAGTGGACTGACAAATTAAACACTGTATGACACAATACAGTACATTAAACTATTGAGCATAATAGGAAACCAGAAAATACATATAAATAAATAAAATGTGTGTAGGTTCTAAAATTTATTCTTAGATTCAACAGATTGTAGATATATGTATGACATCTTATGCAAAATTTGTCTCCACAAAGAGTGATGTAATTCATTCTTCTTGTAACTTCAGACACTGAAATGAAATTAGATTATGTTGAAGAAAATACTGTGCAAACTGGACCCATCACAACATAGACAGGTACTGATAACCTTTAGTACCATCACATCTGATTTGAAGTTGTCCTTTTCATTCTTCCTCACAAATGATTCTTGGATCCCATCCTCAGATCTGACTGGGCCACATACACAAGACTTCAGATCCAATTCTCGAGCTCCTCCCTTTACCCATAATGCTCTACTCTGCCTCCAACTCCTCAGATCTCATTTCCCACATCGTGACAAGACAGATCATTCTTGAGCTGTGAGAGAAATCTTGTTTGAATATTTTCTTGTAAAGCTTTTGACAAATTTTTTGCTCTTTAGTTATTATAGTTAGTTTTCTCTTCTTTTCTCCCTCGAGTTATCGCAGGCATTAGGGCTTTACTTTCTGTATTCCTGCCATTATTCTTGCCCCCTTCATGCCTTTTCTGGCACTTTTTCTTTCTTCTTATACACACACACACACACACACACACACACATATATATATATATATATATATATATATATATATATATATATATATATGTGTGTGTGTGTGTGAGTGTGTAGCTTAGTTAAAGTGTGTAGCTCATGCTTTTCTAACCTCTCATGTTGTTCTGTTCTTTATATAGTTATTATAGTTAAGGTTTCCTGCTTTTAAAATGTTGAAAAAAACACCAATTTTAAGAAATGCACTTCTTGTGGGCATAAGACCCCAATTCTGATGCCCACAAGAAGTGTGTTTACTGCCTGTGACCTGATCATCTTAAGTCATTCTATGATACTTGCACCACCTTTAACCCCATGGCCCTTTCTGACAGGTGCAACAAATTGATTCTAAAGGTTTTACTTCTAGCTTCTTCTTCTGAAGCTCAAATCCCCTCTAAAGCTCCTCAAGTTTCCATAGAATCCAAGAAAAAAGCCCCCCAGAAGTCTCCAAGGGCTTCATCGAGGCTGTCTGAAAAAATTATGAAGATTTTTTATCCGACATCTTTGGATCCAAAGACCATTGCACCTCTCTCATATCCACAGGCCTCATAGGAACTGACAGGCATGATTTCCATTGTGAGCTTTCCCTTACCATCTGCCTCATATCCCAGTCTCTCAGATCCGAAAGCTAGGAGCAGGTTGGCATAGTTTGTTTTAAAGCCTTAACCTCTGCCTTCACAATTATTTCAGACAGGAGAAAGCATTCTAGGCCAGCATCCAGAGCATCATCCAGATCTTCAAGGAGCTTGACAGAGGCAGATATGGGCAGGATGATGCAGAGATCTGAGGAAGTTCCCCACCTTGACTTGGATCAGAGCAGGTCTTGGATCTGAGAGGTTGGTACTGGGTCCCAGGGGTTTGTTCAGTTCCTACTTTGTTGGATCCATCCCTTCCCCTCAGCACCTCAGCCCTGGACAGCTTGGGTCCGATTCTCTCTGGAGGGTTTGGATCCAGAGTTGGCCTCTACCTCCCATCTTCATCTGCTTTGACTCTGAGGAAGGGAGATAGGTTTTTCTGTGTCTGTCATCCTTTCAGGTAGTAGAGAGTCCTTTCTCTTTGCATAGAGAGCCATCCTCTCCAATCTCGGATCCTAACCCTCTCCCCTCATCATGTCTGAGGTCTGAGCCCATCATTTCTGATCCTCAGGGTCAGCCAGCTCCAGAAAGCCTCCACACATATTCCTTAGAGGGATTCCTCCTGTTCTGACACCTCTCCTGAACACCCCATGAAACAGGTATTTCAGAAGAGAACATGTAAGAGGAGACACATAGATTCCCCTATGGAGTCTCTCACAAAAGACACTGATTTTGATGAGGGGAAGGATCCCCCAATCGCCACCTGTTGATGTCTTGGGTCATCCTGTAAATCCATAAACAGAAGGGTGTCTGGTCTTCCCAATCTCCTTCTCCTGAGAAATCGATGTTCCTGAAGGCTTTTGGGCGTGGCTATCTATGTTTTGGGTGACTCCCCCAGGCGGATGAATTTATTGCTCTGGTTTCCCACTGGGCATGGAAGGACCTGAACACTGTCGAGCCCATCCCCAAACACTCAGACAAGTTTTTAGTTCCTCCTTCAAATAGACCACACTGGACCAAGGAGTCCCAGTTGATGCCAATATTGTAGTAGCAGCCACTAAGAAGGAGTTGGCTGAACAAAGCTCCTCTGTCCATCCACCAAACAGGGATTCCAGAGTAATAGACATCTTTGGAAAGCATGTGTATGCCTTAGCTAAATTCATGTTGAGGCCATTGAACTACCTGGCACACTTCACTCATTTGCAGAGAGATTTGACCAAGGAGTTTTCAAACTCTCTCCCTCTCTCTCTCGAAGTCCATCTCTGTGGGGGATCTCAAGATGGTTTTTCCTCAACTGGCCACTCTTCTGGCCAATTCCAGTGCATCAATGATGCTGATCTCCCATGCAGAGGAGGGTGCCTTGTGAGCAACCAGTTCAAGCATAACTAGTAGTAGACATGCCTGGATGAGGCTATGCAACTTTGTGGAACCCTTTAAGGCATCATTTGTGAATGCCCCCTTTGATGGCTCTTCCTTGTTCAGGCCATCAGTTAAATACATGCTTACCCACAGTGAACAGGAGGAAAAGAGTCTGTCTGCCATTGGAATCAAATTTTCTACCCCCCCCCCCCCATGTACATTCTCTAGGAGCCAACTGGGTGGTAAGAAAATGTGATTCCGGAAATCTCAGAGACCTTTTCAGGATTTGTGAGGGGACACTTCCTCCAGAGGCAGATGAGGAGGTTACAGCAGAAGATGTCACCCCAGAGTCAGAGGAGGTCTGCAAAATCAGGGCTTCAGAGACTGCTTCTCTGATAGACCTTATCAGCACTCCTGAAGTGTTGCTGGCCTGTAAACCTCCGGAAGCAGTCAGGGGTCATTTTTCCTTGCACCTAAATGCTTGAACAAACATTAAAAAAAATCATGGGTGCTAAGAATCATATCCAGAGGTTATTACATACCCTTTTCCCTTCCCTCTCCTGTCCAAAGAAAGAAACCCCCTGACATTCCACCCAGTCAGAGGAAATACACAGTTCAAGAAATACAAAAGCTGCTAGAAAAAAAGAGTCATCCAGGAGGTCCCACCTGAACAGATAGGATTCAGAACTTACTCCCACTTCTTTTTTTCTGCCAAAGAAAACAGGGAAGCTGAGACCTTTTTTGGATCTAAGCAGTTGAGCCAGTATGTAAGGAAGTCAAAGTTCTGAATGGTTCTGGTTCAGTCCTTTCTGCTGCTTGTGCACAAGGACAATTGGATATACTCTATAGATCTCCAGGATGCATACTATCACATCAAAATAGACAGGTGCTCTAGGAGACATCTGCCTTTTTGTTTGTGAGCCAATCATTACTAATTCAGAAGCACTGTCCTTTGGGCTCACCACAGCCTCCAGGGTATTCACCAAATGTATGGCAGTTGGGGCAGCTCACTTGAGACTCAAAGGATACCAGGTGATTCCCCATCTTGATGATTGTCTTCTCACTTCCAATCCAAGCATCAACTTGTACAAGCTAGGGATTACTTGCTCCAGATCTCCAGCACCTTAGGCATCTCAGTAAACCATGCCAAATCCAACCTACTTCCCATACAGACTCTGGAATTTATAGTAGCTCAACTGAATACTATGACACAAGTGGCATCCTTACCTTTTCATTGCATCACATCATTGAGAAATTAGGTGTGGGCCATACTGTCTCATCCATGTCCTCCAGCAAAACAAGTGCTACAAGCTCTTGGGTCGATGTCAGCTGCCATTCTTCTAGTTTTTCTAGCAAAATTCTTTCTGCAAATCCTTTATTTGACCTTGGTGGCACAGTGGTCCATTTTTTACCAACCTCTGTCATTTTCCATAAGACTCACTCCAATCTGCAAACATCATGTTCGCTGGTGGATACAGTCTGACAACCTGTTTCTGGGCAGGCTGTTCTCCCTTTCTCAGCCAATCACCACAGTGACCATGGATGCTTCCCAAGTGTGGTGGGGGAGGGGAGATTGTCTGAGAGAGATGGTTCAAAGCATGTGGTCCCCTCTGAAACCAAATTGCATATCAATGTCATAGAGATGAGAGCAGTCCTTCTATCATTGCAAGCCTTTCAGGATGTTCTTCCTCTAGGGACTATTGCAGTCCACACAGACAACATGTCTGTAGTTTGGTATATCAACAAACAAGGAGGAACCCATTCCTAGCCCCCTGTGTGGAGAGGCCATGAGGGCTTGGGAATGGGGGATCTGTTCATACTACTTTCTCACTGCAGCACATATACCAGGGAAAACCAACATGCTGGTGGAAAGACTCAGCAGGTCCATTCTAATTCATCACGGGTGGTCCTTCACTCAATTAGTAGCAAATATGATCTTCAGCTGCTGGGGCCAGCTTTGCTGCATCCAATTTGCCTCACCCCTCAACAACAAGTGCAGCAAGTACTTTGCTCTGATTCCCCCCTCCGGGGAGCTCACCAAGGTATGCTCTGATTCACAATTGGCCTCCAGATCTCCTCTATGCCTACCATCCTCTTCCTCTGATCCTGAAGTTCCTACAGAAAACAAGCAGGCTGAAGAGCTCAGTCATTCTCATTGCCCCCTTTTGGCCTTGACAGGTATGGAACCTCTTCCTCTGTCTCAACTGAAAGATTCTCCATGGATACTGGAACCCACTCAGGATCCATATTTCATCCATCAGGAATCCAACATCCCAGTCTCCATGCCCTCAAGCTGACCATATAGTTTCTCCTCTTCCAGTGATAGTCATATGGTCCAGGCTTGCTTACTCAGTTTGTGACATTAGTTTGGCTTCCCAGAATGCCTCCACCAAGAAAGTCTACAAAAGCAAATGGAAAAGATTTTCTATTTGGGCTTCCAGTCAGAATATCAACCCCTTTTCAGCACCTACTTCAGCCATTCTTCTTTTTCTCATTACTCTTTTTAAGGAAGAGTTCAGCTTTACTATTTACTTTACTATGAAACTTCATTTGGCAGCCATTTTCAAGTTCCACGCTGGAAATGAATTATTCTGTCTGGCATCTTCCAGATTAGGTAAAGCTTTCATGAAGGGAGTTTTACTCCTTAGACATCCAATAAAGGATCTCTCTCCTCCTTGAGAATCTAACTGTGGTCCTTCAGAGGTTAACTCATAAACCCTTTGAACCAGTGGACAAATGTGATATGAAGTTTCTTTCTTGGAAAACAATCTTTTTAGTAGCTATCACTTCAGCAAAAATAATTTCTCGACTCCAGGCCCTATTGGCTAGGCCTCCTTATATTATTTTTCATAAGGTTAGTATGTCTCTGTGGACCAGCCCTTCCTTTCTGCCTAAAGTGGCTAAGGAGACTAACATTAACCGGTCCATACAAATACCAGTTTTCTTTCCAAACTTTACAAATAAGGGCGAATATATGCTTCACCTTTTTGATATTCATAGGCAATTACATTTTTATCTTCACAAAACAAAACAGTACAGGTAGTTTGATCAGCTATTTGTATCCTTTTCCCCTAACCACTTGGGTCAAACAGTTTCCAAAATTACTCTGGCCAAATGAATTACTAATTGTATCTCAATTTATTCTCAAAAAGTTTTGGAATTGCCTCGACCTCCTAGAGCTCATTCAACTAGATCTATGGCTACTTCATCTGCTTTTTCCTCATGAACTTCCATTGATGACATCTGCACTGTAGCCACTTGGGCAAAGACTCATACCTTTGTTACACAATACAAATTAGCAGAGGTTCCTTTGGTTCAACAGTGCTCTGACATGTCCTTCCATATAGCTAATGACTCTGACCCATTCATGAGGAAGAATGAAAAGGGCAACATCGGATTTAGAAGTTATGCATTTACTATAACTTGGCATCTGTGTTGTTCATTTTCATTCTTTATCACCTTCCCTCCCAGCCATTCTGTGGCCCTGCCACTTCTATAAACATATGTCAGATGAAATTGGAACCTTTAAGTTCCTGGTTTTGAGCCTCAAACCTTTTTGTAATATCTGTTCTATCTCCATAATAGGTGGGCAATTAGACATCAAACTTAATCTGAAGAATTGGAGACAGAATAGAGGATCATGGGTAGAGGGAGGAGCTCGAGAATTGGATCCGAAGTCCTGTGTATGTGGGTGAGTTGGATCCGAGGACTGGATCCTAAACCCATTCATTAAGAAGAATAAAAATGGACAACACAGATGCCAAGTTATGGTAAGTACACAGATTCTAATTTTTTCATATGCCATTTAAGTATGGAGAGATTGTTCAAAGTTGGAGACCTGTACCTGTTAAACCCATTTATAAGGGAAAAGGGGACTAGGACAATCCGGGGTCATATATGTACATATGCACACACCCAAAAATATACTTTCTTGTTGTGAGAAAAGCAAAAGAGAAGATTATCTTGAATAAATTGTTGCCAGAATTGTAAAGGCTGAAACCATCTATCAGTATCTATATGTATACAATAGTTCTATAACTACCTGTAACATGATGTGGTATAATAATATAACAACAGTCACAAATGAAAAAAAATGTGTTGTGATGTCATTTATATAGCCCTAAATTCAGTACACAGTAGAGCCATACACAAGACATTGACCAGTAAATCTGAAAAAAATAGACATGAATGTAATTTAATAATATGGATAGCTGACTTACAAATAGGACATGTCAATTATTGTACACTGGACAGGCGGAAATATAAGTTACAGTCATGGTGTCCTGTTGAGTTCTGCCCTAAGCCCATAATTGTTTAGGTTGTAAATTTCTGACTTTTTTTCATCTGAGGTATTCTGTAGCCTATATACAGATAACTTGAAAGTAGGAAAATTGATTACATCCATTACATCTGGGACAGGTCTGCAAAAAAAAATACTTGATCATCTGGGCACAGGAGATGAAATAATATGCTGATAAATGCATCAAAAACTTAACATGAGATTTGGGGGACATATGTTGAAGAGTGAATATTTAATACAGTACACAGTGATTGAAACTGTGGATTCATTTAAAGACCTGGGTATGCGGATAAATTCAGATTTGATTTTTTTCTGATAACATAAACCAATTGGTTAATAACAGATATAAAATTATGGGCTGTATAAAAAAGATTTATAAAGACTACTAACTCAGAAATGATGAAACCATTGAAAGTTACATTAGACTCAAACTAGAGTATGGAATAATTATATGGGAACCTTATAAGAAAGCTAGTATAAGCAAATTGGCAAGAATACAGCAGAGATACACAAGGGCATCCATGGAACTTGCACACTGTCTGTTATACATATTTAAGAGAAAACCTTATACTGGCATATGGAGTATTTAGAGACAACTACTTCTGGAAATACTTGGGGTTGTCAAAGAGTAATAGATAACCATCAGGTAACCCGTGTAGGATATTGTATAGGAATGAAAGCTGTACTAACTGGTTTAATGAGAGAGAAGCTGACACCTGGAATAGACCACCAAATTATAATAATGTAAACACTAGTTTTGACATTTTTAAGAGCAACTTGGACACATTATAGACAACAATTTTGGTATATTGGCAGGCTAGAAGGGCATTATTGTTCGTATCTGAAAAGTTCATTTGTATATATGTATGTATGTTTGTCTCATCCTATTTCATTACCTACAGGATAAACTAAAAATTATAATTTAGTCATTAAATTATTTTCTGTTCTACCTCTCATTTGAATTGCCATGTATATTCCTTGCATAATTAAATTTCTTTACTGCTTTTTTTGTAGACTGCTTTTTATGATGGGCTATTCCAGTCACCTTCCACAGTATCTGTGAAATAAAATGTTCTTGTCTCCTATGGAACCACCTATCTTGTATCCTAAGACTGTGTCTTCTTGTTTTCATCCATATTTTTGAATGATGCCTTCAACCTGTACTCTATTACAAATGATAACGTACTTAAAAAATAAGTCTTGCCCTTTCTCTGACATTGTTTTTTTTTTCAGGATAAACATGTTAAATTCATTTACTTTGTTTATAATCCTTATGTCTGATAGAATGCATGCAGTATTTCTAATAAGGTCTAGCCAACAGTTTGTAGAGACAAGATAATAAAGTTTTGTTCTATCCCAGCCTTTGTTGTTACTTTCTCACCCTTTTATCTTCTATTATGGTTATGGTAAGGTCCCTTTACTTTTTTCTTGTTGGTTCTTCCTTACCTTAAGTTGTGTACTTTTTATGTGCTGTTTCTGGATATATTATTCTGCAGTTTTGCACTGACTTTAATCTGCCAGTTTTTAGGCCATTCAAGTAATTTTACCACATTTTATCTTATCCTGCCTGTACATTGCTAAGTATGAAGTGTGCTGCATAATTTTGTGTGATTAGAAAAAAGGCACGCTTTTCTTCCTGTTCTTTTGTGGTATTACTAGCAAATACATTGAAAAGAACTACAGATTCCTGTGGAAAACCACTTTGCTGTCCTTCATTTATTTTGACCTCCTGTGACCTATTGATTATTCAGTGTTTTACTTGTAACTGCTTCACTCCAAATATTTTCCTAATTTGCTCACTGTTTTACAGTTTGTCATTGTATCAAATCCTTTACTAAAGACTTAACAGGTCATACACATAGCTAATAAGTCATACTCACAACCCTTTTCTGTTCTGGTATCCTGTTTACCTAGCCAAATGTGTCTTTTAGATCTGTTTATCAAGATATTCCAGTTTTAAAACTGTGTGTTGGATCACATGCCCAAGTGGCTTCTAAACAGTCTAAAATGGTTTCCTTCTGCAGTATTTTGATGATGATCCATACAGATGTGATCAAACTGACAGAATGATCATTTCCACCCCTATTTTTACGTACAAGTGAAGCAGAATCACATGTACCTTCTCCCATTTAATTAAGAAACCGTGTCATCCTCTAAAAGATGTATTAAGAAGATTTGTTAGTGTTGCTATACTTTCTCTTTTGAGTTCTTTAAGAATTATGCAGTGAATCTTGTGAAATGTCTTTGTTTTGTGCACTTTTATTCTCTGAAGTTATTTCCCGTCTGTTTCTTCCTTGAAAGGACTAAGACCTATGCACATATCGTAGATACTCCTCTTTGCTGATTTTGGTAAGCCTTCTAGTCTTTTTTTCTAAATAATAAGAAAAAGTACTTAGAAGTTTGGTTTTACTCTGCTCTGTTCTGACAGCATTTGTTAAGTGTTATCCTTGCTCCCTTTTTCTTTCTTTGTGCTTATATATAACAGAGATCATTTCTATTGCTAGTCCCCTCTGTCCTGATTTTTTTTCATTTTCTTCTGGTATGAAAAATAGATTTCTCTCTCTAAAAATCAGGATAGATGCAGGTCAGTGGGAAAAATTCTACTTCAGTGAATGCTGTAAAATAGGAAATAAATTCTTACACAGGCTGGACTCAATGCAGCAATATAAAATTATAATATTCTGTCTAAAAATGTTACTTTGCTGGTGTAACATATAGCTCAGAAAAAGGCTGCTATGAAAACCTCTTTGTGGTGAGCTTCTTGTTACCTTTCGTTTATTAACTACTGAATTCTGTCTTTTATTCTGCCACACTGCTGCTGGAGCTTGATCTACCTCTGTTACAGAAACAGACGTGTGGTATGGATTTAACATGGAGTGGTACCTCACACAGTCTTAAATGAGATTTCCTTCCAGTATTAATGACTTATGAGTTATGACTTCTTTAAAGAACATCCACAATCAGTGGAATTACTGCTCTTCCCTACAACCCCTAATTGCCTGCTAAGATGGTAGTGGTGATTACAGAAACAGGATATTTACGATGTTAGAAGCAGGGATTAAACAAGTTCCACATTCTTCTGCAATTCTGGGAAGAAACATTTCAGCTTTGTCCTCTCTTGTTGTCCTTCTTTTGTGAATCTTTTTTCCCACTGACTTCAAGTTCTCAGGCAGTTGGTAAATGGAAACATTATCTCTTAGCTGTGGTATTGAATGATTACAACAGTGCAATTTTACATTTTGATTTCTGTGACAGAATGAATACTACAACAAATTATATAATTTATTTTATTACGACATTCATTTCTCAGTGTTGAAATAGTACCTGTGAGTCTTGATGGTCAGTTTCTTAGGTACTAAACTAAATTTCTCTGCCATCTAACTGAGATCATTTGCATATGGGTCAATGAATCCCAGGCTGAATTTACAAATATAGTTTATGAAATAATTTCTCTGGATTATCTCTATTGGTTCACTGGTTTAATATGGGATTCTGTGTGAAACAGCTTTTAAATCCTGTCAGTGTGGATTTAATATCATATTTCTCAGTGAATGTGAACTTTTGAGAGCTGTTTTCAATATAAATGCTCTTCAGTATACATAAACATGTTTATCATAGGGATTATTGATGCAGCACATTTATAACATGAATGGGGTGAGCCACTGGCAGAAGTCTGTCTTCCAGTTAGATACTTGGTATATTTAAACATCTCTAGGGGAACAATGAGGAGATGCATAGGTGGGTGGAAGCCACATAAGAGATTATTTCAATCCAGACTTGCTATTTGAATATCCCTTTAAGACTCACGAGCACCATAGCGGGATACCCATTCCCATCCATTCAAAGAGACCATTAGTTAATGCTGATTACCCTTCCCCATCCAAGAACAATAGGTTGTCACTTATGTGCTGATGATATTCATCATTGTGGCCAATGGTAGGTCTTTGTCACAACGTGCATCGGAATACTGACTAGCTGTTGCTGAAACAAAGCACACCCTGTACAAATGTCTGAAGCCTGGACATTTGCAGAACAGACACCAGCACTCAGGAGTCCAAGGCCTTCTCTGCTGGTTTGACTTATTGACAATTTACTGAGAAGTATGTTATTACCCCACAGTATGCTGTTCAAGCTCTTATCACTTCAGGTCTTTCCATTTCAAGGAAAGAAAAAAAGAAATGAGAATAGGGCTGCTACCTCTATGGACTCCTCAGGTTCATTTTTGGGTAACAAGGAGATGGTCTATTAGAAAAATATGTACCTCTCCTTTAGCTTTTGTCACAGATGGTAAAGATAAAAACATCTTCAGATTCCTCTCCTAAGGATGTCTCCTTTGGAGAAGTATTATAAGGGAGTATTTTAATTGAAGAGTTAGTGAGCTTGCTCCCAATCAGAAGACATACTTTGAATTGCCTTCAGCAAAGTGAAAAACTGCATGTGCTGAGGGTGTTTCTCAGTACTTACACAGTGAAGTGTCGGCTTCCATGTTTTCAACCATATGCAGTTGATATTGCTTCAGTCAACTTTGTCTTTTTTTCACACATATACATCTAAGTGATATTCACATTCTTGATTTTGTACTTCAACACCAGGGGAGCACATCATGGCATTGAACATAATTTCGATGAACACAAAAAGAGCTAGTGCTGTTTGCTGAACTTACTTTCAATGGCAATGGAATTTGCTTTTTTCTCCACTGTTGTGTGACCTTGGAGATGGTATATATAAGTCTGAGGGGTGTATCGGGTTCCCTCAACATGGGTGGTGCAGAAGTTGTGCATGGAAGGTTGTTTTGGCAAACTTTTTTATTTTTCCATCTGCTGAAATTACTTTCATTGACTCAGCATGAATCCAATACCAGTCATCTACAGTGGGTCCAGGGCTCGCCATTTCTGTGCACCATGAGACCAATGAAAGTGGAAGTGTAATGTCTGGTCTTAGGAATATGTTATAGGCAGACATGTGCATGGTTATTTCTAATGCCACAGGTATTTATGACATGCACATCAGCATGCCTGTGCAGATCATGTCATGGCAGCAGTTGCTGTACAGACATGTTTATCTGCGTGATCTATGTACATGTCATTTGTAATGGTACATACTTTTATCCAAGATGCTGCCATGTCACAAGGACCTGGCATACCTAACACAGCATCCTCCCATGCAGAGCAAAGAACTGTTTTGCCTTACTAGTCAGTTTGTTGATGTCATCCTCACATTAATGTTCTTGTTTGTGTACTTTGAGTTGTTATAGTAGAGATCTAACAGCTTGAACTGGGATGCCATCATGCTTAAATGTTATCAGGTGTAACACTGTATAGAGAGTACCCATCTGTGCTGTTTTCTTGCATATATACCCTTTCTTTGTCTTCACTTAATTTTATAGTCATTTATAGCTGCCTTATGCCTGTTCTGTTTGCATGTTTTATTTACTGCTTTTATTTTCTGGTTTGAGAAATCTGTAGGCCTTTTGTTTTGGGGTCACCCGCGATTTGGGTGTGTCTGAAGGTGAGAGCTTGATATACTTGTGATCTAGGAGAAACTTTTTAATTTGGGCTTCAGATTTCACTTGTTTTTCATTTGTTATTTTGCTTCCTTGACTGACATTTAATCCACAAGAATTTAGCTTTGCCTGGTCTCCTACTAAAACTTGAACAACATTTGCAGCCACTCAGTATATGGCTGTTTGCTGGAGGTATACAATTAAAAAAAAAGCAAGGAAAGTAATTCCATTTTCTTTCTTTGCATCCAAACTTAATTTTAGAAGTAACTTCCACAGTGCCTGTTCTACTTGTGCACTTTACTGACTGGTTTTGAGAAATCCATTGAACTGATTTTTTTCCCATCCACCAGCACAGTTCCCATTGTGCATTTTTATCCTTGGTGGCTTTTGAGCTGCTCACTGCTGCTATAAGTTTAGCTTTAGAAGCTTCTGCCCATATTATGCCATCTATTCATTCTACTGGGCTCTAAAAGATCAAACTTGGAAGGCCTTTCCCTTAGACTCTTAAAGCCTATGTTACCCTCTGTTTCATATCACCCTATGATGATAAGGGCAAGTGCCAGCATAGCCAGCTGACGCTTTGTAAAGAATATGTCCTTTGAATATCAAACTGATTTATATAAGATTCTCATGTTACAAATGTATTAGAACTGTATGCCATTTGTATATAAAACTGATTTGTACAGATGCTTGGCTGAAAATGTGTTTGTGAGGTTTCTTTGTGTTAAAATGTATCAACAGTGCACCCTGCTGAAATGAAGAGAAATACACATGTATTATTGTAGCTGAATTAAAAATGTATATGTTTTAATACAGGATACTGGCACAGCAGAGGTTAACTTTAAGAAAAATAAGGGAAATGTAAATGAGCTGTTAAACCATTAAAACACCACCCACAGTGCTAAATGGGACTGGAGATGCTGGGTCTGGGAAAGAGCCTTTGTTCATTAGCTCATTGAAAACAGGGGGAGGTTCCAGGGACTGCCATAAACATTTAGATGTGTATTGTAGCTGCCTATGCTAAATGTCTGTCTCAGCTTCAAATGGGAATACTGCAGGTGACCAGATGAGTTCATTCTGCCAGCCCTCTTGGAAGTTATATTTTATATATTAAAAAGAGAAATCTCAGAGTACTGAGTATTCTGTTTGGGAAGCCTGACTAGAAAAAGTCCCTCACTCACAGCATCTTGTCTTGCAGTAGTAAGTAACTTAACTAGGGAACAGTAATTATTTTAGGCTCAGTCAGGAATATAATGAAGCTTAGCTAGAGAGTGTTTTTCTTTATTTGTATGACTTTGTCCATCAATGTTAATTTTAATATTTTCTGTGATTTGAACTCTGTGGTTTACTTTAAATATATATTCAATATTGTTCTGTTCTTTTATTATTTATTATTAAATATATTTACACTTTTATTGTGGCTGATCCTTGTAGAAAGTATCTAAACTTTGAGAGTACTTGTATTTATTTGGTGACATTGTGTGGGCCACTCCAGAAGGCCTAGCTGTCTTGGTGAACTACTACCATTTGTATTAGTATTAATATTACATAGTATAATTGGACACCCTTTTGTTATGGTTCTTAGAGTAGTCAATTGTAGAGTGTCTGGTGACAGTGATAACTACCTTATAGTCTGGGCAAAGTTGGTGTAGCGGGTAATCAGTGCCAGCCTTGTGTGTGTGTGTGTGTGTGTGTGTGTGTGTGTGTGTGTGTGTGTGTGTGAAAATTAAATGTTACAGTTTGTGTGTGTCACCAACTTTGGGCAGAGACACTAACCACTGGGTTTACAGAGAGGGTGCTGGAGGACTTGGCATGGACACTCAAATGAGGACCTAACAATACAGCTGTACCGGTGGGGAGTCTTATTGGGGACCTGGAGGGAGACAGATATAGAGACTGTCTATTACAATGTTTTAAGTTAACACCTGAAGCTTACAGAAGAAAGTTTTGTGAGCATAGACACAAGGCAGATGAAAGTGTATGTGATTATATTGCTGAACTCAGCACTTATTTTCATAGGTGGGTGAGTGGGTATCAGGTCACCATTTTTCAAGGGCTGACAGACCTTTTGACGAGGGAACAAGCCCTTAGCACTTTGCCTGAGGATATGAGAATCTGTTTGGCAGACAGGGAATTCAACTCTGCACATGATTTGTGGGAAAAAAGGAGACCTATATCTAGTAAGTAGGGCATCACTGCACAGGAAAGGGATACCCAGTATTGCACATTGATATAAGGGAATCCATGGTGGGCAGCCTAAACTGCCCCAACAGAGTCCACCAGTAACAGGAGAAGACACTTGTTCAGGTACACTGTGAGGATCAAGGGTTAAATGTTTTAAATGTAACCAATGGGCCCATGTAGCATATAGATGTCCACGGAGGCAAAGTGGGGAATAAAAGGTGGGGGAGTCAGCAAGTGGAAATAGCAGAATGCCAGTGGTAAGTTGTCTGGAGACAGGTCTACTATACGTGATTGAAATTTCAGTAAGCCAAAACCCATATGGCCAAGAACATATGTTCGACTTTTGAAATTTTGAACATATAAAAAAAAAAAAAAAAAAACAACAACATAACAAAAATTTATCTACACATTGCTAGCAGCACCCTCTGCAATTTAAATATACCAACTCCGAAATCATACTACAATGCAGAAAATGGGAATCTTCCAATTCTGCACTATACCGAGATCCCTGTTCTGCATGATCAAAATTTCAAAAGACGATCATATGGTTTTGGCCATATGAGTTTCAGCTTTCTGAAATTTCAATCATATGTAGGGGACACCTGGAGACAACAGGGGTTCCAAACTACCAGCAGAGTTTACATGCAATCTTGAATGGAAAACAGGCCACTGCAAAGAGTGACACGGGCTCTCATATAACCAGTGTGATACCTACAGTGGTTAAAGAGGAGGAGTACTTTCTTGGTCAGTCCACTCCAGTCAAAGCTTTAGGAGGGATCCAATTCCAAATGCCTTTGGCCAGGGTTCCCCTTAACTGGGAGGGTGGAAAAGGAAACAAGCAAGTAGGTGTTTTTATATCCCTGAAGATGTCTTGATAGGGAATGATTCAATAATGCAGCAATTTGTGTGCATGCAGTGATATGCAGTCCAGCTTGGAGACAGGCATGTGGTTCTGGTAGCCTGGGAGAGACCCAGGCAGACTGCACACCTGAAGCCAGGACTGGTGATGTGGCTATTTCAGGGAGGGAGCTACCTTGTAGCAGTGAGATTGAAGGTGAGCCACAACTGCTGGTGAATACTGATGTTCCCTTGGACAGAGTGACTGCAAGAGAAGAAGTGAGTAGTAGTACCCAGGGTGACAGTGAGGCACCACTGTCAGAAGAGACTAGACTCTCTGTGGAAGGGAGCTGCAAAGAGTTACAAAGAGCGAGTCGGGATAGGTTCAACTCTTAGACCCTACATTACAAGGCTTGAGGGAGGTAGCTAGGGAGGCACCTGATTCTCAAGAAAAAGGGAATTCTGTATACTGGAGCAAAGGGTTACTGTACAGAGAGTGGACCCCTGAGGAACGGCTAGAAGGTCAGGTAATACAGCAGTTGGTAGTGCCTAGAACCTACCATCTGGCACTTCTAGCCATAGCCCATGACATTCCCTTTGCAGGTCATATGGGCATAAAGCATACGAAGAGACATATTATGCAGACTTTTTCTTGTCCTGGGATTGCCAGGAATGTAAGAGGTACTGCAGAACCTGTGAGCAGTGCCAAAGGCAAGACAGGGGACAAGGTCAAAGTCATTTGATGCCTTTGCCTGTGATTGAGGAGCCATTTCAGATGTTAGCTATGGATATTGTGGGGCCTCTGAGTACTCCACATTCCACAGGGAAGAAGTATACACTAGTGGTGGTAGTAGATTATGCTACTAAATACCCTGAGGCAGTGGCTCTGTCTTCCATTGAGTCAGAAAAGTTGGCAAATGCTTTGCTAGAGATTTTCAGCAGGGTGAGTTTTCCAAGAGAAATACTGACTGACAGAGGTGCCAATTTCATGTCAGACCTGCTGGTTTGTATGTGGGAGTGCTGTGGATTGAAGCACCTAAAGACCACCACCTACCACTCCTAGACTAATGATCTTGTGGAGTGGTTAAACTCCACCCTAAAGACCATGCTACAGGCATTTGCAGACCAGTTTAAGAGAGAGTGGGACAAATATTTGCCCCATCTTTTGTTTGCATGCAGGGAGGTGCCCCAGGAATCCACAGGTTTTTCACCCTTTGAGTTGCTGTATGGGCAGATGATGAGGGGGCCTCTAGGTTTATTTGTGATGAGTGGGAGGGTGAGTGTAAATCCCACAAGGAGTCTGTTGTGCTATATGTACTAAACCTAAGGACAAGGCTTAGGGAGCTTATGGGCTTGGCCAAGAAGAACCTGGCAGGAGCCTGACAGCAGAAAAAGGTCTGGTACAACAAGAATGCTTGAGCCAGAGAGCATGCTGTAGGGCAGCAGGTGATGGTTCTCATTCATGTCAGACACAATAAACTTCAGGCAGTTTGGCAGGGACCCGTCAACCCTTCAAGGTGGTAAGGAAGGTCAGTGATGTTAACTACATGGCAGAACTGCTAGGCTGGAGGCAGGGGCACAGACTGTACTATGTTAACATGATGACGCTTTACCATGATAGTGAAGCCCTTGTGATGAGTATTTGCAGTGGATGGCAGGAGGAGTCTGAAAGGGATCTGTTGACTGATCTCCTCAGTGAAGCTTGGC
The DNA here is from genome assembly GCF_019279795.1 of Protopterus annectens. Classification (NCBI taxonomy): domain Eukaryota; kingdom Metazoa; phylum Chordata; order Ceratodontiformes; family Protopteridae; genus Protopterus; species Protopterus annectens. The sequence goes on along the minus strand of NC_056747.1, from coordinate 622,940,886 downwards.
CTGACACCTCAGTTGAAGTGGTAGCAATGTCCCATTGGCTATCCCCTACTCAGGTTTGAGAAATCTGAGCAGTGTTACAGGAGTTTGGGAATGTGTTCACTTGGGAAACCAGGGTGCACCCACCTTGTGCAGCACCATGTGGATACAGGATCCCAAAGACCTATAAAGCAGGCCAGTTACAGGGTCCTGAGTGAGTCATACAGACTCTGAGGGAGGATATACAGGCGATATTGGAACTGAAAGCAATTCAGGAGTCCAGCAGTCCCTGGGCCTCCCCAGTGGTGCTGATACCAAAGAAGAATAGCAACACCTGGTTCTGTGTGGACTTTAGGAAACTAAATAATCACACAGAGTCAGATGCTTACCCAATGCCTAGGACAGATGAAGCCCTAGAGCAGCTGGGTGGGGCTAAGTATCTGACCACTATTGATCTTACCAAGGGCTACTGGCAGGTGCCCTTGACTCCCAACACTAGAGAGAGAGAGGTCAGCTTTTGTGACTCCTTTCAGTTTGTATGACTTGACGAAGCTGCCCTTTAGGATGAAAAATGCCCAGCACTTTCCAGAGACTGGCAGATCAAATCCTAACAGGAGCTGGAGATTATGCCCTTGCTTACCTGGATGATATTGCCATCTACAGCCATTCCTGGCAAGAGCACTTTCAACATGCCAGGGAGGTGCTGGGCAGACTGCAGAGGGCAGGGATGACAATTAAGCTCAGTAAGTGTCAGGTGGGTATGGTAGAGGTCATACCCACCTGGGACATTGAGTGGGGAGTGGTAAGATCAGACCAGAACCTGCCAAAGTGGAAGCCATTCAGGAATGGCCTGCCCCATTACCATAAAGCAGGTGGCAGCATTCTTATGGATAGTGCGGTACTATAGAAAATGTGTCCCCAATTATAGTACCATAGTTACTCCCCATACAGATCTGATAAGGACAAACAGGCCAGATAAAGTAATGTGGACCCCCACATGTGAAAAGGCATTCCAGAAGCTTAAAGGAGCTTTTGGAGGACTCCCTGTGTTAGCCAGTCCAGATTACAGCAAATAATTTGTTGTGCAGGTGGATGCTTCAAACCATGGGGTGGGGGCTGTACTTAGCCAGGTTTCCTTAGAGGGAGAAGAGCACCCAGTAGAATATCTCAGCCATAGATACCAACCCAGCAAGGAATGCTATGCAATTGTACAAAAGGAATATCTAGCCATAGTATGGGCACTGCAGAAACATCAGCCTTATCTGTATGGAAAGAAATTCACTGTAGTTACAGACCACAATCCCTTAACATAGCTACATATAGCCAGCTAGCAAAATGCCAAGCTAATAAGGTAGAGCTTAGGATTGCAAGTATATGACATGAGAGTGCAACACCATAGTGGGGTCAGCAATGCCAATGCAGATGGGCTGTCAAGACAGGAAATGGAGTAACATATTCCCAGATAGGTTTATTTCTTTCAAGCCATGTTTCTCAAGGATCACTTAAAAAACTAGTCTGAGTCTTCGAAGGGGGGGGGGGGTGTGATGATATGGGCAAGTTCCAGCATAGCCACCTGGAGCTTTATAATGAATGATATGTCCTTTGAATATCAAACTGATTTATACAAAAGTTTGTTTTACATATGTATTACAACTGTATGCCATTTGTATGTTAAACTGATTTGTACAGATGTGTGTGCTGAAAATGTATTTGTAAGGTTGCTTGTGTTAAAATGTATCAGCAGTGTACCCTACTGAAATTATGAGAAATGTACATGTATTATTGTATCTGAATTAAATGTATATGTTTTAATAGAGGATACTGGCACAGCAGAAGTTAATTTTAATTAAAATAAGGGACAATGAGCTGTTAAACCATTAAAACAAGACCACACAGTGCTGAATGGGACTGGAGATGCTGGGTGTGGGAAAGAAAATTTGTTCATTAGCTCAGTGAAAAGAGAGGAGGCCCCAGGCACTGCCATGCACATTTAGATATGTATTGTAGCCATCTATGCTAAATTCCTGTTTCAGCTTCAAAGGGGAATACTGCTAGAACTTAGAGTGAGGTGACCAGATGAGGTAATTCTGCCAGCCCACTTGAAATTATATTTTAGATATTAAAAAGAGAATGGGACTTGCTTAGACTACACCCGGGGATATTACAGTTAAGTGAACATTTTCATGTTTCAGAGATTCTTATTTAAAGTGTGATTTATTTATGGTGTCATTACTGGAGAATTTCAAGTAGAAAGCATTTATACGTTCATAGGTGTGTACTAGTCTAATGGCCCAGGGTCTCTACAAACCTAGCCGTAGGATTACCCTGGCATAGTGCCACCCGACCTTAGTTCCCAGTGCCTCTGTCAAGTAGAGCCACTGGAGTTATCCTCAGGGTGAATTTTTTGTTTCCAATCCACTCATCAAGATTTCTCTTGAAGAGGGTCAGTGAGGTACTCTGCTTGACATGTATGGGAAGTCTGTTCCATAACATGGGCAGTCTCTGGGTTATGAACCTGTCCCTCCAGCATGTTCTGTTAACTGTGGTAATGAGGTTGAGGTCTCTGGAGCATGTGGTGCAGAGGGATTGGGATTTCTTTAGATGTTGCATTTCTAACAGAGCTGGGTCAGACATGGTTTTGTAAGTCAAGCAGAGATTACCTCTAAGTAAGAAATATGATACAGAGAATAGTTGGAGTTTTTTGAGTCTGTACATATAGAGCAAGTGTTTAAAGCCTAGGATCCTCTTTGTGAGGTACTTTTGCAGCCTCTCCAGTTGCAGGTGTCTAGTGAGGTACATGCCAAATGGGGCATTGTACTCAATGATTGGCCTTATGAGGGAAGAGTAGAGGGGACAATGGCCTCTTTCTTCCTGGATGCAAAACCCTTAGTAATGAGATGTGCCACATAGAAGGACTTTCTGACCACAGTGGCAATGTGATGATCAAAAGAGAGGCTGCTGTCAACCTGTGTTCCCAGATCTCTTATAAAGCCTTCTGTGTTCAGTGGACTACCATCAATGTGGTAATTCATGGGAACTGAGTTTTTCCCAAAGGGGATAACAACACATTTTTGGCATTGAGCTGAAGGCCATGGTTCTGACACCAGTTGCTTGTCTCAGTGAGGCCATTCTGTGGGATGTCAACATCACTTGGGAGTTAATAATAGCTCACAACTTGGAATTGTCTGCGAACTTTGTCAGCCAGAGTCCCTTCGTGTTGGTCTGGACTTCAGAGAAGTAGATACTAAACAGGAGAGGACCAAGGACCAAACCCTGTGGGACTCCACTCATGACTAGTCAGCAGTTTGACTTGGAGTCAGCTACTTTCACACTGTAGGCTCTGTCTCTGAGCCAGTTTGCAACCCACCTAGTGATATAGGGGTTGATGCCAAGCTTAATGAGTTTTTCTATGATTTCTGAGTGGAGAATGGTATCAAAAGCCTTGGCCAGATCAAGGTAGGTTATATGAACCACCTTGCCTACATCCACAGCTCTGGTGACTGACTCAAAGAAGTCGAGCAAGTTGAGCCGGCATGATCTAACCTTCACAAAACCAAACTCTGTGGGATCCAGAGATTGGAGATTCCCTATATCCTTGTTTATTAGGTCCATGATGATGCATTCCATAGCTTTGCATATCAGACTTGTCAGGCTAATGGGGCATTAGTTCCCAGGGTCTGTAGTCGCTCCTCCTTTGTGGAGAGGGATGACTGTAGTAGTGTGCCATTTGGTAGGGACAAAGCCTGTGGTGAGGCTGTGGTTGAGCAGGGCAGATAGGTGAGGTGCCAGTTCACTCTGTAGTTCATGTAGAACACAACCAGGGATATTGTCAGGTCCCATAGAAGCTGTATTCTTGGCCTTGGACAGTGCTGTTTTAACCTGTGTGGGAGTAATACTGGGTGCCTGTCAATTTACTGTGGTATTGTGATTGGTCCTTTGGGGGGGGGGGGTTAACTTTGGCACTGAATCTGTCAGCCAGTATACTGGCAATATCTGTTGGCTTGGTATAGGAGGTACCATTGTGCAGTAGCTCAGAGCAAATCTGAATATTGCTGTAGAGATTCTTTACTTAACTATAGAAGGCCTTGTGGTTGTCTTTACTAACTGCTGCAATTCTGTTTTCATAGCTAGCTTTAGAGGATTTGATGAGGGATCTCAACTTTTTGTTGAGGGTGATAAGGGAGTTTTTCCAGTATTAGGACTTTACCCTATTCTGCATCAATTTCCTCCTTCTCTTGTAGAGTTTGTTTATGGACCACCAGATTGGCTTCCTTTTTTTGGAGGAGAGCGTCTTGGTTCTATTGGGTATGGCGAGATCCATGCATTTGTGTATGTGTTCATGCAGTCCATTAGTGTATGAGTCTGTGGTCATGCAACTATTCTCCATTTCCATGGGTGCCGTGAAGTTAGCCACCTCTGTTTTTAGGAGCCCAGAGTTAACTTTGGAGAAGTTTTTCATGGTGGTTACCTTTGTGGGGGGTGGGGTGGGAGTGATGTGGATTTCCAAGGTGATTAGTTTGTGGTCAGATCTAACCAGGGAGGAGCTGACTATTGGTGTAGAGCAACAGCTGCCCATGTTAGTAATGACCAGGTCAAGGATGTTGCTACCTCTATTGGGGGTAAGAGCGAGCTGGTCCAGGGCATTGGAATTAATAAACTTCAGGAAACGGTGGGCAAGTTAATTGGTACATGAGTAGTTTACCCAGTTAATGGAGGAGTAGTTGAAGTCGCCTAGTAAGAGAATGTTAGGTTGGACCCTAATATTCTCCAGGATGGTAAACAATGTGGAGTGCAAGTCTTGAGACATGGTTGGGATCTATAGCAGCTATGACCTGAATCACTGTCTTACACAATGTTAGCTGCACCTGAAGTATCTCTGATGTGTTATGTTGGGCTATCAGTCTGGAGGTGTGCGCATCTTTTATGAATATGGAAACACCACCACCTTTGTAGCTTTGGTCCAAGTTCTGGGGCTAAAAGGTATGGAATGAGTTATAGCCTGGTAGTGCAGGGGTGCTTTCTGCTGCCTTGAACCAGGTCTCTGTTACAGCACAAATGTCGATGTTTTCCATTTTAAGGAGTGCTTTGAGCGAGTGCATTTTGAGATTTAGACTTCTAGCGTTGAGCAGCATGACCTTCAGATTGAATTTGTTTGTAGCTGTTACGGTGGTAATTTGGTCTTTAGAACACCACCTAAAAAGGGCACTATAGAGGCTGCAAGAGCCTTGGACAGTATCTGGAAGCCCAGGGGTGACAGATGCAGGCCACCTCTGGCAAAGCATCGGGGTCTGTCAATCATGTCATCCCAGGCAGACAGATACTGGATCCCCTTAGAATGACACCAGAAACTTATCCAGTTGTTAAAATCAATAATTTCCTGCATGTACTGTGGTATTATTCTGGGTGATGGTAGGATGCTGCTCAGGGCTAGGGTCATACCCACCTGGGCTACATAGTCCGAGAGCTCCTCCATGTCTGTTTTCATGTAGTCCAGGGATGTACATCTCAGGTCATTCACACCCACATGTACAATGACTGAGTCATATTTGTACCTGTTGTTGAGGGACCTGAGTGCGTGCGTTATGTGGCAAATCCTGGTGAGTGGGATATCAGTGTGCCTCAGTATTGAGTCCCATATGACTAGTGTGTTGAGCATGTTGTTTTGCCTTAGGGGCTTTGGTTGAATGGTGCACTGTTTAGGAGAGTTATGTGTCTCGTGATTAGTGTTGTGTTGTGGTGGTCAAGTGCGTATCTGCCTTGGAGGTCTCTGTTGCTTGGGTAGATTTTTATTGAGAACCTCCACGAATGTGGGTGTGAGGTTTGTGTTTTTATGTGAAGGCAGTGCTGGTGTGTGTTCTGAAGGTCTATGTGTTCCATGTGGTGTGGTGCAACTGTTGACCTTCTCCTCTTGACCAGCTATTCTGGTCTTGGCTGGAGAGTGTGTAGCTTCCAATTTGGATATATAAGTGCATCTCTCGCAAGTCTGAGTGTTGGAATGTAAGAGGAGAGGGTTGTCAGTGTACATGAGACAGTTGCTACATTGCCTCAGGAAGCCCAAGTTCACCAGGTTAATAGGAGAAAGCACAGGGAACTGGCCTTTAGACATGCCTGGAGGGGTGGGCATTGATAATAAGTACTGGATCTGTTTCCTTGTAGAACGTTTAGTGCTGGCAGCACTTGTGTGCTACAATAATTGCTACAAGAAGTCTGGTAAAGTGTTAGACTAATAAGCTAGTATAAGTGCAGGAGAGGAGAGAACTAATAGATCTAAGGGAAAATTTGAAGAGCAGACTCTGGCACTGCTCAAAAGCTTACAAACAGTCCTGGATACAGCAAGTTTTATCTTAACTAGACTAGTTACAGGAAAGGTGGGAAACAAGCACAAAAGTGGGCTTTTAAGCCAGAAAGTTGAAAGAGAAGGAAAAACTGTCCAAACGGCCAATAAACTACAATTTCTGGTCCAGGAAGAACTCCTCTTGTAGTAGATAAGCTACATAGTGCTTACTACTCCCACTTTTAAGCTAGAAGGCTTCTCTCCAACACAGAAAGGCTTGGGCAGCTCAGACGCTTGCTAACAGTCTTGGACACAGCAAATCTGTATCTGGGGAGAAACAAGCACAAACAGAGGCTTTTAAGCCAGAAAGTTGAAAGAGATGGAAAAAACTGTCCAAAAGGTCAATCTTTCTCCATGTTGTATAGTTTAAATAGTGCAAAGTTTTGTATTATAGCTTTAATTTTTTACATGTTGCTAGTTTTCCTGCACTGTTGTGTTTGTGCAGGGGTGTTATTTACATTGGTAACGACCAATTTTTTTCCTGACTGGTTGGGAGTCTGGTCTTCCAGGAGGTTTACCATGTTCTTTTTGCTTTCGGGGATTTTAGCTCAACTGAGAAGATGTGGTCTTTGATGAAAGTTTAGTGTGTCTTATTAGGCAATTTTTATACAATACTTATTGTGTTTTCCTTTTGTCGATAGTAATAGTAAGTTTAGAACTAGTTTTCTTGGGGGGGGGTTGTGAAACCTGAGTTTGGACTTCACCTGTGGTAGTGATTATGGCCATGTTTTATTGCTTAGATACTAGGTAGGTGCTGGCTCAGTTGAAATGGTCCTCTTCATACAAAAACATGGCTCCAGTGAGACATTGTGGTACATTCTTATAAGCCTGCTGAAGGATGCCACAGGTTTGTGTACACTTTTATATTTTGAGAGGTTATTAAATTCTGTTTAGTTATTTATGTCAAGTCTTGAATTTGGAGTATATGTTGTAGGAATAAATAAGTATGTATTTAGTGAATGTTTGTGCCATGTTTTATGTATTAAGTAATAGATTCATAGGTTTGTACTGTCTTAATGACCACCATGGTCTTTACAAGTCCAAAATCAGTGATCATTTTAAACATTACCCCATTTCACTTAAAAGCTGTAGGAGAACATGATTTTCATTAACATTGGCTAAGAACTATGGAACACAATGTCTGACATCACTGACTGTATTCTTCAGTGATTTACCAGAAAATCAAAACACTTAACAAGGAGAAGGGTAATATGAGACAAAATCTGGGACAGTTGAGCTGTATAAAGAAGATTATGTCCAGTAATATTGCTTTCATTGTTTTTCAGTCTGATTTGTTGTGGTGTGGGTAGACAGTTATTTCCACAGATATACCTGGGTGTAATTTTTGTCTTAGTTTTTTGTTACTTTGTTTGCCAAGTAAACTGGGTAGACCATTTTATTTTGTTAGAAGTTTAAATCTCAAAATGCACTCGCTCAAAGCTTTCCTCAAAATGGAGAATGTCGACATCTGTGCTGTAATGGAGACCTGCTTTAAAGAGGCAGAAAGCACCCGTGCGCTCCCAGGCTACAATTCATTCCATACCTTTTGGCCCCAGAATATGTCTGGAAGCTCCAAAGGTGGTGGTGTCTCCATATTCTTAATGGAAATGCAAACCTCTAGACTGGTAGCCCAGCATAATGCATCCAAAATACTTCATGTACAACTAACACTGGGTTAGACGGCAATACAAGTCATAGCCTGCTACAGAACCCAAAGCATGTCCCTAGACTCTCACTCCAAGTTCTTAAGCACCCTGGAATCTGTCAAGGTCCAAACCAATACTCTCATACTGGGTGACTTCAACTACCCTTCTATCAACTGGGAAAACTATTCAAGTACCAATGTACAGGCCCATCGCATTCTGGAATTTATCATTTCCAATACCATGGACCAGCTCATATATATACACACACACACACACACACACACACACACACACACACACACACACACACACACACACACACACACACACACACACACACACACACACACACACACACACACACACACACACACACACACACTGTGGGCTTCCCATCCCCATAGAAAAGACGTTTCCATCCTTTTTCTGCATGTCGGCACTCAGCATTTCGAATGCTGACATTTCAATAGGGAGCCTCTTCACTTTTTGTTAATTAAAGTCTGATTTTACATTAAGAAGACTGGGACTGCAGTTCTAGTGATAAAGGAACGCTAGCCTGGTTTGTTCACACTGGAAAACACACAGACAGGCTTAAAATGACATTGTTTCATTAGCTAGAAGGCATTTGAGATGGTATAGTCATTTTAGATTCTACTGCTTATCACACAATGGGTTTAGCAGTGCCTTGTATAAATGCAGGCACTTAGAAACTAAATTTTCCCTATAAAACTTCTCCTATTACTTTACCTAGTACTCAGTTGTGCAAAGAGCAACTTGTTCATGTTCTGAGGAGCAGGACCACATAAATTCAGTCATATATAGCCCAACTGTAGTTTCCATTCTCACAGCACCCAAATTAGGCTGCTGTAAACCCCTGCTGTACCACCCCATTGTAGCTCACCTAAAAAAGATCTGATAGCAGCATACACAGACACTTCCCAATTTCTCTGCCACCAGCTTGGTAGATATGGGCATCTTGAGACAATGGAGGAATTGTTTCATGTTCACTGGCAACCCACAAGTTCTTAGAGAAACAGATACATTATACAAGGGATGTAATTACACAACGTCACTGGAGGCAAGACTCTCACCAAAAGCATTCAAGATAACAATCAGGTTATCAGTAACATAAGCATCACACTCACTTCACATAGTCCTGACTCAACACATAGACCAACATAGGCGATTAAAAGCAACTTTCCTAAACCCCAAAGACCTCCTAGATATTCATCCTGAAAAAGAATTTTCAGCAAACTCAGAAGTACTCCATCAGAATAAGACCCAGCATAACACTTACAGCAACACCCTTTGGAGTCTCAGCTACAAAACCCGTAAGGCAAACCATTATGCTGTCAGATATGTTAGTCATAGGATACTCCATTGTGAGATACACAGATGTGCTGCCCACCAGGCTGAATAAAATCACTGTCATAGGTTCATAGGTTCATAGATTAGTACTAAGCTAACTGCCCTTGCGAGCCATTTTAAGCCTAGCCAATTATCCCTTGTGAGACTCAAACCCTGCAACTTGTGTTTGTAAGGCAAACGCCTTAACCATTAGGCCACCCTCCCACCCTCCCTGTCTGTCAAGGGCTAGGATCTCCCAAATCACCCATGCACTCAGGTCATTAGGCTGCAAGTACCAGTATGGCTCATTCATAGTCCATGTGAGTGTAAATGACCTGAGAGGCACCTCATTGGACTGTATGAACAGAGAAGTTATAGCTCTTTTGACTATGTTATGTGTCCCAGACGGGTATGTGCCTAGCACTGAGCAGCTTTCTACATTCACCAAAGCTGATGTCATAATATGAACAAAAAGACATACATCTGGAGCATTTCTTCCCTGGCCTCCGCTGAAAAATGGCTCGTTCCAACTCAGACTTTCCCGGTTAACAAATATAAAATAAATAAATAAATAAAATGGTTGTCTTCAATAATTGGCTTGGTTTCTGGTGTCATTCCAAGGGGGTACAATGTCTGTCAGCATGGGAGGATATGGTTAATAGACCACAGCGCTTTGCCAAGGATGATCTGCACATGTCCCTTCCAGGCTTTCAAATATTAACTAAATCATTGTCATCCCCCATTGTGCTTTTTTAGGCATTGCCAAACTGGCAAACCTTCCAACATAGCAAAATCAATTCAAGGGAATATAAAGGCATTACTGCTTAATGCCAGGAGCTTAAACAAGAAAGACCACTCCCTTCAGAATCTCCTCACCCCAGAGAATGTGGGCATATGTGCAGTTACTGAAACATGGTTTAAATCACTGGATAGCACTCCAGTAATGCAGGACTCCATGCCTTATGCACATTTATGCCAGTTACTGCACAGGCAGGGACCAAAGGTGGAAGTGCTCATTCTATATCAACAACAAACTCACCTCAAGACTGGTCAAATAGGATGGCGCACATGAGCATTTCTAGGTACAGATTTCCAAGGACAAAGTCCCATATCATATCCTTCCAAGCTATAAGCAACCTTCTATGACCCATGAAACCCATACCTTGTACTTGGACTTACTGGTGGTTCTTAACATTCAATTGAATACCATATTTATGAGCAACTTCAACTACCTCACTATAAACTGGGATACTTACACAACTCCAAACTTCTAGTCCCAGATATTCCTGGACTTTGTAAATGCAAACACCTTGGACAACATAGTTCACACATCCACTAGGGGAGCAAAAATACTCAGCCTGGTACTCACAAACATGGGAGAATGCTGTACCCCTCCCCCATGTGCTGTGCTGCCAGGCAAGGTCAGACCACAGAGCTACCTCCTTCATAATAAAAATCAGTTTTGTGACCCCAGCTAACTCTGCAACATTTAGGAACTATTCTGAGACAACTGTGCCCAAAAGAAATACACCAAAAAGCTAAAATACAAACCATTGTTGTGGAATCCAAACACAAACAGGTTGTACAATAAAAGAAAAAAGTCATAACCGAGATTAGAAAGGGCTATGTCCAACATGATAAAAACATTCTCAACAATCTACACAAACAACTAAGAGGGCAAATTAAGTTTACTAAAGACACATTTAACGTACAGTTAACCTCCCAGCCAAATGACTGCCACAAAGCTTTCTTTAGCTATGTCCAAAGCTTCAAAGACAACAATCAATTGTGTGGAGAACCGATTGTAAATGGAGCCAGCTACATGGACACAAAAAAATAATTCAGCCCCAGTTTTGTCCCCCCTCTCTCCTCAGCTGTACCTAGGAAATCCAAAAAAAAAATCAGTGACCAAGGAACAACCAAAATAGAAATTAAAATAATAACAATTCACTCTTTATTAATACAAAAAATAAAAAAGCTTTAAAATCAAGCGCTTTCATGTATGACCATTCAGAGATTTTTTTCAAGATAAATTACAGTCAATAAAACCATCATTTAAATATCATCATAGCACACCCCAAACTAATCAGCCAATCAGAAATTTAAAATAGTTAAGAACATACAAATCAGTTTAACAATGTCCCTTCCTTTTTAAAGAGATACACTAGCAGCATTTGGGTATAATATAGCAACATTCCCACAGACATCTTTAAAGGCATAATAAATGCAGTTACAGAAATATAATAAGTATAAATACACAAATATACATACACACACTATATATCTATATATATATATATATATATATATATATATATATATATATATATATATAGTTAAATATATATATATATAACTAAATAAACATACCTAGCCATTCCAATTTAATTCATTTGTCATTACTACCTCCAAATATCTACATACTATTCTCTCTCTAATGCCTTAAGTTTCAAAAAACAGGTTATTGAAAAAGATTAATTTATACCTGGCCATTTGGGTTGCATTAGTTCTTAATTGCCATAGGGCTTCCTGTCTTTCAAGTTGTAGTGGCCAAGGGCCTCCCCTTGGATCTACCTGAAAGGGTTCAATAACAGTAAACTTAAAAGTGTGACCAGGTGCTTCATTACAATGTTTCGCCAGGGCATTAGTATCCTTCTTTAATCTAATGTCCCTCATATGTTCATAAATGTGAGATTTTTAACTTTCTCTCTTCTGTTTTCCCTATAGAAAAACAGGGACAATTTATACAGAGAGCACAGTGCACCACTTTTTCCGTCTGACAAGAACAAATTCTATTCAGACGTACCTTCACCCATTTATATTAAAGAATGAACCTTCTATTATGTAACTACAATAGTTACAAAGGCCACACTTTTTCATAGAACTTTCCATTCGTCCACTACCATGGCTTTCAAAAACATTTTTAAGACATAATTCCTTCCTATATACAATAATGGGTTTTTCCCCCACACATTGCCTAATGTCATTACAGGAGGGCACAGTAACCCACTTTTTAAATAAAATATCAACAATTTGTTTACTGGCCAAATTGTAGGTAGTAATAAAAGCAGACTGAAAATTAATGTTTTTTATATTATTAATATTATTCTGTCCCTCAAAAAGTGTGTTAGATACAATACTCACATCATTCAATGAACAATCATTCTCACTAATGGCTTCCAGATGATTTGATCCACCACATTTATAAGATAAAATAGCCTCAAAGAAATCCCTTTCTCTTTTGTTGATTACCTCCAACATTACATCATTAACCAAAGTGATTGGATAGTCCCTTTTTAAAAACATATCTTTTAATAATTCCCATTCATTTAAGAATGCATTAAAAGAAGAGACAAGCCGTGCAGCCCTCATGAACTGCCCCTTCACCACTGCTCTCTTTTGCTTGTATGGATGAAAGCTGCTAAAATGCAAAAAAGTGTTGGAGTATGTCTCCTTTTGGAAAATCTCTGATGTAAACCTTAGAAAGGGGATATCTTTTATAAGTCTAACATCCAAATAAGAAATTTCTTTTAATTCCACTGTATGAGTGAATTTTAAAAAGGAGGTTGAACCATTAATATAAGACAAAAAGTCTGAAATCATATCTTTAGGTCCATCCCAAAAATAAAGATGTCCAAAAATCAGACATACATCTTACAGTGGGTATAAAAATGTGAATTAAACATAAATTTCTTTTCCCACTGTAGCATACCATATAAGCATAAAGGCCCCCACAAGGGGAGCCCATAGCCACCCCCACAGTCAGTATGAAAAACTCCTTTTCAAAAAATATACAATTATTTTTTAAAACCAAATAAAATAACTGTTCATATACATTAATACTAGGTTGGGGTACACCTTTCTGCAACAAAAATTCACATACCCATTCCAGACCAATGTCATGGGGGATCATCCTATATAGATCTCTCACGTCTATAGTAATGCAAACACTAGTTTCTAAAAATTCCAAACCATTGATCCTCTTCAACAGGTCCCATGAGTCCCTACACAGATTTACTTCATTAGACAATAGGGACTTCAACTTAATATCCAAAAACTTAGCCAAGGGATAGGTAATAGAACCCCGGCCATCCACAATTGGACACATGGGAGGGTCTAAGATGCTCTTATGCATTTTGGGTAGTCCAAAATATGTGGAATTTTTGGATGGGAAATGGATAAAAATTTGAACTCATCTATAGAAATTGAACCCTCAGTGAACAAATCATTAAGTTCATTCCTAATTCTGTTATATGTACCATTTAATTAATTCAAAGTTATTTTCCTATATGACTCACCATCCAATACTTTCCTCATCTGTCTTTTATAGTCACTGGAATTCATTATCACAATCCCCCCACCTTTATCAGGTTTTATAACTCTCACATCATTGCTAGCCTTAAGTTTAGCGAAACCATCCAACTCTCCCTTACTTAAATTAGTAGTTGAAACATTCCTAGGTAAATTTCTAATGTCAATTTCACATAGCTTTTTAAAGGTCTATAAAGAGGGGTGCACAGGCAGATTATAGGTGCTAGAAATATGCAATGGATTACTTACGTGTTTAACAGATTTAAATTCAATTTCCTCCCAAAAATGTCTCATATCGACCAATGTATAAGCTACATCACAATTTTTAACAGGACCAAAGGTCAAACCTTTAGATAGTAAGTCACAATCATTCACATCTATTTGTAAGGAAGAAAACATAAACAAATTAAAATCTTCTTTGGTATTTTTAAGAATAGCACATTGATTACTAGCATATTCCTGGGATGTTAATTCCAGCCCTGATGCCCTCCCCTCCCCCTGATAAGCTGTTTGGCCTCCCCATCCTCTGTTCATAGGGTGGGCTCCTTGGCCGGGAACATCCCGGTTGTATCTGTCCCACAGTCTTTCCGACCTTCTCAATGGTGGATAACCCTCTTGTTCTAAAAAAAGTTCCTGATTATTATCCACCACCATTGGGTCAGAATTGGGGCCACTACCCAGGAAATACCTTCAAACATATCCCCCCAGCTGTTACTAGTGAGCAGGTCCTAGATGTGCACTCTAAGGTCAAAAACACAGCATTGAAGGTCCCTGTTAATATCCCAGGATGCCTCCTAAATAATGTGAACCAAGACCTATTAGGACCACTGGAGTCACTGTTAACCAGAAGCTCCAGACAGGCTTTGTGCCACATGAATAGAGAACTGCAAAGATCATCCCTCTGCACAAGGGCAGACCATCCGTGTCCCCCAGGAACTACAGATCTGTAAGTCTGAAGAGACTCGTGTGCAAAGCCATTGAAAGATTTATCATGGAAATGATTAATAAGGACATAGAAAACCTTCAAACACTGGATCCAACCCAGTAGGTATCATCAAGGGCAGATCATGCCTACTGAACATGGTGAACTTTTTTGTGAAGGTCACCAAGGCAATGGATGAGGGCAAAGTGGTGCATGCTGCCTCACTTGACCTACCTAAGGGATTTGATACAGAACCCTACTCAGGCATTGTAAACAAACTCACATGTATAGGCATAAACCACATGTGTTATGTGCTGGATAATAACTATATGGATCTTAGATAGGACCCAGGAAGTTAAGATAGTGGAGACCACCTCCGTAAAGAGGCTGGTCACTAGTGGAGTCTCTCATGGCTCTGTGTTGCGTCCGTTCCTTTTTGGCATCTACTTCTTGGAAGTCAAGACTAACGTCAAGGGCCTCTGGCTAACCAGGTTTGCAGATGATTGCAAACTAGGTGCAGTCATAGAATCTTCTCAGTGCACTAACATCCTGCAGGAAGTACTAACATAAATAAATGACTTGTGCCAAAGCCATGGCTTAAACTTAATGTCAAGAAATGCATAATTATATCCTTTGGGAAGTCAGCTACACTAAGAAACTACTTCAGTGATAACACACCCCTAAGAGTAGAACCAGTAGTCCAGGATTTAGGTATGTATGTAGATAGTAACCTGGCTTTTGTTCAACATGTGTCTAAGGAAATCATTCTATATTGCTCAAATTGTAAGCAAGGGCATGGCATCTATGTCCTAGGAAGCCATTATTCCACTGTATTTACCCTCATCAGGACTATTATTGAGTTCAGCTACCCCTTCTGTATGTAGCTGACCATGCACATGTGAGAACTGGAATGTCCACAGAGGTTTTTCGCAAAAAGAATACAGGGCATAAACAGCATGTTCTATGCAAATCACCTCACAGTCCTATCTTTATACTGTGTTTCCTACAGACTGTTGAGAGGCAATCTATGCCTGGCATTTAAAGCATCTTTGGATCCCAGTCCAATGGACCCATTACATACCTGCAAAACAAATAAGCATAAGAATTAATTAATTTAGGCATTTAAATTGTGCTTATGACATAAAAAGGACATGTTGGAGGTGCAGTTATGTGTGTTAGAGAACTTCCCTTCTATGTAATTGGCTTACCATCCATGTGAAGCAGAGCTCTTCCCTAACACTATTCAGGAGAAACCTGGACTAGTTGATAAGAAATCAGACATACACCCTGGGTGTAGGCCTGTGTTTCAAATGAACAGAGGCAGCCTGTAAATCTTGCTCTAGTTTACATATACCCCTTAAAATAATCTCTAAGACACATAAACATGAGGGTACATTTGGGAAGTTTGTCTAGACTTACAAAAACCAACACATAAACGTGTGGAATACATTTGAGATGCTTTACTAGGCTTATAAAGGCCCCAATGATCATTATTCTAGTATACACCCATGAACCTGAAAAAAAAAGGATGCATTCAAAAACCTAAATCAGCAAACCATACACATCCTTAGCCACATTTCTGGTCAACTTGTATGCTTCACTATATGATTTTTTTGCAGGTGAGTAAGATATGGATTGGTGTCATTAATCATGGCCCCAGGGGATAACCACTGTCACTTGGAAGGCATAATTAAACATCTGCATTTTAAATAACAGTTGTTGGACATACGTGACTTTCTCTACAAAAAAAAACAAAGGTTCAAATGAATACTCACTCACTGGGTGCCTATTTGGAATATGTTTCCTGGGGAATATATGTCTCTGACCACATTTTTTTCAGATGTCTGAATCATGCATCCTATGAGGGTTCATTGCTGATAGCTGCATTTCTTCCTATCTACGTCTATCATGGCTTCCATTTAACAGGCATGTTTCCATTGTCACTGGAGTGAACCTCCTAGCTAGCCTAAAAATTACAGACCGATAACTTGCCTTCTAACGATGTATAAAGTATATGCTGGGACTGATGCTGACAGAGTTTATAGTCATTTAGAAGAAAATTTAATCATAGCAATAGGACAAATGGATAACAAAAGAAAATCATATGGAACAAAGGTTGATTTGCTTTCAAATAAAGTCATAATGGAGAACTGTAGAAATAGGAAGACTAAGTATGGCATGGATAGACTACAAAAAAAAAAGCACTTAACATTATCCCACTTTCATGGATAAAAGAGTACTTAAAAATGTATATGGTACACCCTACACTAATCAATTACATTACAGCAACCATGAAACACTGGCAAATCACTTTGTAGTTAAGCCATAATAAAAGACAAATTATTATTCCAAGAATAAAAATTCAGAGGAGGATATTCCAGGGTGACTTTTTCATAGCTGCTGTTTTGTCTTTCCCCTCAACCCATTATGCTAATCTGGTCATAGCTACAATTTGGCTCTCAGAAAACAACGAAGTGTAAAGACCTCTCATCTTCTTTTTTTGGATGATTTAAAACTATAGTTCATCAGACAATGAACTGAAAGCACAACAACAAGTGGTCAAAACTTTTTCAGATGATATAGTAGTATCCTTTGGTCTTGATAAATGTGCAAAAGCAACCTATAAAGCAGGAAAGCTGCAGCACCGGGAAAATATCAACCTGGGACAGGAATGTGATATAAAAGAACTGAACAAGAGGGAGTGCATAAATATTTGGGAATTGATGAAGGATCAACAGTAAAGCATGAAGAAATGTGAATAAAATTTGGTAAGGAATATTTTAGAAGACTAAAATTAATACTGAAAACAGCACTGACATATAGGGACAAATCCAAGCTATAAACCAATTTGCTCTTTTTGTCCTAACTTACAGTTCTGGAGTGACTGATTAGCCCCAAAAGGTATTGGATCAGTTGGACAGAAAAACAAGAAGGATGCTTCATGCTTATGAAATGATATATAAAAATCAGTGTATACCAAGGATATATATTCCCAGTTCTGAAGTAGGTATGGGCCTCCTCAAAATTGACTACATGTATAGATCTGCAATCATAGGACTGCATACATATCCGCTACACTCACAAGACCCCAACATAGTGAAAGTTTTAATACATGAGGAGAATACGTTTAAGATGACTTCCCTGCTTAGTTTAGCAGAAGCATATTGTGTCTAGTGGTAATGGAAATCAAACCAGAATTAGATAAAAATCAGGCAGCAACTGAATGTGCCAAAAAACAAAAGAAAGAATATAAGGTGAGGGATCAGATGAGAAGGCAAGAAATGTGAAAAATGGATAAATATAATTGCAAGTATAGAAAACTCTTGGAACAACCTCATGTTGATCAGGATCAAATGCAGGAATGGTTAAGGAGAGGTGAGTTTAAAACCAAAAGATGAAAAGTTAATATTGGTGACCCAGGATAGTGGACTATGTACACATTGGTTTACAAAGTCCATTGAACATGTGGGTAAACAGACAAATGTAGATTTTGTAAAACAGAATTGTAAGCAGTCACACATCTTGCTGGTGGTTGTGATATACTAATGCAGAAGGACTGTATACTGAAAAACATAATGTAGCAAGACTGTTGCATTGGGGATTATGCAAACATTACGATAGTGAAGTAGCTAAAAAACATTGGAAACATAAGTCACAAAGCATTATAGAAAATGATGAAGTTTATATCACATGTGATCATCCATTACCAACAGTTCAAAAAATAGATGTGAGAAAACCAGATATAGTAGTCCATGAAAAGAAAACAAAAGTAGCATTGATTATTGAAATTGCTACACCCAGTGACTACAGTGTCTTATGTAAAGAGAGACACAAAGTCATAAAATGCCAAGATTTGCAGGCAAAAATGAGAGCAACTTGGAAGAAGGATACCCAGACAGTTACAATAGTAGTAGGAGCAATGGGTCTTATAAAAAATAATTTACAATCATACTTAGATATGTTACTAACACATGCAACTCCATATGAGTTGCAGAAGGAGTCAATTACGGGCATATCAAGGGTGCTATAAAGAACACTTCTGGCTAACATCAAAGACTAAAACACTAATTTCATGAACTTTAATCATACTTTGATTTAGGAGTGGGGTCCATTCCAGTCGTATTATTAGAAATCCAAAAGACTTAGAGAAATAAAAAAAGAGGGGTTCTTCAGTGACACCAGCTACTTAGGGAGAAGCAGAATGCTGTGGAAAAGTTGCATGGCTGCATTGTGCTGCACTGCTGTGTTTGAGAACTTTATATAATTTCATGAACTTTAATCATACTTTGATTTAGGAGTGGGGTCCATTCCAGTCGTATTATTAGAAATCCAAAAGACTTAGAGAAATAAAAAAAGAGGGGTTCTTCAGTGACACCAGCTACTTAGGGAGAAGCAGAATGCTGTGGAAAAGTTGCATGGCTGCATTGTGCTGCACTGCTGTGTTTGAGAACTTTATATAGTTGCACCTTGCAACACATGACAGCAAGAATGTTACCAAAGACTTAGGGGGCTGTAGACTGTGACCTTCTTGTGGTGTCATCCATGTGGCACTAGGACATTGCAGACATAGGCATATCCAGTAAAAGGCATATCTTTATTAGCCACTAGGTTGGGATACAGCATCAGAATCCACTGTGCGTATGTGGAATGTGGTTTAACCTCCTGGTCACAGAGATGGTCTAACTGGTGTCACTGGCAGCAAAAAGATAACTACTTTCTTGCTGTAGGATGAGTAGGATCAGTATATTTACTTACATTACAGTTATGGTTAAAATGTAAGCATTGGTATAGAACAGAAATATCTGACATTCCCTGCAGATGTTTACTTTCCCCTTATAAAAGCTGAATGCCTCTCTACATATTTATGAAATGGACACACACACACACACACACACACACACACACACATATATATATATATATATATATATATATATATATATATATATATTATAGCATAGCTATATTTGAAATGAATACCTCTGCCCAAAGTAAGAAATTCAGTGCAACCAGATGAAATATCAGGAAGATCAATTTGTATAGCCAAAAATATCATGCTATACCCCTGTATGCACATTCTTAAATTACCATTAAATTTGGATATGTCCATCATATTTGGAAGAAGACTTATGTAAACGGTACTTACATATCGCAACCATATTTTCGTAATACAACTTCCTTACCAATATTGAAATCTGACTGTGAATGCTGTAAAAATGTCATAAAATGTGTTTTCTTTCACACTGAAGGTTGTTTTATGAAGAGTTATCAATAAAAACTGAAACAGTTAGTGTTGTTGTTTATGTATGCACTTTACTGACAGCATGTATGCTGCTATCTCATTTCTGCTTAAACTGTAAATGTAAAAACATATATGTGAATCTTAATAAAACTACAAACATTATCAAGGAATTAAACCAGTTTTACACCGGGCACTTACTAGCAGATGTCAGATTTACCCTTTCAATTCCCCTTGAACTTTTTTCCTGATTTTAGACGTTGGCGCATTATCTGTTATCAACCGGGTTTTGCTAACTTCACATGCACTTTACTGCCAGCATGTGCGGTGCTATCTCATTTCTGCATTGTGTAAATGTCAAAATGTATATGTGAACCTTAGTAAATATGCAGTCATTATTAAGGAATTAAACCAGTTTTACACTGGGCACTTACTATCCAATGACAGCTTGACCCTTTCAATTCCCCTTGAACTTTTTTCCATGGCTTCAGACATTAATGCGTTGTGTTATTGCTACTCCTTTCGTAAGAGAGCAGCCCTGACAACTGAAGTGTGCATTTGTAATGCACGCAAAACAGGAAGAAGAATTGTGCAATTGTTTCTCTTCCTGAATGTAATCCAAAATTATTCTTGATTAGTAAGGATGTAAAATAACAGCTCTTTGTGTTTCCTGCACTTGTTTTCAGTCCAGCATGCAAATTTCGCAACCACGAAAATCTGGTTGTGATAATACGTAAGTGTGTAAGCCTTAATCCACAAGTGAGGCCCTTCTTCAGACTCTAAATTATAAAACAGTGAGCCTCAGAGGCATATTGTGCAGGAAAATGGAGAAAATTATCATGTAATTTATTGAGTCAGACACTGAAAACCTCCATCTCTATAACCTCACCAAGAATGTTTTTTCAGAGGTAGATCTTGTGTTTAAAATCATAAATTTTGTCAAGACTGTGACTGTCACCCTGGATGATGTTATTTTCTCTCCATGCAGCTTACCTCACTCTGACTAAACTGTTCGACCATGTATCCCATGACAGAATAAGGCAGGGATCTAAAGGTAAATGAAGCCATAATAATTTAGGTTCACAATTGTCTACATGGCTGCATACAACAGATAACTGTAGACAGACTCGTATTTTCACCATCTCTTGTCACAAGTGGAGTAGCAAAAGGCTGTGTTCCAGGGCCACTCGTTTTGACTTCTTTTTCTGTGATGTCAAAATTGTCTCCTTTGTTTGGTGCAAAAAATATGCAGATGACAGATGTGAGAGTATTGTCCTAATCCCCACTAATTAGTCCTCCCTTCAAATGGCACTTAATATTATACACCAACAAAGCAGCATAAATGATCTTGCCTTCAATGTAAAAAAAAAAATGCAGCATTCTGATATTTGGTAAGGCCCCAACCAGTTTATATGAAGGGCAACTGAAGAATAAAGCAAGCAAGAAAGCAAAACGAAAAGTTAACAAAGTAGTGACTTTGAAGTCTCGGTAGACAATAACATTTCATTTGATACTGATATAGGGAGTACCATGCATTAAACGTGTGAATTTGCCCATCTAATCTTCATGTGGTTGAGACCTGTGCCAGGGAGGTAATTGTCTCAATATATACAGCTCTTATCAGACCATTTCTGGAATAATGCACTCTATCTAACTTACTTACACACCACCTAGTGCAGATGGAGAAGGTACAAAGATTCCTCACAAAGCGGATCAAAGTGCTTTAAGCCTGGTCTTTTAGGCAACGAATAAAACAACCATGTCATTTCTCTGCATCTTTTTACATTCTCAGAGGAAAGGAAAAGTATGCCTGATATACAGAACATTAAATAACCCCATACTATTTTAAAACCTTTACTAAGAACACCTACTCTGGTGACCTGAATACAAGTCTTATTAAAAAAAATAATAATAATAGTAAGCATATCTTCTGTGCCATGAAATGTGATAAGGTTATACCTCACAGGCCCTCATGCTCATGGAATAAGCACTCCCTGTCAATTAAACAATTAAACCATTAGATTTAGTAGATTTGCTCATACCTTCATGAAGGTTGCATGAGCACTTATAAGTTCCAACAATGGTCTCATGTAATCTATGAACACATGCACACACATGAATGCATACAGACACACATGCATATATATGTAGACTGATAATGTATTTAGAGATATAGAAATATATGTAGATGGGCAGTTTCTCTCTCTCTCTCTTTTCTCTTTCTTTTACAAGTCACAGCCAGCTCCTATAGTAACCCTATTTATAGTTACCACTATCCACAGAATTTGCAAGATAAAACTGAGAAATAGAAATAGGTTGCCAGATCTTTCTTTTGTATCACACATGCTCACACTCACACCTACGGACATTTTAGAGTCCTTGTTCAATCTACTGCATGACTTTGGAAAGTGTAAGGAATCTAGAGCACCTGGAGAAAACCCATATGAACACAGAAAGGCTATGCAGATTCCACAAAGAAGGCAGTCTAGCTGAGAACCAAACCCAAGAAGCTCTTTTTTCTAGTGCTACTCAGTGTGTGATAAATGGAGTGCAATGTACTGTTAACTTAGGGGATGATTTTCAAGAAAAGTGGTAGAACCACGTATTGTGGAATAAGTTCCCTAATCCTAAAGTAAAATAGTGTGTTTATCACACAGAACAGGCTCCCCACATATAACACTGATGCATTTTGTTTTCTGTATTTTTCTAGTTTGGCTTACTGCTTCAGGCTCATTTTATGAGGATGCAATATTTATGCAATTTTCCTGTTGAACAGGTCTTCACATGTTTCTCTATGTACATCGTGGGTGTTTTTGCACTGCAGTTCTGAAGTAAATTTTCCATTTTTTTATGTTTTAGGTAATTTTGTGCTTTTGCTGCAATTGTGTAGTGAGGGATGTGCTAAGAATTATAGGAATTGTCCTTTTGTTGTGTTTAATTAGTTTATAGCTAGTGTAATGGTTCGAGTCATTTGTCCAGTGTCCATTTTGTTGGTAACTGTATTTTCTGATTGGTTGCAGTACAGCTACAAATTGGAAGCAGTTACATGTGTGTGTGTGTGAGTGTGTGTGTGTGTGTGTGTGTGTGTGTGTGTGTGTGTGTGTGTGTGTGTGTGTGTGTGCGCGCACGTGTGTCAACGTGTGGGTACATAGGTGTGTGCTTTGTGTGCCTGCACAGGGATGACATTGTGAGTGTATATATGTGTGAATATGTGGAATGTTTGTGTGAGCGTGTTTGTGGGAGTAACACTGGGAGTTTGCATGGCAGTGTTTATGGGGGTAAGATAAGCCTGTAAGTATGCGCTGTGTATGAAGGTGAATGGACAAGATTGAGTCCACATATACTGCATTCACTACAAAAGGAGACTAGGAGCCTGCTGTATGTTGTGGTTGTGTGTTTATGGAGTATGAATCTGTGTTTGTGCATATCTGTTTGTGGAAAAGATAAACCATGGGAACATTTAGATATATCGGAGTTGTGGTACTGTGTAGGAGTTCATGAATATCATAGTCAAGTCAGTATGCATCACAGACAGTGTAGATATCTAAGCCTGAGAATGGAGAGAGGATAATTGTCGGTGTGAGTATGAATGTGCATTAGGGGGAAAGTGAGAAGTGAATTGTTTGTAAGTGCATGTGTGTGTGAATGTGTGTATACGAGCTCTAGCATATAATTCCATATAATATTGGGACCTGTATACATGTGTATGGGTTGGGATGTCTGAGCCACAGAGCCTGTAGCTATGCCTGTGTATGGAGGTTAAGATAAAATGAGGAAATTAAATATTTACATGTGGGGAAAATGACACAGGCATGTATGTGTCTGTCTATGCTTATGTATGTCAGAGGTAGAGTGTCTGAAGGAGCTAGGTCAGTACTTAAGGATGATTTGTGGATGACCGGGCTACATTAACCAAAAACTGGATGAGCCCCACTCTGGATCTATGAATTGCTGTACTCTACTTCCCTACTCTTCTGCCTGTGACACCTTCAGGCATGGTTAATGCAGCTGCTGTGTTTCTGCTAACTTTCCAGCTTTCCTATTCAATAGCATAGCATCCAAACAAATAGAAATGCATGGCTATACTACTTGGTTGCACAGATTGATGGGGTACCACACAGTTGTTTAAATTGCTTGAACTGGTGATTCCTAGGTATGCACATTACATTTTAATGATATAATAATAATACGTAAAATAAACCAGGTGCTGCAAGGGACCAGAACTTGTATCCGCAAAGTATTTATTGTCTTACAGCTTAAAAATGTTTAAAAACGAACTGCTGTTGTAAAAAATCAAACAGATTTAGGACTTTCATCTTGCAAGTAAAAGACATCATCAGAATCATTGCATTTAGAGCAGCTAGGCTTTTATAACCAAAAAACCCACCCTTAATTGAAAACAAGTCATGAAGCCAAGTCCTGCATTTAAAGCTACATACTCAGCTAGCATTCACCTTGAATACATATGTGTAATAAATGGTTACAAAATAAAACATCATAAATAAATTAAGTAAAAATAATGTACATATATACATACTGTGCTTGCAGAAGCCATACTACAAAAGCAGCAATTACATGTTCTTATGTACATTGCATCAACTTGTCTTTTGCCAACTTGCATTTAGACAACCTATATTTTTATTGATCTTTCTTTTAGCTCACTGACAATAGAAACTGTTTTGTTTAATCCTGGTGGCACAGTGGCATTAAATCTCAACTACCAAAGCATTTCTTTATGCAACAACTTATTCTTCCAGACCCCACAATATGCTGCCATATCAGTTTGTTCTACAGCAAAGAATATAAATTTATCAAACCCACACAGGTCACGGAGTGCCTAACTAAAGCACTCTTGTTGTCATTTTGCTGGATGCTATAAACATGCTGGTAAATACGCTTATTAAAAGCATTATTGGTTTTGCCATTGTAAAAAGCTTGGCATTGTGTGCACACAGCAAAATAAATCACTCTTTCCGTAAAACAATTAAATCTGCCTCCCTTGGCATAATCCCTGATTTTATCATATAGCCACCCTTCATAGTGCCATTCATCATAGCCACATTGATTGCATCTTTCACACCTCGAATTGTTTGGAAAATGATCTGTCCTGCATGTAGGTTTATTCTCCAAAATACTTTTAAAATGACTCTGCCTTTTAAAAGTGAAAGTAGGCTTAAGCTCATTAAATCTCAGTGTGGCCTCATTGCTACTTATAATAAACCAATTTTTCAAAATGATCTTTTGTATTTTCTTGGCATCAAGTGAGTAGTTAAAAACCATGTTAGTACTTAAATCAAGGGACTGATTTTTTTGTGAGTGACAACATCTGGATTATTGTTGTACCCATGTTTAAAAATGGAACCATATATACCATTTTGTTCACTCCATACCTGTCCTGCCACCAAATCCACCAGGGCACAAGGGTAATTATGTTCCAAAAACATTCTTTTCAAGACAATAAAGTCTTCTTGGCACCTGTTGTCATTTGATGTCAATCTAGATACCCTAATAAATTGACTTTTTATAATGCCCTTTTTCTGGTGGTATGGGTGGCAGCTGGAATAAAATAAAAAAGAATTGCAATAAGTGGGCTTTATCCATCTGGTGAACATTGAATTTTGATATCCAAATATGCAATTTCATTGGCATTGACATGGTAAGTAAAATACAGAAACTTAGTGCTATGTTGCATCAACCCCAACAGTTCATTAAAATGATATATACTACCTTGCCACAAAATTAACAGGTCATCTAATATCTATAGCCGGCTTTGCAAATTTTAAAAAGTGGAAACTTGAACAAGGACATTAATTCCCACCTTAACAAAATGCCATTTGCAAACACAGGGGCACAAATGGCCCCCAAGGCCACCCCAGAACACTCTTTATAATATTTGTTGCCAAACACCAGGAAATTGTTGGACAATTATTTCCATGAAATCATGTATTAAATTTTGATCATTTTCAGTTAGCCCCCCATAAAGTTTAACTATCTCATCAAACCATAACAAAGCTTGTTCTTGTGGGATGACACAAAACAGGCTTTTAATGTCACAAGTAATAAAGTACTGAAAATCATAGTCAGTCTGCCTTATTTTGTCCAACAAATCTCATGAATCATGAATATGTCCAAAAAGTTTAAACAGATTTTTGAGTTTTGTGTCAACAAATTTGGCCAGTGGCTCAGTGATGGACCATACTGAAGCCACAATAGGCCATAAAGGTGGATCCCTGATGTTCGAATGCAACTTCGGGGTGCCAAAAATTCTCGGGATAACAGGGTCGCGCACTCTTAAAAACTCATGTAAATCTTCTGACAACTGCTCAAATAGAAACAGCTCTTCCAATGCTATTCTCACAGCCCAATATGTTTATCTTATTTAATGAAACAACATTATATATGGCATTGTCACATAACAAGTTAAACATTCTCCCCTGATAATCAAGGTTGTACATAATTACAAGTCCTCCACCTTTATCAGGATGCATGCATCTAATGTCTAAATCTTGTGTAATAGATGTTAAAATGTCCTTTTCATAAGATGACAAATTGTAGTAGCGGTGTTGGCACCTTTGTTGTAATAAATCTCTAATCTCCTTTTCACAAATCCATTCAAACGTGTGAACAATAGGGTGCAATGGCAGATTAATGACACTTTTCCTTTTTAAATTGTCATTACATGCCCCCACCCTGCTACTATCATTCATGCCATACAGAATATCAAGATTTAATTTTCTCATAAAGAGCTTCAAGTCTAAAATTGTGTGCTCAATGTTGGCCCTACATGAGGGCACAAAGTTAAACTCTTTTAAAAAGAGGGTATAATGGACAGGCTCCACTTCAAGCTCAGTAAAATTATATATATTGAACTGTTTATAAGATGTAACTTAAACAGTATGTTAAGGGCTGGAGTAAACAACTTCAGACATTATCTCCTGCTCTGGGTGTTGTTCCTGCCTTGTTGACATCTCCCTTGCCTCACATTCTGGTTCCCTTTCAGCAGTTTCCAGTGGTTGTTGCCATAATTCTCTTGCTGCTGCTGGTTGGCAATATGTTGGGAACATTTGGGTGGTGGTGTTCCTAAAGGGACAGAGATAACATCATTGTCATCCTGTTGCATGACTTCTTGCTCTGCTCCCTCCCTGTCATGGTTCAACTCTCTCGAAAAAGGTACAGGTCTTGGGAGGCACCAATTTTTTTTATCCACTTTAAAAAAACCTTTATCATAATAATTTTTATACTGCAAAATATGTAGTCCTGTGTGATTGAGCTGACAAGCTTCTGTACTGCATTCCTAAGCTCAATCAACCGTCTTTCATTTTCTCTCAATGATTTTAAGCAAGTCCAAGCCAGTCCAATCAAAGAGCTCCAACAGTTCAAGATGAAAAACACTATTAGGCTCCACACCTTGGGGGTACTTACACACATGCAGCCCCTTCGGGACGTGCCCACTTTTAGCATGCTGCCAAAGAAATGCACTGTCTAATTGTAGGGACTTATATTTAAAAGGTGCACTTGCAGGAGGTAAATGTGTTCAATAAGCATTAAATGCTTACTATTACTGTGCCACCAGGCTTAAACAAAACAGTTTCTATTGCCAGTGAGCTAAAAGAAAAATTAATAAAAATATAGGTTGTCTAAATGCAAGTTGGCAAAAGACAAGTTGATGCAATGTACATAAGAACATGTAATTCTTTGTTGCTTTTGCAGCATGACTTCTGCAAGCAGGGTATGTATATCTGTACATTATTTTTACTTATTTTATTCATGATGTTTTATTTTGCAACCATTTATTACACATATTTATTCAAGGTGAATGCTAGCTGAGTATGTAGCTTTAAATGCAAGACTTGGCTTAATGACTTGTTTTCAATTAAGGGTGGGGTTTTGGTTATTAAAGCCTAGCTGCTCTAAATACAATGGTTCTGATGATGTCTTTTACTTGTAAGATGAAAGCACTGAACCTGTTTTTTTTTCTTTGCAACAGCAGTTTATTTTTAAACTTTTTTAAGCTGTAAGACAATAAACTCTTTGTGGATACAAGTTCTGGTCCCTTGGAGCACCTGGTTTATTTACTTTTTTCTGGACTACCTACTGGGTTTGCTACTTTCTTGTCTTTTACTGTATTTTGGCTTCTTGCAGGTTGCAACATAGCTACCAGGGATTCACAGGACTTATTTTCCAATGCAGCTGAGCCTTTTGCATCATGAAATATTGATCTGACTCAATTGATTCAGCAACTCATGCAGCAAGTTACAAGGCAAGTCACTACTGCCTTGAGGCAGGGGCTTCTTGGTGGCAGTCCTATTCTGGAGACTGAAACTCAAAGGAATATTCAAGCAGGAGGTAACAGCAATGGACAACAGGTTGGTGAGAGTTCTTTTACTAATGACTATGCTTGCCCTACATTCACTTTAGAAGGTTAAGTAGAAAATACTTTAAGTAATGGTAAGCATTTAATGCTTATTGAACAAATTCACCTCCTGTAAAAGCATCTTTTTAAATATAAGTCCCTACAATTAGACAATGGGAGAGTGCTAAAAGGGGGCACATCCTGAAGGGACTCCATGTGTGGAAGTACCCCCAAGGTGTGGTGCCCAGTAGTGTTCTTCATCTTGAGCTGTTAGAGCTCTTTGGACTGGCTTGTACTTGCTTAAAATTATTTTGGGAGAGAATGAGATGGTTGATTGAGCTTGGGAATACAGTATAGAAACTTGTCAGCTCAATCACACAGGACTTAAATTTTTTCTCAGTATAAAAATGATTGATAGTTTTTTTTTTTTTTTTTTGAAGTGGATGAAATTGCTGCCTTATGAAACAGGAAAGTTAAGAAGCTTACCAGGGACAATTTGGATTACTCCAAGGCAGTTTATCCTGTACCTTTTTTGAGAGAGTTGAACCATGATGGGGAGGGAGCAGAGCAAGAAGTCATGCAACATTATGACAATGATGTTATCCCTGTCCCTTTAGGAACACCACCACCCAAATGTTCCCAAAGCATTGCCAACTGGCAGTGGCAAGTGAATTATGGCAACAACCACTGAGAGGGAACCAGAATGTGAGGCAAGGGAGATGTCAACAAGGCAGGAACAACACCCAGAGCAGGAGATAATGTCTGAAGTTGTTTATTCCAGCCCTTCAGGTACTGTTAGTTACATCTTATAAACAGTTCAATGTATATAATTTTACTGAGCTTGCAGTGGAGCCTGTCCATCATACCCACTTTTTAAAAGGGTTTAACTTTGTGCCCTCATGTAGGGCCAACATTGAGCACACAATTTTAGACTTGAAGCTCTTTATGAGAAAATTAAATCTTGATGTTATGTATGCCATGAATGATGGTAGCAGGGTGGGGGCATGTCATGACAATTTCTAAAGGAAAAGTGTTATTAATACGCCATCACACCCTGTTGTTCACACCTTTGAACGGATTTGTGGAAAGGAGATTAGAGATTTATTACAACAAATGTGCCAACACTACTACTACAATTTGTCACATTATGAAAAGGACACTTTAACATCTATTACACAAGATGTAGAGATTAGATGCATGTGTCCTGATAAAGGTGGAGGACTTGTAATTATGTACAACCTTGATTATCGGGGGAGAATGCTTAACTTATGTGACTATGCTGTGTATAATATTTCATTAAATGAGATAAACATAGCATATTGGGCTCTGAGAATAGCACTGGAAGAGCTGTTTCTGTCTGAGCGGTTGCCACAAGATTTACATGAGTTGTGGGACGCTGTTATACCGAGAATTTTTGGCATCCCAAAATTAGATTTGAACATCAGGGATCCACCATTATGGCCTATTGTGGCTTCAGCAGGGTCCATCACTGATCCATTTGTTGACACACAACTTAAAAATCTGTTTAAACTTTTTGGACATATTCATGAGATTTGTTGGACAAAATAAGGCAGACTGACTATGATTTTCATTACTTTATTACTTGTGACATTAAAAGCCTCTTTTCTGTCTTCCCACAAGAACAAAGTTTGTTATGGTTTGATGAGATAGTTAAACTTTATGGGGGGCTAACTGATCAAAATTTAATACATGATTTCATGGAAATAATTGTCCAACAATTTCCTGGTGTTTGGCAACGAATATTATAAAGAGTGTTCTGGGGTGGCCTTGGGGGCCATTTGTGACCCTGTGTTTGCAAATGGCATTTTGTTAAGGTGGGAATTAATGTCCTTGTTCGTTTCCACTTTTTAAGCTTTGTAAAGCTTATTATAGATATTAGATGACCTGTTAATTTTGTGGCAAGGTAGTATAGATCAATTTAATGAACAGTTGGGGTTGATGCACCATAGCACTGAGTATCTGGATTTTACTTACCATGTCAATGCCAATGAAACTGCGTATTTGGTTATCAAAATTCAATGTTCACCAGATAAAGCCCACTTATTGTAATTCTTTTTATTTTATTCCAGCTGCTACCCATACCACCAGAAAAAGGGCATTACAAAAAGTCAATTTATTAGAGTATCTAGATTGACATCAAATGACAACAGCTGCCAAGAAGACTTTATTGTCTTGAAAAGAATGTTTTTGGAACATATTTACCCTTGCGTCCTGGTGAATGTGGTGGCAGGACAGGTATGGAGTGAATAAAATGGTATAATATGGTTCCATTTTTAAACATGGGTACAACAAATAATCAAGATGTTGTCTCTCACAATGAGTCCTTTGATTTTAGTACTAACATGGTTTTTCACTTGATGCCAGGTAAATACAAAAATATCATTTTGAAAAATTTGTTTATTATAAGTAGCAATGAGGCCACACTGAGATTTAATGAGGTTAAGCCTGCTTTCACTTCTAAAAGACGGAGTAATTTTAAAAGTATTTTGGAGAATAAACCTACATGCAGCATGGATAATTTTCCTAAAAGTTCTAGATGTGGAAGATGCAATCAGTGTGGCTATATTGAATGGCATTATGATAAAATCAGGGATTATGCCAAGGGAGGCAGATTTAATTGTTTTACAGAGAGTGATTTATTTTGCTGTGTGCACACAATGCCAACCTTTTTACATTGGTAAAACCAATAACGATTTTAATAAGTGTATTTACCGGCATGTTTATAGCATCCAGTGAAATGACAATAAGAGTGCTTTAGCTAGGTGTGTGGGGTTTGATAAATTTATGTTCTTTGCTGTAGAACAAACTGATTTGGCAGCATATTGTGGGGACTGGAAGAATAAGTTGTTGCATAAAGAAATGCTTTGGCAGTTGAGATTTAATGCCACTGTGCCACCAGGATTAAACAAAATAGTTTATATTGCCAGTGAGCTAAAAGAAAGATCAATAAAAATATAGGTTGTCTAAATGCAAGTTGGCAAAAGCCAAGTTGATGCAATGTACGTACGTAAGAACATGTAATTGTTTGTTGCTTTTGTTGTATGGCTTCTGCAAGCACAGTATGTATACATGTACATTACTTTCACTTATTTTATTCATGATGTTTTATTTTGTAACCATTTATTACACATTTGGTCAAGGTGAATGCTAGCTGAGTATGCAGCTTTAAATGCAGGACTTGGCTTCATGACTTGTTTAAAAATTAAGGGTGGAGTTTTGGTTATAAAAGCCTAGCTGCTCTAAATGCCGTGGTTCTAATGATATCTTTTACTTGCAAGACAAAAGCACTAAATCTGTTTGATTTTTTTACTACAGCAGTTTGTTTTTAAACTTTTTTTAAGCTGTAAGACAATAAACGCGTTGTGGATACAATTCCCTGGAGTAAAGTAGTCATAAGAAAAGTCAAAGGAGGAAGTCATTCAATTATGTAACAGCCATCTCTGTGATAATGCACTGTTGGTCAAAAACCACAGGGCCACAAAAGAAGTTCAGTTTTCACAGAGGTGAAGCATCTTCAGAGATGATTATAAAAGTAAAAGGGGAGCGGGGCAAAGTTCCGTGTGTGTAGGGGGGAGTGCAAGGGGCTTTGTCCTGCACAAAAACCCTAAGTTTAAATGCCTCTTTCACAGAAAAGTGAAATCTAACAGAATGGTTTATGAACAGGTAATAAAAATGCTTCCATACAGGACTCTTGTTCAGACTGTATACCAGTACTGGTTTGTCTACTGACTGGATGTTAGAGACATCAGGGGCTTCCATCTGAATGTTACATTAAAAGTGATGCCTTTTAACAATGTCTAGCTTGGACTCAGAAATATATTGCTTGGTTGGAGGTGTAATTATTTAAAAAAAAAAACGAGTACTGCACTGAAATAAAGAATATGGTACTAAAATTGCTCTGAGGCCACCAAAACTGTTTGGTATCCAATTCACTGAGTGGTAGAAGCCCTAAGAGGGTTGAACCAAATTCCTGAAAAATAGCATTTATGCAGCTGATTTAAGGTTGCTGGGCATCTAGTAGAAATGAATTTCTGAAAAATGGCAATAGTATAACTGACTTAAGGTTACTGGATCTATCTAAAAAGATAGAAGGGGGTAATAATGTCACATTTATCAAAGACGGACTTTTGGAGCATATCAGAGAAAGAAAAAAGTTTGGTTGTCCTCATGGTACTGGCTATAAAATAGACTTTCAACTGTATATCTGTTAAAGGTCTTTCCACCAAAGTGGAGTGGCCTTAGAACTGATTGTATTTAAGCAGGGAGTCACAGGGAAGTAGGGAGGTATGTCTAACTCAGTCTCCTGCACTAATATGTGTTGGGAGGTTGTATTCCCAGAAAAAATAATTTTGGTCTTTTTGTATCAACTACTTTTTTTCATGTCAGTGCTTACTCTTCATATCCCTGAGATACAATGATATAATGGAGCCTTTGTTATTAGTGTTGATGTCCCTGACCCTAAATTTTGATGTGCATGCATGTAAAAATCACTCTGATGCATTTCCCTGTATCATTCTGCAGATAATGATGGGACATTACAGCCTGATTGTATTGTAAAATGGGTTTAGTCTGGAAGTGTTTGGGAAAACTGAAGACAAAAAGTAAAGATATACCCCAGGATTCACTAATCCTCCATGTAAGACTAGATTAGTCTTGCATGGAAATGCCAGTCTGAGTAAAATGGCAGCGTGCCATGCATATTAATGAGGGCGCGCTGCCTCAACTCTAAGGCTAACATGGAGCGTGCACGAGTGCAGGGGGAGTGTTGGACTGCCGAGCAGTCCAAAAATCCATGCCCCTGCAAGTCTCTCAATCAGGAAATGTCAACTTACATGAGCGAGTCTGCTCAAATGTGTACATACCCAACACTACACTCCCCCATATTCTAAACCCCTGTACAATTATAAAATGTAAAACATTTATTTATTTATTTATATTATTCCCGATATAGCTGCCCATATTTGCGTGGGTTTTGCCCATTGCTTAGCTACAGTTAGCAGTTTAGACATCAAAGATGATAATAAGAAACGTATATGCAAATTAAGCAAAATAGTGATAGCATAGTGGTAGAGCCTTCACACAAAGAGGAGGCATTCCCTGTTTGAGTCCCACCACTCCCCTTTCTATTTTCTGTTGGAAATCTGTATATAAAAATAATTCCTGACATTTATCATTTAAATTTTAGCAAAAAGCATTGAAATGGCCTATGTAGTAGTGAACGAATTATATATATATAAATATATATATATAAGAAGGTGACATGGTTATGCATACTGATGGGTGATTAAGTAACGTATCTTAAGCAATGTGAAGCACTGCTAAGCAAAGTTTACCAGTTGCTCATAGCGGAGTACTGCGTTAACTAGTGCAATGGTTTTGCGCATAGCTGCGTATTGCTCCAACTAGTGCAAACAGAACATGTTTGTGCAGAGTTGCACTCCGCGCTAACCAGCGCAAAGTCAGGCAACGACGAGCAATGTAGAGCAACACCAAGCAACGTCGGGCAAAGTCGGTAAAACACAGCCACACTTCCTAGCCGGTCTGGCCAGTAGTAAAATAAAAAGCAAAGACAGGCCTCGAACCCGGGATACTGTGCACCATAATCACAGTACTGAGCCACTAAGCCATGACAGCTTTTCATAAGCATGAACTTTCAACACACACATACATATTAAAGGAAGTTTATCCTTTGCTAAGCAGGTGTGCCTTCAGCTGAGTTTTTTCAAAACTGGCCAATCGCAAATAAGTGCAGGAAATGATGCATATTTAAGCGCCATAGGCGGGAATACTTGCCATAACTGGTAGTAGCTCCCATCTGCAGGCAGCAATGGCTGGTGCTGGAGAGGGCTCTCATTTTTGAGTGCAACATTGGGGCACTGAGGAGTCAAAAGTAATGGTTTGGCTCCTTGTCCATAATCATGAGGATAGACTCCTGCGGGGCCAGTACCAGGGCACCCAATACAAAGCGGAAGCCTGGGACCGTCTAGCTCATGAACTCACCAGTGCCACAGGTGTCCCTTGGACTGGTGAGCAGGTCAGACACCACCGCGCAAACCTGAAGAGATGCAAGGTGGATCAACAGGACCAGTGGATCCAGGAGGCCCGTGGGATGGAAAATGCCCCACTACTGAGTAAGTGGCCATGGAATTAAGTATATAAGAATTGCTATTCTAGTGTATACTATGGATAGGTATGTCTCAATATTACTTCATTTACTTCACACCTGCAGGTGTCCGTGCTGCGAATCAGCAAGCCTATGCAGATAGGCTGCTAAGGCTGTGCCACCAGCCAGGTCAGTAATTATTCTGCTTGTACTGTTATGTAAAATAAATGAGAGAGCTTGAAAAAATATTTTAACACAATAAATAAAGGTATAATAATTCTCTAATAATTATTCTGCATGTACTGTTATATAAAATAAATGAGAGAGCCTCTAGAAAAGTGTTTTAAGTCTTAAATAAAGGTATAATTCCTGGAGTGTCTGTGTCATTTTCTTTGATAGGTTGTTGTACTCTTGCATTATAGAAATAGTACTGTTGTATTAAGCACCATTGACACACAGTTGGGTAGGCCCATATAAAGTGGATGAAGGGAGTGCCAGTAGCTTTTAAGCATATTTACAGTCCTCAACTGTTGGTTCATGCCCAGCATGTACAGGTTAACATGGCACATGAATAGCTTGGTATTGTGTTCCCCAGAAATGTCTTAGTGCTGGCAGAAATGTAGGGAGCTGTTAACATATAACTGATAATTTTACCTAAACATATCTAGATAAGTATAGGAAAGTAGAGCTGTCAGTGTACCATCTCAGCAGCAGTGTGTCTGAGCAACTCACAAAATATATAGCAGTAACATCTGCATCCCGGACAGTTTGTATGTCGGATACAGCCCATGTATGTAAAGATCTAGCAAAACCCATTTCACAATTTAAGGACAATTGGGAAGTGTAATAATACATTTAGGGGACATATAACTGCAGTTAATAGGAATGTAGTGTAAACTGGAAGGATATACAAGTTGTTAATGGAGCTATCATTTTCCACCCTACTGTATGTGCATAAAAAATGCAATTCCACACCTCAATGGGTATGTCTAATCTCAAAACATTTGTTGGGACTTACGTCCTATTGGTTTATAAATATCTGCATTTATTTCGATGCATGTGCCCTGTTCAGATACCACAGTATTGGTGGCCTGTTGCCATCAATTAAACCTGCATGCTCTTGTAATGTCCACTGTTGTTCTATATACGCATGTGTCATGCTTGCTGTTCAGCTGTTGGAACTCTGGTGTGTTGGGTTAATGGGAATACTTCTGCATGCTGTTATAACTAATTGGGAATGTTGTTGACTGTTATTAACCCATATTTTCATTAAATCCTCCTAAACATAGAATGTATGGGAAGGCCGGTCCCAGCGGACCCACCTGTCCCACCTCAGCTGGCGAAGGCACCTGGCACCAGCAGGTCTGGTGCCCAGCCTGGGACTTCCTCCTCCATTGGTCCTGTGCCACCTTCAGGTGGAAGTGCTGCAGTGGATGGGTCTCGTCCCCCCCATGCAAGCATGGGGGGAGGAGGGCCACCTATCACACTCCAAACGGTCCGGGCGGTGGTGCCTAGGGAGATTGAGCGTTCTGTCGTTGATCCTCTACGCAGCTTGAGACGAGTGGCGCGACTCACGGGTGAGCCTGCCCCTCCTACACAGCCCCCAGCACAGCCACCCTCTGGGCTGTGAAGGTGCAGTGGTGACTGCCCATGGGTGGGGATCTCAGTTCCACTGTTGCCATCTGTGGACTCATGGGCTTGTGATTTCCAAGCATCCTTCCCGGTCAATGGTATTCACCCATCACGTGTCATATTCCGCCCCTGTATGCATCTTGTTTGTCTTGTCTGTTTACCTCCCCAACCTACCACCCCGAATATACCTATTTCCCCTACCCCACATTCCACTCTCACTTGAAAAAAAAAAAAAAAGCAATCTGATCCCAAAACAAAATTACGCCCCATACATAGCTGCCCATTTTGCACACATGTCCGCTGGACACAAACTTATATTTAATTGGCAGTACAACATACTTTGTTGTCCTCACCCCTCTCACAGGGGTTGAATGTTTCATATTTCCCTCTAAATTTATTGCATATGCACAGCTGTTACTGTTAAAAAAAAATGGGCAGCTATGGACCTTCCCTACACCCATCCTGCACATCCTGAGCTGTTTTCCCTACTGTCTTTCCCTCTTTGTGCCCCTTTTTCACCACTTTCCTATCTCCCCATTTTCTTTTCTTTCAAAGAAATGAGCGCTGGGGTTAGCGGGAGTAAGCACTATTAAGCAGTAGTTAGTGGGTTTGCGCGAGTGTGCGCTTAGCTAAGCATTGCTAAGCATCGCGCAAACCCGCTTACAACTGCTTAAAAATGCCTTAGTCACTCTGTATGTCAGGGCCCTTGTTCTACAAAGCAGCAAAGTAAAACACATCTGTCAGTCTCGAACCCCGGACCTTGTACACCCTAGACTGCATGAAGTACCACTAAGCCACGGTAGACATACAACAAGTTGGTGATGCAATAAATATATCATGCATCAGAATGAGTGAATGTAAAGGAAAAATAGGAATGCCATAACACAAATCTTGTTCTGTGGATCTTTACCAGCAGTTGTTGTGGAACTGCATTACATGACTGTGATAAGAGAACCAGCCATTCTAGCAGGAAATAATGTTACAGCAGCACTTTACAACCCCCACACAGTATCATAGCAGGACAAACACTGGCCTATCTGATTAGGACAGAGGCCATACTTCCCAACTGTGACTAATTTTCAGGGATGTCCCTGATTTTGAAACAAATTTTAGCTGTGTCCCCCTGAATCCCTCTGAAAAGTACTGACGTTAGGCAGAAAGGTGGTGAATTACACTTAATGAATAATGACAGTAAGTAAGAGACACTGCTTGTACTTCAGAAAAGGTGTATTAATCCATATGCTCTGGTTCTCTCAAAGTCTCAACTTAATGTCTCTAATATTTTAAAGGTGTACCTCACTTTTACCTACTTTTCCCTGAGTCTGTTCAAATATGTACCTGAGTGTTTGAGAGGCCTGGCAGTGGCAGAAACACACAGGCATATCAGCTTTTCTGCTGTTACACACTGCGCAGATAGCTTTGGAAAGAGTTCCAGAAGCATACTCTTATGTAG
The DNA here is from genome assembly GCF_019279795.1 of Protopterus annectens. NCBI lineage: Eukaryota > Metazoa > Chordata > Ceratodontiformes > Protopteridae > Protopterus > Protopterus annectens. Next base: position 622,903,549 of record NC_056747.1, on the reverse strand, counting down.
GAGTACAACAATGAAATACCAAAAGATGTAGCCATGTAGTGGTAGCAACCAACTGTGACAATGCCATTGTTCCAGTGCTGAAAAGACCGGTGTGGTGCACAGACAAAGAATAACAGGCTAACCTCTGGCTACCATCTGGATAGGTCCACAGTTGGGAGCTACGCAGACAGACTACTTGCCTTGATAAACTAACAGGTACACAGCAACCCTGTAAGTCCAGCAAGATAAAATTCACACAATAATACATAATGCTCTCTGTACTTCTGCACCCCTACCCAAATGTACAATATACCTGTGTGTTCAGGGTCTACCAAGGATGTAGGTAGGCATACTCAGTACTGAAATTTGCCCAGTCTTCTTGAGCAGCCTATGCTAATGTCAACACTAAAAAAGCACAAACTGTTCAGAAGTGAGTAAATTAATATTCACAGTATAGCAGTTCAGAAAACAGTTCATGTGCCAAAAAAATACATCTCAATAACTACTTTTGTATGGCAGTTAACTGTATAATTAGAAAAGAAAGTACATACTCCCGTGTATCTTGTGTTATCATTTGGAGGGGTGAGTACAATTCTACACTGACAAGTGTGCACTGGAAGCAGCAACATTCAGGTCTGAGTACAACATTCAAATCACTGGCTACACCCCTGGCTTAAGATCGAAGAACTATACCAACCTTCTGACTTAAACAATGATGTCCAAAGCAAGCATGATCCCCATTTTGGAAAGCTGAAAGGGCTATGCCTGAGTTATAGCTTTGGGTTGCTATGACAGTGATTACTGAGAGAGAGAAGAGAGAGAGAAGAGAGAGAGAAGAGAGAGAGAGAGAGAGAGAGAGAGAGATGACAGTGATTACTGAGAGAGAGAAGAGAGAGAGAAGAGAGAGAGAGAGAGAGAGAGAGAGAGAGAGAGAGAAGAGAGAGAGAGAGAGAGAGAGAGAGAGAGAGAGAGAGAGAGAGAGAGAGAGAGAGAGAGAGGCAGATATGTGTTTACTATCATGTAGTAGATGTTTTTCAAGAGTACTCTGCATAATGTGAACCATGCATATGTGGCAGCAGTACATATCTATGCACAGATGTCCTGCTTAACTACTGCTATGGACAGTTCAGTGTGTAGCTGTGTGCAGTGGGACAGTGTGGACCTTGTATGTGTATGGCACACACATACGGAGATATATATATGTCATATATATTAACATCTGTATATGTGCATAGAGCAAATACTGAGGAGGTGGTGCTGTGGTAGCGTTGTCGCCTCACAGTTAGACGTTGCCTGTTCGATTCTCAGTTAGAGCATCTTCTGTGTGGCGACATGCATGAATGGGCGTTCCTTCGTTTAAGGTTGTGTGTTAAGCCTGGCAAGCCAGCATGTAAAAATCTACTGCCAATCATTAGAGGACCGGAGTTCCACTGCGGCGACCCCTAACCGGGAAAAGCCGAAAGACACAACAACATATGTGCATAGAGCAAGGGATATATTGCAACTGTTCATATTTGTATGGAGATTTTAGTGTGTGACAAACAAGACAGCATACAGTGCTGGTATATGACGTGGTGGTTAAACACTGTGTGTGTTTTGTTCAGTTTGCAAAGTTGCAGCCAGTGAGGCCTGCTAAAGCTACCTGGGCTGAGAACACTTTCAATGTATTTCTCAGAAGACTGTGTGATATTATTACATTACTGTATACCTCACATCCTTTGTATAATTGATATTCTCACCATGAAAGGTGGACTGTATATGTGCCTATATGTATATGTACACCAATGGATGTGTATATGTATGTGTGTGTGTGTGTGTGTAATATATATATATATATATATATATATATATATATATATATATATATATATGAGAGAGAGAGAGAGAAAGAGAGTCATATATAGTCATACACACCCACATCTACTTGTTGCAATAGATTTGATGTAAAGTTGACTGAGTGTGATGGTCAGTGTGTTGGTGAATGTGTCAACGATGTGTATTTATGGGATAGTTTAGTGGGAAACTGTTTCTGTCATTGTATTATGTGTCCTTGCTTTGATCCCAGCAAAAACTGTGTATGCTGTTGCTAGGCAGATAAAGCACTATGGCATACAGTCTGATGTAGTCCCTTGGTGTTAATTGGGGTGTGTCATTGGAGGCTAAAGCACTACATGTATACTTATTGATTGGTACTGATGTTGAATCCAAATCCTGTATGAACTGTAGTACTACTTGAAGCTGTAGGCCTAAACAGCAAAGTATGGTGTATGTCCACATTGCTTGGAACTGCTGTTTTGTGTGGTCCCTGTAGTCCTCACAGATTACATTCATAGGCTTAAGGTTTTGTAAGTACTGACAGACATTACTGTATGGTACACACGTAAAGCTTATCTGGGTTGCCATACCTTTGTGTCTTGTAATTATGTCTGATGTGTGTGTGGGTATGCCTGTAACATGTCCTCTGTCATATGTGTATTACAAGATATAACTCCATATCTAGCAACATTTATAGTTTACTACAGCAGTATGCCACCTATATTCACAATTTTGCACATATTTTGGCCACTGGTTTGCCATCAACAAGTTGTGTGGTATAATAGTAATACTGTAACTGGACTTTACAAACATTACGATGGATGACATATTTCTTTATGCATTCGCTTGATCTATACCTTCTGTGGCTAGGTGGTGCATTGTGTCGCATACAGTGTGCCATGTACTGTTGTATAGTCTTATATAGTGATTTTATTTTGTTGCTGTGTGCAGAACATGGTTTATTATATAGAGCATGCCAGGCACTTTCAAGCAGTTGTGGGGTGAGCACTGATAAGTGGTATTAAAAGTGTTTAATCTCAGTCAACTAATAGGTTGCTATATATGGCAGTTCAGTGATATCTGTATTGTATAATGTTAAGTGTGCCATATGACTTGCTCAGACATATTTTTTCTTTGTCTTCCAGGGATCATGGCCCACCATCATAATCGTAATCCTAGCTACAGTAGTGCTGACGATGACATTATTACCAGCTGTCTGATTCAGCACTACAGCCTACTATTCTCGAGAACCAGCCAAGATCAGCATGAGTGTACTGCACCGTGGAAAGATGTTGTCCAGAGGGTAAATGGCATAGGCATGCATAACCGGACATATGAGCAGGTATGCCATCACTGCAGTGATTTACTTCGACATGTCCAGCAGCGTGCTTCTGATGTCTGTAGACACCAGCTTGCAACAGGTGGTGGGGTTAACATCCATCCCCCCCCCCTCACCAGAGTGGAGGAGCTGCTCCTGAGCCTGGTGGCACCTGCCCAACAACAACAACAGCAGACATTTACCTTGATGGAGGTTGGAGCCACCCAGCAAGAACACATGGAGTGTGCAGGTAACATGGCATATATGTAGACTACTGTTACTTCTGTTGGTAGATCATGCATATGTGAGATGTGTACTGTGTAGTTAGAAGATGTGGATCCTGTTGTTGTGCAATACTGATCATTTGGAACATACTCTGTAGGCCTGTGAATGTAAACTGTTGTACTACTGTAAGATTGCAAACCCACAGTAGCAATGCCACAGTTGTCGCCACTGATAAACTGTCTCGTATCCATGTAGGTCCCTCTCATGTGACAGCAAGGCAGTGGACACATGCTGGTGAGTGTGTTCTACATTTATTATTGCAAATAAAAAGTGCATGTCATAGTTAAGGTGTAGGTCATGTACACATGTAACACACCTACGCATAATTCATGCTGTGCATGTTTGCTGTGAGACTACACACATCTCAATAATGTGATTAGCTGCCTCAAACACATGCAATACACAGACCATCTCAAACAAATGTGGCTACACTGTAGTGCCCATTGGATAGGCAGAGTCGATACACATGCACACAACATACACAACTATGTCATACACAGAACATGTTAACATGCTACACATGAAGTATTCACAAACCCTCTGTAAAGTCGCACTCCAGTATCCCAAATGTCATCCACACAGCACACATAATACACCTGAGGGGTAGAGGCCTATCATGGGGCAGTGAAACACTCTGCAACATGCAACACATTCATGTTAGGCAATGCTCCTTATTGGCCTCCTTACAAACCCATGTAACAAGTGGCTGTGAAATGGTGAATGTAGCCATGGTAGTGCATTTCTGGTACAGCATGATAGGTGCTGGTTTGGGACACATTTTGTAGCCTTGAGTGACCACATGATGCTTCATGATGATGGCTTATGATACTACACCCCATCCAGTTATTGTAACCACAGTACTAGACATAGCTTTAATTGCTATACACCTCAATGTTGTGTGTGTACAAACATATGCACCTATAAACAATATGTATACCAATCACCATTTGCACAACTGACACATATATGTCTTGTAATGCTATTGAGTGGCTAGGTCATATGACACACATTGGGTATGTGTGATGTTTAAATATGCAGTTGTGTTTTAGCATGCCATGTCATGGATGACACTGGCATGTCCACAATATGATCTACGCTCACCATAACTACTGTACATTGGCTATGTGGACCAATGGTATTCCATCAGTTATACATGCACCACTGATCTTGTGTGTATACACATCATGCATGAGCTAAAACTGTGTCCACAATTATTTGCTAAAGACACAGAGGCTCTAATCAGAATTGGATATCTATGTGACACACAGATACACATCCAGCCATGGTATGTATACCTGTGAGTGAGGCACAGTACATTAAAGATTTTTTAATACTTGCACAGCAATGTTGTGTCCATGTATACATTGCATTCCAGGGGGAGACCAATCACCAAACAACAAAGCACATGCATCAAAGCCATGTATACTGTTAGTAACAAGGACTGTCTACACTCGCACTGCATGCTGTTGAGCAACACATGTCCTGCATGCTGATATGTGTGATATGACTGTTTGGCTTGTGATACTGTACCCCAATATCAACCTCTATTGAATATGTTCTGAGATTGCTGGTAGTGTATGTGTGCATGTGTGTGTGTGTCTGCTTTAGTGAGGAGTGCATTTATGTGCATGTGTTTATGTGTTCTGACATCATGTACAGGTCTTAAAGTGTGTTTCTTGTTTTACTCTCACAGGTGCTGAGGTTGGGCTGGTTCAGTGCAGCAGGGAACCTGATGTCACTGACACAAATAGTGATAATGAGGATAGGTGTGTTGAGGCACAGGCATGTTTGTCAGGGTCTGTTGTTGGGCCACCAATTGACATTACACAAGTCTCCACCCCATCCATGCACACAGTCATACTGCCTGTACATCCATCATCACCAATGCCCTTAGCAGTGAGGCAGTGTACAGTCGGCAATGGCCAGAAAGTGTGGTATCTATGGCACATGCATCAGGACACAGCAGCCATAGCCAGATGTCTGGAATGGTACCATATAGACAGATGCCCAGGGGTTCTCATCAGAGCACTGCTGGTCATCATGCCCCTGGCAGACGTGCCATAACTCGTATGTTCCAGGCTGTCATGGAGGCACAGGCACATATGGAGCTGTACACCAGACAGGGACTAAGGGCACAGAGGGCTCATAACACCTCTTTAAATGACAGTATCCATGACCTAGCAGGTGCCATCCATAATTACACTGAGGTCATTGATAGACATTGGGGTGAGACATTAGATGTCCTCCACAATGTCATGTCTATGTGTCAGGACAGTGCAGGACAGTTGAGACATCGACGTGGATGTATGCCAGCAACATCAACTGGCAGTTTCCATGGACATCCATCAAGTCCTAGCCGCTCCCGTAAAGCTAGTACCAGCCCCAGCAATGTTGGGGGTGGGCTGTCCATAGACCCTCCTAGAAGACCACGTGCACGTGGATCTGGCCAGTCCCAGCAGGACCTGGATCCAGTGTACATATGTCAACCTCTGAGGATAGTACCCAGTCTGGATTAGTACCTGATACTGTCTGTAGCACTCCTACCAGGCACAGGTCTCATATCTGTGGCCAGAGAGGGTGATCTGTAAAGCCTGCCAGGTACAGTCTGTAGCTGTCCCACAAATCCCCATATATGGCAGCCACATGGTGGAACTGTGTGCATGCAGACACACACACAAATCAGACACCTAGGGCAAACACATACCCGCACACATTACATCCACATTGGCCCATAACAGTACTCTTGGCCCTCACACACACACTCACACACACATGTCGATTGTATGGCTCAATGTAGGCCTCTGGCAAACCAACTACACACCCTGTGCATATGATGAAACCTGTGCCACCTCCTGTTATCTGTAACATTGATGCAGGAACAGGCTAACATGGTGCTGATGCACAGGGTGACTTTATAACAGAATAGCAATGTTAGCATGTTGTCAGCAGTAAAGTGTAATGATATCCTTGAAGATGTAGCTGAGCAGGCATGATGCATTAAAGCTATAATTATCAATGTAGTATTGTTTACACCAGTGTTTATTCCAATTGTGTATTGTCTGCCCATGTCCCACTTGGCTGATGTGTGTAGTTTTGTCAGCATGTGTTAGAGAGTGGACAGTAAGTGTGGGATGTGTGCAGCACAGATATGCATGTGTACATTTGTGAACATGGTTGATGTGCACTGTGTGCATGTACGTGCATATTGGACACATGGGCAGGGTGATATGCCCTGTATTACACAGTGTTAACACTCCATAGTTTCTATTGGTGGCCAGTATGCATTGTACTACACACATTTTGGAACTTGAGTACACGTGTGTGTATAACACGGTTTGACACTGTGCTGTGAATGATACTGTTACTTTCTGTCATTGGTTTGCATTCTGGTAGTATACATAACCTCAACAGCCTGACCATAAACAATTGTTAGATGATGTCTTGACAACTGACACACAGATGTAGGACGCACAGTAACATTTGCAGTCTTCAAGTACTATTCTATGCCAGTAACCAGTTGTATTCACCTGCACTCAGTCCTGCAACCACTCCTGTTTGGCATATAGCTTTCTTAGGTATAAGCAAACACAGTAGGGATATGTCTGGCCACATTTGGCAATGCATACTGTGGGCTATAATGCATTCTCCAGATGACACACACATCCTCCAAAAGGGTATCATACAGACAGATACCTGGTGTCAAACTCATGCTGTAAAGATATAAGCCAAATAAAGCATAGTCATCCACTTAAACATAGTATCCCCAGAGTACCACATAAGTAGTAGCCCAAAAAATGTTGAACAGGTACCAATGTATGCATAGAGCCATGTGTTACGTTATCTCTCCTTTGATAAGTTGGGAGGGTGGCCTAATGGTTAAGGTGTTTCACAAGGGATAATTGGCTAGGCTTAAAATGGCTCACAAGGGCAGTTAGCTTAGCACTAACCTATGAACCTATGATAATCACATTTCCAAAGGGTTTTGGAAATCCCTCTGTGGATCACATAAGCAATAAAGGGGTCTGCATGCATATCCGCAAAGGTTGTTGCACACCTATAATAAATAGCCATCTTTGACAGACTTTGCTGCATTTGAACAGGTTTCAAATATACCTCTGGCATAAACCCGCACTCACACTATTCAATAGAAACCATAATGAGTGTATGTGAAACGAATGACGTAGGCCACGGATCACTGCAGTGGCTAGGCTTGTCACAAGCATACAGATGTGACCTAAGGTCTGGAAAGTGGCAGCACACTCTGGCAAAGATAACAGATGTGTTCATTGAGAAAGTAGGGTTCCCACCTATGAAATAATTGAGGTCACATGTATGTATATGTATTTGCCATACAGCTACCTGACATGTGTAATGCACATACTGTTGTCATTGTGATATGTCATACAGGAGTAAAAGCAAAACCCACATCACATTGACCAACAGTGTCACTCACGTGGAGCACACACACACACACACACACACACACACACACACACACACACACACACACACACACACACACACACACACCAAGTGCAGGATTCAAACCCCTACCTACTTTATGATACTAGAGCAGTACGCATTAACACGATGCACTATATACATTACTGGGAGTTCTCCTTTCCACAGGTATATTTGTAGGATGGTGATATCAGCAGACTTGACAAAGATGAGTATACCACTTTTAAGGTGTTTCAGTAGTCTTCAAAAAGGTTGCTCCTCTCCAAGGAGAGAGACACACACACACACACACACACTCTCTCTCTCATACAGTTGGCAAGTGCAGGATTCAAACCCCTACCTAACTACTTTATGATACTAGAAGAGTATGCATTAACACAATGCGCTATACACATTACTGGGAGTTCTCTTTCCACAGGTATATTTGTAGGATGGTGACATCATCAGACTAGACAAAGTGGGTTACATTAAGTGACATTAGGTGGGCTACATAGAAGGAATTTCTAAACACTTTGGCAATGTGATCATCAAAGGAGAGTTTACTATTTACCTGAGTCCCCAGGTCCATAATTACATTCTCCGTACATACTGGTTTACAACCTATGTGGTAATTTGTGTGCACTTTATTTTATCCAAAGGGGATGACTATGCATTTTTTGGCATTCTGCTTGAGGGCATTGTTTTGACACCAGGTATCTGCCTCTGTAAGACCCTTCTGGAGGATGTATGTGTCAGCAGTAGAGTTGATTGTGAACCACAGTTAACAGTCATCTGAAAACTTGTTCAGCCATACTCCTCCCATTCTTGCCTGTACCTCTGAGCAGTATCTACTTAACAGGTGGGGTCCCAGGACCAAGACCTGGGGGATGCCATTTGTGACTGGTTTAGAGTCGGACATGGCACCCACAACTCTGAACATGTGTGTTTGATCTGCGAGCCAGTTGGCCACCCATCCTGTGACATAGGTGTTAATGTTCAAGCTGGTAAGCTTGTCCATGATGCCAGAGTGGGGAATGGTGTCAAAGGCCTTAGTGAGGTCCAGGTCGTCTGTGTGGACTACTTTCACCACCATCTGTGTCCTTAGTTGACTTCTTTGAAACAGTTACCAAGTTTAAGAGGCAGGATCTGCCTTTAACAAAGCCAAGTTGGGTAGAGTCCAGTGTCTAAAGGTTCCCAATGTCTCTATTTATGGGTTCTATAATAATTTGCTCCATAACTTTGCAGACCAGGCTGAGTAGGCCTATAGGGCAATAGTTTCCAGATTCTGTTGTGGCACCACCTTTGTGGAGCTGGATGGCTGTTGCTGTATGCTATTCTTTGGGTACATAGCCTGTGGTAAGGTTGAGTCTGGACAGTAAATGTAGGTGAGGGTGTAGTTCCTTTTGGGGCTGGTGTAAGACGCAGCCTGGGACACTATCCAGTCCCATTGATGCTGTGTTCTTAGCTTTGGAGAGGGCTGTTTTTACCTGCATGTCCATGAAGTCTGAGGCTCTGAATTCTTCTGGGATGGACACAGGCCCTTTTGGGGGTGATGGGGGTGAGTTTGCACTGTACTTGTCTGCCAAGATGTGGGCAATGTCAGTTGGTTCAGTGTATTTTTTGCCATTTTGCAGTAGCTGGCAGCATATTTGAGAGTTGCTACCTAAATGTTTGGTATAGCTAACAAAAGCTTTGTGGTTGTTATTCTTACATTCCTTGGCAATTTGTCTTTAGAAACTGGCCTTGGATTATTTTATGAGCGATCATTGTTTCTTCCTAATAATGATCAGTGATGCCTTTCCTTTTGTGAAGTTTGCTCTATCATGTGTTAGTTTCCTCCTTCTGTTGTATAGCTTATTTATGGACAACGACCACCAGATTGGTTTTTTGTTTTTGGAGGAGTGCATTTTGGTTTTATTTGGGATGTCTTGATCCATGCATCCCTGTATATGCTCATAAAATGCACTTGTAAATGATTCTGCAGATTGTATAGCATTATCCTATAGCAAGTGGGCTTTGGAACTATCCACTTTGGTCTTGAGAAGTGTGCAGTTTGCTTTTGAACATTTCTTAGTGGTTTCCTTGACTGGGGGGTGGGTGTGGATGTCCAGTGTGATTACTTTATGATCTGATATTACCAGCGAGGGGTTTAATCTCTGTTGTGAAACACTGGTACCCCATGTTGGTGATGATCAGGTCCAGTATGTTGTCACCTCTAGTGGGCATGGTGACCAGCTATTCCAGAGCATTTGAGTTTTTAAACTCTAGGAAGCATTGGGCAAAGGACATTGTACACGAGTAATTCTCCCAGTCATTGTTTGGGTAGTTGTAATCTCCTCATATAATGGTGTTTGGTAGGACCTATATATTTTCCACTGTTCTCAGGAATACTGAGTGAGGTTCCTGAGACAAGGTAGGTGATCTGTAGCAGGCTACAATCTGATAAGCAGCTTTGCCCAATGTTAGTTGCACTTGCATGGTCTCCAAGGCCTCATGCTGTGCCACTAACCTGAAGGTGTGGGTATCCATAAGGTAAATGGATACACCCCTTCCTTTTGTATTTCACTCTGGGGTTTGGAGCCAAAGATCAGAGGGATTGTGAGTGTTTTACATGGAGCATGTCCAACAGCTCTGTGTTTGACATAGCTTTGTATGTTAGGTAGCGATCACCTCTGAGTAGGCGATATGCGAGAGAGTACAACTGGAACATTTTGAGACGGTCTATGTATGGCATGTATTTCAGGCCGCTAATGCTCTTTGTAAGGTATTTCTGCAGGCTTTCCAGTTGTTGTAGATGTCTTGTGAGGTACATAGCAAAAGGGGCATTGTACTTTATTATGGATCTAGTGAATGATGAGTAGAGGGGAACAATGTCCTCTTCTATTCTGCATGAGACACCTTTTGTGATGTGATGGTGTGCCATGTAGAAGGATTTCTTGACTACTGTGGGGATGTGATTATCACAGATGTGTCCACTGTCCACCTGTGACCCAAGGTCTGTTCTCACACTTTCAGTGTTAAGTATACTACCGCCTATGTTGTAGTTCATGGCTACAGAGATTTTACCAAAGGGGATGACAATGCACTTTTTGGCATTGAGCTTGAGGCCATGGCTTCGACATCAGGCATCTGTCTTAGTGAGGCCCTTTTGTAGGATGTCCACATCTTTAGTAGTTTCAATTATGGCTCCTAGTTTGTAGTCATCTGGAAACTTAATTAGCCACAAACCTTCCATGTTAAAGTTTACTACAGGGAAGTAGATACCAAACAGGACCCAGGACTGAACCCTGTAGTACTGCACTTGTCACTGGTCCAAAGTCGTACATGGAGTCTGCTGCTTTCACAGTGTGTGTTCTGTCAGTGAGCCAGTTGGCAACCCATATTGTGACATAGCAATTTATACCTAGTTTAGTGGTTTTATCTATAATTCCAGAGTGGGGGATGGTGTTGAAAGCCATGGCAAGATCTACATAGGCTGTGTGAACCACCTTACCCTTGTCTACGTTTCTGGTGACTGCTTCAATGACGTCTATCAGGTTTAGGAGACATGATCTGCATTTTACAAACCCAACATGGTTGTGGTCCAGAGTTTGGATATTACCAATGTCTTTTTTTATAAGTTATATGATGGTACATTCCATGGCCTTGCAGAGCAGGCTCATCAGGCTAATGGGGCGCTAGTTCCTGGGGTCCATGGTGTCTCCACCCTTGTGTAGTGGGATAACCGTCGCTGTGCGCCATTTAGCAGGCACAAAGCCTGAGGTGAGGCTATGACTGAACATGGTACATCGGTGTAGTGCCTGTTCGTTCTGTAGTTTGTGTAGAACACAGCCTGGGAATTTATCTGGTCCCATGGATGCTGCATTCCTGGCTTTGGAGAGTGTTTTTACCTGTGCAACCATGATGACAGCAACTTTGTAGTCTTCCGTTACAGATATGCTCTTTCATGGGCGAGAGGGGGGTAAAGTTAGCACTGATCCTATCTGCCAGGATGTTGGCAATATCAGTTGGGTCTGTATATTTAGTGCCATTGTGCTGTAACTCAGAGCAGATCTGAGTGTTGCCATTGGAGATTCTTGACATACCTATAGAATGCTTTGTGGTTGTCCTTAGAATCAGTGTTGATTTTGTTTTCATAACTAGCTTTGGAGGATTTTATCAGGGATCGCAGCTTCTTACTGATGTTGACCATGGAGCTCCTCCACTCATGGGATTTTACCCTCTTTTGCAACATTTTCTTCCTTCTGTTGTGCAGTTTGTTTATGGCAGGGGAACACCAGATTGGCTTCCTTTTCTTGGAGGATAGCTTTTTGGTTCTGTTTGGGATAGCACAGTGCATGCAGTCATGTAAGTGCTTATAAAGTGCAATTGGGAAGGATTCAGTAGTCGTAACTGTATTGTCCATCTGCATGGGTGTCTTGCAGTTCAGCACTTCTGTCTTAAGAAGTATGAAGTTGGCTTTGGAGACATTTTTAACATGGTTTCCTTAATGGGGGTGTGGGTCCAGAATGTGGATATGTAGGGTAATTAGCTTATGGTCAGATAGGACCGATGAGGCGCTGACTTCAGGTGTGGGACACCGGTCATGCAGGACAAACCAAACCCCGTAACCAACACAAATAACCACAAAGTGAGCTAAATGCTACTCATTGGCAGAAGTCTCAGCCTCCAGATGCACACACTCGAGGCACTTCTCATTATGGAGGATATTGATATCTCTGCAGTAACAGAAACCTAGTTCAAGGCTCCAGACAGCACACCAGCACTACCAGGATACTACTCATTCCATACCTTCCAGCATCAGAACCTGAATCATAGCACATAGGGTGAGGATGTATCCATATTCATCAAGGATACCTACACCTCTCTCTACAGGATATGTACCCATAGAATGTTGCACAGCAACATTCTTCAAACTCCACAGGGGTGGGGCCACAAAAACCCCTTGGCATTCATGCACTATGAGCCTGACGAGTGTGTTCTGCAAGGAAATGGAGCCAATCATAATGGAAGTCAACAATACAGAGATTGGGAACCTTCACACAGTTAAGCACACCCAGTTTGGCTTCGTCAAATGCAGACCATGCCTCCTGAACTGGGAGAATTTTTTTGACAGTTACCCAGGCTACAGATTGAAATGAGCTCAACACAGCCTACCTATACCTCGCTAAGGCCTTTGACACCATTCCCCAGTCAGGTATCATAGATGAACTCCCCAACCTGGCCATGAATCCATACATCACAAGATGGATTGCAAGCTGGCTCACAGATAGATCCCACACATTGAGTTGCTGGCTACATGTCAGACTCTACACCGGTAATGACTGGTGTCCCCCAGGGTTCAGTCCTGGGGTCCCTCTTGTTTGGTATAGACTTTTCACATGTACATGCCAACACAGGAGGGTTGTGGTTGACTAAGTTTGATGGGAACTGTAAAGTGTTTGCCATAATAGATTCCCCGGATGACAGACATATTCTCCAGAAGGGACTCTATGAGACAGGTGTGTGGTGTCAGAATCATGGCCTCAAGCTCACTGTGGAGGAATGCATAGTGATCCTCTTTGTTGAAAACAAAATACCCACAAACTACCACATAGGTGTTACCCCCTTAAAAATGACAAGGTGATAAGGGATCTGGGAACACAAGTAGATAGTCATCTTTCCTTTGACAACCATGTTGCCAAAGTGATTGGGAGATCCTATGTGGCCCACCTAATCAACAAAGGGTTTGCATCAGGATCCAAAGAGGTAGTGTTGGCACTCTACTCTTAAGTCATCAGACCCATCATTGGGTACAGTGCACCATTTTGGATGTACGCAACGTAGCATATCCAGCAGCTGTAGAGACCACATAGGTACCTCACCAAGAGGATTACTGGCCTCAAACAGTTGTGTTATGCAACACAACTGGTAAAAATAAATCTGTTCTTCGTTGTGTACTGCCTACTCGGAGGCACATTCTGCCTAACATACAGAGCCATGTCCAGCACATAACTGTTGAACATGCTCCATCTACAGATAACAACATTGAGCCAGCCTACACATTCCAGGGATATGAACCTCATCACAACGATGAATACAACATGCTGGTGGGATAGAGTACCATCCCAGACATTTGCCTTACTGTGGAACAGAGTCCCAATGTACATCAGACAGAACCCCTCGCTGACACTCTTCAATTGGAACCTTGATGAGTGGATGGGAAACAGACAATTCATGCCAGGCATCACATCAGCAGCCCCACTAGAAAGGGGCTTAGGGTACTAACTATTCGAACTAGGCCTTGGAAGACTACCCAATGGTGTGGTGAAAGCTGCACAACTTGTGAAGGCTGATATATGCCTTCGTGGAGATAGTCTACTACATACCTATGTGACAGGTACATGTCTACAGATAGTAGATGTGTACTTCATTGTACAGTCATGTTGTACAGCAGGCACATGGACCACATACACTGTAATGCTTACAGATACTGTTGGCTGTTATGTACAGTGGGAGAGATGTGCACCTCATGTCTTTTGTGCCATTGGGATGTGTGCTTCGTGGGACAGTCCTGGATGGCTCCCTGTCTTACACACATCTCTGCCCATCCATCTTTGGCTTATTATACTGTGTTCCCCATATATATATATATATATATATATATATATTATAGAGGTACATAGGTAATAGGCTATCTGCCTGAAGACACATATTAGTATGTCCAGAGTGTGCAGCTATCACCACCCATGGAGTTAGTTCTCTAGGCCTCTGTGTAGTAGAGCTGATGAAGTGATCCATGGTGTGACAGTTCAGTTTCACATACACTCATCAAGGCTCCTCTGGAAGAGTGTCAGTGAGGGTCTCAGCTTAATGTCGGTTGGGAGCCTGTTTCAAAGCAAGGGAAGTCTGTGAGTTAGTAATGTATCCCTCCAACATGTTCTATTTAATGTTGTGATGATGGTATCCCTAGAGCATGTGGTACAGTGAGCTTGGGTTTACTTCAGATAGCGCATGTACATCAGTTCTGCATTGGACATGGACCTGTCTGTTGGGCAGATATCTCCTGAGTAGACAGTATGCAACAGAGTACAGACTGAGTTAAATTCAGTCTTGTTGCATGGGGCAACTGTTTGAGGCCAGTAATCCTCTTGTTGAGGTACTTCAGTGGCCTTTCCAGCTGCTGAAGGTGCCTAGTCAGATTCATCGCAAGTGTGTTGTGGTGCTCTCTGACGGGTTTGATGACTGATGAGTAGAGGGAACCTCCTTTGACCTACATGCAAAGACCTTGGCAGTTTGTGGGAACACATAGCATGATTTTCTAACCACTTTGTGAATGTGTTTCTGGAAGTAGAGATGACTATCCACATGTGTCCATAGATCCCTTATTATCACCTCCATATTTAGGGTGTTGGCACCTATGTGGTATTTGTATGACACTAGCTCGAGGCCATAATTTTGACACCACATCTGTCTGACTGAGACCCATTTTAAGGATGTCTCTGTTGTCCCAAACATCGATTATGACAACTTTTTTGCAGTCATCCACAAACTTTGCTAAACATAGCCCTCGTGTGTTTGACTGTATTTTTGAAAAGTGTACACCAGACAGGAGGGGTCCCAGCACTGAGCCATGGGGGACAGCAGTTGTTACCAGCTTGAACAGGAGACCACAATTCGTACCTTGTGGGATTTATCTGTGCCCCAGTTGGCAATCTATCAGATGACATACATATTTATGCACAGGTTGTTGATTTTGTGGATACATGTGTCTGGGATGTTGGAAAAGGGCTTTTCAAGGTCTATGTGGGACGTGTGTAGCTCATTTCATTGATGTATGTCCTGGGTGACTGCCTTGAAAACAGTCTAGCAGGTTTGGGAACCATGATCTGCCCCTGACCAAACCAAAATGGGTAGGGTTGGGTGTTTGTAGGCTCCCAATAGCTCTGTTTATGAGTTCCATCATGATGGACTCCATGGCCTTCAGAACAGGCTTAATAGGCTTATAAGACAATAGTTCCCATGGTCTGTTGTGCACCAACACTTGTGGAGTGTGCCAAATGTTGCTGTAACCCATTCAACAGTTTCATATCCTGTACAGAGGGTGAGTCTCAACAGACTGTTCAGGTGCAGGGTCTGTTTGTTTTGGAGTTCACATATGACACAGCTAGGGAAACCATGTCATCCCATAGACGCCATGTTTTTAGGTTTGAAAAGAGCTGTTTAACCATTGTATATGTGATTTCTGGGATTTCACAATCTCCAGGTATGATAATGGGCCCTTTTGTCAGTGGGGGGGGGGGGTAAATATGTATGAACCTGTCTGACAAGATGTTGGCAATGTCAGTCATGTACATGTATTCATTTACAGTTTGCAGTGAATCGGAACATACATGAGTTTACATTAATATTTATGACATGGCGAAAGAAAGCTTCATGGTTCTCTATGGACTCTCTGACAATATTTTTGGCAGAACATGGATTGGATAATGTTAGGAGTGTTCATTGTTTATTGATGATACTGATTGGAGATTTATTGATGGTCTTTGAATTTTCACTTTCTTTGAACAACTTAAGTACTTGTAGTACATAGTTTGATTATGACAGAAGTCCAATATATTATATGGGTCTGTTTTCATATAACTGTGTGCACAAGGCAGGATTGGTGAATAGTCACAAGTTTCTGGGGTAAGAACTGCAACTGCCAGATATGTGTGGCCCACTGCTGTACTCAGACATGGCCTAAGTGTGTGAGCATGCCCAGTATGACCTTTTAGTATGTTGTTGACTGACATTTGCTTCGTTTATTTGTGTGTGAGTATGCCCAGTATGACCTTTCAGTATGTTGCTGTCTGAAATTTGCTAAATTTGTTGAAGTGTGTGAGCATGCCCACTGTGGACATATATACTATATGTGTGTGAAAAATCAAGTTGTTTTTTACTTTAGGGCTCACTTTTGTGTTGTACATCGACAGGAAGCACACTGTGCCTGCAGGACTTCCATGAGTCACTTTGCACAGACTTATCAACATTTCTACATACAGGGAGGACAGCTATTATTTGTAAATTTCTACCCGGGGGCACACCTGATTGTTACTGTGGGTGTACAAAGGATGAGGGGTTCACCTGACACTTATACACATTTGCTAGGCCTGCACTGCTATGTCAGGTACTCCATTTCAGTCTGTACTGTTGCCTATCATACTGGCTTGAGGCATACTACTGTACTACAGATCTTAGCTTCCAATTTCACGTATATTAGTTTGTGACTTCATAGCCTACCCAACCCACATCACACTGCCTGGCCTGCTGTTATCTGTCTGCATAGGCCTGGGGGGGAGTTACTCATATGCATCTCCAGAGGGCATGATACAGCATTTGTTTGTGTTTGTGTTAGTCTACAATTGTCCTGCTGTGTCTTTGCCAGTGAAATGCTGTCATGGCTTAGTGGTTCAGTACTGTGACTATACTGTACAGTATCCTGAGTTCGAGCCCTGTCACTGCTTTTTATTTTCATGCTGGGCAGACCAGACTGCTTAAGGAATAGTAAAGCAAGTGTGAGCATGTTTACCTGACTTTGCTCAACTTTGCCCAACGTTGCCTGATTTTGCCCAACGTTGAGCTAGTTAGTGCAGTGTACAGCTCCCTGCAATTGTGGTTAAATATGCTAAATAGTGGTAAAATGTGCTTAGCACTGCTTTATATTGCTTAAAATAGGGCAATCATGCTTGAGGTGGTGCTGCAGGGCTGCCTATGTCGGATGCACATAGTACACTCCCTATACATGTTTGAAAACAGGTAGTGTCAAGTTAGGCATCCCTTTTATTGCATGTGTGAGTCAGACAGAGGTGTCATTTCCAGGGTTCCTACTGAGTCAGTGTATGTGTTATACATTGCCTCTTTTCCAAAGCCAAGGCATACTGGGCACGCATCCTTCTGCCTACTAGGGCAGGCTCAGGTTGTTCCTCCTCCGAGTCACGCTGTGCCTGTGCAGGTCTTGGCAATGGTGGTGGGCTGTTTGGCCCTGTCCAATGCTGTTCCTGCTGCAGCTGTTTTCACAGGATCATATTGTGGAGCATGGCACATACCATGACAATTTGGGTACATATAGTTGGTGAGTACTGCAAGGCTCCACCAGTTGTGTCCAGGCACCGGAGCTGTGACTTCAGCATCTCAAACACATGCTCAATAATGTTTCTTGTTTGTGCGCGTGCCTCATTATGGAGTTCTTTGTCGTGTGTGTGCATTTCTGATGGGTATCATCAGCCACAGCTCCAGTGCGTATCCAGCATCCCCCACTAGGTGAACAGTCAGGGATGTCCCCATTGGCAAATCTCTGGTACAGCTGCGTCAGATGCCAGATGTGGGAATTGTGATAGCTTTCAGGGCAACCAGTACACACATTCATTATTATGCCCTGGACATCGCACACAACCTGGCAGTTGATGGAGGGGAAGCCCTTGCAGTTGATGTAGACCCTACCCCACTCACCGAGTGGTGCTTTGATGTGTATGTGCGTGCAGTCTATTGCACCTACTACCTCAGGGTATTCTGCTATTTGGTGGAAAAGACGCATATTGCTGGCTAATGCCTCATGGGAATTGGGGAAATATACATGCTCACCGACATGTGCTGACATGGCATCCAGGAACTGGTGCAGTACCCTGGATGCTGATGCCTGTGAAACCCCCATCATATCACCAGTTGGTCTCTGGAAGGTACCTGTAGCTAGTATTTGTAGGCCAACACATACCTTGGTATCCACTGGGATGGGTTCCCCTCTGTTGGTTGTGTGTGTGAGGCGTGGCCGGCACAGCTCAACAATTTGCTGCAGGAGGTCTCTGTCCACTCTATAGTGCTCCACTATCTCCAGCTCATGTAGCCCCTGGTAGGTTACCCTGGGTCTGTACACTCTTCTCCGTCTCCTCACTATGGGTTGCTCAGCAGCATTCACAACATCACCACCCTCAGCATCTTGCAAATGTTGGTTTATGATAGCAATAGCAGCCCCTAACAGTTTGTCTGACTTAAGCTTTTTAAGTTTTCACTCTTTGTATACTGCAGTGTTGCAGAGTTATTGGGAAAATTCAGGGTAGACTGCTGTTTGCAGAGTTTAAAGTGTTGGGCTGGGCTGGGCTAGTCTACTGCCTGTGTAATTGGCTGATTCTGATGTATTTCACCTGGCAGCTCTGCTAGTTCTCCTTGGTTAACTTCCTACTACTTTTTTTCCTTCCTTTTCCCTTTCTGTTTCCACAAGGGGCAGCACCGCGCAAACAAGCACACACGGTGTAAGCACGTTTGCAAGAAATTTCAGATATATCCATTGCGTGCACCTTTGGTTTCTTGTTTTCAGCTAGGACAACTGTAGACATGCCTCTTGCAATCCTGAGCAACTCAGGGCAAACACAAGCCACTGTGCTCCAATAAGCTTACAGTCTTTCAGACATACCCCCTCATGATGTCACCTATCTTTTACTCTACTACTCCCCTACTCCTATACTTACACTCTAGGGACATGGCTCACATGCTGGGGAAAACTGGGATTCACTATCCTGATCCTCATTTGCATAGGATTGCCTACTAATGCTTGGTTACATCTCTCACACTGAGCTTCCACCCCTTAGCAACCACTACTCAGTGGCCATGTTGTTTTCAGCCTGCCATTCACCTGCATGGCAGAACAAGCTTTTTAGTGAAAATGCCCATTTTTGGCTATTTTTCAATTTTTTTTCATTTTATTTAAAGCACCGCACATTTGCGCGGCGCTGCGCTACGCTTGAACATCGACGATCGGGGAAAAGATGGAGTTTAAGGATTTACAACATTTGCAAATGCCAGTGGCCTTATATTTGGCCATTGGCATGCTTCCTCAACTAGATGCATCCTTTACTTGAAGCTGTCATAGCTCCATTTAGCTATTTTCAGAACGGTACTCCGTTACCAACTGAGTACATTTCTGTAGTAACACTACTCTTACACGGACAGGTTAGTGTTTCCTGGATCGCAAATTTACCTCATTTGCATAGGTTTCAGCAGCAAATGAGGTAATTTGCATACCGTAACACTGTCAGTGCAAGAGTAGCTTTAGAAGCTCTCACTCACGCCCCTGCCGGCTATTGCTGGATTGCTCGGCAGACATATTGGCTGTCTGCCATCTTACACTACTCTTAGACTCTGTGCAAGCCTTCGTAAATCTGGCCCATAATCAATTTGTACAGATTACAGTCTATATTTATATTGTATGTTTATCCACCTGGCTAATCCTCCAGATTGTGTGCAAACTTGGATTATGCTAATTATACTTTATGCATGCTGCCGGCCCACTCTTTTATTTTATCAGAGTTTCTTTTCTTCAAGATCTGACATGTTGGTGTGTCTGTGCATTATATATGTATATATAATGCACACACGTGTGTGTGTGTATGCATGTGTCTGTGTATTTTATATGAATCTGTGGGTCTATCTGAAATTGTTGAAATCCTACATCGTTGAAGACAAGATCTTCAAAACAAAAATATCAAACTCCCATTTCAGCGAACCAGCGGAACAATGAAGATCTTCTCTGGGTACGTAACCTGCTGTGCAAGACAGGGAACTTTGCCCTTTTCACAAGTGCAATGCAAACGCTGAGTAGGTATATTTAGTTAGGGGGTGTAGCCCCAACCTGCGGGGGTTAGGGATGGTGTGGTATACTTTTTATTTCTTTTTGGATAACTGGTTACTTACCCTGGGAAGATCTTTGTTCTTCGCTGGTTTGCTGAAATGGGATTTTGATATTCTCATCTCAATTATATCATCTTAGATGACGTGGGGTTTTGATGATTTGAAGTTGACCCATATATATATATATATATATATATATATATATATATATATATATATATAATATGGGTCTACTTTACATGGTCAACATTTTATAAAGTCGAAGACCATATGATCGACTTTTAAAATGTCGATCAGGTAAAAAAAAAAAAAACACTTAGCTTCACATTGCTAGCAGGGGGGCTGGAGTTATGCCCCCCATACCCCCAAAACTTAAATATTCTGACTCCGAGATCACACTACAGTGTGGAAGATGGAAATCTTTCCATTCCTCACTGTATGGAGATGCCCGTTCCACATGGTCGACATTTCAAAAGTCGATCATATGGTCTCGACCATATGGTCTTTAACTTTGACATACTGACCATGTGAAGGGTGAAGGGGCCCTATATATATATATATATATATATATATATATATATATATATATATATATATATCTGTGTGTGTCAGAAGATCAAAAATTCAAAAGAGTGAAAATCCAAAATATCTAAAACTCATAATATTGAAAATATTTTTAATGCAGGCAAAAAGCCCCCCTGAACCCCACATGTGGGGGGCTGGGCCCCCATTCCCCCTGCTAAATATATATATATATATATTTTATATATATTATATATATACATATATATATGTATATACATACTCCAAGATCACACAACACTGGAGAAAGGGCAAATTCCATGTTTGATATTTTGATTTTCAGTCTTTTGAGCTTTTGATCTTATGAAAGGGATATATATATATATATATATATATATATATATATATATATATATTTTTTTATATGCATATTCATACACTCATATAAGTGTGTGTATATGCCTTTTATGTCTGGAAAGAACATCAGTATTTCTCTGTTCAGTATTAGGATGGCTAGGTTGGCGTTAGTGCTGTGCTAGAAAACTGTCAAATGGTGCATTACTACTGATCAGGAAAGGAATATTTTACCATCCTTTTCACCAGATTTTCATTTTAAGTGAGAATCACATATATGTTAATGTCTTCCCCAGTTTAAATTTTCCACATCCAGCCATTATGTTGCCTCTCTTTCAGGTACCACCTAAAAGGCACGTACATCCCATCCCCTGGGAAGAAGATTACCCTCTAAGGTATTTATTCCATAGTTTTCTGACAGGCTGTTTGACATTCTAAATCTGTTATTAATCTAAGATCCTGGTATTGAGTTGTAAATTCAGTCACCGTGCCATTCAGTATCCAGCTTTAGATCTTTAAAGAAGAGAAATCTACTATGGCCATAAGTACTGGTTTATGGGCAGTAGCTCCCCAGGTATTGAATTGTATGGTCTATGTGCTGTAGTCTTTTAGCCTAGAAATGGCATTGGGATGCAAACATTCAGGCAGCATCGTACTTCATTTGTCATAGCTGCTGGAAGCCAAGCCATTGTAGTGCAGTTTTCGGCACTTCATTAGAACATGAAAGTAACACTGTAATTTTTTGAAGTAAATGTGTTACGTAGCTATAAAGGAAAGCTCCTTTTTATCCTTGTAGAGTGTGCACCTTTCATTAATAGCAAACCTCACCGCTGTGCAGTACTGGATTGACATTCATATGCATTCGCACACACAAGTGGAATGGGTTTCGGCCCTCTGTTATACTTAATTAAAATGCTTTAGGAAAACTACATGAACTGGCTCAGAACATTTTGAAAACTTGTCTTCAATTGCAAGTCAATCTTTGTGGGAAAAATGCAGAGCTTGTCAGATGCCTTTAAAATGTTTGACTCAATCTGTGTGAAAATAGTATGATATAGGAAATAACACTGGCACTTGATTGTTGCTTATTTAACTAATTCAAATATTGTTTATATTATTCATATGCATCAGAGTTCTTGAAATGTACATTGCTATGGTGACACACATTATTTCAGTTTTTTAACTTCAAACTTTTTTTTTCAGTTTCTGTCAGTGAATCTGCTTTAGCATTAACCATTATCAATACCTTGAGCAGTTTCTTCTCTGCTTTCAACCTCTTGGAAAGTCTTATCAATTTCGGAAGTGATCATGGAGGGGGAGTGAGGGCAACTGAGAACTTCCACTGAGATTTCCATGGAAGACTATGGAAGTGACATCAGCAGAAACTCTTTTGGTAAGCACAGTCTATTAACTTTCTGCAGTGGACTGCATAAATGGAAACTAGGGTTTAGTTTTATGCAACAGCATGTTCATGTTTTAGATATTGTATCAGTTTTGTTAAACAGTTGCTGGAAGGTTATTGTTGTACTTTTATTTATGAGAGCACTATATGGACTTGTTTCTCATACTTTGATGTAGGCATCCTAGGACTGAAAGTGTAAGATTCCTGTTAGCTGTGGTTTGATTAGAAAGTGCATATTATGTTGATAATCTAAAAACATGGTCTTAACCATTCTTTCTGAGATGTAGCTTAAGCTGAAGTGCATATTGATTTAATGACTGAAATGGGCTTGAGTGAATCTTGTTTTAACAGTACCAATTCACATATACACTCATGTTATTTAAAGTGTCATTGGCAGTGTTTACAAGTGGTAGTTCTTTGCACCATACTCCATTTTCAGCATGGTCACTGTTAAGGTATGTCTAGAATTTCTGAAGAGGCCTCTGCAGTTCACTGATTTGCTAGCCAGAAATTTAGAGGATGACTGGTATATTTTGTTGAGCTGTGGGGTAAGAGCAGCCTGGTAAGATGCATATAATATAAATATGTGCAGGGATGGGACAATGACTGGGACTAAGACGCGCTGTGTAGCATTTAACCATGGTCATAAGCCTTTCAATATTGCTGTCATTTTAATGCAATAAAACAATATTGGATCACATTTGTAAACTTGTACTTTAGTAGCCAGTTTGCCAATGCAGTCAAATTGTGCCAGATGTTGCATCTCCATCTTCAAAAGAAGCCCAATGTGCCTGCCTCTACAGGGGTTATACCTCCTAACCACCTGTCAGCTTTTAACTGTTTTTTCATTCATCTCTATTGCCTTCTTTGATCCTTCATTTTTAAACTAATAGAGCATTACCATACATTTTTGTACATATTTTATATCTGAATATGTTATGGCTTTAATAGAATTAATACTCAAACTACTGTGTGTTATGCACACAATTCTCTTGTATTATTAATTATTATTACTTAGCTGTTTAACTGCTCCTTATGTTGTGTGTAACCTAGAATAATGCTTGATGTTCTTCATATTGATCACTGATGCAGTAACCTTGGCTATATGGGTTATATCCTGCAAAGGATATAACTGCCAGCTAGTTTCCAAACTTCAAGGTACCTTCCATGCCCTGAAACTGTTAGGCAGCTCAAGACGAGCTGACTAAAAACACAGGTTTGGTGCCAAGCCCTTTAGACCTTTCTTGCTACTGAGATGAGAGGTCCTCTGTGGGCTTTCAGGAATAAACAGTCGGCTAATGTTGTTCCCTTCAGGGAAAAACAGGAACATAGCAAAAAAGTTACTTTAAAAGTTTTTTTTTTTTTTTTTTTTTGTGAAACACTGATTTTTAAGCTAGGAAAAAGTATTTTCCTGGACTCTTTCACGACTCTTATGTACTTCTAAATGGGATTGTACTTTTTTACTTTTGTGGTTAAAAGTTGAGGAAAGTTGTTTTAAAACTATTGTGCTTATTTTACTTTTTGGGGTTAGGGAACATTTTGAAAGTGCTTTTAACTGTGTTTTTTTTTTACAGAAAAAGTAACTTTTTTGCTACTTTCCTATTTTACCTACTATTGCTACTAAATTTCTCTGTCAAACAAGAACTTTTTTGACTTGACAGTGGAACAGTTTACCTGTCCCTCAGTTGGACATTCTTTCAGCCAGAAAAAGGACGTCAACTAAGCAGCCTTTGCCATCACAACAGGCAGGTGTTTTGCCTCAGCTGCACGTGGGTGACTCTGCTGTGGCCCATGTTGGTTCCTCAGTTCACTCCTGTTTTTCTCTGGTGTTGTCCATGCAGCTACCATGGTCTAGGGATTAGCCATGTCCTCTGCGGCTGTTAGGGTCCCATCAGTGGGCAAGGTGTTGTCTATCATGGAAGAAGGGTCAGGGAATGTGCCCCTGCTTTAGCCATCCACAGTAAAGTTTTTGTTGGCAATACTGGTGCTGTTTGTCCTAATTTTCTGTCAAAAAAGGAAAAAAAATAAACATCTAGCTTCTCCTGTGTCAGTTTCTCTGGAAAGGAGTAATTTATTGGGCTTGGCTGAGGGACTTGTGGAGTCTATTGACCCGTATCGTAAGTTGGTCCCTAAAGAGGTTCAGTCTGGATTCAGTTCTTTCTCCTCAGGTTTCCGATTCAGATTTTGAGCAGAGTATGGTTTCTGAATCTTCCTGTGAGTGATTTTCTTTCTCTGAGACCATTTCTAGGATGAGACAGAGTTTTCAGTGGAAGAACACTGAAGATTCTCATTCCTTTAGAAAATAATATGATTTGCTATAACTGGAGTTTTCAAAACCTTCACCATTCCCCCAATGCTGTCACCATTGGAGGATGTTTGTCAGAGCTTGTTGTTTCTCTGACAGGCAAACCTACTGCCCCTAAGAAAGTAGATAGAATGTACAATGTTCAACAGTGTTATAAGTTTGTTTACACTAATTCCAGATCTCACCCAGAAACTACAGGTTTAGTCAATCCAGCTTCTGCCAAGCATTTTCTTAATTCTAATGCTTCTCCTTCTGATAAGGATGGTAAGGCTGGAACAGACTACCTATATATGTCAAACAGAGCTCCTCATTAGCACTCTTCAAGAAAAATCTTGATGATTGGATGGGTAATAGGAAATTTACCCCGGGGATCACTTCTGTGGTTCTGCTTGACAGGAGCACAGGAAAATAATTTTCTTGGGTGGCGAAAGCCAGGGTACATTTTTGGCTAGTCTTGTATAGGCCCTAGGGCCAATAGACTAGTATCTACCTATGAACCTATGATAAGCTTGGGGGAAGTGCAGCCTTCTGAAGCTTTGATTTTTAGAGTTTTGAACTATCATGCTTATATGCTGAAATTTATCCTGACAAATTGTGAAAGTATAAGGAATGTTTTGGCTGTAGTTTCCTCTTGTGAGGAAAAACCTGCTTTGCGTAGTTTAGTTTCTTCTATTTTTCACTGCTTATTGTTTGAAGTATGTTTATAACTCTCTAGATACTACTGGAGCTGTTGCCACGGATATTGTTTTGTAGAGGTTTGCCAGCCTGTGTTCTCATAACCTCCCAGAAGATATTAAAATGGGATTCTGAATTCTCCTTTGGATAGAAATGCAGTTTTTCGGTCCCTCTGATGCAGAAGTTATCAAAAGGTGTGATGAGAGGTAAGCTGATTCAGAGAATTTCTTAAATTTTTCAGCCCTCCTTTTCCACATTCCAGAAGGGATTGTTTATTTTTTTTGCTTTCATCCTATTTTGCCAAGAAACAAAATAAACAGGCTCAGGAGAATTCTGGTAAGCAGATGTTTACAATGCAAAGGTGGGGGAGGGTCCAAAAAAAGGAGGAGCCACAGAGACTAGAGGACAGTCAAACAAGGCAGAATGACTATATAAGGCACCTTGTCCCCCCCAGCAGTCTCTAACCCACTTCCAGAAAGTCTGAATATCCATTTATTTGGCAACAGATTGTTGCAGACAAATGGATCCTATATGTGATTCTCTGGGATACAAATGGCAGTGGGAAAAAAATGCTTTGTTTCCAGGGAATTCCTCCTCATCCACCAAACTATTTTTTCCTCCTGTCCTATAGCATATGATAACATAAGGGGTCATAGAAGCGGGTCCCACCTCCCCAGTGGGGAAAGGATTTTATTCAAGAATGTTTTTAGTGTCAAAGAAAGAGAATTCCTGGAGACCAGTTATATATCTTGCTTTCTTTCCTGAATCAGTTTGTGATGGTGCCAAAGTTCAAAATGCTTTACTTCACAACCTGTTACCCCTTTTTCCTCATTTGAGTGTTTTAGTAACCTTAGATTTAAAAGATGCATGTCATCACATTCCTATTCATCCAGATTTTAGGTGTTTATTATGGTTTTATGTGTCTGGATCATGATATCAATTCTCTGCTTTAATCTTTGGGCTAGTCACAGCTCCAAGATTCTATGTCATAGCTTATTGCAGGCTACAGGTTATCCACATTTTCCTTATTTAGAGGACTTGCATATCATTGCAGAATTTTTTTTTCAGAATGTAAGGAATCTCTCACCTGTGTAAGAAATCTACACAGGCTGGCATTCCAAAAGATCATTCAGTACTCTTTGTTGACTCTGTCACATAGAATTGTGTTTTTGGTGTGCCTGCAACACACCTCAGTACAAAGAACTTTTCTTCCACATGAAGAAATAAGGTGGTATTTATTTCTGTTTCAGGGGTTTTCTACTCTGACTTCTGTCTAAGCAAGGGAATATCTCATGAGTCTTGAGTCTCATGTCATCCCAGGATTCTCATGATAACTCTTACAAGACTCCATAGGAGAAGATGCAGTTATATCTGAAGTCTTTTTGGTCCCAGCATCAGCACTCATTGCCTTTTCAAATTCTACTTCTAGGGTTTTTGGAAAGGGGCATTACTTGGTGGAGACAGCAAATATCTCTGAATCCAGGTCTTCCCTTCTCCCCTCCTGCTCAGACAGTACAGATGCTTCAGAGTTTGCTTTGGGAGAAGTGTCAAGGGGAATAAAAATGCAAGGTCTCACAAGAACGACAGACCAAAATACATAAATATAAAATAGATGCTAGCTCTTATGAAGGGTCTCAACTGTCGGAATCATCTGTGGCTTCCAGGACTCTTCAAGTGATTACAGACAATACCACAGTTGTGGTACATCAACAGGCAAGGGGGACCCAGATCTTACCCCCTTTGCAGACTAGCCATGTTAGCATGGGGTATAGCTTTGCAGAACAAACTTAGTCTATAGACATCTTACATTCTGTCAGAGCAAAATAGTGTGGCAAACGAGCTGAACAGGATGAAAACAGGCCATAAATGGAAACTGGATTAGGGGGTCTTCAAAGATTTTATCCATCTGTGGGGGATTACTTGGGTAGAACATTTTGCCTCCTCTGTAATCAATCAACAGACAAAATTCAGCTCCAGAACTCCATGCAAAAAGGCCTGGAAAACATGCCTTTTCTTCTGTTTGGACAGGATTGTTTCTGTATGCTTTTCCATCCTTTTCACTGATATCCAGGGTACTTCTGAAGATTCATAAGGACTCAACAAAGATCACTGTGTTGATGACATTCTTGCTCAGACAACAGTGGTTCTCCCTTCTTTTGAAATCAGCCACAGGCAATTACCAGAAGCTTCTCCACAGACTGAATTTAGTCACATAAGATTGCGGTGTTTGAAACATTCTGACCCCAGACAACTACACCTGACTGCCTGGATGATAGGGTCTTAATACCTTTTTGACATCAGTTTTCTGAGGATGTGCAGCAGGTTCAAATGGAGGCAAGAAGGCCTACTACTAGAAAATCGTACATTAGCAAATGGAAAAGATTTTCTAGTTAGTGTCAAGAAAACAATTAGCATGCATAAAGGGCTACTGTTTCTCCGTTTTTACAGTATGTGTGTGTTACTATTCTATGTGTTGTCTTTCTCCTCTATCAGGGCTGTTTTGTCGGCCATTTCAGCATGCCTGCCCATGGATTCCCCTCTTTCAGTGCAATCTCATGTGAAAATGTTTTTGAAAGGGATTCTACATATGAAGCCTCCCAGGAAGCCAGTGACTCCTCCTTTTGATCTTAATTTTGTGTTAGAGAAGCTAACACTTGCTCCATTTGAACCATCTCATCTGTCTGACGTGAGGTTCTTAACACGGAAAGCTGATTGCTGTGACATCTGCAAGAAGAGTATCTGAGTTGCAAGCGCTTGTGGTGAGCCAACCTTATCTCATCTTCCACAGAGACAGAATTTCTTTGAGAACTAATCATTCTTTTGTGCCTAAAGTGACATCCAAGTTTAATTTCATACAAATTATCCAACTCTGTGTTCTTCCTTGAAACCAAAATTTAGGGAGAAAGGTTACTTCATAACATGGATACCCATAGACAACTCAGGTGCTATCTTGATAGAACAAAATCTTTCATAACTTCTGATCAGTTCTCCATTTCTTGTGAAGGTAAAAGGAAGAGGAATGGACTACCCAATTCAAAGCAGACTTTTTCCAAATGATTGTCTCAGACTATTACCTTTGTTATTCACTCCACAAAAAAAACTATTCCAGGCAGGGTCAAGACTTGGCCTACCAGGACCTTGACTTCATCTATGGCTTTTTGGAAAGGAATGAATTCTAGTAGTGTTCTAAAAGCAGCAACGTGAACCACAATCCATACTTTTACAAAGGACTACAAACTAGATTCCATTTCCAGATCTAGGACAGGTTTTGCTAGATCCATTTTCCCAGGGCTGCTGGACCTTTCCCCTTCCACCTGTCTGTTATTCTAAAGTAAGATAAAGGTACCCAGTAAGCAATAATGCCTAATGAGGTGTGTGTCAATGTGTAATTAACATCTGCCAAGGGATGTTATGATTCCCGAGGCCGCAGGTGGAAGACTTCTACACCCCTGGATAGGCATTAATTGCCCATTAACATACAATCTGGAGACCATTATTGCACTTAGAAAATGGGCTGTTTGAAAATTAGTGTCTTTTACTTATTTATTTTTTTAAGTTCTATATTCCGCGGTGGTGGTGCTGCGGTAGCATTGTCGCCTCACAGTAAGACGCTGTCTGGTTCGATTCTCAGCTAGAGCGTCTTCTGCGTGGAGACGTGCATGAATGGGCGTACCTTCGTTGAAGGTTGTATCAGGGCTGGCAACTTGGCACATAAAAATCAACTGCCAATCATTAGCGGACCGGAGTTCCGCTGTGGCAACCCCTAACCGGGAAAAGCCGAAAGAAGAAGAAGATTATTTTTTTTAATAAATTTTTGACGTGAAATAGTTCCTCAGCCTAATGTTTCAAACTTGCTGTAGTATATGGTAATGGTGTTGGAGGAAGCATGTTATATCCAAAATATAACACTTAAAAAATATCCAGGAATTTACTTTATTTTTTGGTCCCTTACTCCTAAAAAGTTTGGTTTATTGCCAGTCATTGGAAATTGAAGTTACTAAATAATGGCATACATTTGAGTTTCAGACTATTATTTTCCCTCAGAAAATTCATACTAACACAAATCATTTTAATTAAGCAAGTTTGTAATTTTATAAGAACAGTAATTAAAATCTGCTCTATTTCCTTTTATTGCCTCTTTATTTTAGGCTTTGTCCATACTTCAGCTGAAAGGTCCAAAGGTATGCTAATGTCTTTACTGTCACTCTCACTCAGTCTCTCACTCACAACACTGTTTCAGAAAATGTATGCCGACACAAATCCTAATAAGGTAAAATATGTTCTATTTTGAGCCTTTGCCCCATTTATTTTAGGATTATCCAGATATTTTGAGCTAAGAGTCAGAAGACCATACCTTTCAACTGTCAAGATTTTTGGCTTTTATGTTTGATCCCATTCTCATAAAATTTGTAGTTTTCTGGCAAATCACTGGGGGTTGAAGTAATTAAATAATGACAGACATCTGAGTTTCAGACTTCATATCTTGCAGATAATACACGCTAATGGAAACCCTGTTCAGGCAACTTTCTAAGTTTATAAGAGCAATATTTAAAATTTGTCCTTATATTTGGTCATTTGTCATGTATTTGTGGCTTTGTCCAGATTTCTTGTGCCAAGAAATTGAGAAGTGTGGTCGAGGTACACAAACCTCTTAACTGATGCTGTTGCTGCCAGGGATCACTCTCTCACACACACACACACACACACACACACACACACACACACACACACACACACACACGCTGTTCAGCTTTCATGCACACATTCACTCACACGCAGACAAACATAAACACACACACTTTTTATGCTTTTATTTATTTTACACTCGCTAAACAGCAAAAGAGCTGCTTAGCGAGTGTAAGACAATGGCTCGATCTCTCGCTCTCATACATGCATAGACTCTCACACAGACATAAATACATACACACATTATTTTAATTTTTTTCTTTATTATTTTACACTCAGTAAACAGCAAAAGTGATGCTTAGCAAATGTAAATAATGGTGGCCTTTAGTTTTTTTTCAGTCAGAGCTCCACGGCTTGTTGATATGCTCCCGTGAAGCGGTGGACTCATTTTTCAACTGGCCTTACTTGTACATTAATGCCCTGCTGGAGAACGTTCGTTCTGCAGTCAGGGTACTGATGTACAGTTTTCTCATTCTGTAATATAGCTTAGGCTACTCCAGCAATGATCAATATGAAGAACACAGTACAGTTGTATAAGTAAACTTATAACAGTAGATAATTGACCAAGTAGCCAGTCGCTCCATCCACCCCCTCATTTTTGTGTGTTTTTATGTCAGGGTGTAGACATACAGATTTTTCTTTTCCTAGCAATGTACTCTCAGGGCATAGCTTTCCTGTCTCAGTTGGCATGAAAGCTTTGAAGGGGTTGGCACCCAAACCATTTTTTTATTCAGACCAGTTTGGGCTGACAAATGGTTTGGTCATATGTAAGGTGCCATAAAGATTTAGAAAGTGTCCAGCTGTTATATTCAGTTCAAGATATAATGTATATAGCTTAGTTTACTCCAGCAGTGATTATTTGAACATCTACTGCTATGATTGAGTTTACTTACACAACTGAACTTTGTATTTTTTCTCTCTTTATATTTTATGCATTAACTTTGATTACCTGAAAATGGTCAGTTATGATCAGTATATAACCTGGTAAACAAGCATATGCATTTTCATTTATTTATTTACACTTTGTTAGTTCCACTTTTCATGGAGACTGGTGGTGGAATTCATCTTTACTAGGGGAAATTTGGCCAGGGCATTGGGGAACATCCCTAATTATTTTTGCCGTGGAGCTGCTAGCTGGCACTGGAGGGATGCTACTGCACCAAGGAACAGGTCTAAGACAAGCAGCAACACCATGGAGGAGGAGAGAGAACCTATGAAGTGGAGAGGTGCAAAATGAGAATTTTGAGAAAAATCTGATATGGAGAATCAGAATGCAGATAAAGATTCTTGTGTGGTAGATGATACTCAAGAGCAGTGTTTAGCTGTCTTGGTGGAAAATTAAGTAAAGTCCATTGGAATGACGCAGATAATTGAACTGGCATTAAGGTGAATTCTGGATGATCTGTTGAAAATAATTGAGCAGGATGATCCAGGTGACAGTTCTGCTTTTTCATGGAGTAAGATAACAGATAACTTTTTTGGAAGTGCTGAGGATGGTAATGTGGAGAATTAAGGTGATGTGGCAGCAGAGAATGCAGCAGTTAAAAACTATGCAGCAGGTAAAATATTAGAGCAGCAATAAACTCTATGTAAAACTGCTCTTAAAAGAAAGAGAAGGTAAATTGTAAGAATAAGACCACAAAATGAGGATGTAGTAGACATGTATGACATAATTTGGTAACTGTTCTGGGATTTAAAGCTCAAGAAATGTGGTCTTTTTCTTGATTATAGCAAGCTCAGATGCTCATAAGCCTAGTACTTATTAAACAGCAGGAACTTCTTATTGTAACATGTTAATATTTGTTATGTACTTCACAGATAAAGATTCTAGTTGTCTACTGATGTACTATGTTCTTCATCTGTAAATATGCTGTAAGTAATTGCTAGGTAAATTGTTAATCGCTATGTAATCCAATGTAACTACTGTATGTTTATTTTAACTGTGGAGCTTTTCTCCCTGGGCCTTCGCTGAAAACACTCCCAGTCAATAAATATAAATAAATAAATAAAATTGTACATGTAATGACAGAGACTTTTGTGACATAACTTTGAATCAGAGGGACTAATGATGAACTGTGTGACAAAAAGATGACATTTATCTATGGAACAGCTATTTGTGTTCTAGTAGTAACTTAAATGTTAAACGTTACTTTGCAGTTTAGAACCAATGAACTGGAAGAAGGTGTTAAAAATGTACATGGCAGGGTCTGTATGAAACTGTTAAGTTATAGGTGAGGAAACTTATGGAATGGGTGGTGGTGGCTGGAATCTGTTTTGAAATGTGTAAATATATAGTAAAACCTGCTAAGTGTCAATTTTGTGGCTGGTCATAGACGGACATTAAGATATGCTGGCCAGCCTTAATCATATTTCTAGGAGGAGGGGAGATCTTTAAGCAATAATGACGTGGTTGTGGTATATTGAAGATTTACCCACAGTTGGTGTGGTTTGATCATGAGGGTGAAGCCTGAGTGGTTAAATAAAGCCAACCAGGGGTAAATTTCAATATACCACAACCACGGAGTCAGTTATTGCTATTATACAATGACATTATTTAAGAAAAAAAAAACTTATTTTCGTAAATAATGCCTTTGTCTAACATTGTCGTACTGTCCTTCTGTGGTTGGTGGTATCTTGCTGCCTTGTTTTGATGTACTGCGCAAGCATATGGGACTTGCGTTCCCATGCATACCCAGTACACCAATGCTTTGAAAAGGGAGCAACAGAGAAAGTCTCGATTACTCCATTTTTTTTTTTTTTTTTTTTTTAATTAAAAAAAAAGTTTGGGCTATTTTAGGGGCAGAAGAGAGACAGAATGGAGGAAATGCAAAGAAAATCATGTATGCGTCTTTAGTTTTAAATAACGTACCTGATTTTCTTTGTATTTCCTCCATGCTGCCTCTCCAGTATGTCTGGACTCTGGGCTTTACATTTTTTAGTTATTATTAAAAAAAAAAAAAAAGTTATAGAATATACGAATGGAAAAGTCCAGGTGACCGGACCTTTTTCCATTGGTATATTCTGGGATTTACAACAGGCACAGTGGTTATGCTGGCCAATCAGCATGCAGATTTTGGAATATTAATGGCCAGTCATTGTATAATTTCTCATAACTGATAATTGGTGATTGTGATAAGCTAGAATGTAACCAGTGTTGAAAGAAAGGACATATAGCAAAAAGGCATGTGGCTAAATGTAGGCTGTGTAAAAAGGGACAATTTTGGATGGTCTGTCAAGAGCAAACAGTAAATAATGAAAAAGGGTAAATGATAGAAAATATAAGGACAGCAAGAGGCTGAGGTTAGAAGGTGAACTAGCTGAAGAAGGAAACTGTTAAAAGGAGAAAAATAACGAGGGGGAAGGAGGAGAAAGATTGCATACATGAGCAGAAGTTAGTAGAAGACTACACTAACAATTTTTTGAAGTTTTAGCTAGTGAAAAATACGATTCTGAGGATCAAGGATTATTTGTGCACAAACCTAGGAAAAATATTTAATAGGGGAAAGAGAAAAAAAAACCCACAAATATAAAAATATTTCCCCTGAACTTAAAAAAAGAAAAGCAACAATTTGGAGCACTTTCAGGAAATACAAAGTGTTATTAGCACTGTCAGAAGGATAGGGATACTGGAATTGTACTAAATGTGATGCAAATATTATGTTAGAAGATGTAACAACTGAAGAAAGACTGCAAACAGAAAAATTGGGGAGAGGGTAGAAATATAATATGGAACTTAGGAAATGAAAGTTGTTCTGGACTGGCTGTGTTTTTATAAAGAAACTGTGAAAATACTAGATGTAAATGATGGTAAGGATAGGAAAGTGAACTGTTGTGGAATAATGTGGAGAGGACGTTTCTAGAATTACAGCATTGTTTGCATGTACAACTTGCAAGGAAGGAGAAATTCTGTTTCAACAAATTTTTAAGAATATTAGGTTGTTAACATGAACATTATAATTGCAGATGGACTTTAAATGTGATTTTAGGGAAAGTCATAAAAAAGGCAAGATGTGAAAAAATGCAGGAAGTGGTAAAATATGGTAAGTTAACTGTGTGGAATAAAACTCCACAAACTTATAGAACAAAGATACTTGGATGTGAAATTGATTATTTTACATTATTGGAAGGTCTTGGGGAAACTGATTGTAGTGTTGTTGCAATGGTTTTCTTAGACCATTTAGCAATATGATGAAGGTGAGGGAAGAAAGGCAGTATATTAAAATAGAAAGGGGTACAAAAAGAGTAAGTGATACATTATGGGGTGTACTTGGAGAATGGCAGGATCATATAACCCTGAAGGACTTCTATAAAACTTGTCTGGGTAGTGGACTGAATTTAAAAGAAGTATAAAAAGTGTTTTGTTCAATGGCAGTATGGTATAAAACAGGAAGAGAAAGTGAATGTGGAAAAATTTATAGAAATGTGTTAAGAGATTTTAGAGTATAATAGAGAATTTTGGGATATAGAAAAATTAATATAAAGAAATAAAAAATATAAGCCATTAATGTTTAGGCAGCAATGTTATTTATAAGGGAAAAGGGAGGAGATGTCTGGATATCTGTGTAAAACAGGAAGGGAGAATATTAGTACAGAAAAATGTAAAAAGAGGAAGAGAGAAATGACAGTAAAGAAACATCCATAGCAAGTTAAATAATAATACACAGAATAATAAACAATACCACTAGCAAGTAACCGACCTTGAGCAGAAAGCAAAAAAGTTCCAGCATATAAATATGAAAAGTTACTGCTCAGGGTCAAACCAGGCTGTCGTCAATTCAGGTATAGCATACACAAAATAAATCCAAGTATGGGATACATGAAATAAGTCTCTTCAGACCTTCTGTTAAGTAAAAATGTCTATTCAGTTAAATAATAATTTGAAAAATAAATTACTGTTAGTGAATTGGATGAAGTACTTAAAGTAAATGTTGATTCAGTATCAGCTCCAGGTGGTACAAGGCATGGAATGTATAAGAAATTAATTGACTGGGAAACAAGGTATGTTGTGAATGTACGGAATGAATGGCTGGAGGAGGGTTTTGTTTATGAAGACTTGTATAATGGGATATCAAGATTTATGTGGAAGAAATATGCGAAGAAATTGGTGACCTTTTATACTAAATAACGTGGGTTATAACATTTTTATGGGAATAATGCAGAGAAGAATGGAAGGAAAGAGGAGTATTATAGAAGAAAGTATGTATGGTATAAAAGGAACGGAATGTCTAGAACTGTTATTTGTAAGAGAAATTGTGGACAATATTAAGTAAAAGGGAGGATGAGAAATGCATGGTAGGTGATATTAGCAAGGCATTTGATATTGTGGGACATGATGCTTTGTCGATTGTTATGGGGAAGTATGGAACAGGTAATAGAGTTAGGAGAATGTGTATGTCAGCATATCAGAAAAATAGCATGAAAGTGTTAGAGAATGGATGGCTGAGTACAGAAATACACATGAAGTATGATACAAGACAAAGATGTCCCATGAGTGGAATATTGTTTGCTTTAGTAATGAATGCAATACCGAATGAAAAATGCAAGATATGTGATGCAAACGTTGGTGGTGAAACCAGTTGTTTTGACACATGTTCAGGAAAAAGTTTTATCTGAATTCCGTATTAATGGGAAAAATAGCATATCTGTCAAATGTTTATATAATCCCAGTAAAATATGAAAAGGAAATTGAACAACTGGTGTTTTCTTTTGGATGGGATTCAAGATTAAACACATTGAAATGAGGTGTGTTGTATCTGGAAAATATTTTGTGAATACATTTTTGACAATATTGATATAAATAATATAGAACTGAATATGCTGTATGGATTTTATAAGAACAGGAATAAAGTATACATGAGAAGGGTAAAGAAGTTATTTTTTTTGTAATATGGGTTATTTGGAATGAAAGAAGTGAATGAAATTTTGTTTAACAGTAAATGGATCTTGGCAGCTATATTGCAAAAAATGGATTATGGTTGTGGAAGGAGTGGAGGTCAGTTATGGGAGAATAACCATGAGGATGTTATAAGAAAAATGAAAACTGGGAAATAATGTGTGTGTGTGTGTGTGTGCCTGTAAATATGTACATAAGGTTTTTAAGTTATGTTAAATAAAGGACAATACTCTTTTTAATGGGTGTTGCATAATGTTTTACATCCTTCTGAGCTACCACCAACTCAAAAGCAAAGTAAAAACCCAGAGTCAAAGTAAAGCAGTACTCTTAAAAGAGTAACAAATCAAAAAAGAAAATGAACACAACAACGTACCGATAAACACTTTTAATGTGCAAAGCTTTCAGGTAAAAAAAACACTGAGAAAGGGTTTTTTACCTTAAAGCTTTGCACATTAAAAGTGTCTATAGGTACGTTTTGTTTTATTTTTTATTGGCTACCACCAGCTTAGGCAGAATGGACTATATTTTAATGTCTCATCTGAAAAATGACACTCAGGAATGCAGCATGTCTTTTACTGCACTGCAGTCTCAGTATTGGAAAGATTAATTCAACTACCTGGTGTGGGAATTGAACCCATAGACTTTTGCATCAAAGGCATGTGTGTTATCTGTTGCGCTACTGAGGCTGATTAATATGATAAATGCTTATTAAGTGACTTTTGGTTGGTTGGGTGAGGTGATTCTGAAACTGAGCAAGCATCTTTTCATGATTTGAATACTGCTATGTTGAGGGCACTGGGATTTTGCAGAAGCAATGTTCACAGAATTCCCTCATGTTGTTGATACTTGCACTACTCACAATGGGAAAGAATGTTATTGGCTGAATAGTATCCATAACAGGCCTTCTTCAGCTTGGTTCCATTTTGTCAATATAATTTACATAGCTTAGAAATGTTAGTCATTTGCTAAATATTTTATGACTTGTCAATATCCTTTGCAATGCATCTGAAATGGTAGTTAAACGTTAAACATTTTACAGCTTCTTTGGTTCTTTATTGCCTCTTCATTCCCTTATCTCTTAGCATTGTTCTTCACTGTATTCACATATTAGTGCACCACATTTTCTTTATTTGATGGTTTATTCACTGAATTGTAGACGGATGCCTAGGATGAAACTATGAATTCTTCAGGCAAGCAAAGAAGCAAAAACATATTTAAGACATGAGTGTTTATCTAAATATTTATTTACATAAATACAGGAAACTTTAAAACTGACTGGCTAGAGGTAATCCAGGGGAGGGGAAATAAAAACAGAGCAAAATATATACCAGAAGCCTTATAAATGCAAATTATAAAGGTAATTTGGGAACATGCTGCAAATATTCGTTTACTGCAGGACTATCAAAGTTAGCAAGGAAGAATATTTCTGAAATGGAAGTACAAAACAGTAGAATGATTTACTGAGAAGATCATTGTAGAGACATAGGCAGCATTAGAAATATTCCCTGAGTGTTGTAGACATATAAATCTGAAAAAAATGTGAAGCTTGCATCACCTAAAGCACTGCTGGCAATTCCCTGCTGGGTGAGGGCACCAGTATTTTTTGTCTATGATTGATATAGCTGCTTTGTGATATATGCTCCATTTTATTTTCTGTTTTAAGAAATCTGCTTGGCCTGGTATTTTTTTTCTATGTGAGAGGTAGGCAAATTATCCTGGTTGCACATTTCACATTTTTTTCCATTGGATAAATTGTCTTTTGAGTGATACTTAAATGTTGTTGTGTCTTTCGGCTTTTCCCGGTTAGGGGTCACCACAGCTGAACTCTGGTCCGCTAATGATTGGTAGTTGATTTTTACGTGCCAAGTTACCAGCCATGATGCACAACCTTCAATGAAGGTACACCCATTCACGCATGTCTCCACGCAGAAGACGCTCTAGCTGAGAATCGAACCAGACAGCGTCTTACTGTGAGGCGACAACGCTACCGCAGCACCACCACCGTGGGTTTTGAGTGATACTTAAATACTCAGTGTAATTCCTGACCTTTGTCTTTGACTGAAAAGATTTGAAGCCTGCATACACTAAAGCACTCCAGTTGGTTGCCTGCTGGATGAGATAGGAAACCTATAGTTTCTAATACATGCTCCATTTTGTTTCCTGTTTTAAGAAATCTGCTTGGTCTGATGTTTTTGTTCTATGTGAGAGGTAGACACTTAAAATTTCTAGGCTGCACAATTCACCTGATGTTTTCAATGGTTAAATTGGGTCTTGAGTAATACTTAAATACTGAGTGAAATTCTGGGCCTTTGAAAAGATTTGAATCCTGCATAAACTAAAGCACTGCTGGTGATTCCCTGCTGTATTTCCCACCTACCCTCATCTTTGATGTGCTTTTTAAACCTGGTAATTTTTAGCTGCCCACCCCTACTGTAAATTGAGCTTAATAAGGTCCTCCTTTTTAACACTGCTGCTGTTACACTGAATTATTTGTCTTTCCTTGTGCTTATATTGAAAAAGTGCATTTTGCCTCCCTTTTTTTTTTTACTTGATCTGACTTCATTATCTAGCTAGTTGTTGGCTCAAGTAGTGTATTTTTACACTCTAGCAAACAATTGTTTTATATAAAAAGTAAGTGCACTGGGAGGTAGTCTGGTCAGTTCAGGATGGGGAAACACTTGAGATTTCTGAATGTAGTTGTATTGACTGGAGGGCTTATTAATCAGCTTATGTTTTTTTAGTGCCAGAAGTTCCGCAGTGGTGACCCCTAACTGGGAAAAGCCGAAAATACACAACAACAACATAAATTCTGTACAACCTGGCTCTTGGCTCATTAATTCAAAGTGACATACATTTATTGAATAATCACACTTTTATAAGCTTTTTAAAGTACACTACTGTATCTATATCTTTAAGTTTGTTTGTGGTAGCATTTCACTCTAGATACTTCTTTACTGTGCTTTTACATTAGGAGCACTGGGGTTATTCCTCTTGTGGCAGTAGATGTTTACCTGGTCTGTCTGAGCTAGGAAATGCACAAAAGGGCTCTAAGTATTTTTTGCACTTCTGAGCACTTGATTTGCACTGTTCTGATACCTAGATAACATAGGCTTGATTTAGACCTGCTGAATCTATCTGGTTATTGGTACACTTGAGCATTAAACCAGCCATCTTACATTAAGAAGAACTCCCTTGTGGCAGAAGAGTGTGGATCCAGGCTTGCCTGAGCTGGGGTTTGCTGGAGGAAGGTTCATTGTGTGCTTTCCTATTGGTAGAGTAGCTTAAAAGTGTTTTAATGTCACCTGTATTTAAGTCTCACATGATATTGTAGCTCACTGTGCAACAGGAATTAGCAGTGCCCTATATAGACACAAACATCTTGCAACTCAAATTTCTATAGTCATCTGTCAGTGGAAACCTCCCAAGCTTCCCTACTGCACTACAGGCACACTGAGCAGCATTGCCACAATTATCATCCATAGTCTTCAGTAGAACAAACACCTTTGTTAGTTGTAGCACAAAAGCTAGTCAAACTAGCCCACTCCCTTCCCTAATAGTACATATGGTAAAAACCTGCTATAATGGATGGGCAGTTTCCCATCATTTCACCGGCCAGCCTGATTGACATGGGCATCCTGAGGCAATGCAGTAATTGCCCTGATGTATATTGACAACCACATACTCCTAAAACACATACCCTATGTGAGAGATTTAATTACACTATGAAATTGGAATAAATTATCTCACGTAACAACAAACCAGACGTCAAACAGGTTGTCAGCACGCACACTTTACCTGTCACACAAAATAAGGTCACGACACATAAACTCAGATATGTGGAAGTACTCACTAGAAGCCTACTAAAAGATCAGTGTGTGTAAATGTAAACCACTTGCACGCAGTGCTGTGCAAATAAAAACCACTACACATAACACACACACCCCGGTGTCTCTGCAAATAAGCCCCTAAGGCACAATACCACCAATCTAATGTCTTGGTCATAGGCAACTCCATAGTGAGACACACAGTTGTCACTCCTCACCAGGCTGCTGGACAAGGAGGACATGGTCAGCTGCCTGTCGGGTGCCAGGATCCATCAAATCACACATGCACTCAAGTCACTCAACAAATACTACTATGACTCTAATAGTCCATGTTGGGGTGAATAAATTGAGGTGTACCTCTCTGAACTATATGAAGAGAGAAATGACTGAACTCTCAGATTATGTGCCCTAGACAGGTATGGCCCTAGCTCTAAGCAGCAGTCTACCTTCACGCAGGATGATGCCACAATATAAACAAAAGATAATCAACTTCAACAATTGGCTTAGCTTGTGGTGTCAGTCCAGGGGATCCAGTATCTGTCAGCATGAGAAGACTTGGTTGACAGCCCGCGCTACTTTGCCAGAGAAGGTCTGCACCTGTCTCCTCTAGGCTTTCAGATACTGGCAAAGGTACTTTCCTTCCTCAGAGTGCATTTTTTAGGCAATGTCAAAACAACAAAATTTCTGATGTAGCAAAATCCATTCGACACAAACTCCAGGTTCTGCTGCTTAATGCTAGGAGTCTTAACATGAAATGGCACTCCCTGGAAGAACTCCTTGAAAAGTTATTTAATGAAGAAGAATGTGATGAATACCGCTGGTGCCTGCTTGCTGAAACCAAAGTCTGATTAATTCAGTGAACTTTGCAGCCTATTAACCTTTTCAGCACTATGTTAACTTTTGCACAGTTACTAATAAAATAACTTGTCGATGTAACAGATGATACGTACGATAATGTTACAGTTTTTAATGTACCAGGTTAAACTTCTCAGGCAGCATAAATGATAATGTCCACTTACCTCAGAACAAACTGGTTCCTACATGTACCAGATCTAACAAAAACTCAGATCCAACATCATACACTTTCAAAGTCCTTTATATATATTTTTTATGAAAGCAGTCTTTGGAACTTGCAGTCTGTTGGGAACTTTCAAAGTCAGTACTTTGGTATTTTTCTGATGTCATACAGTCTGTTCATTGTATTCTGTTTCAAGGTGAATAATCTTAAACTTTTAGGGAGTCTTTTCTGTTGGAAATGTTTCTGTCTCCGATACTCACTGCACCTGGTTTCTTACCTGTTTTTCTTGAAGCTTGTACCAAGTACTGGACATTCTGTAATACATTCAGTTGGATGCCAAGCCTACATATTTCTAACTAAGGAAGGTTTAACCCTTTTGTACATATATATGCTAGCAGACAGAAATGTACATGCATCTAAGTGACTATATTTTAATACAGGTATTCTAGCAAACAGAAGTGTGCATGCACTGTTATACTTTACTACATATATATTCTAATAAACAGAAGTGTATATGCACTGTTTTTATCTACTACATATACATTCTAATAAACAGAAGTGTATATGCATTGTTTATAAATATCTAAATATATATATATATATATATATATATATATCTAACACTCCTCACCTTGGAAGATGCTGACATCTATGCAGTCACTGAGACATGGTTCAAGGGTGCTGAGAGCACCCCAGCTGTGCAAGTCTATAATGCTTTCCACACATTCAGACCTAAAAATGAGCATGAAAGAAAGGTGGAGGTATATCCATCTTCATTAAAGCCAAGTAAACCTCAAAACTGGTCAAACAGTATGACTGTCTCAAACTACTCCATGTCCAATTAACTATAGGCAAAATACTCTACCACATCATTGCTAGCCACAGGTCCCCCACCATGAACAAGGAAAAGCACAGCACCTCCCTGAACTTACTGCAGTCACTTTCCACCCAGCCCAACACCTTAGTCATGGGAGATTTCAACTATCCTTAAATCGACTTGGTGACATAGGTGAACATGCTTGCCCAGAGGTTCCTGGACTTTAATACAAATGCTCTGCACCCCCACAAGGGGATCAAATGTCCTAGACATAGTACTCACCAAAATGGGGGGGGGGTCACTGCACTCTCCCCCGTGTGTGATACCCTCCCTGGTGAGGTCAGACCATAAACCAGTCTTGTTTGAAGTAACTATTGAACTGGTCACCACCACAGAAGCAAAAAAAAACTAAACGTTTCCAAGGCAAACTGCAGCCTGCTAAGAGATGGTATAAAAAGTTTTATATCCTCCACAATCACAGACAACAATAACTGCTATGCAGAGATGTACACAAATGTCCAGTATAAATTAAGCAACTTTACAGACTTGGCTGTATCTGACTGGATTAAAACCAGGTCCTCCTGAAAAAACAAGCCATCCTGGTGAACCTCAACAATAAACAGGTTATATAACAAAAGGAAAAAAACTGATGTCTAAGAACAAGAGGGGACTGACTCAGCAAAGGAAGAATCCCCTCCACAGATTGAACAAGCAAATCAGAAGTCTTGTAACATCTTCTAAAGCCAATTACAAAGCTAAAATAGTATCCCTAGCTAAGGATAATCATAAAGCATTATTTAACTATGTCAGAAATCCTAAAAGGGAATGCCCAGCTGTGTGCCAAACTGGGAGTAGATGGTACCACTCATACTAGTCGAGAGGAAATTGCCAACCAGCTAGCTGACATATTTGACACAAACTTCACCCCCCTGTTCCCACAAGCCATATCCCAAAGCTTACATAACACCAGTCCTCTGCCTAGTATCTCTAGAGATCTGGTCATATTTGTGCTCTCCAAGGCCAAAAACACATTCTCAATGGGACCAGATAACATCCCAGTTTGCTTATTAAGCAAT
Source organism: Protopterus annectens (assembly GCF_019279795.1). Taxonomy (NCBI): domain Eukaryota; kingdom Metazoa; phylum Chordata; order Ceratodontiformes; family Protopteridae; genus Protopterus; species Protopterus annectens. The sequence goes on along the minus strand of NC_056747.1, from coordinate 622,860,498 downwards.
CAATACCAGGACCTAGCAGACCACTTGGTGTTCTGTTTAATGATGGCCTCAGAACTGACTTTGTTCCAGCAGGGTGGAGAACAGCAACAGTAATCCCCTTGACAAAGGGGAGCCATCAACCGACTCTGGGAACTGTAGAACCATATGTCTAACCAGCCTCATCTGCAAGGCCATGGAAAGAATCATCATGGACATAATCAACAAGGACATGGGCGATGTTCTAACTCTAGATCTAACTCAGATTGGCTTTGTTACAGGTAGATCATGCTTATTAAACTTAGTAGACTTCTTTGAGAAAGTCAAAGCCCTGGATGAAGCAGACAGTGCATACTGCCTATCTTGACCTAGCCAAGGCTTTTGACACAATCTTCAACTCTGGTATCATTGAGAAACTCTCCCAGCTGGGGTACAAATGGAGAGATAAGTCAGTAAGCAAAGGAGAGTAGTATTGCTGAAACTGAATCCATCCTTGAGTCTTGGTGAGTACCTTCACAAGATGGACCCTGTTTTTTCACAAAATCTCACCAAGATGACACACACACACACACACACACACACACACATATATATATATATATATATATATATATATATATATATATATATATATATATAAAATATAGCATATATCATGGACAGACGTGCCAGGACTGGAAAAACTGACCGTACAGAATCCTCAAAATACAGAAACATTCCTACAATGGGGTTAGGTCAGGCCCAAGGGCAGGATGGCCCCCCTGTTGTAGAAGGAAGTAGCAGTCCACAAAAATCACAAAAACTGATATGCCAAAGAAGAGACATAAAAACGATGGAGTGGACTATTGAGGATAACAAAAAGAAATGATGTATTGCTACTATTATGCAAAAAAGCCCAGAATTTCCAAACACAAGATATACAAAAAGATTGAGATAGGTATTAGAGGAAAGAAAAATACTTCCACAAGAAAAACTATTAGAAGCGTTGAATAAAAATTTGTGCTCATTAATATAAAAGATTTGTGAAAAACAGTATATAGACCAAGAAACTTTGATCTGTTTGGAAAAGAAGCATATGAGGAAGTGTGAAAATATAAAGAACAAAATCTAGAGATTTTTGAAAAGTATAAAAAAGAAATATGGACATGGGAAAGAGAGAAATTTGATATGGTGCAATATTTATGCAAAGGCGAAAGTCGAATTAATCAATATAAAGAAGGCAGCCCCAAAGATATTAGAAGAGAAATACAAGAAAAGGCATCCAGTTATGGAAAATTTCACAATAAAAAAAAATAATAGAGAGGGAACGTAGAAAAGATTAGTAAAGTAGAAGTTAAAAAAAAATCTGAAGTTATGGAGTGCCTACAAAGTGAAGGATTTGGTGTAGAAGGTCTAACACAGGTTATATCACAGCATGATGGAACTAGTCCCCAAAGTAAGGAGAAACAGGAAGATGAGGAGACATCTGAAGAAGTAATATGGGTAAGGGTAAGAAAAATAGATTTAATATGGTGTAATATCTATGCAAAGGAGAAAGCAAAACTAATCAATGCAAAAAGAGGAGTGCAAAGATATTTGGAGAAATACAGGTAAAGGAATCCAGACATGGAAAACTTTACAATACAAAAAATAAGAAGACAAACAGGAAAAGTTGAAAAGGATATTAATGGAGAAGTTAAAGAAATAGAAACTGAGGTTATGGAGTACCTGCGAAGTGAAGGATTTAGTGTAGAAAATCTAATTCAGAAAGCACCACAACAGGATAGAGCAATGGACATCCAAATTAAGGGGAACCGGTGGAATGGGAAGCAATTGGTCAGGTGCCATATAAATATACTTTGGAGCCTTCCACAGGAAACCAGTATAAATGTTCTCTTGAAGTTGGACATCAAGGGAAGGAGCAGGAGACTGGAAACTGATGCAGTCAATGTTGAGTGATAGGCCAGTGAGTTCCCATATGACAGAGCAATGGATGGCAGAGGATGAAATTGGAGAATGTGCCACAGGAAGATGCTATAGAACTTTCTATAGAATGCCTGCAGGAAATGGGAAACAAAATAAATGTGCCCTCAGTTTAGAAGAAAATGAGTTGAGAAGAGTTGCTTGATTTAATAAGATATATATATTGAGATCAATGAAAGAAATATACTGCAGAAGATCAATAAAACCCCAAAAGTCACAAATTTGATAAAACAAATGAACAGAGGAATTAGGAATATCCATAGAGATACATGCATAATAACAGAAGTAAACAAGATATATTACTGTGCACCTAAATTAATAACTGATAAAGTTCTACCACAAGATCACAGGGTAGTGAGAAAAAGGAAGGGGAGAAACTGAATACCATCATGGAAGTATCAAACAGATAAAACTATAAAGCAGTTTAAGACAAGAAGTGTCACTGTTAGAAGAGTGTAGAAGAGGGAACAGATCAATAAAAATACTTAGAATGATAGATGTGTTAATAGCAATGCACAGTATTAGAACACATCAGTATCTGTCATGCACCATCGCAAATAAAATAAAAATTTCAGCACAGATGGAAAAAAGTAGAAGTTACACAGATACATATAAAGGAAAAGTACAAAATAAGCAATTTATTGATGACCCAAAAAAGTTTTATTGAGAATTGGGAAACAAGGTAAAAGGAATTGAAAGACCACCAAAAAATGAAGAAATAGATATATTTTGAAGACTTATTTATGAAGATCCTGTGGAACATAACAAATATGCTAAATGGATAGAAGTAAAAGAAAGAATAAGAAGTTTAAAGGTACAGGATATGAAATGGGGGATGAAGTAACAGAGATCAAAACAAAGTTAAGAAAACCCCAGGCCCAGATGCAGTACCTAACTTCTGGTTAAAAATATGAACATCTTTGCACTACGATTTAGCCATGAGTAAGAACTATTTATATGTGCACCCCGAAGAGACACTGACCTGGCTAACAGGAAAAACAATGCTCCTACTTAAGAGTGAACCTGCAAGCTGCCCTAAAAATTATAGACCAATAACTTGCCTGCTGAAAACACATAAACTGTACACTTGAATTGATGCTGATAGAGATTATAGCCATTTAGAAGAAAACTCAGTTATGGCAATAGAATAAAAGGGCAATAAAAGAAAGTCGTATGGACCAAAGGATCATTTGTTAAATAAAATTATAGTGGACAAGAGGAAGAATTTAAATATGGCATTGGATTGACTATAAAAAAGCATTTGATAGTATCTGACATTCATGGATAAAAGTGTGCTTAATGTATGATACACCCTACACGATCTACTACATTACAGTGACCAAAACAGTGGGTGACCACTTTGCGATTAAGCCATAATAATGGACAAATTAATATTCCAGGGATAAAAATTCAGTGGGAAAAATTCCAGGGCGACTCTCTGTCACCACTGCTGTTCTGTCTTTGCCTGTAACCCATTAAGCTGTCTAGTTACAGCTTAGGCCATGGCTATAATTTGGCTCCTAGAAAACAGTGTAAAGACTTCTCAACTTCTCTTTGTTGATGATTTAAAATTCTATAGCTCATCAGCTGAGGAACTTGAAAGCACAACTGCAGGTTGTCAAAACTTTTTTAGATATAAGAATGTCATTTGGTGTTGATAAATGTGCAAAAGCAACCTTTAAAGCAGGAAAACTGCAGCATCAAGAAAATATCAGTTTGGGACAAGAATGTGATATAAAGGAACTTGAGCAAGAGGGAGTGTATAAATATTTGGGAACTGATGGAGCAACAATAAAACATGAACAAATGCGAGTAAAACGTAATAAGGAATACTTTTAATCCCGAAAACAGCATTGACATCTAGGAACAAAATTCAAGCAATAAACCAATTTGCTCTTCCTGTCCTAACTTAAAGTTTTGGAGTAATTGACTGGCCCCAAAACGTGTTGGATAGATTAGAAAGGAAAACAAGAAGGATGCTTTGTGTTCACCAAATGATTTATTAAAATCAGCGCATACCAAGATTATATATTCACCATTCTGAAGGATGTATGAGCCTCCTTGAAACTGATTACTTGTATAGATCTTCAGTCTTGGGACTGCACACATCTGCTGACCTCACAAGACCCAAATGTAGTGAAAGTTTTGAAACACGAGGATAAATCTGAGATGACTTCCCTGCTTAGTCTAGCAGAAGCATATTTTCATCAAGCAGGAATGGAAATCAAACCAGAAGTAGATAAAAATCAGGCAGCAACTGAATGTGCTAAAAAACAAAATAAAGAACATAAGGTGAAGGACCAGATGAGAAAGCAAGAAATGTGGAAAACACATAAATGTAGTTGCAAGTATAGAAAACTTTTGGAAGATCCTCATGTTGATCAGGAATGAATGCAGAAATGGTTAAGGAGAGGTTTATTCAAACCAAGAGATGAAAGGTTAATATTGGCAGTACAAGACAGTGGGCTTGCATACACGTTGGTTTACAAAGTCCATTGAACATGTGGTAAAAACAGATACATTTTGGTTTTGTAAAATAGAACTGGAAGTAGTTGCACACATCTTTGCTGGTTGTGATGTACTAATGGCAGAAGGACTATATACTAAAAGGCATAATATTGTGGCAAGACTGTTGCACTGAGGATTGTGCAAACATGGTATTGAAGTGACTGAAAAACACTGGAAACATGAGCCACAAAGCATCATAGAAAATGATGAAGTCTACATCACATGGGATCACCCATTACTAACAGTTCAATAAATGCTCATTAAAATCACCACACACAAGTGAGTACAGTGTCTTGCATACAGAGACACAAAGTCATAAAATATCAGGATTTGCAGGCAGAAATGAGAGCAATGTGAAACAAAGATACCCAGACAGTTCCAATAGTAGTAGGAGCAATGGGTCTTATAAAAAAGAATCTATAATTGTATTTAAATATGTTACCAATATGTGTAACTCCATATGAATTGCAGAAAGAGTCATTACTAGGCACATTGCGGGTGCTGCGAAGAGCACTACTGGCTGACATTAAATTCTGAAACAATACTAATTTCATGAACTTTAATTGTACTTTGACCTAGGAATAGGGTCCATTCCCGTCAAGATATTAGAAACCCAAAAGATTTGGAGAAATTAAAAAAAAAATGGGGATTAACCCTTATGTCACTAGATGGGTAGCCAATTGGCTCTTCGACAGAACACATACTGTCAACGTTAGTGACCCAGTAGACCCGTTACCAGTGGTGTACCATAAGGATCTATGCTGGGACCTTTACTATTTGGAATCTATTTCTCAGTGGTCCATGCTAAAGTTGATGGCCTTTGGCTTACCAGATTTGCTGATGAATGCAATTTGGGTGCAACCGAGTCCCCCAACAATGTGAACATATCACAGGAGGGGTTAACACAGACAAATGACTGGTGCCAAAGCCATGATCTAAAACTAAACACAAAAAAGTGCATTATTATCCCCTTTGGTAAAGTGGAATTACCTGCTAATTACAATATTGACAGCACCCCTGCCCCCCCCCCCCCCCAGTTCAAACTCAGTGGTGCGAGATCTGGGAAAACAGGTAGATAGTAATCTGGAATTCAACCACCAAGTTAATCTGGAATTCAACCACCAAGTTTCGTCAGTAGTAAGTAAAGCCTTCTATGTTGCACATTTCATTAGTAAGGGCATTGTATCCAGGTGTAAAGATGTTAAAACTGCATTGTACTCAACCCTCATCAGACCGGTAATGAAGTACAATGCTTCCTTCTGCATTTATCTCATCAGACACCTGCAGCAGCTGGAGAGACCACAAAGGTTTCTCACCAAGAAAATACAGAGCCTCCAAAACATGACCTATGTGGATAGACATTGTAGTCTGTATCATATTAGGTGGCTGAGAGGCGACTTGTGTCTGGTCTAAAGTGCATTCTTTGACTCTGCCCTGATGGATATGCTTTACACATCTGCAAGTCAAATCACACAAAAGTCACTCACTTTAGGGATCATAACCTAGCCTGTGACATTAACAGAATATGTTGGAGAGGCAGATTTATCTCTGAGATTGCTGCTACTCTGGAATAAACTTCCAATTCAAGTGAAGCAGAGCTCCTCACCGACCTTATTCAAGTGCAACATGGATAAATGAATGGGAGACAGCAAATTCATCCTGGGGGTGGCACCCATGTCCCTCATGAAAAGGGGTAGTCTGTGTTTATCATAGATTTGCTCTGCAAATTATGTCCATCTAATCCAGGACAATTGAGGCAACTCAGGATTATCATGGCTAAGGTTGTAAGGGCTCTAGGGTCGTTAGCCTAGTATCCTCCTATGAACCTATAATCTTCAGAAACCAATGCATTCAAAAGCAGTGGCAGTGTTAGCATAAAATAATGCAAAGAGGTTGTGTAAGATACTTCTGGTGTTTCTTACTCTACCATTGGCTTTACCACTTACACTGACATATAGCCAACATATTCATAGCAATGAAGAAACAGAGGCTGCCTCATTACATACAAGAGGGGTGAATGAAAATATTGCTCCAAGGAATGAAACTATGGAAATTTTCAAACATATTATGAAACAATAGAAGCTTCTAATGTTAATTCTGAGCATTGTGTGTTGAACTTTGGAACTACTGATTTGGACACTAATCTGTTCTCTTTGTTTAATAAATGTTTAAATTTTTATTCCAGCTTTTTATGACTCAGCATTGCAAATTGTATTATATATAAAGGCCTTTTCCAGAGTATTAAATGTGAGATATTGATCCCATAACACACCCAGGCAGTGCATTTGGATACTGAGGGTGTTGGCAATTTCAGATTTAATAACACTTCTTTACACTCTCCCCAAATCATTCTGTGGTTAGACTGTTTGAGTCATGTATTTTAAATGAATTGGATAGGGAGCAGATTTTTTCACAAATTCAGATAAAATCTAGCCAGAAATGAAAAACATGTTTTGCCAAAATTACAAAATACCATCTCTTGGGTAATTACTTCTGTTGACAAGAGGGTGCTGCAGTAGTTCTAATGTGAATAAACCACTAAACAATAACACAAAGCTATTCTTATTCTTTCCCAAAGCACAGCAGAAAGATAAATCCAGCTATAAGGTCTTCTCACTAAACAGTATATAGACACAGTCATACCCCAAACATATATTTGCTTGCAGTGATAATTGACAACAGATATGAGCTTCACATGCAAAATAATTTAAAAGAAAATTATAAACAATGAGGGGTGTTATATAGACACTAACATTTTCTAACTACTTCACAAAAGCCAATCTAGCAACAATTTACTTTCCTCCCCCTCTCTTATATAATGTCCCTGTCCTGACCAGCTTGCAGGTCTTTAAGGCCAAACTCAGTCTATGCTATAACAAAGTAGCTACATTTGCTGCCAATAAACAAGATTTACACACATCATCACTGCAAAGCACTCAATCTTGAAGTGACTCAAACTAGCATAACACCATGACTTTGTATATTTAGTAATGGCCCACAATATCGTACATGCCTGGACTGCCTAGCACTAAACTCTATTTTACCTACATGTCACCCCTTCATTCACATTACAAGCAACTCCTCAACATATATAAACCTCAAAAATCAACTGGAAGCAGCCTCTACTCTTGCTCATTCACCAAAAAATGGAATTCTCCTCTTCAGGCTATTACGTCAGCAAGCAACCATCCTTCATTTACAAACCTTCTAAAAGACCACTTATCAAACTCTGCTGTATTTGTGCTCCACTTCTGACTGAAATGCATCATTCCTCATCACTACTACGATTCACTAATCTCAGTAACCTCTCCTTGCTCAACCTCTCCTACCTTCTCTTCCTCTACTTGCTGTACAGCTATAAAATATAAGCATACTTTACAAACACTGCTGTTACTGTCTTAAGACAATTGATATACATAAGAACTGTAAATATTATGTCTCCTATCATTATCATCAGCCCCCTTTTCCCCAACTTCTACATGGGGGTTGGGGTGTCATATCAATTGCTGCTCTCTCTCTGTATTTAGTGTCACTCTCCTGCCTGAATGTCACAGATCTTTTCTCACACAATCTATCCACATCTTTGTTGGATGCCCCCATTTCCTCTCTCCTTCTACCTGTCTGTCCAACTCTTCTTCGCCAGATTGTGTTCTGCTTTCCTGCACATTTGCCTGAACCACTGTAGTCTGGTCTCTTTGAACTTTTCTGCAACTAGAGCTACTTTGGCTTCTGCTCTTATGTCTTCATTACTTCATCTATCCCACAGTGTTCACCCTACTACCCTTCTCAGACATTTTATGCCCATCAGCTCTAGCTTCCTCAACTGTCCTGCCTTTACTACCCAGGTTTCTGTATCATGCAGTAGTACTGGTTGCATCACTGTTTGTATACCTAACTTTTCAGTTTCTTAGGCATTTTTCTGTCGTACACTATTCCTGACACTGTTCCATTTCACTGCAGTCCCCTGATCTAGCTTTGACTTCATCCTTCAGACTTCCCTTCTTGATCATCCCTCCCAGATAGTTGAAGCTGTTAACCTGTTCCACTATTTTCCCTTCTATCTCAATTCTCAGCTTATTCAGATTCCCCCATTTACTGCCATTACAAATTTATTTATTTATTTACATTTGTTTGCTGGGAAATTCCAACTGGAAACAGGTCTTTTTTCAGCAGAGGCCTGGGGAGAAAAGCTCCACAGAACAATAAATGAGCAGCAGAGTACATGAAGAACACTTGAATATCCATACAATAGCAAATAATACATACTGCAGCAAATATTAGATATACAAACAATATGAAACATATTAATGACCAGATATACCAATATCTATACCTATATCTGAAAATTGTTATAAACATGGGCTAAAATCTTGGCTAGGCTTAAAAGGGCCTCAGGGCCAATAGCCTAGCAACCTCCTATGATCTAGCTAGAGGCTAGGAGTAAAGGTAGGATGTATGTACAGATAGTACTAAGCTCAAATAGATACTGTTCTAAACTCATAAACCTAAATCTTATATACAAATATTGCACTGAACTCAAACAGATATAAAGCAGGTGCCCCACACAAGGTGGAACATTCTAGAAAGGCTAATGGGATGGAAGGGGAAGATAGAGGAGTAAGAGAGGAGACTGAGTGAGCAGTATTCGTGGTAGTGAGAGGAAGCTAGGTGTAGGTCAGTTGGATATATATTTGGAGTTGAGATGAAGTGAGGTAGTTAAGCATATTATAACAGGTCTGAGAGATTGAGTGAGGAGGGAAGGGGAGGGTAAAGGGTGAACCAGAACCTGCAGAGAAAGGAATGCATTGATCAGGAGGTGTCTCTTATCTGTACTCAGTTTCATCTCATGTGCTTCAGTTTGCATTCCATTCCACTATTCTGCTGAAATTCTTGCTCAGAGTATGCCTGTAGTGCTACATCATCTGCATACAGCAGCTTTGTTGATCTGTCCCCTCTGACCCGTTTGCTAACCTAGTCCATCTCCAGTATGAAGAGCAGTGTGCTCAGAGTTGAACTCTGATGCACGCCCACTCCCACTGGGAACCCCCTGTGAGACTGAACACTGTTAGTATTTCAGTTATTGGGTCCTTTTACATAGCTTGCACTAATTTTATCGATATTTCTAAGACTTCAAACCACCACAGGGCTTTATTTTTATTTTCTCTCTGTGTACAGCAATGTAATAACTGTCTTGACATGTTTTTTTATTGATGCATCTTACCTAGATTTCTACAACACCAGAAATAGCCGATTATATATCTTACCAAGATGTTTTGTTACTTAGCTGTGTAAATTGGTACTTTTTTTCTCAAGGCCTCCTCTGAAAATGTGCACTTGTGACCCAGTCAGATTTTTCTGGTAAACAAGTGTCAGTATATAAATAATAAAATAAATAATTAGATCTGTGACAATACAGGGCTTTAAGCAACCGATATTTTTTTCTGAAGTCACATAGCAGGGTATTCATTATTTTTGATAAAGTTGGTAACAAACTGGTAGTGCATGATACAATGGCTCAGGGGGGGGGGGGTTATCTATGATCTAAAACTCACAAGAAGATTTAACCACCACCTGGACATGCAGTAGTCTCTAGATGGAGTACTTTAACTGAGCCACAGTCTGAGTTTTTAAAACTATGGCTGAAACTCTTGTTGTACAATGTCACTTATAGGATAGATGAAATTACCAATATTTTACAATGAGCAGATGATATCCACATTGATACTCCATCTATTTGTGTATCTACAACGTTCAAGCTATCTGTACCAGCATTAGCAGTCCACACCAGGTTGATATAGAAGCAGTTAGATATTAAGCCTTTACCATGAACAGTTTAATTGTTTTTGCTCGAATTACTTGAATTTTGTTTTGTGGCCAACCATGTAAGAGAGTTTTGCCCCTAGTTATGTTGAATTCTTTAGGCAGCAAGTGGAATTAATATGGCTTTATGATAGCCAATTTAATCCAATTTATGAATATGTGCCTATGTTGAGATGTTTTCTATATGACTGCCAGCTCTTGTGGAAGGGTGAAATGGCTATGTTAGAGTAATTTGTTACATTCCTGAATACAAATGAATGTGGTATTAAGTTCACTATTCAGCATTATTTATTCAATGTGAATTTTTTGGATGTTAATTTTACTAAACTGCTAGATGGAACAGTGCTTATACCACTATACTGTAAACCATTTAATATGACCTCACTGCTTTTAGATAGCAGCTGTCACCCACAAACTATAGAGACAGGACAAATTGTAATAGCCATAGTGAACAGGAATATCACGAGGGGGTAGAAGGAATAAAACAGTTTATCTCAGAGAAGGATAAGGTATCTTCCCCACACTAAACTCCCACTAAATGAGTGTTCTTTTATATTCTTCGTGGACTGTCCTCTGACTCCATTTCTCCTCCCAAAAATTATTGCATTTGTAACTGGGAAGAAAGCAGAGGAACCCTGAGCTCATTAATAAGGAATGCCATGTTTGCAGCTTGAAAGCACCCAACTTCTGCTGCTGTGGTCCCTAAGAAGGCAGACAATCCTGTATGAGCCCATAGCTGAGTGGAACGGATCTCAGACCAGCTATACTCTGGTTAACATGGCCATGGTCTCTTTGGTCCTGTGCAAGGCCTAGAGATCACAGCAGTGTGCCACCTTGCCTTCATGGGGATAGTTTGAAGCTATGGACAACTGGAATGTATTGACCTCTACCTTATTTGTGGCTTAGTCCCTCAGCTACTAATCTCAGCTCTCCAGATTCCAGGAGGTCAGGTACTTGAAAAACTTTCTTCCCTCCATGGATTTGTCTTAGGAAGAAGGTTAACACTGTATCTACAGCCTAAAAAAAGCTATTCATTTACATTTCTGGCTATGGTGATGCTGTAGATGGGACTATAGACTCAAGAGTGTGTTTGCAGCCGATGGCTTGGTTGAGATTGTAATCTTTAAATTAGGAGCTCAAAAACTCCATCCTGACTGCCCTTGTCATGGGGATTTGTCTGTAGTAACAGTCTCAGGACCTGGATGATGTCCACCTTAAGTTAGCAAAAATCCCTTCCTCTATTGAAGACCTGCTTAATTTCTTTTTCCCTTCCCTCTGTCTTTCTTGTTAAGGATAAGCCAGTTCCCCTCCCCAAAAAAGGATCTTGTCCTTCCTAAACTGGCAAATTTGCAGATGGGAATGACTCTAGCAGTCCAAACAACAAGTTATTGTGGATGGGGGGGGTGTTCTCTCATTTTCTTTCTGTCTAGAAGGGCCATCACAGATGAACAATAGATTCTGAACATGGTCACTGTTGGCCATGTCTCAGAGGTCTTAGACTTTCCATTAGAAAGATTCTGTTAACAGTTCAGTCAATCCCCAGACAGTTTTTGGAAGGCCCAGAATGTATTCTTGACAGGTGCCATAATATCTGCTTCTTAGTTCAAAAAGGAATAAAATGTCCATCTCTTGTCCCTTTCTTCCCTTGAAAGAGGGCAGTGTTTCCTGTACAGTCTTGAATATTATCGTTTTCAGTAAGCACATCTGGTGGATCAGTTCTAGGAAAGCATCTCTCCAAGGTGTCACTTGCCTGGCTCAGCAGAGTGACTGAATGTCTGTGGACACGATGGATGCCTTTTCGGCAACATTAGTTGAAGTTCTCATGGTAGATTTCTTCAGTTTGCTCCAGTGGGCATTTTCCAATAGAGTTTGCTTACATTTTGATTTTCCTCAGTGGCTAAAATGTCTAGTGAGATGTTGGCCTTGACCTTTATGTGCTACCTTACTTTTATGACTTGCTTCTGAAGGCTCTGTTTCAGAATGTTCCTGGCAGCATTTCTGCAGTGGATACCTCTGTTGTTGCATTCTCTGAGGGTGGTCATAAAATGCTTCTGTGTTTCTGGCTGTCTTTATAGGCTTGACCCTGAGCATGCTCCTGTGCTATTAATTCCTGGCCACAGTGAAGCTGAGAAAGTTGTGAATTTGACAGGCTGGATGAGGACAAGTCTTAGGGTCCATACTACTGTGGTTTCTTCACTGGATGGCCACCACAATGGTCATAGTGCCATTTGCATGTCTAAGGACATGAATGACTGTGAGGTGTCAGTGGCCGCAGGTCTAACCATATGTTCATAGAAGTGCTGGTGATAACAGACCCTATCACTTGGTTCTTACAGTTGTACACAGCCCACGGCTATCTTCAGGTGAGTCTCCCATTCCTATAGCTGAACCCAATGACAGATAATTTGCTGAAAGAGTGAGATCATCACCTCAGTTCCACCACAGTTCACAGGACATGGTTCCCTCCCCCCACCAGAGAGGGGCTCCACATAAACTGGCTGGAGATATGACTAGGTCTCCTTTCCCTTAATACCTCAGAAGAGGAGGAACTGCATTCCCATGCCCCTCCTAATTTGCTGAGACAGCCAATCCATGATGTGGTTCTTAAACAGACAATGAGAACTCAGTAGTTCCCTGTGATGAATGCTGATCATGTCTAGCAGTAGACTGGGATGGCCTTAGGGTAAAAAGCACCATAGACAAAAAAAGGCTTCATGGTGCATCCCCCAATACACTCATCCTAACCTACACACACTATCCAGATTGCTTTTTATTCCTTGCTTTTTCGCACAGCTTGTGTTCATTTTTTTCGTGTAGTTATTTATTCAGTCATTCATCTAACATGGACTGTCTAAACAAGACTACACTATGATTAATATGGAGGAAACAACTGTAATTAGCTGGGAGTCTGGGGGATGAAAGGCCCACAGAAACCATGGGCATTTTATGTGCTCTGAGGTGGATTTAGAGTTTTATTAAACAGGGTTTTTATCCAGCGATTGTTTAAACAAAAACCACACTCAAAGTAAGAAATGTAACCTTACTCTTCAGCTTTTGATTTTTCCTGCATCCTTTCAGCACATCCTAACTGAACAAGACTATAGTGTAATAACTGCTGTGGAAATAACCATATAAAGCTCTGAGGTTTCTGTATGATCTGAAATACATTTTAGATTTTCTACACAATCTTTCTGTCTGATTGTCTGAACAAAAACCATGATTAAAGAAAGACATTTAGTGTTCTTCTTCAAGTTTTTTCCCTGCATCCTTTCAGCACATCCTAACAATACCCATACACCAAACTACTTGGCAGTGAGATTGACAATCAACTTAAATTCGACACTCACATTTCTCTTACCATAAAAAAAGGTTCACAAAAAACTAGGATCAATACCTCACCAAAGCAGTCAGAATTTCAGTTGCTAACTCCCACCTCATTTCAACCTTACTCTATGCCTCTCCTATACTTACCAATCTTATACAAACTGATCTTAACAAGCTAGAGGCCTACTATGACAAAATTGCTGAATTTGCCACCGACTCATCTTACCGCAGCCATCACTGCAGCTCACTTAAAGAACTCAATTGGCTGTAACTCCCAAAACTTCTTCAGCTCAACCAACTCTCCCTCGCTCATAAATTAGTAAACCATCCTCAAATTGTACCCTCCCTTTAAAAACCTTCTCCTGCTCTACTCTACTACTAGACCTCTATGCTCCAGCAATAAAAAAACAACTCCAAGTAACCAAAGCTACAAACTGAGCTGGAGAAGTTCTGTTCTCCTGCATAATATCCAAATTATGGAACACCCCTCCCCCCATTACCACCCTACCTTCATCCCATCACTTCAAATCCAAACTAAAAGCCCACTTAAAAAAAAAAATTGGTTATGTCCTTGTACCAATCCAGACTAAGGCTCACTTATGTTCCTCTCCTCACATCCTCTCCTTCCTTTGCCTCCCTTTCCTACCCTGACTCCCATAGTCAGATCATTACATCCCCCCTTTTTCTTTTCGTCTCCCATTGATTTTTCCTCTGCCCTACTTGCTTGCATCTCCATATGACATATGTCAGCTATATGTCTGTTAGTGTACTTAACTATAACTGTCAATTTAAACAGCTTAGAATATGTAAATGTTTGTTCCTATCATTTATCCAAACATAGCTATCAACTGGGCATTCTGTATCTTGCTATGTTTACAATGTCACTTCTAAATTTTTAATGTGTATTGCTACTTTTTATGTACCACAATTGCTTCTTCATCCATCCTTGCTGTTCATGTGTTCCACAGTTTTTACTTGCCTTATATTGTTACTTGTTTTGCTTGTGTGGAGCTTTTCGCCCCAGGCCTCTGCTGAAAATGGACCTGTGTCCAGTCGGAATTTCCCGGTAAACACATGTAAATAAATAAATAAATAAATAAAAAATAAATAACTGCAGTGACAATAATTGTATTGAGCTGGGGGACTGGGGGGCACTAGGTCCCCAGAATCCATGAGGTTTATAGATGCTCTGAGATGCATTTTACATTGCTTTTGAACTGCAGTTTCATCCAGTGATGGCCTGAATGAAAACCATGACTAAGGAAAGAAGTTCAGTCTTCAACTTTGCCTTTTCTGTCATCCTTTCAACACATCCTAACTGACTAAACCTACCATCTAATAACTAAGTTAAGCTGGAAGTCTGGAGGCTGGTAGGCACCCAGATGCCATGAGGTTATACATACTCTGATGTGCATTTTAGAGCTTTTTTCCCTCAACATTTAGATCCAGCATTAAGCTGTACAAAAATGATGTATGCACAAAAGAAATTCAAACTTTTTATTTCAAGGAAGAAATAAATTGTATCCAAGTTTTCATGCTCAAAGCTGACCAAACACCAGTTCACAATAAACTGAGAAGACAATTGCCTGTGAGGATACATATATCACATTGTAGTATCAGTCCCCTTCCTCCACCTCAATCTAGGTAGTCACTTTCTGGGTTTCCTTCTCATGTTAAATTGGGATTAAAATTAAGATATGAATGCCCACAGTCATTTTTCAAGCTAATGCTGTCATATTTATATACATCATGCCTTCTCACCCACTACACCCAAATGATGGCGACATTTTGTGTATCCTTCTAATGTCAGACTAGGGCAAAACTGAAAAAACAAATAAAATATAATACATTTGCTGTCAGACATATATAAACAGCATGCTTATTTACTCTCCCTTAACATATAGCCAACTGTACATGTATCAGATGTTTGATTGTGAGAAAAATAAAAAAACAATGATTACAACTTGTTTCATCTACATACAATACACTGCTCTTATAGAAGCTGCAGAGACCCTCTGTGCAACCCTTTGAAGTTTAGGAAGAAAGTTAAAGAAATAATGACCAAACTGTCCCCAGCCCAATACAGGATATAGTGACTTCTGAGGTTTGGGAGGAATGTTAAAGAAATAATGTCACCAGTCCCCTACACAAGTGCAGTGACCTGTCTGTACCCATGCACAGGGCTGGTTTTAAACAAGGTGTGGTTTAGGGCAGAGGTGATTACTAAGGGTCTATGTTAAATTATCAAACACTTAAAAAAGTGAACAATAATTTATCGAACTCATGTAAGTGAAAGCTTACAATCTCAAACGCTTAGAACAGTGATTTTTTTCCAAGGGAAAAAAAATCGCTGTTCTACAAAAAAAAAATTGTAAAATATTACAAGCCCCCCACACCCCCCTACTTAAATATACCAACTACAGTCATGAAAATGGCAAAGTAATGGACGTGGCCAAGCGATTTCCTTCCCAGGGAAAGAATTTGTTTATATGCCATTTTGCTATTTTGTCTTTTCTTGCTTTCAAGTTCGATCAAGACGCATTCGAAAGAATCCATCTTCGGTCATTTAATAGGAACCTGATTACTAAGCCCATGCAAAAATCCACTTGTATAGCCTTAGTGTGTGCGGGGGTGGGGGGGGGTCACCAGCCCCAAGAAGTTCTAAGTTCTTTGTATTCTGTGATTCAGAGCTGACTATTAAACTGAGCAAGTGGCAACAAGATCAGTTATTTTCATCCAGAGAACTACCCACCAGGAGTTACAGCATCCACTTTTATATTCAGTTCTGATGTCTGATTGTGATAAGAGGATGACAGTGTGTTCCAAACAGTTGCCACAAATTAAATTATTGTATGTTGCTTCTCATAATCTCATTAGTCTTACAAAGCCAAAATAATAAGCAAGCAGCAGCAAGCTGTTAGTCATTTTCTACTGCAATTATACCTACACTGTCCGTGCATATCAGATGTCCAGTTAAGTAGTCAATCCTACTTCTCTCAAATGCACACTAATCCTTCAAAAAGCAGATAGTGACAGTTTAAATTGAGCAAACACAATGTCCATTACTTTCATCAGGCCAACCTCAACCCAGCAGGTATAGCCTCAACATCTGATGGCTATGTAATATTATTTCACCTCCACAGTTCACACAGGTAAGTTGCCACACAATAAAGTATTCCAGTCAGTTATTCCACACAAATCACAAAGCCAGAAAAATAGTGCCCAAACTATCTGGTTGATTACTGCCAGTATTATTGTTAAAACAGCAGTAACACATCTCATACACCATTCCCCTCTTCCCAACCTCCCAGATAAATTAAAAAGCTGGAAATATTGGCAAATATCTGGTTGATCACTGACAGCACTGTAAAACTCATAATAACACTTCTCACCATGCCTTTTTCCTCATTCCAACTTCCCACACAAATCACAAAGCTAAAAATATTGGCCAAAACATCTGGTTGATGATGGCCAGCACTGTATAAAGAGTAATAACGTTTCTTATCACACTTTTCCCTTCATCCTAATCTATACAAGTCACAAAGCCAGAAATATTGGCCAAAATATCTGGCTGATCACTGCCAGCATTGTAAAAATAATAACATTTATCTTAACTGCTCCATTCTCCTCTTCCCAATGTCCCACATAAATAACAGTCAGAAAAATTGCCAAAAAAATCTGGTTAATTACTGTCGGTAGCATTGTTGTAAACATTCAGATAAAACGTACCTCACAGATATTGTGTTATCTCTCTCTCCTGTCTGGTCAGGCAGAACTTAATTGATAATCCCTAGTTTTAATAGGTTTATCAACAGTTTTCTTGCGGTAGCTTTGTGCCTAAATTTTGAATGTCGGAAGTCTGTACTGTGCTACTGTGACCTTGCAAAGTTTAAATGAAACATTGCTCTAAAAATAAATAAATAGAGAAAATGCACCCCCCACAATCACTGTATTCTAGGTAGTTATCAATTTTGTCTATGCCTCAGCCCAGCCCAGCCCTGGCAGTAGACCCTGGACATGGGTATGACTGTCTCAGCATTTCATATCTTAGGCAAAATGTACATGCTGGCACATGCACCAAGACCATTCTTTAGTCCTCTTCTGAGATGAGGATTCCAGAGCCTTGTATGGATTGCATCTTTTGGAAATGGGATATTAGAGATCTGTCTTTTTCCCACTTGGGATAATATGGTTTCCCGACTTCTCCTTAGTATATCAGGACAACAGGGGTTATAGTAGACGTATTTTAATCCTATGGCCAGGGAGAGACCTATATACCTTTTTTGCCATGGCCCTGGATTCCATACCGTATGGCAGACTTTGACAAAAAGACTGCAAATAATTCTTATCATCCAGCAATGTCTGGGAAGAGTGGCTTCAGGCTTTTCAGCTTTTTGTAGAACCAAAGTTTGTCCTGTTTTTAGTCAAGGAAATTGTGACGCCCGTGCCCTGGTCCAGGAATTAAGGAGCCTCAATCCTCACCATTAAAACCAGTGAGGGGGCATCTCATATAGGTGGAAAGGATAACAAATACACACAGAAAGTACAGTTTCCCTTAAGAGCACACAGAGATCACAGTCAGTCCGGGTCTGGTCGCTCCTCTGCTCTCCAGGTCCCCAATAAGACTCCCTACTGGCACAGTTATAGGGTCCAGATCTCAGCCTAGTGGGCAAGCTAAAACCTCCAGCACCCTTTCTGTCCAACCAATGCTTCATGTCCCTGCCCAAGTAGCTGACTGACACACACACACACACACACACACACACACACACACACACACACACACACACACACACACACACACACACACACACACACACACACACACACACACACACACTTTGAGAAGAGTTTATACCACCACACAGACACTCCTGGGAAAGGCTGGCACAGGTTCTCCAGCTGTGCCCCTCTTACCCAGACTATATGGCAGAAATCACTGCCACCACCCAGCTAATAATTATCAGCTACCCGAAGGCCTTTAAAAGGGTGTCCAATTATTACGTTGCAATATTATTATCCACCTGGTAAGTGTGACTAAAGAGTCAAGGCTTATTAGATTGACTTGGTACAGGATCACTATATACATGCTATGTACTCTAGAGTTTAAATTATCTCTACACAAATCAGCCACAGTTAAAAGGGTTTAAAATCTTTAATAAATACTTAAAAAACACAAGACAATATTTTTTACTACACAGTGCTAGTCAAGAGTTCAGAGATCACAGAGAAATACTTAAAATAATTCAGTAGTACAGTTCTGACATCACAGAAAAACTTAGTCTAATCTTTTTAGTTTCTAGCAATTTGTAAAAAAAACACAAGTGTAAGATAAACTTGTATATAGAGCAAGAGCAGTGCTGAGTTGGATGGTCAAGACAAAAATGCTTAATGCTCTCTGATTCTCTCTGTTTTTAAAATCACATTCCTGGTTCACATTACATAATTCTTCACACTTCCCTGGGTTGCCAGGCTAACATTCTATATTTACATTCTTAACATCTCCTTTTGTTATCTTGCAGCTGGTCGGGAAGCAGAGCAATAAAAATACATTTGCATGTTTAAATCTAACAATTTAACTCTTGGTTAAAACAATAGAAAGAATGTCTTCATTTAAACATTTCGGCACCTTGTTTAGATCAATGGGTCACAAAATGCTTTACTTGGTCAGCTTTCTGCCAGCAGAGTGCACTGTTACATTTTTTGCAGTTCCACATCTAACAGCAGTCTTTCTATCTGGCTAGGCTGGCAGCCTTAATCTAGCTTCACCCAATCTTCACATATCCCCCCCCCCCCAGACAACTCAAGCTAGTTTTTTAAGTGACCATTGAGAAACACTGCTTGAGGGAGTGAGGTCTATCTGAGTATACCTTACCCCATTCCCTGTCTTGAGAGCCCATCTGCTTTGGCAATTCCACTGCAGTGCTGCACGGACATATATGCTTGAAACCTCATGCTCCATATTAGCAACTTGGCATTTTGCTGGCTGGCTCTGTTTAACCATGTTAGGAGGCTGTTATCTGTCATAACAATGAATTTCCTTCCATACAGGTAAGGCTGAAGTTTCTGCAGTGCCCCCACTATGCCTAGACATTCTTTTTCTACAGCTGCATAGCATTCCTCCCTAGGTTGGAGCCTATGACTGAGATCAACCACTGGGTCTCTTCCCCCTCTGAAGAAATCTGGCTAAGTACATCCCCCACCCCATGGTTCAAAGCATCCACCTGCACAATTATTTCTTTGCTGTAATCTGGACTGGCTAACACAGGGGGTCTCGAATGCCTGCTCACATGCTGGGATCCACATTACTGTATCTTAGCCTGTTCTTCCTTGTGAGGGGAGCAGCTATGGTACTATAACTGGGGATGAACTTTATGTAGTACCCTGCTGTCCCTAAAAATGCCCACACCTGTTTTTGGTAACAGGTGCAGGCCATGCCTGAATGGCTTCCACTTTGGCAGGTTCTGGCCTTATCTTACCACTACCCACTCTATGTCCTAGGTAGGAGACTTCTGCCATACCCACCTGACATTTGCTCGGCTTAATGATCAACCTTGCTCTCTGTAGTCTGCCCAGCACCTCCCTAACATATTGAAGGTGCTCTGGCCAGGAATGGCTGTAGATGGCAATATCATCTAGGTAAGCAAGGGCAAACCCTCCTGCTAGGATATGATCTACCAGCCTCTGGAAAGTCACTGAGGCATTCTTCATCCCAAAGGACATTTTTGTGAACTCATACAAGCCAAAAGGAGTCACAAAGGCTGACTTCTCTCTAGCACTGGGAGTCAAGGGCACCTGCCAGTAACCCTTGGTAAGAGCAATGGTTGTAAGATACTTAGCCCCACCAAGCTGCTCTAGGGCTTCATCTGTCCTAGGCATGGGGTAAGCATCTGACTCTGTGTGACTATTTAATTTTCTGTAGTCCACACAGAATCTGGTGTGGCCATCCTTCTTTGGCACCAGCACCACTGGGGAGGCCCAGGGACTGTTGGACTCTTGAATCACCCCTAGTTCCAACATCTCCTGTACCTCCTTCCTCAGAGTCTATTTGACTCCCTCAGGAACTCTATAAGGGGCCTGTCTAATAGGCCTTTGGGCCTGTATCCACCTGGTGCTGCCCCACATGGGTGCACCCTGGTTTCCCAGTGAACATGTCCTCAAATTCCTGCAACACTGCTTGGATTTCTTGAACCTGGGTAGGAGATAGCTGCTGGGACATTGCTACCCCTTCCACTGAGGTGTCAGCCCAAGCCTCACTGAGGAGATCAGTCCCCAGATCTCCCTCAGACTCTTCCTGCAATCCACTGCAAATGCTCAGCATAAGGGCCTCCCTATCATGGTAAGGTTTCATCATGTTAACATGGTACAATTTGTGCACCTGCCTTCTGCCTAGCAGTTCCACCATGTAATTATCACTTACCTTTCTTGCCACCTTGTAGGGCCCCTCCCAAGCTGCTTGCAGCTTGTTGTATCTGACCATAATGAGAACCATTACCTGCTGTCCCACAGCATACTCTCTAGCTTGAGCATTCCTGTCATACGACACCTTTTTCTGTTGGGCTTCTGTCAGGTTTTCCTGGGCCAAGCCCATGAGTTCCCTGAGCCTTGTCCTGAGGTTTAGGACGTATGCCACAACAGACTCCTTGTGAGACTTGCAGTCACCCTCCAACTCATCTCAAATTAAACCTAGAGGTCCCCTCAACCCATGCCCGTACAGCAACTCAAAGGGTGAAAAACCTGTGGCTTCCTGGGGAACCTCTCTATAAGCAAACAGATGGGGCAAATATTTGTCCCACTCCCTCTTAACTCATTACAGCCGAGTAACGTCTCCAGGCATTTCTGCAGTTACCGCCTACTGCGCCTCTAGGTGTCAAATATTGCCTGTTCATATTTGCATTAATAATTCCAAAACCATGCTGCATACAAGGTGTCCAAATATTTTATCTTGAAGCATACATGATGGCAAACACAATTGTATTGATATATGACCTCTGTCAATTAGTATTTGTTAGAATTGTAAGGTGATAACTTCATTTTTTAAAGGCTGAAGCCTCATCCACTTGGAGTTAAAGGTACACACTTAAAAGAGCTCTACTGGAGGGAATGAGTTAAACTGATCTGCAAATGCCTGTATCATGGACTTGATTGTAGAGTTTAATCTCTCAACAAGACCATTAGTCTGGAGATGGTAGGGGGTGGTTTTCATGTGCTTCTCCCCACAGGACTTCCACAAACAAGCCAGCAGGTCTGACATGAAATTGGCACCTCTGTCAGTCAGTATTTCTTTTGGGAAACCTACCCTGCTGAAAATCACACAATGCATTTGCCACCTTCTCTGCCTCAATGGAGGACAGCACTGCCTCAGGGTATCATGTAGCATAATCCACTACCACTAGGATATACTTTTTCCCTGTGGAACTTTGGGTACTCGGGGGACCCACAATATCCATAGGTACCATGTGAAATGGCTCCTCAGTCTCAGGCAAAGGCATCAAAGGAGATCTCACCTTGTCTCCTGCCTTGCCTACCTTTTGGCACTGCTCACAGGTCCTGTAGTACCCTGCTACATCACTGGAAATGTCAGGCCAATAGAAGTTCTGCATAATATGCCTCTTTGTACGTTTTATGCCCATATGACCTGCAAAGGGAATATCATGGGCTATGGCTAGAAGCGCCAGATGGTAGGCTCTAGGCACTATCAACTGCTGTACTCTCTCACCTTCTAGCCCTCCCTCAGGGGTCCACTCTCTGTATAGTAACCCTTTGCCCCAGTATACAGATTCCCCGTTTCCTTAAGAATCAGGTGCCTCCCTAGCTACCTGCCTCAGGCCTTGCAATGTAGGATCTAAGAGCTGAGCCTGTCTCAACTCCCTCCTTGTAACCCTTCCCAACTCCCCTTCCACAGGAAGTCTGGCATCCTCTAACAGTAGTGCCTTGCTGTCAGCCTGGGTACTACTACTCACCTCTACCTTTTGCAGTCACTGTGTCCAAGGGAACATCAGTACCCACAAGCAGCTGTGGCTCACCTTCACTCTCACTGCTACCAGGGTAGCTCCCTCCCTGAAGTAAGCACCTCACCAGTCCTGGCTGGATGTATGCAGTCTGTCTGGGTTTCCCCCAGGCTACCAGACCCACATGCTTGTCTCCTAGCCTGACTGCATGTAACTGCATAAGCATATGGTACTGCCTCATCCAAATCCTTCCCTATCAGGACATCTGCAGGATGGTAGTTCGGTACCCCTGTTGTCTCAAGACAACCTACTATTGGCATTTTGTCTTTCCCACTTACTGGCTCCCTCACCTTTTGTTCCCAACCTTGTCTCCATGGACAATTGTATGCCACATGGCCCCTCTGGTTGCATTCAAAACATTTAACCCTAGCTCCTGGATGTGTACCTGGACTAGTGGCTTCCCCTGCTATTGGGAGATTCTGTTGGGGCAGTCTGTGCTGCTAACCATGGATTCCTTTAGACCCATGAGCAGTACTGGGAGTCCCTTTCCTGTGTAGGGCTGCTCTGCTTGCCAGGTATAGGTCTCCCTTCTTCCCCTACTCATCTGAAGTAGCACATTGTTTATCAGCTAACCAGATCCTCATGTCCTCAGGCAAAATGCTAAGGGCTTGTTCCCTCACCAAAAAGTCTGCCAGCCCTTCAAAAGTGGTGACCTGACATCCACTCACCCACCTATGGAAATAAGTGCTCAGTTCAGCAACATATTCACACACACTTTCATCTGCCTTGTGTCTATGCTCATGAAACTTTTTCCTATACATGTCCGGTGTTAGCTTAAACAATTCTAGCAAGAGATTTTTAACATCAGTATAATCAAAACATGCAACATCAGACATTTTTGACAAAACAGTTACAGTTTTACATGGAGTAAGGGGGTCAGGAACTGTACCCAGAGCCTTTGGTCAACACTATGCTGTTTGCATACCCTCTCAAACATATGAACGAAACTATCAAACTTATCCCCTTCTTTAAATTGTGAAAGAAATGTACTGACGTCTTGTGCTTCTGGGGTCCAGTTACTCCCTTCCCCATTACTTCCATGACTCTGGCAAAGAGTCAGCATTTTCCTCTCTTGCCTCCTCTGCTGATCCTTTTCCTCAGCTTCTATCTCCAAACGCCCGACCTCCAACTCAAGTCTCTTTAGCTCCAGATGGATTTTTAAGTCCTCTGAAGAAAGGTTGAGCTGTTCATTCTCCAAGGGTATTATATCTCCACTGCCAGTCTGATTGTCCTCTTGTTTGCTGTTTTCTGATGCAGCTGTAACCAAGTCTGCCTTAGTCAGGTTTCCATGCACCAGTCCCCTAGCCTGATACATCTCAGCCACCTGGCTCCTTGTCAGCTTTCCATACTCCTCTGCTGACATGCTGCCTGCTCACCCTGACTGACTAAGCTAACAAAATAAATAAAACAATTGTGATATGAACTCTGAGTATTCACTGCATGGCTGATTTAGAGTACAAAACACCTTCAAAGCTCACTGTACACAAGCTACAGGAATTCTTTACCCACACCATTACAAGCCAATTAGTATTTGCCAACCAATTAATATATGGTGCAGATATTCCACCACTGCCAAACAATTAATATGTGACACCTGTGCCCTTGTCCAGCAATCAAGGAGCCTCAATTCTCACCACTAACACCAGTGAGGGGCTTCTCATATAGGAGGAAAGGATAACAAATACAGACAGTGAAGTGCAATTTCCCTTAAGAGCACACAGAGATCACAGTCAGTCCAGGGCTGGTCGATCCTTTGCTCTCCAGGTCCCCAATAAGACTCCCCACTGGCACATATATAGGGTCCAGATCTCAGCCTAGTGGGCAAGCTAAAATCTCCAGCTCCCTCTGTCCAACCAGTGCTTTGTGTCCCTGCCCAAGTAGCTGACGCACACGCACACACACTTTGAGAAGAGTTTATACAACCACACAGACACTCCTGGGAAAGGCTGGCACAGGTTCTCCAGCTGTGCCCCATTTACCCAAACTATATGGTAGAAATCACTGCCACCACCCAGCTAATAATTATCAGCTACCCAAAGGCCCTTAAAAGGGTGTCCCATTATTACTGTGCAATATTATTATCCACCTGGTAAGTGCAACTAAACAGTCAAGGCTTATTAGAGTGACTTGGTACAGGATCACTATATACATGCAATGTACTCTAGAGTTTAAATTATCTCTACACAAAACAGCCACAGTTAAAAGGGTTTAAAATATTTAATAAATACTTAAAAAACACAAGACAATATTTTTTACTACACAGTGGTAGTCAAGAGCTCAGAGATCACAGAGAAATACTTAAAATAATTCACTAGTACAGTTCTGACATTACAGAAAAACACTTAGTCTAATCTTTCTAGTAATTTGTAAAAACAACACAAGTCTAAGATAAACTTACATATAGAGCAAGAGCAGTGCTGAGTTGGATGGTCAAGACAAAAATGCTTAATGGCCTCTGATTCTCTCTGTTTTTAAAATCACATTCCTGGTTCACATTACATAATTCTTCACACTTCCCTGGGTTGTTGGGCTAACATACTACATTTACATTCTTAACATCTCCTTTTGTTATCTTGCAGCTGGTCAGAGCAAATAAAAATACATTTGCATGTTTAAATCTAGCAATTTAACTCTTTGTTAAAACAATAGAAATAATGTCTTCATTTAGACATTTCGGCACAGTGTTTAGATCAAAGGGTCACAACATGCTTTACTTGGTCAGCTTTCTGCCAGCAGAGTGCACTGTTGCATTTTTCCAGTTCCACATCTAACAGCAGTCTTTTCACATTTAAGAGACAAACCTGTGGTTTATATTAATATATTCAAATGACAGAATTATCTACAAAATTCTATCTGGCTAGGCTGGCAGCCTTAATCTATCTTCACAAAAGTATCTCACAATTGGAGGCAAATGCATCTACCTCAGGGTTTGAGTCTTGCTTTAGATTCTCTGATCTCATTAGACCATCTGGCAGTGGTGTCAGAAGTGAATTGGGATGCCAGGAAGTCTTTCACCAGGCAGATGTTCTGCCAAGTGCAAAAAATTAATGATATGGACAGATCAGTACCTGATTCTTCCCCAGAAATTCTGTTTATAGGTTATCCTAGCCTATGTTGGACAACTGTTTGATTTGGTCTTCATTTATGCCACAATCAGGGTAGATATATCATCTTTTTGTGTTCACCACAATGTTACTGAGGGGAATGATTGTTGTCCAACAACAGCTGTTCTTAAGCGTTCTTCATTTCCATTCAACTTAAGAACATCCCTTTGTGGGATTTGAACTTCCTGATTGGTCGACTTGTACTTTTCCCATTTGAACCTGTTGGTTCAGCAACATTGTTTGTGTCCTGGAAGACACTTTTTATCTGGTGGCAATAATATCTGTTTACAAAACTTTTGAGCTGCAAATGTTGGGAGCTATATCTGTTTTTTTTTCACAAGAATGAAGTTACCCTACCAAAATTTACCACTGGTCTGGTACCCATGTCTTTAGTAGACAGAGGTAACCTGTGAATGCATGACCACTCATGCCCATCATACATATGGCTCTTAAAATAATGAGTAGGCTTATAAAAGCCCCCCTGGGGTCATTACCCTAGTAATCAGGGCCGGATCCAGCATTAGGTGACCTAGGCAATTGCTAGGGGCTCACGGGCTTGGGGGGCACAAAACTTACATTTCTTCTTTAAGGACACACTCTGCGTGCATTACATTTCTCCTTTAAGAGTGCATGCAGAGGACGTCCTTAGTAGTGTCTATGCATGTGCACTCTTATTACAAGGGTTATGGAGGGTTTCCATTCATCCACACATCTGAGCAGTTATGAAGAAATGAGAGTTGCAATTCCATTCAAAATGAGCATCAGAAAAGGTGCATGTGTAATGCCCCAATTAGGGATGGCAGATTGGTTAACTTATTCAGGCTCAAACCCTGTACCTTACTTACAGGATATTAGAGCCTGAATCCTCTACACCAGCTACCAAACTGCCAGCAGCATGTGTTTTTAAGGACTGCTGAGTTTTAGTGCATTTTCAAAGAATATTGACTTGCTGTGCATTTTCAAGGAATGTTGAGTTTCAAGGAAGATAAGTTTACTGTTGCTCATGCTAAGCCTGTTTTCAATGTACAATTGGTTTATTTAGCAAATGGCCACCATCAGTGGTTGTGTTATCAAATTTGAAAGCAGTGTTAGTAGCACAGCATGTAGCATACTTGACTTTGGTACAGAAGTCTGCAGGTTCTACTCTCATCCATGTCAATGGAGTACTGATATTGCGGTGCCCTTTAAGGGGTGGGGTGGGGTTCTGAAGTATGTCCTGCTTGGATGAGATGCCTAGTAATTATTAACCTGTTGCTGGTGCGACAACCATTTCCTATTGCAATATTACCAGTTTTGTCTTTTTTTTTATTTAACATGGGCAATTTATTCTTCAATGGCAGCAGGCACTGAATGTATATGTGAAGCACACAAATATAAAGTTGTTTGCCAGCAGCATTAGTTATAGATCTCTTTAATGTGGAATTATTCAGATGACTTTTACTTCTGCAGAGATTGTTTATATTGGCAGATATTGGTGGATTGTAATGACAGAAGTTTGAGTAGTCTTCTGTGGTTGAAATGCTCTGTACTGGATAGTAGCTGTCATTATTGGTTCATATCTTTTGTTTCATTGCTTACTGAAAAATGTTCAAACCTACAAATTTAAAACTTATTCAAGCAAGTGGTGCTGTATTATACAAGGAGTATAATTTAATACAATCAGGATGGTGCATGAAAGAACATATGCATGTATTCAGGGTGCTAAAAATGTGTGCAAGGGGCCTATGGTTTGAAAACTGCCCAAATGTAAACTTCATCTGCCACTGGCTAGATGCATTCTCTTTGAATGTGGTTTTCAATGTAGAGACATACAAAGGCACTATGAAATGTGGTAATTGTAAACAATGCAAATACATTAATTTGAGCAAGATCATAAAACTAGATGATGTATGTCACACTACTATTAGATGCAAAAGGGGAAACTGTAAAACCAAACAGGTTGTCTATTTGGCTATTTGCATCCTATGCAATGCCCACTATATAGGCAAAACAGAGAGACAACTAAATAGACGCATCTACGAACACCAGTATAAAATAGGGAAGCGTGACACTAAAAATGCATTATACAGGCATATTTTAGAAAAAGGTGAAGACCACAGTTTTCTATTTTCCATCATCGAGCAGGTGGACGTTACTCCATTTGGGGGAGATTGGAAAATGAAGTTGGCATTAAGTGAAAGTAAATGGCAAATTATTACCGACTCCACAAGACCACCTGGCCTCAATGATTTTATTAGTATAAAACCATTTTTAGCATTGGAATAATATATATTTATTATTTTATAGCAGCATATCCAGAGAGTCATTTTTTACTAGGCACACATCAGGATTTTGTTATGTATTTTAATGTAATTTTATAGCAAGGATAGACCTTTAAGGAGAGTAGCAGATGTGTTGTTTTGTTATATTTGCACACAGCTTTTCAGTAACTTGACAATTTTTAGTATTTATCCACATGGATGCATTCCATATGTATATCAGGGACACTGAAGTGTTTGTGACTAGATGATGTTAATACTGACTTAAACACTATGTATTTTTAAATAATTTTTGGCGGTTTTTATCTTTCAATTAACTAATTAGTGGGATAGAATTATGTATGTATATATACCTTGTCTTTGGTCATATTATTTGTTCTGATGAAGGCTGGGGTACAGCTGAAAGCGCTTAACTTGGATTCAATAAATTTCTGTATTTGGATATTACAACTTTCTGTTTGGATTCGTACATCTAACGTTTGTGATTATCGTCCTTTTGCACGAGCAGGGTTCTTCACTCCTCCATCTTATAGTTCTTGTGCTGTTTCAATGAATGTTAGTTTCAAGGGCAGAGAAGCTTACTGTTCATGCTAAGTCTGTTTTCATTGTGAGACTGTATTGTTTTGTTTAGCAAATGGCTATCAGTGTTTGTGCTATAAAATATGAAATAAAAGTTTTAAATATCTCTAATCATTGTAGAAGTAAAGAACATCTCTAATCATTGAACAGCGTTTATGGTAACTGGGGAGAAATAGCCAAGAAATGGGGCACTGGAATGGCTGGGGGTGCTGTGGGGGGCCCTGATCCATTCTACCCTGCTTAGGATCTCATTTGACAATGATCCAGCTCTGCTAGTAATCACATTTCAACTTATGAATATTTTCTCTCAAAAGTGTTTTCTGAATTATCCCTGAAGCATTCCATTTATCTCCATGACTTCTTTGCCATGTCAGAAATCATTGGACTTTGCCTTCACAGAAACCAGTGGGAAGAGAATCTTTTATTCAAGATATGTATTTATGTAAAAATTTAATGTAAAATGGTTGTAAGCCTTTGGGAAGATAGAACAATTGCTTGCCTCCTTTATTCCACTGAGGTAAGGATCAGGGATCTTGGTCAATAAGCAAAGCCTTTCCACTTTCCAAGTGAATTGCTAGCTCTGCATTATATTTTTGCCATCAAATAGCTCTAAACATTCTGCTGTCAAAGGCCACTGCACTAAAGGGGTGATTGCTTTTACTACTTGCTTCAAGAATGTTTCCATTACAGACATCTGTGTCACAGCCACTTCGTCCTTGGCTCACACTTTCCATTAAGCACTGTTTCCTTGACCACGCCTCCATGTGTTATCTCCTTTAGTACTTTTGTACTTCAAGTTTCAACATTCTGATATGATCATTAAGCTGTTTTCTCTTCTTTCATTCTCACTTGTTCACTAGTTAAGGATGGCCCCTTGTGTTGGATTTAGGAGTATTTTTTACTGTATCAGTTGATCTACAAGACAACATTCCCTCAAGTTCCCAAACACCCTCAAGACAACTTATTCCCCTTTGCTCAGACTACCACTCCATTCAGCTTTGGCTGTCGCAGTTATATTTATGTCAGGCAGCTTTTTACTTGTATAATACCTGAAAGTGTACAGTATGTGCCATATCTTCACTGTTATTCCTTTTTCTGTTTAATGAACCCAGATTATTGAATAGACAAAGCCAACTTCTAGAGGCACAGTAAAACAAACTCAAGAAAAAATAAAGAATGCATAATTCTAGTGATAGTCACAGTAATGAGTTGGCAATCAGGATGTATGTTATGCATGAACCATTAAATCTACATGAGGTAAATAGCAAATTTTCTTTTTACACAGCAACAAAATCTATTATACCCTTTAATGCCTTCCCAGCCATTCCAGTCCACTATTAATATTATGTAGCTTTATGCAGTGACATGCTATGCTCAGCCCATGTAACTTATTACGTTATTTGTATTATTTAAAATTTCTGTTTGTAGATCACTCACAATTGATCTGACAATACTGGTGTTATGCAGGAAAGGAAGTACCTGTGCAATCTCTGCCTCCCCTTATCTGCAACTAAGGTTTTCATACATTTATAGATCTCATTCACTATATGTTTTAATTTCAGCTACCACTGGGGTATCTTATTTGCCAGTAACCTCCAACAAAGAGCCTTTGTGGTTTCTTATTATTTTCATGTTTTTATGATTAGCTTTTTCAATACCAAAACCCATCACAGATGAAAGTGCAGCTTTTTCTGGCTAATGTAAATTACAAAAGTCTGAACTGATCTGCATTACTGTATTCCCAAAAATAAATAGCCAAGTCCCCCTAGCACATGATATATACTTCAACAAAGAGCTAATAATTCTGGGTTCAATTAATGTAGCCTATCCACTAATTTAAAAGTACTTGTTGAGTTTCTGCCAATGAAAATGTTTAAACAACTTTAATTATATAACATATGTTGATGGTAGGAAAAGTTGTGTTCATCTTTCTGAACCTAGTTTTGTCTCTAATACAGTCTTTCAGTATCACACAATAACTGTAAAACTTGTTTTATTTGTTAATGTAATCTATACATTTTACTATCTAAATACTGACTAGGGAACCCTTCCCACTTGGCCCCATAAAAAAGTGATGCATTTAGTATACAGCTTCACTGGAATAGATATCCACTTCAGAATTCTCAGTCTATTATTTCTTAGTAACTAACTCCAGTGTCTAATATTAAACTTTAATGTGCACCCTCCCTGTTTCATAACAGCATGATAGTTTATCAGCATCAACTATTTCTACTATAAGTAACAGGACTAATTTTCACCATCTTCATTGATTGACATTGCTGTCAAATCTTTGCTTATAACATCCTAAATACATTAGGTCTTCTAACCAATACATGCCCCATCTTATTCAAAGCCCACTCAATACTAGCACATTCTTCCCAATCCACAGGCCAACTCCTGTGAGACCTAAAACTCTCCACTGGCCAAAAACAGGTCAACTCTAAAATATATCTCACTGTCTGGTAAGCTTAGAATCTTCCATTTCATTTGGGAAAGGTAAACTTTCCCAGTTCACTCATTCCTTCTTATCTCAAATAAAAGATACAGTTGCAGTTGTTAGACCTTTAAAGAAGTTGAATGCATTTTATCATTTGTTTGAATACTGTTTTATAATATTTTCCAGTCATGTGTGCTCAAAAGGAGAAGATAATGTGATGAAGATTTGAGAGATACAGGAAAAAGACATGAAGAAATGAGAATGTCTAGTCAAGAGATGGCTAGCTTGTGTGAGAGAAGACTTGTGACAATCGGGTGTGACTGTCAAAAAAAGGTAGGAGAGTGGCACTGAATCAAGACAGATGGTATCAGTTAACCCAATACCAGAACCCTACATAAAAAAAATAGGAAAAGGGGATGATGATGATGATTCTGAGTGCAATTTGGCCACTGCCCCTCTGATTCTAGATTTGACATCTTCATTCAGACTTCCCTTCTCCTCAACCACTCCTTTCAGATACTTGAAGCTGTTAACCTGTTCCACTATTTTCTCTTCTGTCTTAATTTTCAGCTTTTGTTTTACCCTATTTCCTGGAATGACAATGGTGTTATTAGTATTTATTTTCATCCTATATGCCTTCAATTTTGCATTTATTCCCCTGTTATTTACTGAAGTTCCTGTTTAGATTCTGCTTGCAGTTCATACAACAACTTTGTTGATCTGTCCCACCCATTCTCTTTCCTAGTGTAATTCATTACCGGTGTGAATGTTGAGTGGGCTGAAAGCTAAACTCTGATGTATATCCATTCCCACAGAGATCCACTTGGAGAGTCTGAATACTGTCATAGGGTCCTTGTACATAGCCTCCACTAATTCTACAAATGTTTCTATGGTTTTGAACTATTAGGATCATAGGACATTGCTAGGCTAATGGCCCTGGGGCACTTCCAAGCCTTGCCAAGAATTCATCCCCAAAAAAGAAACTTCAGTCAGCACCTGTTGCCCCTGTCAATGAGGGGCACAGGTGGAACCCTTGGGACTAATTTGTGGTTTCCCATCCACTCATCAAGGTTGCACTTGAAGAGGGTCAGTGAGGTGCTCTGTTTGACACTTGTCTAACTGCAAATATCTGGTTGGTTGTGTTGCATCCTGATCTGAATCTGAACTGCTCATCTCTATCTTCCCATCTTACTTGCTACTGTTCTGCATATTTATCAGTTACCCTCTCCAGCACTATTGTACAGTGTGACAGGAGTTTGGTATCTCTTTACTGCATACAGTTTAGAATGTTCCTTTCAGTCTTGTACAGTGGCACCGCATTGCTTATTCTCCAACCATTTGGAGTATGCATTTCCATGATTATCCTCAAGAACCAGTAACTCATCTATCAGTCATCTTGAGCATATCTTCTGTGACTTCATCTGAGCCTGTTGCTTTCCCTGACATAATTTTCCTTAGTGCTGTTCTTTCTTCTTCTAAGGTGGAGTTCTTTCTCTTTCATCATAGGCTGTGTAAGGGGCAGTTCAGCTTTTCTGGGGTTTTCTTCATTCAGAGGAAACTGGAAGTACTCCTTCCATTTGCCTTTGATGGCCTCTGGACTAGTGAGCAGATTACTTCCCTCATGTCTTATGAATGGTGTTTGCTAGTGAGCAGATTACTTCCATCATGTCTTATGAATGGTGTTTGCTAGTGAGCACATTACTTCTGTCATGTCTTATGAATGGTGTTTGCTAGTGAGCAGATTACTTCCCTCATGTCTTATGAATGGTGTTTGCTAGTGAGCAGATTACTTCCCTCATGTCTTATGAATGGTGTTTGCTAGTGAGCAGATTACTTCCCTCAAGTCTTATGAATGGTGTTTGCTAGTGAGCAGATTACTTCCCTCATGTCTTATGAATGGTGTTTGCTAGTGAGAAGATTACTTCCCTCATGTCTTATGAATGGTGCTTGCTAGTGAGCAGATTACTTCCCTCATGTCTTATGAATGGTGTTTGCTAGTAAGAAGATTACTTCCCTCATGTCTTATGAATGGTGTTTGCTAGTGAGCACATTACTTCTGTCATGTCTTATGAATGGTGTTTGCTAGTGAGCAGATTGCTTCCATCATGTCTTATGAATGGTGTTTGCTAGTGAGTGCATTACTTCTGTCATATCTTATGAATGGTGTTTGCTAGTGAGCAGATTACTTCCCTCATGTCTTATGAATGGTGTTTGCTCGCGAGCAGATTACTTCCCTCATGTCTTATGAATGGTGTTTGCTAGTGAGATTTACTTCCCTCATGTCTTATGAATGGTGTTTGTTCGTGAGCAGATTACTTCCCTCATGTCTTATGAATGGTGTTTGCTAGTGGGCAGATTACTTCCATCATGTCTTATGAATGGTGGTTGCTAGTGAGCACATTACTTCTGTCATGTCTTATGAATGGTGTTTGCTAGTGAGCAGATTACTTCCCTCATGTCTTATGAATGGTGTTTGCTAGTGAGAAGATTACTTCCCTCATGTCTTATGAATGTTGTTTGATAACTATGTTCTATATCTTTCAGTCTTTATTTGCAACCTTATATAGTTGCTTTGTAACATCTGCAAAGTCATTTTACAGAAGCTGGTAGAGTTTGTTTGATATCTTGTTCATTGCTATTGTGACTGCTTTTTAGTGCCTCTGTTAGCCAACTAGCATCCCTTCCTAGGCTACTCCCTCTTTTTTATAATACATTTTTTTCTGTGCACCTGCTTTTCTTCTTTTGATAACTTCCTGGGCTTCTACATTCCACCCCTAGCTTTCCATATGTACCTTATTTGCATACCTGGTTTGGCTGCATATCTGTTCTATCAGCTTCACACATGCTGTTTTTTGATGTTGCAATTCTTCTTTGACTTCACCTATTTCCTCTTATTCCTTAGGCACTAGAACTCTGTCTACTTCCTTGAACTACTGTGTTTTCCCTTCAGCCAACTTCCAAGTTTTTAGCATAGTCTGTGTTGACTTTAGAGCCTTTTCTGACTGCTACTTCGAGCTGTCTATGGCTCCAAGTGTTTTTTACTGAGGGCCATCGGTTTCACTGAGGTGATGACTTTGCAATCTCTAATTCTACCACAAAGCCCTTTCCTTGCACAGGGGAAATCTACTTGAGTTATTTGTTGACAACTTTTACATGTGATCTTGTGACTGTCTCTTGGTAAACCAGGTGTTGGCCACCATCAGCCATTTGCCACACAGAAGTCTAGAATGGCCTCTCCTTTATTCCTGTGGACCAAGGCAAACCTCATATCTTGTTCTGTCTGTCCTGATAAGAGCATTCAGGCCCTCATTATCAACTCTAACTCCTGTTGTCCTTCTTTATCTAATAGGACCTGCAATTGCTGCTTGAAAGCACTCTTTTCCTCTTGATCACACCCATGCTGTGGGCACAGGCTGGGATTATGACTACTGCCCATTCTTTACAGTGGAGTCTGATTGTCGTGAGACTATCGCTAATTCTGATGATATCACCACACTCCCCACAGTATTTCTACTCTGCCCTTCCCCTGAGTAGTAGAGTCCAGATCCCAAGTCAGGTGACTTTGCTTTACTGCCCTTCAAACATGTCTTCTGAATACACAGCATGTCCAGCCTCCTCCTTATCAGAACGTCCATTTGCAAGCTGTGTCCTGCCAGCAAACTTGTATTCAGTGTTGCAATTCTTAGTTCATTGGTGGTAGGTTGGGTTTTATGTCCAGCTTTGCTCAACACAGCCAGTCCAGGTAATCCAAGTTGGGCAACTGGATAGTCTGGCCAGTAACCTATTGTCCCAGGGCTGCTAGGCTTTATGGTAGGCACACATTGGCCAATAAAGCCTTACTGATAATATCAACTTTCATGCCATACAACACTTTTCTTGATAATGTAAATTCCCACTTCACAAAATGCGTAACTTTCAAATATTTGATCAGCTGTGAGCAACTGAACTCATACATAATAGAAGCTACTTGCTACAGTTCGCTGATTGTCAAAAAAAAAATCCTCAGGTTAAGTAAAGAGCTATTTTGTAGCTATATAATAGTCCCTTGCTAAACTGTGTCAAACAACTTTGCTAAATTCCTTGTTCTTAACACACAAATACAGAGTAACTATCATTTAAGCAACCAGGAATGATTGTTTATATTGCTTGCATGGCCTGAGTGGCACTTCTGTACTGCTGATCATAGCTGTAAAAGCTTCTGTCCAGTGCAGCTGCCTCAGTCCCTTCGCCCATGGCTTTGCCTAAATCCACAACTTTATTAAATGTTTGCACAAACTCTTCGTTAACCCATATGTTGCTGGATGATGGAGAACATGTGTGAAATATCAGTAACATTTTGCTTTGTGAATAATTTAAATTCTTCAGACAGTACTTTTGGTTCATTATCATTCTAGATCTAGATACCAGTATTGTCTGTAACAGTGACAAATTATTTTCAGAGTTGCTAAGTGTCTGACAATCTCCAACCAACTGGGATCTACATAACCAGCATTAAGAAACAGAGCCCATGAATGGTATTTGAACCAGTGTAAGTACATTGCCTCAGCACTGAAAGACATTTCAAAGTGTGCTTGTGGTAGCACATTTTCATCTGTTTGGCATCTGACACAAGCCCTTATTAAGTGTGCCCATACCTGGTCACCATACAAAACTACAAATAAGGGATTTCATTTTACAAGTTCCATTTCTGTACAGTATTTGCCATTCTGCTGCATACCTTGGAAGAAATTAATTCTGTCTTTTGGGTCATAGACAGAACTTTATCCGTGTATGCCATGGAGTCAGTATTGAATTATTTCTGATTTCTTTACAACTGGCAATACAGTGATTTCAGTGTAATACACATCCATTAGATACTGGTTATTGACTCTTAGTTCTGCCTCCTCAAAGGGCAAATTTAGCAGCTCAGCAGCATTACCAAGCTGCTTTGTCCCTTTATATTCAGCATCATAGCACTATACACCAATGATCAGTGCTGAATGCTGCAAACATGCAGGATACCATTGATGAAACACCCTTTGTTGGGTTAAAATGGCCATTAAAGGCTGATGATGTGTTACTAGCATTTTTTAGTAAATGCTGGTGAAGCTTCATCACTCCTCAGACATGTCAGGTTTTGCATGACTGTGTTCAGCTGTTGACATTAATCCTGTAAAAAATGCAGTGGGCATCTTTATACAATTTTTGTGTGCAGTGAAACAGTATCATGTCCATAAGGTAACACTTCACAAGCCAGTCTAATATGCACTGAAAGATCAAACTGGGTAAAAACACTTTGTCAAGCATGAATATCATTTTGGTTGCCACAGAGGTCCATTTGTAGCTATCAGTCCACTTTCATTTATGCCCATTCTGCAGCAATGCATTTAATGCACATGAATTGTTGAGAGTTTTGCTATCAGTTTGTGGTACTGATTTACCAGCCCTAGGTGCAACATCAGTTCTGGTGTTTCCTGAATCCTTCATGCCTTTGCATACTCATCCTCCTATCTTGTGACTTACATTGTTGATCCTTGCTAATCACATGCCCACAGTAGAAAATTTACTTTTTTGAAAAACTTACATTTGTCTGTGAGAAATCGGTATTCCTTTTGCTTGTCTGGGAATTTGCATAGATGGTTTAAGTGATTTTTATCACCTTTGTCTATTGTAGGATCATCAAGGCAGCACTTCTAGGGTATCCCCTAGAGTGTTTTGTTAATTACATTTTGTGAGATGGCTGGTACATATATTACTCTGAAAACAAGGCAATTGTACCAAAACAGCACTTTGTATGTATAATGCTTTGAAGATTATTGCATGTTCATATGTATGGAAGTCTTTGTGCTACGTTCATCTTTGTGAAATGGTCTCCCTTTGTTAGTGATATAGAAATATCCTCTACCCTTGGTAATGGATGCGACATACTGCATAGCAGTGAATTTATGGTAATATTAAAATCTAAACATTGGTCTGTATCACCTGCTTTTTCTCCTTTATAACAGGCACTGTAGTTTGCCCCATTAAATCCATTATATTCTTGATAAAGTTCCTTCACATTCCAGTCCAGACTTTACAGTTTTAATCTTGGGCCTATGGATACATGGAACAATATCTTGGCTTAGAATTTTGCTTTAGCTTAATTTTTGTTTTTATACCCTTCAAAAGTTCTCATGTCTTTGGCAGAACTTGTTTTGCATCTACTGGTTGGTAATACATTTTAAATGTGTCACTTGCTATGGCCATGTTATGACAACACATATCATGACTGATGAAAAAACACAGTTGTTTAGATAAATTTTCCATATTTTCTCTCTTCCAGGGGAATGCTGATCTTCCTCTTTTCAGCTCCTGAGTCTGTCGCATGCATTTTACAAGTCACCTCCACACTTATTTTACCTTCAGGGCCACTTTTTCCTCCATATAGTCTTTGACTGCATTGTTGTTTCTTTAGTGATATCTTTGGAAATAATTTCTTATAGTCATAAACAGCAGTTAAGAACAGTGCCGATCCTGTAACTGATACCATTTTTAGCCTTATTCTTCCAATCTCCTGGGTGATCCATATGATTTCATAATCTTCAGTAACATTGTACAATTCTAGACTGAAGGCATCTTTTCCAGTTGCTTTACATTTTTACGCCACCGAATCAGTATTTCATCATCTAATACTTAGAGGTTCAGTGTTTGTTTTCCCTTAGGTTGAACTTAACAATGATCCTTTTTCTGTATTCCACTTGTACACATCTGATATTGTTTTGTTATGGCATATTATGCCATCTTTTTTTTTAAGCCGACAATTACTGATCTCTTGTGATGCCTTGCTACAACAAAGGCATTCCTGCATTTTGGTACATCTAGTATGCATTTTGGTACGTTTGGTATACATCTTAAGCCAAACACAAACCAAGGCACCAAACACCTCCTTTGCATTCTCGTTCCCAAGGACTTCATCAGATGATAAACATACTGCTTAACCTTCCTTTTTATACCCTTAAAACCCCTCCCATCAGCAATTTATTAATCAATTAAGCAATTGTTCCATCAACCAGGGTTACCAGTAGGATAAAATCTAAAGTCATATAAAACAACTATAAGTTGTAATAAACCCTTTCAAAATCTAAATTCTGTGACTTCAAAAGTAAAACTATGTGTTAATGGTCATTAAACAGCTGCCTGCTTGATCTACAGTCTCGTGCATTTTTTAGACCTCCTGGTGTTTGGTGCCTTGGTTTGTGTTTGGCTTGCAGTGTTCGTGGGCATCTTGCCTCCTTGTAGTTCTTTACTGGTATATATCTTAGTAACGACCTATTTAGTCACTTTTTACTATGTTATTGTGCCTCCATGTCTGCTGACCATTTAGGCTTCCCCTCATTATCCCTGTCCTCAGTATTCTCTAGCGAGGGCAAGAGTGAACAAGGGGAATGTTATACAGGAAGTCATAGTGGTACTTTGTACCCACACCAGCATAATGGTAATAAGGGTCTATTTGCAATGTCATGAATCTCATCATGGTGGCTGACAGGAGCATCTGCATCACTGCAGGGACATCCCATGTCCTCCTCCTCCTGATGTTTGCAGATCTGACACATGTGATTTGTGAGGGCTCTCATCACCTGTTTGGGACGACCAAGCCCCGATCTCCTGGTCCTACCATCCTGGAGTTGTGCAAGCAGAGACAGATTGGCCAACTGGTAATGTTGTCTCCTTTACCCATGGATGGGCAAGCTAATGTAAGTGTTACTCCCACTATCCTGCTTGAACTTGAATCATTTGGGTTACAGTTTGAGTTCTATTCCTCTGAGCACAGAGCCAAGTTCTTCAGTCCCGTTTTAGCAAAATTCACATGCATCCCTAACAGCCATTTCCATTGCAGTGTTTAGGCATGCTCTATTTCTTTCTCTGATAACAATCTTTTTGTTTACAGTTAGAATACTTGCTGCAATTTGATATGTCCTTCTGCAAATGATAGTGTGCTAGCTTGCAGAGTTCTACAGTACAGTCAGATATTATATGTAAGTTTGGAATCATCCAGCAATTGCTACTGACTTTGGGATCAAATGATTTTTGCAGAGTGTCTGCAGTGCCCTTTGATTTTTTTAAGCGCTTTTACCTAGTGTTCATAAACTGTAAAGTAGCCTATACATTTTGCTCCCCAGTGCATTAAGCAGAACTAGGTCATTCATTTTGCTCCTCTATGTGAATGCCAACTGTGATTTAGGTGACAAGAAAAGGAAAAAAAAAAAAGAAAAAAGAAAAAATGAATAAACAAATTCATTTTTGGAATATGGCAAGTCTCATTTTACACCTATGTGGTGTCTTTGCCTAACTATACCTTATTCATTTATAAACAACTTGAAGTCACATAATCAATAATGAGGGCAAAAGCCCTGTTTTTACATTTATTTTTGTGATTTTTTTTCCTCCCCAAGTCCCATAAACTGCATTCAGGCATCCAAATTGATATGCTAATTTCATTTCATTGCTATTATTCATTTAGCAGTACGGTATCACTCTTTAACTTCAGGTTGACCTGTTTTCCACAGCATATACCATTGCCTTTTATTTTTTATCTACCTTCTTTTTCAGGGCTTTGTATTACAGCTCTCTAAAGTATACAAAAAAAACACTATGTAATTGCTTGTATGCCATCAATTTCACAGTAAATAGTGAAATCCATTCTGTATTATATTATCATACTATTAATTCTTTTACACTCTGTATGTGAAAATTACTGGATACAAGTGATTTTCTGCTCTAAATCATAATGCAGATTTCTTTGTAAAATCAGCTGTTACTGCCTTTATCAAGCAGACTTGCTGGTTTTACTTTTAGATAATATGACTTTATGATCAAAGAACTCTAACATTTTCTTTATGAAAAAAAAAATTATATCTCCTTTAAACAGGTGTATTAAAAGTAAGCCCTGTGTATAATCAAGAAACATGTTTTTGTTATAAAAATATGTATTCTTTGTAAATAGATTGCTTACATATAAATGTTACTGTGCACAAATCATTCCCCTTTAGCCTTCTGTAGCTAGTAAAATGTTTTTGTTATGTGAAATATCACTTTACATGGCTTCCTGTAAACTATGCTTAAATCACTGGATATATAATTAAAAATAATCTCTTGTTAAAAATTCATCACATATTACTTTGTATAAATCATTTATGTGCATTAATCACACTACACAACTCATCTCTGTATACACATTTGTGTGTATATCTTCAGTAGCAAGTACTTTAAAAAAAAAGACATTTGTGCTGACATAAAATGAGGTGTGTACAAAATTCACTCCATATAGCTTTTTTATTTTGAATATAATTGTAGCATCTACATGACCAATAGTTTCATAGGTAAGTACTAGACTAACTGT
Source organism: Protopterus annectens (assembly GCF_019279795.1). Lineage (NCBI taxonomy): Eukaryota > Metazoa > Chordata > Ceratodontiformes > Protopteridae > Protopterus > Protopterus annectens. Next base: position 622,820,161 of record NC_056747.1, on the reverse strand, counting down.
CCTTGCAGGTCATTTTAAACCTAGCCAGTTTCCCTTTTTCTGCTTGAAATAACCTATCCCATTTGGTTATAGACTGGCCTTACCTATCCTATGGGCAATAATTATATATTACCCCTAATAAGAATGACTGGTATCTTACAAAAGATAACTTGAGGGGGTTCTTGCATGAGATAAAGCATTTAGGAGCTGCCCCTGTCCATTAGTAGTGGCACTTGAAAATGCACAAGAATGAACTTTGTCTTATGAGTATGGGGAGCGTGTAACACAGCAGTGGTATCCACTGTGAAATATACCTGTCCCTGCAAACTGTTCTGTTGATAATGCAGATGAGGTTTAGATTCCTAGACTGGGCATTTCTGATGCCATTTGACTTGCTGATGTGCAATAAATCCATCAGTAGTGGATTGGAGGATGCCTTACATGCCAGACACAGGTCATGTGTTACCAGTCTGTAGGATACCGAGTGTAGTGACAGGGCTTTGAGTTGGTCTATGTAGAACATGTTGTTTAGGCCTTGTATCTTTTTAGTAAGGAATCTTTGTGGGCATTCTAGTTGTTGTATGTATCTGGACAGATATACACCAAAGGAGGCATTATATTCAATGATTGACCTTGTAGGGCTGAGTAAATGGGTTCAATGACATCCATTGATCTTGACACAATTCTTTGTAAGCTGTAAAATGTAGAAGGACTTTCTTACAATAGACACATGTTGATCAAAAGTTAGGCCACTGTCCACATAAGTTACCAAATCCCAAACAACTGGGTTATCTCTTAGGGGAGTATTGTCAATGTGGTGGTTTCTTGGAGTAGGTGACTTTCCAAAGGATACAGTAATGGATTTTTTTGGCATTTAGTTCCAGACCATGATTTTGACACAAGTTATTTGAGACCAACCTTCCTGCAGGATGGCTAAGTTATTAGGGGATGCAATGGCTGCTCCTAGCTTACAAACCTCTGCAAACTTAATCAGCCAGAGCCCATTGGTATTGGCTGTTACTTCAGAAAATTAGATGCCAGAGAGGAAAGGTTCCCGCACAGAGCCCTGAAGGACTCCACTGGTTACTTGTCGTTTGTGGAGGTAACTTTCCCTGTTTTGATTATCTGTATACTGTTTGTGAGCCAGTTGATCAAACTGAGTCAAAAGACCATTCAAACTGAGGCTTCTCTAGATAAACTTGGTACCACATGATATGCAAAAATGTTTTAAATAAATGACTCCTCTCAGTCATTAAAATCTTTTTTAATTTATAAATGGACAATATATCTGTCTGGTTTCTTTGACAATATTCCATATGTAACATTTTAAATAACACAGTTTACACTGGACTTCTGATCTTCCTGTTTTTACAGAACTTTCTACAATACAACTTTCCATGTTCTCCATGTATAGCATATATACTTGGTTTGGCTGCTTTGCCAATTACTTCAACTTCAGACTGTGGACTTGCTGATGATGTTTGGATTCTTACCCTGTTTCCTGCAGTCTTCTCCAGTCTCTGTCATAGAAGTATTTCTGTGTTTGCTGATATCTCGCTAGTATTTTCTTAAGTTTGTGTAGATTTCCGATGTCAGTAATGTGTTCTCTTTTGTTTTGCTATAGTGTTTCACTATTTTGGTAGCTCACTTGACCATTTCACCGAGGAGAGTTTGGAATGAATGGTATAACTTTGAATTCCCCACTCGTGCAAATTTGCTGAATTTCTTTCCTTTCTATGGTGGACCTTTTACAGATATGAAGATGTCAATATAGACATTATTGTACTAATAACATATGCACTTGTGTTCATCAGTTTGGTTATGTTAGGAAAATTGGGATAAAATTCACATGTATGCACTGCATGGCTTCTTAGAAAGTAGTGCAAACCTGCATCTACTCATCTCCAAGACTGATCTGATACTGGGTATACTAGCATCTCTTCTTTTGGATTATTTTTTACGGTGTACAAGTGTGCAGTCCTTGTTCTATGAGTTGGTATTCCTGGCCAGTACACTAAAGAAATTACTCTTTATTTTTTACTATTCCCAGATGTGATCTGATTTCTGTATTTTATGTTTGTCCCTTGCCAGTTGATTGGGAAGTATAATTGTGTCAGCCTTGAACATTAATCCCTGGACACATTTATTCCTTGAAATTAATGCAAAACTGAATTTCTTTACTTTTTGTTCAGGCTGTCCTTTCACTGAAATGTGTTTCAGTGATTATGACTCAGTGTCATTATTAGTACACCTCTGAGATTCTTTTGCTTTTTCTTCTATCTTTGGTAATTATAGAATTGCCCAGAGAATCTCTGATTCTTGTAACAGTTCTTCATAAATGTCTGGTAAAAATTTTTGACTCAATGTATCTGACATCCGTGATTCTAATAGATACCCAAAGAATAAGTTGGTCTAGATAAAAAGATGTACCAACCACACCTGAGATGTAATGATCAAAAAAAAAGTTTATTCTCTATAAAGATGTCTAGGTCTTTACTGACTGAGTCAGTTTTGAGGGGGTGCTACTTATGTAATAAAAGAGGGAGGTATAACATTTGCAAAGGCAGTTATGCTGCATTTCTTAGCAATCAGGGTGAGCTAAGTATTAGTGCACCAGTTACTAGCTAATAACTAAATTTGCCACTTATTTTGATTTTGCTATAATGTACTTCTGAAAGCTACATTCCATAAAAGATATACCACTGGCATAGCAATATGTTTTATTTGTATATAATATCCTCCAGGCAAACTTATTAAATCTGTAAACAGATAGTTTTACAGGATGCTATTGATATTGATCTGCTCAGCAACTGAGACAGGGAAGCTGGCATCATGGTTAAGGTGTTTACTTTATTGACACAAGATGCAGGGTTTGCTTCTCACATTGGGTAATCGGCTAGGTTTAAAATGCCTCACAGGGGCAATTAGCCTAGTACTAATCTAGGGACCTATGGAGATGTCTCTGTGACTTTACGCAGAAGCAATCTTTGCTTTGCTAACTTCCCATAATCCAGACTAGCCAAAATGTTAGGAAAACTATCACTTAAGTGCTATCATTTTAAAACACAATTTTTTTTTTATTTTTATACTTACATTAACAGTTTTTCACATGATGGCCCCACCCAGTGGCCAGAAATATTAACAATGCAGAATTCATATTTTTAGTATTTTTATACGACAAGATTTCAAAATTATCTGTTAAGATGAAATGTTACACTTTACATCATATTGTTTAAATTCAACATTTTGTCCATTAGCTTTATGTATTTCTTCCCAACAATTTGACATGCACTATTGACTCATGCAGATCAGTGTGTGTGATATACCTTTAAGAAGCTTTCCAGTGAGTCAGAACATGCATATAAAGGGTCTATATTAGATCACCGAATGCTTAAAGTGAACGGTGATTAATCGACCCTATGTAAGTGAAAGCTTACAATTTCGAACTGTCAGAACAGCTATTTTTTTCCTAGGGAAAAAAATCGCTGTTCCAACAAAAATAAATAAATAAAACACTTTAAACATTACATTAAGTGGGGGCTTTGCCCCCCACCCCCTCTACTTAAATATGCCAACTCCGAGTCCGCACTACAGTGCCGAAAATGGCAAAGTAACGAAGTGGCCAAGAGAATTCTTTCCCAAGGAAAGAATTCACTGAAAAGCCACTTCGATATTTTGCCGTTTCAGGCTTTTGAGTTCGACCAAGATGCATTCGAAAGAATAATTCTTTGGTCTTCTAATAGGGAACCCATATAAGTACTGAACATGTGCAAGCAACAGCGCCATTTTGAGTGAGCAATGAGAACATGCAGGAATGTAGTCAGTCAGATAGTTTGTTTAATGTTCCATCTTGATGTATTTGTATACAATAAACTACTTAAATGAGCACCCAAGCCTCAACGTCTTCTTAATGCACATTAGAAAAGTGACATGGTGTCAAAATGGGATACAGAGTTAGTCATGAGGCAACCTGTTAAAGATGGAGGAATATATAGGAGTGGATCATCCCTACTGCTCAAATGACTCTCAAAATAGGTCAGAAACAAATTCCAAGTACTAAAACTCACTTAAATGATTTATTTTGTTGTTAATATAAAATTAAGCACTCAGAATGCTCAAAATGAATTTTTTATTAAATGAAATGTCCGAAACTGTGGCATTGATATAAATATTCAAAATAATTACGAACATTTTTGAAACAATATCCATATCGCATAAAATGTACAAAAAAGGGAAAACGACTGTATTTTATCACTATGTGCTGCTTTTTCATATTAACTAAAGCTCTTCAAAATATCTGAAGTGTGCAAAGTGTTTACAAGTGTGTGCAGTTTTGCAGTGCAGTCATTCCAGAGAGGAGTAGTTTCAAAGAATATTTTGCAAAGTGCAGTTTATTTCAAGGCATATTTCGCAGAGTACTGTATTTTGAAGAGCTTATTGTATATTTGAATATTATTACAAGTACCTGGTGTGTGCGAATGTTCGTACATAATTACAATGGCAATTTTGCATTGTGTTTTACTATAAGCTATGGGCATGGCAGTAGGATTTTGCAGACCTGCACTGCTTGTGTTTGATAACAGTATTGCAGAAAATGGAGAGTGTTTGAGCAGGAATACGATATTTTCATACAGGCTGTTTTTTCTGATAAATACGCATATACAAAGGCATTTATTGTGCTTAATTTAGCTGGTTCAGAGGCCATTGAAAGAGAGCATTCATTTGTGTATGTACCTGCTGTGTTTGCAAGGGAGGGAGAAGGCTGCCATATTTCTGTATCGGCTGAAACAAGGGAAGACCCAGAGTGCTTAAAACATAAATTTAGAGAAATGTGTAACCCCTAAATGAATATTACAATGGAAAAGCACTTATTTTATACAAGGGATCAAAAGCCTGGTGAAACTTTTCCAGCATATATAACTGACTTGAGAAGCAAGGCTAAAATGTGCAGATTTGGTGATTTGAGAAATGAGTTGATAAGGACATGCATGTGTGTGGTATTAATGACACAGTGAGAAAGATTATGCTTTCAGACAGTGATTTCACATTAAATAAGGCCACTGAAATTTGTCAGATATACACGTTTACAGAAAGGCACACAAATATGCTTACAAATGTGAATAGCTGTGTAAGGCACAGTGGCAAAGCTTGTGTTGATAGTATGCTGCATGTAGTTTGAAGAACTAGGCCCAAGCACATGGCAGCTACTGCAGATCCTATAACAGTCCCTGTGGAATCCCAAGTCTTTCCAGCAAATTCCACAGCATGCTCAATAAAGCATAAGGGTGAGTTAGCAAAGTCAAAACATGTGCCCCCACCCAGCTTCATAGTCAACTGTCATAATTGTGGTCAAGTGAGCCCCTAGGATTTTTTGCAGGGGGTGCAAACCCTGAGCCCCACCCACACAGCCCCACCCCCTCCACCCACACAGCCCCCCGCCCATGCAGCCATTCCAGTGTCCCATTACTTGGATATTTCTCCCCATTTGTCATAGACACTGTTCAAATCTCTCAGTGTACATACTGTTTTATGCTTTACATCTACAATAATTACAGACGTATAGCACAAACACTGATAGACATTTACTAAACCTAAACAAAGCAATAGTATTACAATGAAAACAGACTTAGCATTAAAACTTCTCTACCTTTGAAACTCACATTCATTGAAACAGAATTGAAACTCACATTCAAAGAAAATGCATCTGGCCAGTGGCAGGTTAAGTTTACCTTTGGACTGTTTTCAAATCGTAGGCCCTTGCACACATTTTTAGGGCCATGCAAACATTGTTTGATTCACCTTACTGATTGTATTAATTATAATATATAAATTGAATTATATCCCTTGCATAATACAGCACCACTTGTTAGAGTGTGTTTTAAATTTATAGTTTTGAACATTTTTCCACTAAGCAATGAAACAAAACATACAAACCAATAATGACAAACTGCCCAATTCAGAACATTTCAACCATAAAAGGCCACTCAAACGTTTGCCATTACAATCCACCAATATCAGTCAATATACACAATCTCTGCAGAAGTAAGTCATCTGAATAACTCCACATTAAAGATATCTGAAACTAATGAGGTTGTTGCTAGAAAACAACTTTATATTTCACTGTTTCATCTACAAATTCAGTACCTGCTGCCCTCAAAGAATAAATTGCCTCTGTTACATTAAAAAATAGTAAGCTGGTATATTGCAATAGGAAAAGGGCTGGACAGATTCATAGTTTCTAGGCATCTCATCCAGAGAACATCATACTCAGGACTGCAGCACCCCACCCCCTTAAAGTACAAAATCAACTTGCTGTGGGACTACAACCTACAGCCCTCTACATCAAGATGCAAGGATGCTACCTGCTGTGCTACTAACACTGCTTTAAAATTCTATATCACAATTATGATACCATTTGCTAAACAAAACAGTTGCACATTTTAAGCAGACTTGGCAAGAGCAGCAGTAAACTTCTCTTCCCTTGAAGCACACAATTCCTTGAACATAAATTCCATCTGCTAACTCTAACTAGGGCATCACACAGACAGACACACACACCTCTTGTGCAAGAAATCTGGACAAAGCTTAAAATAAATAGGGACAGATTATAAATATTGCTGTCATGAACCTAGAAAATTGCTAGAACAGGATTTGCGTTAGTAAGCATTTTTCTAAAGGGTATGAAGTCTAAACTCAAATGCCTGTTATTATTTAGTAAATTCAATGCTTTTTAGGAGGAATATGGGGCAAAAATCTGGACATTCTGCAAAAACCTGGACAACTTAGGGCAAGGGAGCCCACAGGATTTTTTGCAGGGGGGGGGGGTGCAAACCCAGAGCTTCGCCCACACATCCCCCCACCCATGCAGCCCCGCCCACACTGCCCCACCCATGCAACCATTCCAGTGTCCCATTATTTGGCTATTTCTCCCCATTTGCCATAGACACTGTTCGAATCTCTCAGTGTGCATACTGTTTTATGTTTTACTTCTACAATGATTACAGATATTTGGATTTACAACTTTTATTTCAAATTTTATAGCACAAACACTGATAGACATTTACTAAACCTAAACAAAGCAATAGTCTTACAAGGAAAAGAGACTTAGCATTAAAACTTCTCTACCTTTGAAACCCAGATTCAAAGAAAATGCATCTGGCCAGTGGCAGGGTAAGTTTACGTTTGGGCTGTTTTCATATCATAGGCTCCTTGCAAACATTTTTATAACCATGCAAAAGTTCTTTGATTCACCTTCCTGATTGTATTAATTATACTATATAATAATTGAATTATATCCCTTGTATAATACAGCGCAGAGTGTTTTAAATTTATAGTTCTGAACATTTTTCCTTTAAGCAATGAAACAAATCATATGAACAAATAATGACAAACTGCCCATTTCAGAACATTTCAACCATAAAGGGCCACTCAAACTTCTGTCATGCAATCCATCAATATCAGTCAATATGCAGAATCTCTGCAGAAGTAAAAGTCATCTGAATAATTCCACATTAAACAGATCTGAAACCAATGAAGAGGGTGTTGCTAGAAAATAACTTTATATTTCAGTGTTCCATTTACAAATTCAGTGCCTGTTGCCCTTGCAGAATAAATTGCCTATGTTACGTTAAAAGAAATGGTAAGCTGGTATATTGCAATAGGGAATGGGTGGCAAGTTGAAAAACAGGTTTATAGTTACTAGGCGTCTCATCCAAAGGAGGACATACTCAGGATTGCAGCACCCACACCCCTTCAAATACAAATCTACATGCCGTGGGAGTAGAACCTACAGCTCTGCATCAATATGCAAGTTTTCTACCTGCTGTGCTACTAACACTGCTTTAAAACTCTATACCACAACGGTGTTACCATTTGCCAAACAAAACAGTTGCACATTTTAAGCAGACTTGGCATGAGCAGCAGTAATCTTCTCTTTCCTTGAAGCTCACGTTTCCTTGAAAATGCACTTGAAAATAAATTCCACCTGCGAACTCTGTATTTCACTCTCTCTCACACACACCTCAGTCTCTTAGTGCAAGAAATCTGGGCAAAGCCTAAAATAAATAGGGACAGGTTATAAATATTGCTCTCATGAACTTAGAACATTGCTAGAATAACAGGATTTGTGTTAGTATGCATTTTTCTAAAGGGTATAACGTCTAAAACTCAAATGCCTGCCATTATTTAGCAACTTCAATCCTTTTTAGGAGGAATATGGGGCAAAAATCTGGACATTCTGAAAAAACCTGGACAGCTGAAGGGTATGCTACCTCCCTCTTACACACACACACACACACACACACACACACACACACACACACACACACACACACACACACACACACACACACACACACACACACACAGACACACAGACACACACACACAGACACACAGACACACACACACAGACACACACACACACACACACACATCATATCTCAATGTCTTAGCACAAGAAATCTGAACAAAGTCTGTTATAATGTTGGGGACAAAGACCTAAAACTAGGGACACATTTAGAAAGTTGCTAGAGTAATAGGATTTGTATTACAATACATTTTCTGAAGGATATTATGTATGAAACTCAGTGATTTTTCAAAAAAAAAAAAAAACAGAATTTTTATGAAGAACAGACCAAAAACACAAGGCAAAAATCAGGACATTCTGTGAATATTTGTAAAGTTGAGAGGTACACATACATCCCCTACCTCCTTAGAAAGTGGCTAGAACAACATGTTTTGCATTGGTATGCAGGCAAAGCCCAGGGCTGGCGTAATCATTTGACAAACAGAGGATTGAACATGTCTGCAGAGTCAGAGCTCAGAGGCTACTGTGTGGGGAGCCGTTCCACATCCATTATCTATTAATGCTTCTGTTGATTATTTAAGCATTTATCACACCAAAAGACCTGAACTGCAGACATTATCTGATATTAATGTGGATGTTACTCCAGGATTTAGCTCTGCAAACAGCAGTAGGCGATGCCAGCTCAAGAACCCTTTCTATCCCCTGACCAAGGATTCTTATGGAGCTTATGCCATCATATGTTTCACAGTGGTTATCTTTTTTTGTTGAGATTTTGGGAAACATCTCGATTATGTGCATAGTTTGCCATAGCTACTATATGAGGAGCATATCCAATTCACTGCTAGTGAATCTGGCTTTCTGGGATTTCCTCACTATCTTTTTCCGTTTGCCTTTGGTAATATTCCACGAAATAACCAAAAAGTGACTTCTTGGAGACTTCTCTTGTAAATCATACCATATACTAATATGCATATATGTTGGTGTAGGACACTATATCAAAATACAGTGGGCCGATACTCTGCAGATCGATATCCAGATGTTGAAAGCACCAATATCAGCACATTCTGCACATACATGCTCTGGGGATTATCCCTGAGCAGACTAAACCAACAGCAAGCATTTTTGCAGGAAGGCAAGCCTGCTACACCCCCATGTGGGGGCTGTACCCCCACACCCCTGCTAAATATATATTAACTCCAAGATTGCACACTCTCCAGGTAAAGGAAATATTCCCATACACTAGGATAGTTGATCTTGCACACTTGTTGACCCTGTTGTCACTCTACATGGTGTTGGAGCATTTCCTGCTCACTCGAGTGTTTGGCATCTCTCTCTCTCTCATATATATATATATATATATATATATATATATATATATATATATATATATGTATAGATAGATATAGATATATTACTATATAGATTGAGAGACCAGTTTATCCATAGTTTAAAGAACTTGTTTGATATTTATTTAGTTTGTGGGTTGCAAATAAGCCCTCCAAATTCACCTACAGAAATATAGACACATTAGGACATATACTATCAAGGATAACCTTATTCATCAAACAAGATATGATTATTATACAGGCATTAATATTGACTATGCTAGACTATCCTCTTAGGAAGCACCAAGCAAAGATTTACCACACAAACCTTTTTGAATTGACACAAGTATTCTCTGAATCTTCTAGAATTTACAAACTCTAATAGAAATGGCATTCTAGATTGAATATTAACCCCTAACACCAGTCACAAAAATAGTATAGATATACTTTCAGACTGACTTAGTGACCATCTCCTGGCTTATATAATTTGAAGATAAGCTAAAATACCAAAGGTAACAACATAAAATTAGACTAGATCTAAAAGTTTGAGGGAACAACTTTGAATATACTTGTCTAACAATGTATCTAATCCCCACTAAATTATCTACCTGTAAATTAAGCAGTTAAATATGTCAGCCAAACTTTCCTAGAAATCCTGAATAGAGTATGTGTCCTACACAAAAAGAAAAAGTGAAACTTTACATGACCCCTGGCTAACTACATAAACCTAGCAAATAAAACAGCTAGAGGCAAAGCATGGAATAGCTGGAAAATACAGTAAATTATGTCTAAATTCCAAAACTGTAGGTCACTGAGAAATAAAGTAAAGAACATAATGCAAAAAGAAAAGAAAAGCTGTTTTCGCTGATTACATTACAGAAGCAATAATAACCCTAAACTTTTTTGGAATACAATTAATACTTTAATCAAACTAAGCAAAAATATACAGCCTAACCCTTTACTACAGGAGCCAAATTACAAAGTGTCCTGAAAATGAATATCCATTTTATTCAGGCTGCAACCTCAGTATTAAATCAACAAAACAAAAAACACTACCCACAACACTGAATTAAACTACAGAAACTTTTGCTAGTCAATCTCTACAGATCAAATCAAAAAGCAGCTTAAAAAAATAAAAACAACTACCTTAGTCTCTGACAATATCCCAGTAGAATATTATAGCAATACCCCACGCCTGGGTGTGGGTAATGCTGGATTTACCCACGGTTGGTGTGGTTTGGTCCCGAGGGCAAAGCCCGAGGGACCAAACAAAGACAACCGTGGGTAAATCCAGCATTACCCACACCCAGAAGTGGTTATTATTATATTAATGACATTATTTAAGAAAAGAAATAATTACTTTTCTTAAATAATGGCATTGTATAATGCCTCTTTGCTGCCCTTCCGCAGCTGTCTGGTGTTCCGCGGCAGTTCTGATGTACTGCACATGCCTACGCAGTACATTAGAGCTGTGGGCAAAAGCAACGGAGAACGCAAGATCTCCGTTGCTTTTATCTCGCTATGTTAAATGGGTTTAACATAGCGAGACAGCTTTAAAATAAGCAACGGAGATCTCCGCTTATTTAGTTGTCTCGCTATGTTAAACTCATTTAACATAGCGAGACAGGTTAAAGCAACGGAGATCGCAAGATCTCCGTTGCTTTTTACACACTGTGTCGCTATGTTAAAGGAGTTTAACATAGCGAGACAGCTTTAAAAAAAAAGCAACGGAGATCTGCGTTGCTTTTTTTAAACCTGTGTCGCTATGTTAAACTCTTTTAACATAGCGAGACAGTGTTTTATACTAACGGAAAAAGTCTGGGCGACCGGACCTTTTTCCGTTAGTATATTGAGGGATTTACAACGGGCACGCTGGTTGGGCTGGCCAATCAGCGTGCACGTTTTAGAGGAGGCATTGTATAATAATGCATAGTGGCCATCTACTACCTTATATTAATGAATTGAGTATGGGACAGTTTGTCCCGGGTCAGGTTTATACAGATCCATAGTTGCAACTAATACATGTTGACCAGTAGTAATTATCTAATTGGTCTGTTATTCATATACCTTTTCATATTTATTTTCTGACTTCTGATTTACTACATCTTGATGAAACATTAAGATTTTTATTTTGGAACAGCAATGTGAATCAGCTTAATTTATGAGTGAAACTTCTTTTTGTCCCCAAACACATTCAGTGTTATATATAACTCCTTACTGTATACTATAGCCCTATCTCAGCTAATCATGCCATTTTAGGTTCTTAAAGGATTGCTCTAGTTTTATCATTTATGGCATGGAAACATTTTCCTTTGTAACTCATTTAAAGAAATTTCACCCAGGTGATTTACTCTGTGCATTAATTTTGTTAATGAAAGTTCACTGTCCTTTTGAACTTACTAAAATATTGTTTTGTGGAATTAAAACCTGGGCTACTAAAAAAAAAATTATATCCTCAGAAGAGGGATATGCTCTTATTGATAAATGCATTTGGTTGAGCTGTAGGAGCGTATAAGAAGGGCATAATTATTTTCTTTCCCCTAGTCATCAAATGGCTCAAACCTTACAGGACTATAAGTCAGTAATGCCTCTGTATAAATTAAAACTTAAGACCTACTCATTCATACTAAGGACTCAAAGCATTAGTACATCAATGTAAAATTATAGCTCATTTATTTTTTATCAGAGGGATAAGAAATAAAACAATTGCAAATTCAATCAACACTAGAGTACAAGACACCTTTACTCACTTGAGAAATCAGTCTGAAATTTTTAATCAAATAAAGGAAACAGTACAGGATGAAAACAATTTACTGGACTTCATATATATATATACAACTATTCAAAATGAAATGTCCATAAATTATGTCAAAGATTTAATAAAACTCTTCATGGTTAAGGAATAGGAAGCATCACTAAATTGAAAAATATGAAACTCATGGCCTGGTTCATTTTATCCTAAAATTTTACAAACATATCTCCCTAATAACTGGTTCTTTTAGTCCAAGTTTTCAATAGTACCAGAAATGTCCTCGGTTTCCAGAAATGTGCCTTACATCAGTTATTCCTAAACCCGTAAAAGAACAACTTGATTATTCATCATATAAACTAATTTTAGTTTAAAATATACAGAAACTATATGCCCATCCCTGTGGAATGAATAAAACATTTATGCCATGTTTAATACACCCATATCAAGCTAGTGCTTTCACATATAGATACATAGCAATATTAGTATGCTGTTCATGACATGTAGAATGACAGAAAATTACATTTCCTTCTCATAAGTATAGACATGGAGAAATTGTTTGATAGTAGAAGTGAGAATCACCAAAGTGATTGTGAAAAATTCATTCTCATTATATAGAGGCTTTATAATATATAGGAGGTAAATACAGGAGGGGAGGGAGCAAATCTGATAAAATTCTACCAACCACTCTCCACTTACATACAAACACACACACCTACTTCCTACATACACACCCCTACCTACTTCTTACATCCACAGACTCCTACCTAACTATTTCTTACATGCACACACGCATCTCTTAAACACTAAAACAGACACACACACACCTACCTCTCACTTCTACATTCGTCTGGCACGCCTGCAGTCCAAAAATCCTCTGGAATTCAAATTCCTGGTAGGCGCGAAAGACAAAGACGCAAACCATCGGTCACAAACATCTGTTGTGTCTGTGCGACTGGACGGAATGCAAAGGGTGTTCTTAAAGAGGAACGCCCTTTAAAAAAACAAAACAAAAAGAAGTTGTTTCCTTTTTTAATTAAAATAAAATGAATTTCTCAGCCAGCCGGTTTCATGGTGGCACAAGTGCACCACCTTGCACCTGCCTGCGGGCGCCCTTGACTGAGGGATATGCTACCTCCCTCTTATACATAAAGACACACACACATTTCAATCTCTTTGCACAAGAAATCTAGACAAAGCTTGACAAAGCCTGTTATAATGTTGGGCATAAAGGCCCAAAACTAGGACACATTTAGAATGTTACTAGAATAACAGGATTTGTGTTAGAATGCATTTTCTAAAGGACATGAAGTCCAAAACTCAACTACATGTCATTTAGCAACTTTAATCCTTAGCTCATCCCACTGATTTGTCAAAAAAAAAAACAGAATTTTTATGAAGAACAGATCAAAAATATAAGGCAAAAATCTTGATATTCTGTGAAAATCTGTAGAGTTGAAAGGTATAACACACACATACATCCCCCTACCGCCTTAGAAAGTGGATAGGACAACAAGGTTTGCATTAGTATGCATTTTCTAAGGATATAAAATCTAAAACTCATATGTTTGCTGTTATTTTCTGATTTCAATTCTGAATGATTTGCCAGAAAAAAACAAAAAAAGGGAGTACCATCACGAGAAATGCTGGTGAAGCATGTTGGAACAGATGTACCAAACTTTGTGCTTTGCTACCAACTATGCAACTATTTGTTAGCTTCAGCATTACAGTTCCAACTGCTTAAGTCTCAATATGCGGCCTCTTTAATGATAAAGAATTTCTTTTAAGAAACTACAGACTCGTGCTTCGATCATTAAAGTAACAGCGGTTGCATAACACTTTCACAATGCCGACATGAACACCACAAACAAGTTGATGTTTAGTCTTCCTTAATCCCATCCAAAATGGCAACTTTTTTGAACAACCAACCAAGAAAGGCGCAGACTATCACGGATCAGTTGTAGAGAACAAAATACAATAATTAGTTGATAAACTTGCACAAGCATGCCAGCAACGCATGCTCTTGCACTGCCCCAAACTTAAGTTTAACGATCAGTTCAGTAGAACTTACAAGCTGATTCAACCTGTTAAGAGAAGGTGCTACTGCTGAACTACTCCCCCCAACAACCATCCACTGCTCCTCCTATTCAAAGTACCCTCCCACCCAACCTTGTACCTTTTAGCATATTTCTTGACCAGTCACTTTCATATCACTGCCTCCACCACAAATACTGCATTGCAATGTTCATATCTAATTCTAATCAACCTGCACAACATGCTTCAAACAGTTTCCCATACAGATCACAGGACTTCATCTTCGGAGTTGGAAGTGGAGGTAATGGTTAAAGTATTTACCTCACAGACAGGAGGTACATGGTTTGAATCTCACTAAGGGAACTTGGCTAGGCTTAAAATGGCCCAAAAAAGAGCAGCTAGCCTAGTACTTACTTATGACTTACCTCCTTAATCTATCAGCAGACCTCACGTCTTACCACCATCACCTCACCTATGAGACTTTACACCATATCACCTTTCTTGGCTCTATCAGTAATAACTTACCTAGCCTCTTATGCGTTGTTCCTGTATAATGCATTACAGCATGCATTCAGCTCTTTAAACTCTCTGCTTGAGTTGGGTTAGCAGTCAATTGTCTCAGAAAAAAACATGCTGTCAAATGAATTCAGTAGCTTTGAAACCAAACATAAGATAAAAAATCAAATACTAATGGCTAAAAAACAGGTACTAAGTTTCTACCCCTTACTACAATGTCCATAGACTAGACAAAACAAACAAAAAAGCAGATGTTGCTGTAATTTATAAAAATTCTCACAAATTATTGTCCTACCCCACAATATTCCACAATTTCATAATTTGGAAATAGTTATCTCACTACTGAAACTTAATAACTACAAATCCATAGTAATTATAAGTATATACATTCTACATGGTAGCAATACTGCCACTAAAAACTTTCTCTGCTGGGTTTCAAATAAAATTGCACAAGAAACATTTATCCTAAGTGACCTAAACATTGACTGAACGACTATTAGCTCAGCAGAATTTACCAACGTCATACATCTGTATGGTTTCACCCAGCTTATCATCTCCTCAACCAGACGTAATATAATATCCATCAAAGATTCAGCATGCGAGTGTATCATTACTTTGTCAACAAGTAGTATTGCAGCACTTTGTACCCTTACAGATACTATGAGTGGCTCTTTGCCTGTATTTGCAGTCAGCCAGATAAACATTTCCGGAAAAAACAAACCATTATGAATACGTTAGAGATTTCAGTAAGTTCCAACCAGAGAACTTTAAAAATACCCTAAACAGACTTTAACTGGGACACACTTAAAAACTAGCCCCTTGATGCTGCAGCTTCAGATTTTAATACAGCCTTTCTGAATATCTCCAGCACTCATGCTCCATGTAGAACTAAGAGTTAACTCAAACCCTATGCCATGGCTGTCCACCGAAACTAAACAAGTCATGAAAGATAGGAACAAAGCTTGGAAAACCTGGTCACAAAATAACTCCAAGAAAAAAATGCAGTATTATAGACATCTCAGGAATCAAGCCAATCATTGTAGTAGATCAGGTAAAGATATCTCACTACACGTCTTTTCAAAATAGAAATAAATATAATCCTGAGCAATTCTGGACATCAGTAAGCAATCTCTTCCATCCAGGACAAATCAGTATGAGTAACCCATCCACTACAGACCTCAGAAACACTGTTGCTGACCAGTTTAACCACCAGTTCATTCATTCAGCTGAATAATTACATAATAACAATAACAAACTCACATATCCACAAGTTGTATCACCTCCAAACAATACAAATGGAAGGTTATACTAAGTTATTTGACGATCTGGTATGAAGTGACCCGGGGTCTCTAGCAAAAATACACAAATCAAAGCCAATTTGACGTTTCAGCTTGTGGTCTTCCACCATCCCCTTGAGAGACTACACCACAAAAGGTTAGCATAAAAACAATGCATTGCAGGAAAGACTTGGCCTATGAGTTAATGCACCCATTTTAAACCACTCAAGCTCCAAAAGTAGCTATTTAATGTTGTGCCATAACACAGCAAATGTCTCCGAATACCCTCTATGTGTACATAGTGTTGTGTCTTGTGTGCAACTAAATTCCCTTACCTGACTTGACGTTAAGAGAAGCAAAAGCAATAGCAAAACAGAGTGGGTGAGGAATTCCCTTACTTACTGCAGCATTCAACACAATTCCCTTAGCAAACAACGTGAACAGTAATTTCAAATAGCACGGGTGAAGAGGAACATGATATCTGCATGCACAGACTTGATGCAACTGGACCAGCAAGCTATGAGACCATTCATTAAGAAGAACTCCCTTAAAAATTTTTTTTTTTTTTGGTTATTAAAAGAAAATTAATCTCCCGCCCATTCCAGGGGGGTGCACGTGCACCCCCTTGCACCTGCCTGCGGGTGACCTTGATTGTGGTGGAAATCATGAACCCAAAAGAGAAAAGTGCTTAGCTTTTGGTCAGCAGTGTCATTCTTGCAATAAGTGGAATCATTTCAAAAGGTTTTGTAAATAAAATAATGCACATTCTTTTATTAAAGGAGGGCATTCTAAGAGGCAAGTTGATCAATTAGAAAGCTGCAACCCTACTTTTTATGTTGATGGTGTGTCTGTGCAGGTCAACTTTAGAACAACAAAATTTCACTTACCCAAAATCCATATCACTGAGACAAAACCGACAGCACCAACACATTGATATCCTGGAACACTGAGTTTGCAATCCAGGTAAGCAACCGCTCAGCGATCTGAAACAAACATGTAAATGGAAGAAAACCAAATCCACCCATGTGGGGGGCTTCACCCCCACACATCCCCTATGTGGGTGCTGGACCCCACCCCCCCAACTAAATATACCAAATCTGAGATTGCACTACCATGGGGTAAGGGGCAAAGTTCAACAGGATGGCCAAGCGGTTAACTACCTCGAGTGAAAAGGTGGTGTTCTGGGACATCATTAGTCCTTTCATCTTGGTGATATGGGTTTTGGGTAAGTGAAATTTTGTTCTAAAGTAGACCCATCTGTGTTTGGTGAAACTGTTAATTTGTAACAGTAGATTTGTGGGCAAAGAATGAAATCTTTTGTACTTTTTGGATTAATGGGAATCCTGTAGAGCTCAAAGTAGATACTGTCTCAAAGTGCAATGTTATGTCAGCAGAAATGTTTGCTAGAGTAAAAGCTGTAGAACAACTTGATTAGACAAAGTGTGGGAAGTTTGTTGCTTATGGTGGTGAAGAGATTCAAAACAATGGCTCAGTAGTACTTTCTTGTTATTCTGCTGGGAACAGCCATGACTTGCAATTTTTTATTGTCAAGAGACATATGCAGTCATTATTAGGCCTCAGATACAGTTTAAAAATCTGACTGCTTTCATTTAATACAGAAGTTCACCATGTAAGCCTTCATGACAACAGCTCAAATTTCACCTAAACTATTTTTTCTGATTATGCTGATATTTTAGGTTCATAGGTAGATACTAGGCTATCTGCCCTAAGGCATTTATAAGCCTAGCCAGAGTGTATTTGGCTTCCGCCTCCCTATAGATTAGCCTACTGTATCTCTGTAAAGTAGGTCACAGAAGGTACCCTTTTAAGATTAGTTTACTGTGCCTCTGTCTAGCAGGGACACAGAAGAGATCCCAGGGGTGAATTTGCAATTTCCTATCCACGCGTCAAGATTTCGCTTGAAGAGGGTGAGCGAGGGGCTATGTCTAACATGAATTGGGATTCTATTCCAGAGTGAGGGGAGCCTGTGGGAAATGAATCTGTCCTTCCAGCATGTCCTATTTATTTTCGTGCTGAGGTTTAGGTCCCTGGAGCGTGTAGCTCTAAGGGACTTGGATTTTTTGAGGTGGAGCATGTCCATTAATTCTGGGTTTGACATGGCTTTGTACGTCAGGCATAGATCGCCTCTGAGTAGGCGGTAAGCAACTGAGTAGAGCTGGAGTTTCTTTAGTCGAGCTGCATAGGACATCTGTTTGTAGCCCATGATCCTCTTGGTGAGGTACTTTTGGGGTCTCTTCAGTTGCTGCAGGTGTCGGGTAAGGTACATCCCAAAAGGGGCATTGTATTCAATTATGGGCCTAACGAGTGATGAGTAGAGGGGCACAATGACCTCTCTTGATCTAGATGCGAACCCTTTCGTGATAAGGTGGGCTATATAGAAGGTCTTTCTAACCACTTCGGCAACGTGATTATCAAAGGAGAGATTACTATCTATGTTGGTCCCCAAATCTCTAATTACTTCTTCCGTACTTAATGGATTACCACCTATGTGGTAATTTGTGGGCACCTTGTTTTTCCCAAAGGGGATGATTATGCACTTTTTAGCATTTAGCTTGAGGCTGTGTCTCTGGCACCAAGCATCCGTCTCTGTGAGACCCTTTTGGAGGATGCTTGTGTCAGCTGGAGATTCGATTATGGCCCCCAGTTTGCAGTCATCTGCGAACTTTGTCAGCCATAATCCCCCTGTGTTAGCCTGAACCTCAGAGAAGTATATACTGAACAAGAGAGGTCCCAGAACTGAGCCCTGTGGGACGCCACTTGTAACTGGTTTGGATTTGGACATGGCACCTGTGATTCTGACCATGTGGGTTCTATCTCTGAGCCAGTTTGCAACCCATCTTGTGATATAGGGGTTGATATTTAAGCTGGTAAGCTTATTTATGATGCCTGAGTGGGGTATTGTGTCTAAGGCTTTTGCGAGGTCCAGGTAGGCTGTGTGGACTACCTTGCCCTCATATATGGCTTTGGTAACTGTTTCAAAGTAATCAACTAGGTTTAAGAGGCAAGATCTGCCCTTAACAAAACTGAATTGGGTAGGGTCCAGTGTCTGGAGGCTCCCAATGTCTTTGTTTATGAGTTCCATGATAATACGCTCCATAGCTTTACAGACCAGACTAGTCAGGCTTATGGGGCGATAGTTTCCAGGGTCCGTTGTGGCACCACCTTTGTGGAGTGGGACTACTGTAGCAGTACGCCATTCTTTGGGTACATATCCTGTAGTAAGGCTAAGGTTTAACAGTGACGTAATGTGAGGGTTCAGTTCTTCTGGGAGCTTGTGTAAGACACAGCCTGGGACACCGTCCGGTCCCATAGATGCTGTGTTTTTTGCTTTGGAGAGGGCAGCTTTCACCTGTGCATCTGTGATGTCAGGGAGGTTACATTCAGTTGGGATAGGCATTTGCTCCTTTGGGGGGGGGGAGTTTGCGCTGAATCTGTCTGCCAGGATGTTGGCTATGTCTTTAGGTTCAGTATATTTTGTACCGTTATGCAACAATTCAGAGCATATCTGGGAGTTTCCACCCATGTTCCTGACATAACTAAAGAAGGCCTTGTGATTATCTTTAGTGTCTAGGGCAATTTTTCTTTCGAAACTGGCCTTTGATGATTTTATGAGGGATCAAAGTTTCTTGCTAATACTGATCAGAGATGCCTTCCCTTTTTGGGATTTTGCTCTGTTATGTAGTAGCTTCCTCCTTCTGTTGTATAGCTTATTTATGGCTGGGGTCCACCAGACTGGTCTCCTGTTTTTGGAGGAGTGAGTCTTGGTTTTATTTGGGATAGCACAATCCATGCATTCCTGCAGGTGTTCATAGAATGCATTTGTAAAGGATTCTGTGGATTGGGCTGTATTATCTTCTGGCCCAGGGGCTTTGAAGGATTCCACCTCAGTCTTGAGAAGTGCAAAGTTGGCTTTTGAGAAACTAGACAAAACTACCAGTTGTGTACTTTGTCCAGTAGAAGAACTTACTGAATGGGTATCTTCCATGGTAGTAGCTCATAAGAAAAGCTCAGATGATATCAAAACATGTATTAATCAAGAGATATGACCAAAGCATTACAAAATTATTATCCAATGCTCACAGTCGAAGAGGTTGCTACCCTCATGCCAAATGCCATTGTTTTTTTCTGTTTTAGATGCAAAGAGTTCATTTTGGCAAATTTTGCTTGACCAAAAATCTTCATTGTTGACCACATTCACTACAGCATTTGGAAGATATAGATTTTGGAGAATGCCATTTGGAATAAATTCTGTCATTTGGAATAAATTCTGTCAGTGAAGTCTTTCAGCGTGCAATGGAGCAATTTTTTTCTGGCTATCCATGTGCAATTATAGTAGATGATAGTCTAGTAGGAGGCGATGCTGAAGTAGAACATGACAGAAACCTCAAAGTTTTGGAAAGAGCACGTGAAGTAAATCTTAAGCTGAATATTCAGAAGTGCAAGTTCAGGATACGAGAAGTTACTTTTGTTGGTCACTTGTTTATTTTTTATTTAACATTTGTTTTACTGGGAATGTCTGACTTGGAACAAAGCCATTTTTCAGTGGCAGTCTGGGGAGAAATGCTCCAGATGCATGTCTTTGTAATGTGGGAGGAAACCGGAGCACTTGGAGGAAAACCACACAGTCCCAGGGAGGACATGCAGACTCCACACAGAAGGCACCCCATCCGAGAATCGAACCAGAGAACCTGTTGCTTTGAGGCGACAATGCAACCACTGCACCACTGCTGTCATTTACCAGTTCAGGCTTATGACCAGATCCTTCCAAGCAAACTGCAATTCTTGTGATGTCAGCTCCAGACAATGTTCAAGCCCTACAGTGTTTTCTTGGCACGGTCAGCTATCTAGGCAACTTCATTCCAGATTTGAGCCAACTTTCAGCACCGCTAAAAGAGCTAACACACATGTAATTTGGTCATGGTCAAAAAAGCACCAAAGAGTATTTGATGTCCTGAAACAGAAAATTACTAACCTAAAAACTATCAGCTACTATGATGTTCACAAGCCAGTTACTCTTTCCTGTGATGCTTTTAAGTTTGGTCTAGATGCAGTCATTCTTCAAGAGAGTAGACCAGAAGCCTATGCTTTGAAAACTCATACCCCAGACTGACATGCAGTATGCCCAGATTGAGAGAGCTTTTGGCAGTTGTGTTTGCATGTTCAGAGTTCCATGATTATATTTATGGTCGACCTATCCAGATCAAAACTGACCAACCTTTAGTTACTATTTTGAGAAAGCATACACATGAGCTCCATTTAGAGCCATTATGATGCTCAAATTGCAAAAGTACAATTTCAATCTTGTTTACACAAAAGGCAAACTTCTTTATTTTGCTGATATTTTATCCAGATCGCCCAGAAAAAAAGGGAACAGCATAACAATGAGCAACTCGATTTTGAGGTCATGGAAGTGAGACATTTTTCTTCCACATGTCTTGATGAGCTTAGAACTAACACAGCTTCAGATCCAATTCCCAAGAAACTAAACCTCTCTATCAGTCGAGGATGGCCTTCAAAGCAATCTTGTTTACCAGTAGAAGTGCAACCTTATTTTCCATAGAGAGATGAGATTTTGTGAGACAATGGTATCATTATGAAAGGTCCTAAATTGATTGTTCCAGAGTCCTTGCAACAACAGTATATTAAGATCTTGCATCGTGGTCAACTGGGAACTGATTCTACCAAAAGGGCAAGAGGTCTAGTATTTTGTCCTTCTACGTCAAGAGATATCGAGTAAGTGCTTTCATCTTGTTCAGTCTGTAATAGTACCAAGTCGCATCAACAGAACCACTTGAGTTAAGCCAGATTACTGAACTACCTTGGTCAACAGCAGCCACAGAAATCTTTGAATGGAATTGTCAACATTATTTAGTGTTAGTAGACTCTTATTCAAATTGGTTTGAGATTGACCTACTTCCCAACCTAACTTCCAATACTGTCATTACTAAGTTGAAGTGACATTTTTATATCTTTGGTAGTCTGTCTTTTCTGACAATGATGCATAGTTTACAAGTCAGCATTTCAGGAAATTTGCAGAAGCATGGGACTGTTCATATTGCATGTAGATCTGAATACCCTCAAACAGCTTGGCTGAATATGCAGTTCAAACTATAAAATAGCTGCTAGAGAAATCCAGACATGACAGTAACTGATGTTTTTCTCAACTTGTTAAATCTCAGAAACATTCCCCATGATAAACATCTTGGTTCACCTGCCTAGAGGCTTATGTCTAAACAAACCAGAACCACACTACCAATCAGCAGTAATTTGTTGGTTCCAAGTTGCTAAGAACAACAAAGCAGTAAAAGCCCAACTGGTGAAAAAGCATTTGTCCCAGAAGTGTTACTATGATAAAACCAGTAAACCACTCAGCTCATTGAAAAAAGGGGAGATAATGAGGATGGAGACATCAAAAGGTTTTGATTGCATCAGATTTGAAAAAGTTTGTGTCAAGAGCCGAGACTGTACATTGTAGAATGATGAGGAGTGGAATTCAGATGAAATTGGAAGCATTTGTTACCAGTGTCCA
This sequence comes from Protopterus annectens, assembly GCF_019279795.1. NCBI lineage: Eukaryota > Metazoa > Chordata > Ceratodontiformes > Protopteridae > Protopterus > Protopterus annectens. The sequence continues at coordinate 622,797,423 of NC_056747.1, read as the reverse complement.
AAGCAGTCTTACAGCAGGTTGCCTGTGGCAAACACTCTAGTTCTCACAGTGACTTGTCCAATGTTCCTGTTCCAGAGAACATTCCATCAGCAATCCCCATTCTCGAGAAAATCTCTGAAACTCCTCAAGCAGAACATTCCACAATGACTGTTCCTGTTGCTAAACTCAGTCCTAACTATTATGTCATGAGATCAGGTCACATCTTGAAACCTACTTCCAGATGCATGTCAACCTGGACATGACTGTTTTTCTTTTAGTGTCTGTATAATTGCATGCCTATTTAAATGTCATTGCTTATATGAGATAGCTCAGTAAAGAGGGAGGATATAGATCAGTGTGTGTGATATACCTTTAAGAATCTTTCCAGTGAATCAGCACATGCATATATCTACTGAGCACGTGCAAGCAACAGTGCAATTTTGAGCGAGTAGCCAGAGTGAGAGCTTGCAAGTATGTAGACAGTCAGATAGTTTGTTGAAGTTTAATGTTCCTGCTATCCATTCTGATGTATTTGTATAAAATAAACTACGTAAGCAAACACCCAAGCCTCAACGTTTTATTAATGCACATAAGAAGAGCGAAAACTCAGTGCTTGCTTTGATGCATTTTTGGATTTCATTGTAACAATCCTTTCACTTTATTACTACCAACAAGCACCTCATTATTATTCTGTTCAACAGCATGCAACTCTTCTGAACACGCTTATTTTTACTTAACATGTTGTAGCAAAATGTTTTTTTCTAGCACATATTCTACAAGATTGATTAAATGCAGTACAGCTCTTCATCTCAAGCTGTTAATCACTCCTACTGCATGAAACAAAATTAAAGTTGCACATTCTTTTGTCTAACCTCTTTTTGGCTTTATCCAATAGTGTTCTTTCACATTCATTGTCATTATTGCTGCAATAGCTCCAGAATTTATTTCTAATTTTTGCCATGTTTCACTCAGATTTTATTTTACACACATCTATTTACTCAGTTAATTATTTTAATTGTATACTAGTAATTTCACTTGCTCTGTACACAGCACTTGATAAGGTTGGGTCTTTTCTCTTAAACGATTTCTCCTTGTTTCATCATTTCTTATGCCATCAGTTACTATATTTCTTATTATTGAGCCTTATAACTCAACAGAATCACTTTTTATTGGCTCTGTTCTTCGGGTCAGTAACATAAGTGTCTGTAGTCTCAGAATACACTGTAAACTCTTTTAAGGCTCATATTAATTTAAATTGTTTTTTTCTAATTCTTGATATTTTATATCCTAGTTTTCAAGAGAAATAAAACGTTTAAATGCATTTAAGTTTGCTTCTCCAGTGGCACATTGTACTAGTGCAGGGCTTTGAGCTAATCTCCTCACAATGAGAAAAAAATCGCATTTCTTAATGCAAAATTTCCATTTTTTTTGCTAAATTTCTTTACAGGGAGAGAATTCTAGGATGTTTGAATTAGGAAATATGCATCTATACTTCTAATCCATAAACAGTGAAAGCAAATGCATTTCTTCTCTTCCAAAGTTAATATTTCTTCAGTTCTGGAAAATATTCTAACTTCTGAAGCAAAGTATTGTCTAGCTAGCAAGTGAAAAAGACCAAGACTTTGTGATGTAGTGACCTAATGGATAAGACATTGGGCTACTAAGCCTCTCTGATGGCATAGAGCAATTTTGATAAGTGACCCGGGTGACTGAGAGAGTGACATGCTTGTTGATACACTCCCCAAGGGAAGGGGTGGTCCAAACAGGGGAGTTACCCTTGGATGTAAACAATGAACATGCTGGGTTGGGAAAGGGACGTGGGTAGGTCATAAAAAAAAAAAGCAATCCCCCATGAACTGAAGCACAGATGAGCCAAACCTCCAGAACATCCTTAGAAAACACCACTGGTCCAGCAAACATGGAGTAAGTCTGGAGAGTAGCTGATAGACCTGGTGTGGACATTGGGTACTGGCAGCCTGGTTGGTAAGAATGAGGTCCAAGGGACAAAAAAAAAAGTAAATTGGCCTTCTAAGCCAGGGATTGTGGTTTGGAGTCCCATCTGGGAAGATATAATCTTTGGCTTGAGGGTTGACTTAATAGTAAGATGTTTACCTTATAAACACAAGGTACACAGTTTGATTCTCACCTTTGAGGGATGCATAGCTAGGCTTATAAAGACCCCAGCTGTAATTAGCCTAGTGTGGATCTATGAAATGCTATGAACCTGAGACAGTATAAATATTGTCTAGCTTTAGTAAGGTATGTGTTCAAACCGAAGAGAAACCTTTGCCAGAAGAATTTTGTATCATGCCCCATGCAAATCACTGCAGTTAGCTCATAGCACTAAAGTTATATACACTATATATAATAATAATTGCTTACTACTCCCCTTTGTTATGCAAATTCAGAGCTCTAGAAGTTTTAATTCACCATTAATACAGTAGTTGCTCAGACATCAAACTTTGTGCTTGCCTGAGGTTTCAGTGTTGCCTACTATGTCATTTTTATTTTATTTTAATGTACCTTTCAACAATTTTGCCATCTGTAGCTTTAAAAAGTTGCAGCACACATAGTAAATACATCTGCACTATAATAAAATAAATATGCAGAGCTAAAGACAGAAATTACTGCTGTGATTTACTTGCTGTTGAATTTTGCAGGAGAAGCACACAGCTAGATTTGAACACACACACACACACACACACACACACACACACACACACACACACACACACACACACACACCATATGTTCACGCGCTGGTGTTCAAAAGGCATGTCTGCAGTGAGTACTTATTACTCTTTCAATTTATCCCACTCTTGAATGATCAGGGAAATATGGCAAGCTTGTACTTATTTATCTTTGTTTCTCATATCTTAAAAAGTATGCCCTCTGGTGAACAGAGGAGGTCAGAGCTATGAAGTGTAGGCTTACCTCCTAAAACTATCTCGTGATTTATTGGCATGCTCATGTGCCAAATCCAATAGCTAAAGAATGCAAACATTTGTACTTGGAAAAGTCCATAGAAGTTACTTAAGACAGGGAGCTTGGTTGAATGTCCACTGATATAGTCAGTCCTTAGATATTTTTTTACTTGTGTAAGTGGTTCCTAAATCCAAACTGTAATGTAGGCAGAATTACTCTTTCTAACAAGGTTCTTTGTTCTAATGGCTTAGAAGGATAAAGCCCTGACTATGCCCAGGCAATCTAACAATCTAAATTTGATTAAGGGGTTAGGAGTCTGATGGAATAAGAAGTTGGATAGGCATCTTGAGAGGGAAGTGACTCTGCTGGACATCTTCCAGTGAGCCCAGACAAAGGCCAGGATTCTAAAGAACAGGTGCAGGTCTGACTGTGTGTGTGTGTGTGTGTGTGTGTGTGTGTGTGTGTGTGTGTGTGTGTGTGTGTGTGTACGTGTGTACGTGGACATGCGCGCACTGATGCAAAACAACTCCAATAAGGGGTGGAATATGCACATACATTGTGTAGCAAAAATGGTCTCATGCTAAAGGAAGAAAGTGCAGTAGCTTTTGGCAGAAAAGTTGCCACTGCCTCATATAAGTGGTACTCCTCTTCAGACAGATACAGCCATGAGAGACTTAGGTAGTTTTGTAGATAACTCTCTCTTATTATGTTTCCACAATAGTCAGGAAATACTTCTATCTGGTCCAGCTAATTTCTAAGGGAATATTTTCCAGATCCAAAGAAATCACCCCCCACTGCACTCTTCTTTTATCAGATCCATCACTGAATACAGTACTCGCTTCATCCAACCATATCGCTCAAATGGAAAGGCCGCAAACATTTCTAACCAAGAAAGTTAAAGGTCTTAAATCTTTGAACTACCCTGGTAGATTAGCACATCTCTTATACTCAGTAGCCTACAGGTTGCTGAGATGTGACTTCTGTCTCACTTTTTGTGCCATGAAAGACTAGGTCCTTATTTGACTTCCTATTTCTTAACACCAGTGGCTCTACAAACATCCACATTAAGAACCTAAATGTACACTAAGAAATAATCAAGTCTTGCTAGAGGGATAGGTTCATGAATCAACATGTTCCTAGCCTACTGAATATATTACCACTACAGATCCAACAAAGTACTACTTTGACTACCTTTAAGGCTAGTCTTGATGGCCAGATGGGTAGATACAGATTTACACCAGGGTTACCATGTACAATCCTGTTCAGTTTGGAAGATGAGCACTAAGCTTTTAAAGACTTAAACATTTCCTGTGATATAAATAGGGCCTGCTGGAGAGACAGGTATGTATCCCAGAGACTAACACCTTCTCTGGAGCAGGCTCCCCAACCATGTGAAGCAGAATTACTCCCTAACCCAATTCAAATGGAACTGGGACAATTGGATGGAGAACAGGAAATTCATCCCTGGATTGGTACCTTTGTCTCTAATGAACACATGTAACTTGTAAATGGTTCAGGTCCCAGTCTCCTGCTTGTAAATATTTCATCTCCCAAGCTCCTGCTTACACTTATCAAGGGTACTAGAACTTGTCAGAGATTTGCGATGCATGGCTAGACTTAAAAAGGCCCTTGTATTCATTAGTATTGTAAGCACCTATAAAATATTAAGTGCTTAAAGGTGTATATGGCTAGCCATCTTATGGTCTCCATGATTGCTTGCCTAGTATGTTCCTATATTTCTATATTCCTATAACTAACCTGTAGCTGGGGCTGGGGATGTATGCTTGGTGGACCTTCCATTGTTTCCCAGCCTATATGATGATGTTAGCACAAGGAGTGGGAACCAAGATGAAGGAAAAACCTCACACACAGAAGCATGATGACCTCTCCACTGCCCTATCTGATCAATATGCTAGGTTTACACTAAACCTGAAGAGCCTTCACTTGGAGCAAGTGCTGTCCCATCTGAGAATCCCTCTTGGCATGTGGACATTTGAGATCTAACAGGATGGGAATTGTGATTGGGCTCACAGAGATAGCCTGAAAAAAAAAAAAAACTCTAACAATATTTTTTTTTAGTCTGAATCAATCACAATGTAGGACCAATTGATATCGCTAGAATATTATTAACTTAATCATGTCAGTAGTACCAAATCTCTAGGTCTTCATGTTAGTGCAGAATAATGGAACATGAAAGACCAGAGTGGAAAAGCTGAGAGTATCTGCACTGTCACAACATAGGTTCATAGATTAGTACTAAGCTAACTGCCCTTGTGAGCCATTTTAAGCCTAGCCAATTATCCCTTGTGAGACTCGAACCCTGCACCTTGTGTTTGTAAGGCAAACACCTTAACCATTAGGCCACCCTCCCAACCCTTAAGCTAGTACTCTAACTAGTTTAGAGAAAGCAACATCCATAGGCCACTCAACATTGTTAAATATCAGCCACTACCAATTCAGAATACATGCACCATAGTAGTTAATGCAGAAGTGGTTAGCAGAGAATGCACATTTATGTTGCACTCACTGACAGGAAAATGAGTAGGTCTGCATGAATACTAAAATGAGGCAGAGTTTGTCTAATGCAATCAACATTGTAAGAGTGCATATAGCTCAAGCTCTAATCCATGAAATGAGTACTTTTAAAAAGACTTTAATGCCAATGCAGCTGTGTATCCTGTACACACTGGCAAGTATACCAATTTCCAAATGCACAATAATAGTATGTCCTTTTGAAAACAATGAAAATGGCCATATAGTATAGAACATAATGGCATGAAGATATTTTGGTTTGGGGTGCTATGGATTACTGGGTTCGTAGATTAGAAGAATAATGTATTATTTATCTTAATGTACTTATTTCTGAAGTAAGAAAAAAATTGCAATTCTATCAATGTTCCATTAGTTATTAATTTACAGCCATATTGAAATAACATGGTGAAAACATCTTTAAATAATGCAGTTGAATGTTATTTGTTATTATTGATATGCAGGGGTGTAGCGTAAAACACACAGGTCAGAAAGACCATGTACTATGCAAGAATAACTAAGTAGAGGTCAAACTATTCTTTTTCCCAACTAATTGTCTTGGTGAGGGTCACAGTTGCAATGAAATTAGGAGAGTACTCCAGACTTCTCTAGCCTCAGCAACAGACTCCAGTTCATTTTGTGGGATCCACAGGATTTCTCAGGTCAATATAATGCCTTCAATATGTCCTGGGTCTGATCCAGACTCATCCCCAGTGGGTTGTGCATCCTAATTTTATACCCATACTTCCTCATCTGACTTCTGTTACACAGAAGGAGCAGTGACTGCACTCTGAGTTCATCTTGATTTGCCATACTTCTCACTCATTTGTGTATGGAGCGTCCAGCAATTCGGTGTATGTTTTGTTACATATATCAGAGTTTTGTCCTTTTAGTCACTGTCCAGTGATCATGACCATAGGTGCATATAGGGATGTTCACAGATCAGTAATCTGAGAGTTGTGTCCTGTAAGTCAGTTCTCATTTCACCACCACAGTCTGGTACAGGGCCTGCAATGCTGCCACCACAGCTGCCATACACTAGGCAGGCTCCTTATTTCCTGTACCATCAGTCTGGAACATGACCCCAGGACATGTAACCCCTCCACCCAAAGTAGCTGCACCCACTCACTTGGAGTGGAGCAATCCGCTCTGTTCCAAAATGTAAACATAATCTCTGATTTGGTGGTGCTAATTTTCATCCCAGCCACTTCATACACATCGACAAATTACTCCAGTGCATACTGAAGATCGCAGCCACTTGTTTCAAAGAAAACTGCACCATCTACAGACAACATAGATGCAGCCCTCATGTTCCCAAACCAGATACTCTCCAAACCTATAACGTCTTTATATCCTGTCCATGAAAATTTTAAATTCTCCCCTGCTGGTCTCATGGCATGGAGTACTTGTATTCCCTAAGATCGTAGAGCGTCTTACCATTTGCAGCACTGCAATAGCTCGATTTGGTGTAGACAAGAACCTAAAGATATATAGTTGGCCTTGAAGATCCCACCACAGTTCAAACATATGTCTCACTATACAATTTCAGGTCAAAGGAACATGGTTGTCTGCATTTCTTTTTGAACTTTTAAAGGATGAAGTGCTTGAGCCAGCAGGGATTTTTTTTATTCCCTCTAATTTTCTTGATTGTCCATCAAACTTCACTAAATTCTGTCTTCCTCTTAACCTCCCATTCCAGCTTAAAAAACCTGAGTCAGTACAAAGTGCTTTTATGTCTTCTTTCATATCATCTAATACTGGCATGCAGCTGCCTAAACTATGCAACTCTCTTTAAGCTCCCAGTGTAACCATCACCAACTTTGAGAGAAATAATAATAAAAAGTAAGACAGCTATAATTTATAGTATCTGATTTTTTGTCAGCATATACCTTGGATTGGCTCTGCCAGCTTTGTTCTCCCTTTGCTTCACCCGGGCTCACTTTGCTTTACAACAACTATCAATAATAGAATGCTCCCAACTCACCCAAAAATGTTTCTCCAGTTATTTAACCAACAGGCAGCAATGTGTGGGGTGGCAAACTAGTCTGTCAAAATTCCAAGATACTAGGACAGGTGTCCCTCAAGGCTCCGTTCTTGGTCCTTTTGCTTTTCAATATTTTCATTATTGACCTTCATACTGCCTCCTTACAAAACATACTCATTCAGTATGTAGATGACTCCACTATTATTTCCTCCTCCAATAACTTTCAGCATCTCCTAAAAATGACACAAGATGCCTTTACCTCAACTGAAACCTGGTTAATTGAAGCACAGTTGCTACTTAATCCTAAAAAATAAACTATTGTTCTCACCAAAACCATTAGCACAGGGCTTCAAAATATACACTCAAACTACAAATGAAATTGAAATAGAAACTCATGCAAAGCGACTCCGTATCACCATAGACAATACATTTACCTTTAAACAACATACACTTAGTACAATTAAAATAACACATCTCAAGCTTGGTAAACTTTACAGACACAAACAGTTCATGGATAATTCCAGCAAAAAAAAAAAAAAAACTTGCCAATACCCTACTGCTCCCTTCCCTCCTGTATGGGGCCCCCATTTTCACCAACCTCCACATGTGCCTGAAGAACAAGCTTCAGTCTTCGTATCATAAAATAGCTAAATTTACAACTGGCATATCTTACCATACACACCACTGTTATGGCCTCAGCAAACTAAACGGGCTAGAATTCCCCCATTACCTTAACTTTGTACAACTATCCCTAACTCATAAAATAATATATAAACCAGACAGCTGTCATGCCTTACAACCAATCTTAGTCCTATATCCCATCTCAAAATCTCAGTTCCACATATAAACAACTGTTAAATGTATACAAACCCAACCAAAGACCTGGACATGTCCTCTACTCTTATGTCATTGCAAAATAATGGAATGCCCTACCTCCAAATATCAGTGCCTTAGACTCTTTCAGCACTTACAAACTTACACAAAAAAATTATTTTCCAACACTCATATCTGCCCCTGCTCCTTCACTAAAGACTACTACTCTTAATCTCTCTCTCTCTTGACCTCTTCTCTCCCTCCCCTGTTGTATTTCCTCTACCCAACATTAATTTTTTCCTATCCTATCACCTGGCAAGTTGTTTTTAATTCTCTCTAATTTTCCTACCTTCCTGCTTTCCTAAACTTCTTCCATACATTTTTTTATATTATCTATTATCACCTTTCTTCTTAACTATATCTCTCATTATGTGCTCACACACCTCATTTAATATCTACCACATTAACCCCCCTACCTAATCTCTCTCCTTAAAATTTTCCTATACCTCACAGAATATCTTTTCACATTAATCTCCCCATTGTGTCTTCAACTCACTCCGTTATCCCTCGCTCTACTACTGTCTTTATACAATAATGCACTCCTGGGATTCCATCTATGTCTCTGCTGGGCAGTGGCATAGGGTGCTGATTTGTTAAAACATGGGCTAAATTCTTGGCTAGGCTTGTAAGGGCCTCAGGACCAGTAGCCTAGTAACTTCCTATGATCTACCCTTACTGATCTTGTATCCTCATACATACATAGCAAAATTACTATATTATGTCTTTTTATAACTTAACCATCTTTGAAAGTACTGCACAACCCTGACAAAAATTTTGGACTGAACTGCTTATAATTTATTAAAATCTGTCATCAAGCCACATGATAAATTGTATTACGTCTAAAAATGTATGTATGCTTAGATATAACTGTTAAATCTATTAATGTATGTATTGTCTAGCTACAATCGTGTATTGCTTCATGTATGTATCTGTACTGGAGCTTTTCTCACCAGCCCTCCACTGAAAATGAGTTCTTGATCCAGATGGACATTCCTGGTCATCAAATGTCAATAAATACATAAATAAATAAAAAAGAGGCGAGATAAAACACACCTTTGCCTGAGTCCCATTCCCACCTTGACCTTAGACATTAGAGCTTCCTAAGTTAAATAATGAGATTGTATCTAACACAGCATGGCAAAAACAGCCTAAATGCAATGTGATATGTAGCACATTTAGATTTTATGCTGCCAACCCTCGATGATAGAAGAAAACATAATGCCACATATGGTCATTAATACTAGCAAGGTCAAGGCAGAAAAAATAACTGAATGAGAGGAGGAGGAATCAAATTCCTAACATTATAGATTGTAGACTGATTTGCTGATGTTTAGTAAACACAAGACCATGCAAAAAATGGGTCAACTGTTTGTGTACTAGAACATGACATATGAAACTAGATAACTGACTGGAGGTGGCCCTTGTTGTTGTTTGCCTCCCTGAGACATTTGCTAGATAAACAATATTCAAGGTGACACATGAATCATTCCCATTCTGGCAAGAGAAGAATCTGTTCATGATGTGGGCATTTAAATAATTGGACATTCATATGGTACAGATTATATAGGATGCTTGATGGGCAATTACCACTCTCAGTACTGCTTACTGTGCATCATTTCATAAGTACCACTGATATATGGCAAATTTAGACACACAACTATTTGCAGCATTTGGAATCATCCTTATAATGAAAAAATAGATGATACATTGTGGTGTTGTCTGAAATGGGAAAAAATGGATACTCCTTCAGGTCCCTCCTCAGCTGGTAGCTCAAATTGTCATCTTGAGTTTCCTTCCCGTTATTTGTGTTAAGCTGAAGATACGGGGCGCACCCAACCTACTGTTCTCCATTTTTGTAACTGGCCATGCATACTGGATCTCATTTTAAGCTACATGTTTGGAAGTGCTTGTATTTGATGCTTAGAAAGTGTGTGAATTTTAAGTGATCATGAGATAATCAGCAAGACTCGCAGTAGATATCTTTTATGTCTGAATCTAGAGTGTCATGCTAATAGGTGCTGTGTCAGCAGCTCAGTCCAGCTACTCTCAGGCACTATTAAGAAAAGTTTGAAATTGAAAATATGCATGTTTTCAGCAATTCAAAGTTTCTAACACAGAAATTGGTCAAAGGACCATTCATATGATTTGAGGGAGAAGCTGCAGATTTTTTTCCCTTAATATAATTCTGATAAGCCCTTTTGTTACATAAAATCAGTACTTTAATGAGTTCAGAGGTCAAGCCTGTGTCCTCTTTGAAGCCTGTTGTGACTGGATTGGCCTTCATAACCTTATAGCAGTAACATTCTTAATTAGAATGGTGATGACATCTCACTCAGTATCTTCAGACAACATACACTTAGTAACTTGACAACTGTTTTTATTATTGCTTCCACCAAATCTCTATTTCATAAAGTAGGGCAAAACAGTTGTGGAGGGAGGTGACTGAATATGTTTAGCAAAGTGATGACAAAGAAGTTATCCACTTCTTAACAAAAAAAAAAAAGAGTCATTTGTTTTAGGGCAGACATTTTGGGATGCTTTTGAGTGTATCCTGGATAGCTGTCTGAAGAATTGATCAAAAAAAAATCATTAGCAAGCATATAAGAATCTGAACGGAGTCCCATTGCCAGAGACACTTGTGAACCTCAGCATCGAACCTCCCTGTTAGTATGCTACATCATGTTTATCAAATAGACATGTTAGCTATGTCAGATACAGGCTGCAGAAATTGCATCCCTGTCAGGTGTAGGTTGGAATCCAACATTTCTGGAGCATCACTGTTTATCTGTAGAAAGAAATGTCATGGGGATGACCTATGATTTTGTGTCCCCATTTTTTAAAATTTATTAACTTGTTAACCAGGTGGATGCATTTGTACCATGACCCAGGACACAAGAATAAGGGTAATACTACTCACCTTTGTTTAGAATGACATTGTGGCAATGGTATGCTACATAATTGAATAAGAGACACCAGATCATATTCATTGTGAACGTTGGAAGTCATCTGTCCTAGGGATATCACTCATCACTATTCATTCAAAATATTTTAATGTCTTGGAAGACTAGATAAGTAAAATAATCTGCTGTTCTTAGGAAAGGAGGTAAATTTTAGATTTTCACATTCCTGGTCCACATGCAGCAGTTGTCTTGTCTTCTGTGGATGAGTTTGCCTTAACAGAAGATACATACTTGCCTCCCACTTCTTTGACGCATTCCCTTTGGCTAATGACTGTAATCAAATGTACAGTTCACATTTCAATGTGTTGCACTGATCCTTCTGTTTTTTTTCCCAGCAGTATATAATGTGAGAAGGAATGCTCTTTTCCAGATGCCCATCACGTTATGAGCATGAACAGGCAATAACTGAAATTACACTAGTAATCGAATTCAAATAAATAAGTGAATTAATTTTTCAGTCTGGTCCTACCTCCTTAGTCCATACAGGTTTGCTTAACTTGATGGGGTCCTATTAATGCAGATGAGCAGTAAAGTGGCACCTAAACCATATAAGAAACCCTTTACTGTTTGTTAATTAATAGATTCACCATTTCTCAGTGATCACTGCCTCATCACTTTCTCCTTCCCAAACCAGTTCGTAAACCCCATCCTAAAAACTTCAGATCTCAGTCTACTGAAAACACTTCCAAAACAAAAACTCTATTTCATTTGGGCCACAGTTCACTCTGTGGATGACCCAAACATTGTTGAAAATATCCTGTCCTCAACATTCCCTCTACTAACAGGAATGATTCTTCCAGGAAATAAAATGTCTGTAAATCAAAAAAAGACCCAAATGGATAACAAGCAAACTCAAAAAATAACCTCTTAAAACTTAAGAGATTAGTCCTGAATACAGTGGAAATATGATTCATCCATACCCAACTGTAACTGTTTCACTACCCTCGGATATTTAGCCAAACAATCCATCAGAAGACATAAATTCTCCATACACAAATCAAAGCAAGATCACCAATTGCACTCTCCAAAGCAGTTCTGGAATGAAGTTAACTTTCTAAAAAGATGTAGGAAAGCAGAAAACCTCACCTCATCTACCATCTTTCCTTATAACAATTCTATACTCACTCCTGGTGACTTCATCCAAGAATTTCTGACTGTTAGTGGGGAACTTACAGCCCTCCTAGATGGCATAGCTTGTATGGGTGTTAGGACATATTCTTCACGAATCATATGTAGAAAGGAGAGTCAGATCACTGTGAATGATAAGATTTTTTGGATAAAAACCTGCATAAAAAACTGTCCCATTTTAAAGAATGGAAATGTGTAGAGCGTCCAAGTTTAATTTTGGACAGACATCTGTTTAGACAGGATGGCATGCACTTGTCAAGATCAGGGAAGAGAATTTTTGCAGCAAATATCTTGCAATATTTGACAAACACAGGGCAGGATTTTTGCCAGGTCTAACATTTAACAGTTCACAGATAGCAACATTTGATGCATTTCTGATGGTTATTAATGCTAGCAGCGTTAATGATAGTTTTTTACTGGAAAATTTGCTACGGTGTCATAAGATTGGTGTTGTCATTGTGAAACATGTTTAAAGAGCAATGACTGGAAACCAGTTCTGTCACGGTGTAAATGTTTTTACTGTAACAGACATTTTAACAGAAAATCAGGTGGTTCCAGGTTGTCTATTGTCTTTATTACTACATGTTCAATGATAACACCAGTACTGTAAATTGTGTAGCTATGACAATAAAGACAACCTTGGAACATGTAACAATTGTTAGAGTGTATGCACCACCAACGTCAAGTCAAGAGCTGATGACATAGAGAAATTCATACATTTCTTGCATGAAACACAGGAGGGAAGAATAATAGTGGCTGGGGACTTAAATTTACCAGAAAAAGATGAATAATATTGATTCAACAACATTAGTAAAGAAATTATTTACAGTTTATGATCCTAAACATAAGTTGGTTCAGATTGTAAAAGATCCTACTAGGAGCAGAACATAGTGGACGTTGTTTGTACTCCTAAAGAAATCGCTTATTTCATGTCTAGTTTTGCCACCGTTGATGTGCAGTGATCATGGTGTTGTAAAGGTTATTTTCTTGCAAGATAATTCTACTAAACTGAAATCTAAATCAATCCATAGAAAATTAAAATCAGATTATATGGAAGCAAAACAGTCACTGTGTAAAACTAATTTAAGTGATGCATTTAGTAGAAAAAACTGCAAAAGTAACGTAGAAAGTTTTTTAAAAAAGATACTTCTTGAATAGAAAATTAAAAAAATGCTTAACATCAGGATCTAGGCACACAATGTCAGGATATTTTTCCATAAGAACAAGATATTTGATTAAAATAAGTGACAAAAAATGTAAGAAATGGAAAAGAGCTCACTCTGTGACTTTGAAAAGTGTAATAAACAGGTTGGGCAGACAAATACAACCAAACACCCTAATACTGGGTGATTTCAACTACCCTGCCATTAACTGGAAAAACTACTCATGTACCAACACCTTTGCCCAACTGTTCTTGGAATTCATAAATTCCAATGCCCTGGATCAACTAATCCATATTCCCACCAGGGGCTCCAATATCCTAGACCTGTTCGTTATCAACATGGGAAAATGATGCTCCACACCTATGGTCACCCCCTCCTTGGTCAGGTTTGACCATAAGCTAATCACCCTTGACATCCACACACCCCCCTCCCCACAGTAAGGAAACCTCCATAAAAAAAGTCTCCAAAGCCTACTTCATACTACTCAAGTCAGAAGTGACAAACTTCATGACACCCATGCAGACGGGAACTGAAACTTCGATTGCTGAGTCCTACACTAAGGCACTGTACGAGCACATCCACTCATGCATGAATTGTACCATCACAAATAGAACCAAGATGCTCTCCTTCAAAAAAAAAAAAAAAAAAGCCAATATGGTGGTCTCCTGCCATAAACAAACTTTACAACAAAAGGAAGAAACTGTTGCAGAAAAGAGTAGAATCCCAGGATGCAAAACTAGCTAAGATCCCTCATAAAATCCTCCAAAGCTAGTTATGAAAATAAAATTACCAAAGATTCCAAAGACAACCACAAGGCATTCTATAGCTATGTCAAGAATCTCAATGGCAATGCTCAGATCTGCTTTGAGCTACAACAGAAAGGCATTAAATATACTGATCCCAAGGATATTGTCAATATCCTGACAGATCGATTCAGTGCCAACTTCACCCCCCTCTCACCCCCTAAAGGGCCCATCTCAATACTAAAAGATTGCAAAATTCTGGTAATAACCGCTATACAGGTAAAAAATACACTATCCAAAGCTAAGAATACAGCATCCATGGGACCAGATGACATCCCGGGCTGTGTACTACATAAACTGCAAAATGAACTGGCACCTCACCTAAGTGTCATGTTTAATCACAACCTCACCTCAGGCTTCATGCCCACTGAGTGACGCATAGCTACAGTTATCCCACTCCACAATGGGGGATCCACCTTGGATCCTGGGAACTACCGCCCCATCAGTCTGACGAGCCTGATCTGCAAGGCCATGGAACATATTATCATGGAACTTATAAACAAAGACATTGGCAACCTTCAGACACTGACCCCCACCCAGTTTGGGTTTGTAAAGGGCCAATCTTGTCTCCTGAACCTGATTGACTTCTTTGAATCAGTCTCCAGAGATGTCAACAAGGGTAAGGTGGTCCACACAGCCTATCTGGAACTCGCCAAGGCCTTCAACACCATTCCTCACTCTGGAATCATAGATAAACTTACTAAGTTGGGCATTAATCCCTACATCACTCAATGGGTTGCCAACTGCCTTACTGACAGAATCCACACTGTAAAAGTAGCCAACTCCAAATCCAGCTCCAGAGAGGTGGCAAGTGGAGTACATCAGGGTTCAGTCCTGGAAACGCTGTTGTTTGGCATCTACTTCTCTGAAGTACAGGCTAACACTAAGGGACTCTGGCTAACAAAGTTCGCAGATGACTGCAAACTGGGAGCCATTATTGAATCCCCAAATTATGTGAATATTCTACAAAAGGGCCTTACAGAAACAGATGCTTGGTGCAAGAGCCATGGGCTCAAGTTCAATGTCAAGAAATGTATAGTTATCCCCTTTGGGAAAAAACATGTACCATGAATTACCACACCAGTGGCACTACACTAAACACTGAAAGTGTGATGAGACTTGGGGACACAGGTGGACAGTGGTCTCACCTTCGATAACCACATTGGCACAACAGTCAGGAAATCCTTCTATGTGGCACACCTCATCACTAAGGGCTTTTCATTCAGAAAAAAGTAGGCCATTGTCCCACTGTACTCATCCCTCATTAGACCCATTATAGAATACAATGCCCCGTTTGGTATGTACCTCTCAAGACATCTGCAACAACTGGAAAGGCTGCAAAAATCTCACTAAAAGAATCACAGGCCTAAAGCACTATGCTGACCATCTAAAAAAAACTCCAGCTATACTCTTGTCGCATATCGTCTACTCACAGGCGATCTCTGCTTAACATACAAGGCCATGTCAAACCCAGAGCTGTTGGACATGCTACACTTAAATAAATTCCAATCCCTCAGAGCCACATGCACCAGGGATCTAAACATTGTCATCACAATGAACAAAACATGCTGGAGGGATAGGTTCCTGACCCAGAGACTCCCCAGACTCTGGAATAGACTGCCCATACATGTCAAGCAGAGCGCCTCTTTGGCCCTCTTCAAAAGGAACCTTGAGGATTGGATAGGAAATTCACCCCAGGGATCATGTCAGTCACCCTGCTAAACAGGGGTCCATGGAAGTAATTATTGTGGGAAGAAATAGCCAGGGAATTGTTGTGGCTAGGCTTGTATAGGCCCGAAGGCCGATAGCCTAGCACCAACCTATAAATTAAACATAGTGTGAGAAAAGATAAAAAAAAAAATTGAAGAAAATTTATGTAAAGATATTGAGCAAAATAGGCGACCATTTTATAGATACATAAGATGTGGTAGTAGTAAAGACATATTGATAAACTGGGAGTAGATTCTAAATTTATCCTGTGCCACAACAGATTATAGATTTAGTTATAAAACCTTATGCAAAGCAGTTTGGCTCCACAAAGAGAGCGATACATTGTCCTAGTGACATTCAGATAACTTCAGATACTGAAATCAAATTAGATTATATTAAAAAACTATGGATACTAGATCCAAACAGAGCACAGGGAGGAGATGGAATGAATAATCACCTGAGAGCACTTAAACTTGAACAGTATCATTATATGTGTTATTTACTTGGTTTTATAAGCATAGAGGTTCCTCATGATTGGAGACATAGCTTCCTTTATGGGAAAGGGAAGTAGGACAAATCTAGTGTTGTACAGACCTATACGTTTACTTTTGTGTTGTGGAAAAGTAATGGAGAATGTTATATTGGATTAATTATTGTCGGAAATGGAAAGGTTGGGACTTGAAACTATATACCAGCATGTCTATGTTGAAAATAGATTTACAACCCATGTAATACAATGCTCTATAAAAATACAATAAACAGCTATAAATGAAAAATTGTGCTGTGATGCGATTTATGTAGACTTAACTTCAACATTTGATAGGGTCATACACAAAACACTGATCAATACATAAGAGCAACTAGGTATTGATACAGTTTTGATAAGATAGATAGCTGCATAGCTTACAAATAGGACATGATAAATATGCAGCAATTGGACAGGTGAAATTTTAGGTTACAGTTGCGGTGTTCTACAGGACTCAGTCCTAGGCCCATGCTTTAGATTGTATCTTTCAGATCAATCTTTTTCATCTGAGGTGTTTTACAGTCTGTATGCAGATGTCTTAAAAATGGATAAACTGATTACATCTGTTACAGATAGGGTATGTTTGGAAAAAGAACTTCACTAAATTGACGATTTGGTCACAGGAGCATAGTATGCTGATAAGTACATCAAAAATTTGACAAATGATATTTGGGAGACATAAATTGAAAAGTGAATACTTAATACAGGACACAGTGATTGAAATTATAGATTCATTTAAGGACCTGCGTAGATCCAGCTTTGAGTTTTTCTAATCATATCAACCAATTGGTTAATGGCGGTTGTATAAAAAGATTTATAAAGTCTTGGAAATCAGAAATGATGAAATCTTTGTTTGCTAGTTACATTAGACCCAAACTTGAGTATGGAATAATAATATGGAAACCTTATAAGAAAACAAGCACAAGTAAATTGGAAGAAGCAGCATCCATGAATATGAAAATGTAAGTTATTATGAAAGAGTAAAATATCTGAACTTGTACTCATATAGATATTTAAGGAGACCTTATTCATGTATATAGGACATTTATAGACAACTGTCTCTGGGAATGTTGGAATTCAGGTGCATAGGCATTGAGACATTTCTCCTAGGGGCAAAATAATGTCCATGGCCCCAAAGGCAACATGAGATAGCAGGCAGTACAGCAAGCATCAGCAGCAGGCTGGCCAGTGGCCATTTCACTGTCAGTAAAATGCAGTGCATAATGTGCCATGCCTTTATAATTGTGTGTAAACCACTACCCACTTCAGAGTGTCTAGGAACATTACTCAAAATGCATACTGTAGCATAAATGTGACTACAGTAGCATGCAAGATTTCCTTCATGCTGTAGCACACTTCTACATATTGTAGTTACATAAGTATGTATTGTATACTGGGCACAACAGTCATTACTTCTCTGCCCATGCACTTGGTTATTAAAGCTGTGGGTGTGCCAATGTCTGCCTCTCTTTACCCACAGGGAATTCACAACAGCCGTATTTCTCTGCAGCTGAATGTCACTTTAGCTATGTATCCTCCAACCAAATGTAGAACAGGGAAATGTCGCACTGCCTAGGTGCCTGAACCTGGTTATCAAAAAGATGTGCTAATTGGTTCTCTGAGAGAATAGCTGATGCATGAAATAAACTTTCAAGTTATATTAAAGCAAGCACTAGTTAAGATATTTTAATAACAGCCTGGACACTTTTTATGGGAGCAATTGTTTTGGTATATTGGCAGGCTAGAAGGAGATTATTGCCCATACTTGAAATATTTGTATGGCTGTATTTATATATGTACTGCAACACCAGTCCTTTAACCCACTCCCAACCAGACTTATTGAAAAAAAAAACTTCTGCCTACAACCTATACAACATTTCACAATCTAACTTCTGCCTACAACCTATACAACATTTCACAATCTAAGTTCTGCCTGCAACCTATACAACATTTCACAATCTAACTCCAGACTCTCATTCCAAGATCCAACCTCCAAACTACCAACTATACATGCTCCATAGCTGTCTCCTTATCTAGTAATCCCTCCCCAAACCATCAGAGAAAACACCAATCTTCCCGACTCCACAAGGGTTCTTCTTTTCCACTTTCATCTACAAGCCAAGTGCACCTGTCACCATGAGGGCCATTATCACCTAAGGGTCCCCAATTTCTTTCTACATGTATGTTAAAACATGTAGTTTTCTGCCTTACTGTCCTAGATCTGAGTTGCTAACTTCTCCGCAGTCTTGAACTATCCCCTTAATATCATTCCACTGTGTTCTGTTTTTTGAGCTTGTATCTGTGCTGTCTTATACACCTTACTTACTGCACTACACCTCAGAATTTAATTTGTCCTCTCTAATACAATGCCAGCATTGTCTTATGTATGAGCTAATATCTTTCTTACCTTCTTATTTAAACCTTGATTTTATCCTCTTTTGTAAATATTACTTTTGTAAAATAATTTCTAAACCTTCTTGTATAGATAATTTGATCTCATTATGCATTGTTGTAGTAATCACTTGTCTGTAGTCTATAAATTGTATATATTTTTTTAATTGTGAATATTCATTCACCTGCACTGTATCTGAGCCACTTTTCATTTTTTTTATTTTTATTTGAACCAATTTTAATTATGATTTTCATTTATAATGGGGAGCACTTAAATATTCCATCCTCCGAACCAGCTCTAGTATGTTAAGTACAGGTCCATTAATTTGAAAGAATGTTCCCGATTCCATCAGGAAAGCAAAACCGAGAAGCCGCAGACATCTAGTGATGTCATGGCTACCAAAAATGACAAGTGGCAAGGAGATTATTTTAACAAGGGGCAGGATTCACGGCCATAGTCCTCTGTATGTTAGGATCTGTGTATACTGAAGGTGATGCAAATGATTAGCATGCAATAATAACTAATGAGCATTTCATGCTTCCTCACTATGCTGTACCTTTCTGTGTACTACTGCCTCATATACATTTTCATACCATGCCCCATCCAATAAGGATGCAGTGCTGCTGTGCATACGTTTATGTCATGGCAGAGCTCAAAGTCCATTTAGTTTTAAGGCACATAATGCTACCATGTTGTATTCCTTAGAGTTTTATATTCTCAATGTGTTTAAAATGCAGTGTCTGTAAAGTACAGAATGCTGCCATGTTTATATTACCTATCTGTAGATCCAAAGGCATGTAATATTGGTCTACTAATAAGACACAAAATCTATGCCCTCTGTACATTGTGACATGCACATGGGTCACAGTTACATGTGCCTCTTGAATGAATAGTGCAAAACACAACTCCTCTGTGAGCCTTTCATACCACGGGTTTGTGCTAATTGAAGTCTGAGCCCATCTACTTACAGTCCAGTGTGTTGTCTGTATGCATGGCCAGCCTGTCCATAACATGCATGATAACATGCATGTATAAGGCCTCAGTGCACCTGTAGCATCTGGGCTACATCTCCTCCTCCTCAGTGCATGTGGCATTTGCTGCTACAGTAAGTATCCTATATCCTCTGATGTAACTTAGTTTATACTGGGTATATCTAACATCACTCATTTCTGCAGCTCCATTTTATGAAGTCCTTTGTATACAAAATTTTTGGCTTCTGTGTGTGTATGTGTATGTGTGAGTGTTGGGATGCTGTACTTGGCTACTGCTGCTGAGATCTGATAGAAGGCATTATGGCTTGTGGTTTTATTCAAAGAAAACATTATTACGCTCATCTTCTTAATGCACTGGCAGGAACATTACGATTTGTCATTAGAAGAGGCTTTTATCCCACTGGGGTCTCCCACAGGGATGCTTGTAACATCCTAAACCAACATTTTCCTTTAAATTACTGTTCATTCCTTTGCATACTGATTGCAAATAAGATCTCCATATTTGTTTTGAAAACCTTTGCTTTGCTTCGTTTCTGTTCCTCCTTTCACTTGGTAGCCTGTTATAGCAGATATTATTTGAGATACCTACCTATTACAGGTGTTTTCATTTTCTAGAATAAAGCAGTTTAGAAATTCTTTGTTGACAAACTATGACAGTAAATATTTATTTTTTCATAGTGTCGTTGCCTTTTGTTTGCTGTCAGTATAACTCTAGATGGCAAACCGTACTTATTGGCAAGTGTAGTTCATTTATAAAAGCAAGATAAGCATGCACTATTTGTGTAGATATTCATTATTATGCAAAGGTCATTGTACTTTTGACATGGCATTTGTGGAGCATTATGTGTACTGTACCACAATGAACATGAATTGACTTTATCTCAGGTCATTTTGTAAATTCTATAGAATCTGCAATGTACATAATTCAATAAAATCAGACAAGTGCAGCTCTTTCTAAACATATGTTAACTAAATGTAGAGAATATTTTTTTCATAGTAACACAGTATACTGTAATTATGGTCACCAGCATTTTGCAAGCATTATCTTTTAAGGCAGAAACAGCTTGTATAGAGACAAGGGATAGCCACATATTTCTGTATTCAGATTATTTAATTAAAACAACTGACAGTTTGTTTTAATGAACTATAGTACTTAATAAATGCAAACAAAACAGACCTTGGTGGTGTCCTGTACCAGTAGTTTAGAAAAAAGAATCACTAATCATTCCAGCGTGCTTCACAGAATCTCAGATATTTATTAATCAGGTTGCTATGCCAACTGAAACATCTTTGAGAAGAAGAGTGCATGCCATTATTCAGAAGCTTAATGCAGATTTGCTAAGCTGGAAGGCAGCATTTCTTAGTCTGATAAGAAATATTGAATCAGTCTATAAACTAAATAATGTAACAATTACTTTATATTTAACACAATGTGTCTTTTCTAGTCCTAGTGCTTATTTCTGGCTGTTACATCTAGCAAGACCTATCTGATGTGTATGAATTGCTTGAAAACCTAATAAATTATCAAGCACAAAGTCATTGCATCTGATGATTATTGAAATTATCTCTCACATTCAATAGTGTTTTATCCTTTACCTGGGGTTGTATGACTTGGATTATTACTGTATAAATAAGAGGGCATAGGGACCCTCCCCAGTACATCCAGAGACAACTTTCTTATGTTATAGGGAAAAATGTTTGGATAATTATCAGTTGCAATGAGTTCATGTTTGATAATTCATTAGGAAGATGAATTTAAAATATCATGGTTTTCAATAAAACAGCCTAACTTCTGATTCAAGATCTTGGAACTTCCAATGACTGTCACATTGAGAATTATTTTTTATAAACTGTTGCCTGCCAGCCATCAGCCCTCCCTTTATTGAGAGCTATCATACAGGTAGAAATCAGGGGTTTTGTGGGTAGATCCCTAACTTACCCCCTGGTGGTGTCTGTGAACAATTGCATCACTGTTGTGCATACTTCCATACACATGCTTTATGAGGGCTACCATCACCGACTTGGAATTCCAAAACCCACCTCCTCCAGTCTTGTCCCACTGTTACAGTGGAGCAGTTTGGCTGACCAGAACCACTATTTTTTTCCTCCAGAAAGGGAAAATCATTCATTCCTACCACCTCCCAATTGACTGTTTTATAGTCTGAGTTGTTAGTCAAACTCAGATCATCTGGATCGTAGTCAGAAATTCATCACTCAGTGCCACAGAGCCAGGCAGTGAGGATTCATTTTAGAAGTAAAACTAGAATTATGTTATGTTCCAGAATTCTTGCTTTACTTTTTGTTCCTATCCTCCCCCCACATCATTTTTCAGTACTCTACCCAGTGCTCCATGTTCAACACCAACAACCTTACTAATCCTTCAGACTTTCTCCGTTTTTATGGCTGGGGCTGAAATGGTGTTTAAGGGTAACTTGGGGGTCTGGCCAACTACTTCCTCCAGAGGAGGTTTTTTTTAAATGACTTACCTGTTCACTGCCCCTCCCCTGCATTCTCTGACCTTCATCAGAAGGTTACTCCCCTCATTGGACCATGTCTTCCCTCGGGAAGCATCATCTGTGAATGCTGTCCTTCCCTTCTGGGATGGGCCTGTCCATTCCTCCTAGCCAGTGCCTCAGACGCCTGAAATGCTAACTGAACATGGGTCACCCATTATGGTCTAGAATTCTTGAAGAATTCCAATCAAATTGCACTATTTCAAAACTGAATTCTTTTGCCTGCCTATGATAGTTTCTTTCCTACCAACTTTCAGTAATCTATTATTTTTTAAATGCAGTCAACAAAGAGACCTTTTTCTAGCTTGTCTTCTGTAGTGCATTGCTTCTACCTCATCACTTCTAACCTTAACCAGCTTTGTTTTGAATGCATCCATGCCTGGGCCATCCACCACACATTGTTCTGCATGTGCACTGCCTTTTCCAGGAAGAAGACTTTCAAGTGTTCCTCATGTTCAGAATGAAACTAGACACCAAACTCTGAATAGTGCTGCTTTCCTTACCCTGTAATACGTCCTTTTCAGGGTCAAGGCATCACATCATTATAAATTACGTTCAGCAATTCCACATTATCTCTAGAGAGGAATGTCCCAACTCATCTGTTTTCTTATATGCCTAATCATCTGTTCTTTTTCTCAGCATGATATCTTTATTTTACATTCTGCGGAGCAGCCACTGGCTGTTTTCCTGTACGTTCTTAACACTGTCTGCTGTACTCCAAGTGCAGTATTAACGATGCCTTATGTAGTGATGGCAACATGACACTGTCATGAGAGCACAATGCACCCCTACAGGCTACATATCTCAAATGTTATTTTCAGACAATTCATTGAAAAAAATGAATTCTGTTTGAGAGTTGCATTAAGAGGTAACTTGTATTTGCCAATGAGGTGCAGAAACTCCAGAGATCATTGTGGTAAGTATCATTAATAAGGAGAGCATAGACATTTGTGTAGGTGACGAACGGGAGTAGGGCAAATTAATGCAATTTTGGTCATTATTATTTGGCAGAAGTGCAGTCAATGAATTGCCCATTTGGTTGAGATTTCCTACCTAAATTCCCATTTTTGCATTCCACATAGGTGTGTGTGTGTGTGTGTGTGTGTGTGTGTGTGTGTGTGATTCAAAACCTATTAGTTTTGCCACACTTTAAGAACGCAGCCTTTCAGACAGTAAGCATGACATGTTTTAATATCCCTGCATAAACACCTGATGCAGAGGAATGACATTCTGATTAAGTATTCCAGGGCAAACTACTATGCGTCTTTTTGGTCTGGTATGGGTACCAGAGACAATGACATCTTTTCACCTTACCACCTTTTAAGGAACCTAAGGTTTTGGACAAAGTTTTGATATCTGCCACCTTGTTAATTAGTTCCCTTGCCTACCTCATCTGTCCAGGCTTCAGTACTCTCTCTTGTGGATCATATGCTGAAAAAGTTAACAGACCTTTCTTACCTCAGTTTCTACACTGGGCTATTATGTTGCCCTCTGTAATTTTGACTTCTTGATTCTATGGTTATAGCAGTTGGCTTAGAACTTTGCCTCTTGCCTGCATTGCATGGTTTTGGCTCTCCAAATTTAAAGATGAACTTAGGGGCTCCTGCTACTCCCTATGTTACAAAACTCCAACTAACAACTTGTCTAACTGGACTGAATCTTAATATAGGAGTCAAACTACGTAAATATGTACATATAAAATGCCTGCATTGACAGGCTTTTCAGTTCTTCTACTCCTTCCTCACTTCTCACTCAACACAAATGATATCCTACCTCTCTCCTACCTTTATCTTTCCCATTTAAAACTTTAATCATAGTTCCCTGTACCTAGAATGCTGTTGCACTGGCATGTAAGACAAAACAATATAGTACCATATTTGCAACTTGAACACTGTATTTCAGCATAAATAACTTGATGTTATGTAACCTGTAGTACTGCAATGTTGAACTTTGAAATGTGATGTATAATGTTGAAAACTGTAGCTAATTATGTAAATATTAATTCTCCCTTATTCTTGTGTGCCAGCCCAGTTTTCTAAGAAGAAGAGGAAGCCCTTCTCCCAGTTGATTGAGTAGAGCTGACATGCTTCATTACATTTTTCTTCCCCTGTTTATACCAACTACATTTCTGAAGGTAGTTATTCCACCTGAACAGGAACATCAAAAGGCCAGTTTTCTAAGTTTGCCCCTTTCTTGAGAGCTATCACCATTGATCAACAGCTTTTAGACATGGTCACAAATAGCCACATCCTAAAATGATTAGTTCCATCCCTATAATGAACCCCTTTTCAGGAACCATGTTAAGTTTACAGAGCTCTTGGAATTAGCCCAAATGCTACTCCCCAAGGGGAGCACAGACCCCATTTCTCCTTCAAAGACAGACAAAGGGTTGTGTTCTCCTTTTTCCTTGTTTTAAAGGGGACAGGATACTTCTGTTACATACTAGATCTCAGCAACTTTAAGAATACCATCAATTATATACAATTCCAGATGGTATTTCTTCATGGGTTTTTGCTTCTGCTTCACCATAGCATCTTGACATTGTCACTGGCTATAAGGGTTGCCTTTTGGCACATCACTGACTGGTGGCCTTACAGCAGATTTCTGCACTCTGTATGGGTGAGCTACAGCTACTGGACTGCATGATGTTTGGTCTCATACTTGAATCCACAGTGTTTACCATATTGATAGATTTAGTGGCAGTGGCTCTGCAGGAGAAGAAACTACAAGTGCTCCCCCTCGCTAGATGACTAGCTCCCAGAGCACCATCAAAGGATTCCCTAATAGCATTCACAGATTTGGAATTCTCATGGTTGCAAGCCTTGAGTGAACCATAATCTGAGAAAAGTCCTCTCTGTTCCTAATTCAAAGAATTTCTTGCATTATAGCAGACTTGGACACATTGTTATTGTAGTTTTTAACTCATTAAAGGACCTTAGAAACTGTTTGTTAATGACAAGTGTGAGGACCTAGCAGAAGGTCCATATTTAAGTGCTTCAGTACATCTGGGGTCTAAAAATAGCTGTTATCTTCAAATTTTCATTTACATGCCTGAGGATGTGGATGTTGTAATGGACAATGAGGCATCAGTGTCCATAAAGCCATCATTAACTCTCCATTTCTCTTTATTAATTTATTTTGATTTGTTACTCGGGTTGTTGGACTGGACCACAGAGTCTTTGCAATGACTGCCTAAAACCATAACCCATGTCACTGGACTCTACAGCAGTAGAGTATTTCCACATATTTTGGGTCTTACCTTTTTTTAACAACATCTGCCAGACCTTGATGACTGTTTTTCTAGCAGGTTAAGAAACTGACTTGAGACCCTTGCTTGTTCAAGAAATATGCCCTCCCAGCATGGGGGGGGGGGGGTTGTGGGTCTCAAAAATTGACTGATGTTTCTGGAATGTCCCTGGCCGTAAAGGCGTGAAGATTTCAGAAAAGGCCCCCCTCATACTAGTTAGCCAGGTTTTGCTATTGTACACATATAAGCAATATATTCATACCAAATGTGTATAGCAGTAATACAAGTCTGGTAGTGGGACAGAGAATTGAGTATTTCTCTGACAGCCATTGACATCCTGACTTGACGTCCTGTGGAAGTGAATACAGTGCAGATTCCCTCATTTATGGTGCTATCCATCTTCTAAATCTGAAGATAAGGTAAATCTGTTTAGTCAGGGCCTTTCTGGAATGGGAACCCTATAGACTTGCTTGTTTTCAGCACAGAATAATGCAGACCTCCCTCTATTCCACTCTATTTAACAAGTCAGAGGGGAGTAAATAGTGGGCTGTCTCTGTACTGCAGTCTGGAAGATTCCTGTATTAATTTTTCAGTTTTCCTTTTGATTCCATGTGCCTCAAAAAATTCAGAGAAGAAAGACCAAAACTTATCCTTTTTGTCCCACTGGGTACAGAAAGGTGCAGTTTTATGCTATCAGATCCCTGGAAGCTTTACCACTACAGACTTCTTTGTAGGAGTTTCAACCAGCTACTTCTCATAACCTAGCTTATTGTTTAGATCTCTTGTTTTTGCTGGACCTTCCAGTCCAAGTTTCAGACATGAGTGAAGCTACCTGGTAATCTTCCATTTGTGCCTTTTTTTTCTTGCTAAGTGAAGATGTTTGGTGGAGAAGAATAATTTGATGCTTTACTTTCTCATTGCAGGTCATTCTTACTTATTACCAACACCTACACAACTCTGGCCTCAGTTTTACCACAGCAAGAATGCATTTTTTGTTATCTTTGTTCATCTTAACCATGTAGTGATGGAACTGTGGTCTACCACCTGCTTTTTAAAAGGGGTTCTGCATGTTCTCCTACCTTTTTCTTTCTTGGAACTTGAACATCATAGCTGACAGGCTTGTTCACCCTCTGTTCAAAACAATGCTATTGTACCCTTTATGTTTTTGTCAGCACACTTCTATTTTGCCTTTTAATCTTGCTAACTGCGTTTGTAATTTGTTATGCACATAGTGCTTGAGCATTGGTGTATAAAACAATGGTATAAACTCCATCTTTTGGATGACACTGTTTTGGTGGCTGTCAACCCACAAGATCTTAGAGATGCAGGCCATTATCTGTAGGAAACTGTTTGGTCTTTCACAAAGATTAGGTTCTTTTAGGACTAATGCATTTTCTCCAAAAGCAGTTCCATAACCGTGCTTAAACCATTCACTTCATTGGACTGCTTTTTGTAGTGGATGAATCTGCTACAGATTATTTTTTATTTTTTCAATGTATTTATTTGTTAGCTGGGTAAATTATGTAGTCATCAGACCATTTTAAGCTATTATCTGTTTTAGAAAGGCAAGGATAAATGCAACATATATGTGGACAACTTTAGTGCAACTATTTAAGCAATTTTATGGGAGGTGGGTGGTAACCAGAATAAACAGAGAAAACCCATGCAGGCACACAGAAAATATGGAGAACATATAGAACTCCACACGAAGTGTAACTGGAGGTCAGGATTGAACCCTGGCCCCTCGAGCCATGATGCAGAGAGCTTAACACTAAGTCCCATGCTTATCATCATGTCTTCATACCGTATACCTTAGGAGCATGCTTGGGTTAAAGAAATCAGAACAACTCTATCTGCTTTGTTCCAGGTAGACATTTGCTTGCATTGGCTAAGCAAACCCTCTCCAAGCAGATTGATAACAGTGCTGCCTTTTGTATCTTACAACAAACGAAACACTGGAAACAAATACTGTTAAGGATCATTCCAATAGAGGCATAGCTGCTTTCAGTACATGTTCATAAATGTCTCTGTTGCATACATTTACAATAAGGCCACTTGGCTATGAGCTCACATCTTGAATCATTGCTGTTGAACCTTGATTCTGAGAGCTGAGACTCCTTTGGCACCTTCATGTTTCAAGAGTCAGACATTTGAGCCCTTAAACTTTAAATGTGTACTTCTGGAGACCTTTTCCAGTAGTTCTATCCCAGGGGAGATCACTGATTTAAACAGGTATATGTTCACCATATCAGCTGATCATTAAAGTCTTCTGGAGTAGATACTTATTAACCTTCTGCTGTCACTTCTAGCCTGAACAGCCTTTGCATCCACCTTCTGTGAATGGATCTTTTGTCAGTAAAGAAGTCAATCCAGTTTTCCAATCCTTTACTGATGCCCTATACAAAGATCTTGATCAGCACAGAAACTAAGACTGACCCTTCTGGTGCTCAGTTAGTCTCTCCCTTCTCTTTCAGTACCATACAAATAATGACCGTCACCCTCCGTGTTCTTCTGTCTAGATACTTCTCTTCCCATCTGACCAGTTTTCTTTCATACCCTAATCCTTACAATTGCATAATAGGTGCTTCATTGAAATTAAGGTATAATTAATTTACCTAGTGTCCGCAGTCTACTTTAGCCACTGCCCAGTAATAGAGGTGTAGGAGGCTGGTGTGGCATCAGCTTCTGACATTCAACCCATGCTGGCCCAGATCATGGTACTAGTAGCTGGTTCTGCAGGAATATGCATACATTCTCTCTCAGAATACTCTGCATGTCTTCCTCTGCAGCTGTCATCAAACTAATTGACCTTTTGTTACCTGGGTCCATCTTTCATTTTATAGCTGTGGAGTAAGGTTGCATTAACCACTGTCTAGTATTCCAAGACTATTTCTACCTAATATAGTGCTTTGCATGGTGGGGGGTGGGGGTGGGATTAGGATTTCAGGTAATCTCCTTAGTATTCTTCGGAGAAGTGTAATCTGGCCCTGTGCCTTGCCCTTTCTCCAGCAAAATAGAATATGTGCCCTGTGGCTTGCTCTTCTTCCTATGGGAATAAAATCTGAGCCCTGCGCCTTACCCTTTCTCCAAGGGAATGTGATTTGTGCACTCTGCCTTAAACTTTCTCAAAATGTTTAGTTAATTTTCCATCCTATTTGTGTTACTTGTGTACCCCTTCTGTACTTGTCCCAGCATATCAGGAGCAGCAACCATTTTGATATCATTTTCATTCTCAAAGGTCATTCCTCCATTTCTTCTGATAAGTTTGCAAAAATGCAGATTACATATTTTTTCTGCTGGTAGCAGTCCCCCAGTTATTTTCTTTATAAAACAATACTAACAAGCCGTACCAAGTATTATTGTAAACCAGTAATTCCTCCTTCAGTGCAAGCATTTTCAAAATGATATAGTTCTGTAGTGAACTATTGTAGAGAGACTGGAATTTTTTTCATTAACATTTTATTCAGGTTCCAGGAACATGGGAACAATGCAGAGCATATTTCTTTGTTCTGTTCTAGGATCATTAGGTTGTTGTTGGTTAAAGTTCCAGTTTCTGTACTGATTGTAGTACAAATAAGAGTTGCCAACTGAACATTTAATTCAGATTTGTTCCCTTATATTATATAATATTACTATTATAGTTATTTTTCTTGCTTCTTTGAAGTACCAGAAAAGCATTTTAGCATCCTATGGTTAAGGCAGTTTTCTTCTGAGACCTTTGACGAGTGTGTCCTATTTCACCATTAAATGCGTGCTTTAGTAATCTTAAATCTATTCTTTAATGATGCTGAATGTTGCTGTATTGTTTTATACTTTATTTACTGTTAATAAATGGTGTTGAGCTTTTTTAAGGCACTATTTAATACATTTTTTGTTTTGTATTGTACCCTTTATGTTTTTGTCAGCACACTTCTATTTTGCCTTTTAATCTTGCTAACTGCGTTTGTAATTTGTTATGCACATAGTGCTTGAGCATTGGTGTATAAAATATGCAAGCTGTTAAGTTTTACACATTGATTCTAATGGAGGGATTAAATGTAATAATTAATTGATTAAATGTGTGATGTTTGTATACTACATTTACCTCATTTCCTGACTGTCTTCAGCTTGCAGCTTGTGCTTACTACTTACAGTTAAGCTGTTTCTGAAGGACATCTTACATTTAAGGCTACTAAGACAGAATTCTTCTCTTCCTTAGAATTTAAAATTTGTTTTAAAATCACTTATTCTGACTCAGAAAGAATCTGTTTATGCTCAGAAATCTGGAGAAGAGGGTTTTGCACTTTGGGTATCCTTGTATTCAATTAATGACCTACATTGCTAAGATGAAACCTTTTAAAATATCATAGGATATGTGTGTTTCCCTTGCTAGAGACAAACTGAATATTCCAGATTTTAACACATTTATTGAATTATTGATTAAGACGTAGGCAAACATACAGTTTTAGGTTCATAGGTGTGTACTAGGCTAATGACCCTGGAGCCTTTACAAGCCTAGCCCATAGAAGTGCCCTGGCATCATACAAACCATGGTAACATGTTCATAGTTACAAACATTATACATCACATACATGCTTTTATTCAATTATCATCAATCCAACATTACATAAATTGCTCAATTCATGCCTTCTTTTAATCCTCACTCCTCTCCTCTAAAACATTATTCTGCATGTATTGTTCCCACAATGTAACTTGTTCCTACCTGTTTCTAAAGATCCCACTTCCTGGTCTTTTATCTCTGTTTCGGTTACAGTTGGTTTAGATGTTGATTTCCATTTTCAAGTAATTGCCCTTTTGGCAGCCACCAGAATTAAACTTAACAAAGACTTGCTAAGTTTAAGCAATTCAGATCATGCATTCCAACTCAAATTATTTCCTTAACTACATCCATGTGTTCACCCCATAATTTTAACACAGCATTCTAAAGCCAAATTTTAAAGTCTGCCAACTTTTTACACTCTCAAAACATATGTTCAGACTTAACTTTTTTTGCCATCACGCACACACCTCCAACATTAGGCATCTACCTGAGGAAAAATTCTTTGTAGTCTACTTGGGGTATAAAAATACCTACACAAACATTTCCAAGCAAAAATCCTAAATCTTCCAAATGTTGTTGCATATTTGGGAGCCATACATATGTCCTCCCATTGTTTCCTTTTGAACTGCTTATCCTGTCTCTATTCCCAGTCTTTTCTAACCTCCTCTGATTCCTGTAGTTACTGTGCAATGTTTTTTACATGCCCTACTAATTATACCTTTTTTAACAGTAGCTTTTGTTCTAGCTTCAACTAAAAACTCTACCAGAGCAGGTCTTTCACTTAGGATTCCTATTTCCCTTTCTATGTGCCTTTACACTGATATCAGTCCCTGATAGGGAAGGCAGTTTCTAGCCTGTAGTCCAACTATTTTCTTGGACTTTTCCCATTTTATTAACTTTACCTCTCTAGGTATTTTGTTCCAGTGCCTTGGTTCTTTTGTCAGTTTTCTCCAGTAAATTCCAGCTGCCTCTTGCTTATTCTATGTACCCCTGATTGCAGTCATTGGTATTAGCAGAATCTCCTTTCTGAATTTTTGCATTGGCTTAGTTCTTAGAATTCTTTCTGTTACTTTAGGAATATAATAGTCTGTATTGCTGTTATTTTCCTTAAGGATCTGCATACAAAATCTCACACTCTACTTATGTCTTGAATTTCACTGCTGCTTCATCATCATCCCTTTCCACTTTGAATTACAGCTTTCTGCTTGTGCTACCTATAGGAGCCTTAACTGTGTAGATGTAAAATATCCTTTCAAATCGGGTAATCTTAAACCACATTGTTGTATTGGAAAGATCAATTTATCCCACTTGACCCTTGCCCTCTTCCCCTCCCAGATAAAATCCTTCAACTCTTTATTAATTGATGTCCACTACTTCTCCTCTGGATAAAAAGTATGCTTGACCTGTATGTAAAACTAAAGGGACTAAAACTGTTTCCACTGTTTGTATCTTGCTATCCATATAAATAAACAAGACCTTTCAGTTTTTCAACTTTTGTGTTATCTTGTGTCTCTTCCCACATAACCTTAAATGCTGTAAGAGAATCTTTTTAACTTGTACTCCTAAATACTTCATTTTATTGTGTCCCTACAAATATGGGTATTGCTGAACCAATTCATGTGGGGGTACATAATTTACAGCTATAGCTTTTGTTTTGTCTGCATTCATTTTATATCCTGAAAAGACTTGAAACTGTCTCAGAATGTTCCATAACACTGAAATGTCCTTTACTGTTTTTATCAGGTACTAAGTAATATTGTCTGCAAATAAACCAGCTTATCTTGATTGCCATGCCAATCACATCCTTGAATTTCTGAGTCCCTAATTTTCTTTGCCAGTGGCTTTAAATATAATTCAAATAAAGGGTAAAAAGGACAGCCCTGCTTAGTTCCTCTGTTCAGATAAAACTTATCATAGAGGAATCCTCACTCTATTTCTTTTTTTGCCTCTTATCCCCTATGTATCCTTCAAATTAACCATATTATTGTATAAGGGGAATAGACTGCAGTGGTGGTGCTGCGGTAGCGTTGTCACCTCACAGACGTTGCCCATTCGATTTTCAGAGCGTCTTGTGTGTGGCAACATGCATGAATGGGCATTCCTTCATTGAAGGTTGTGCATTAGGCCTGGCAAGCCAGAACGTAAAACTCTACTGCCAATCATTAGCGGACCGGAGTTCCGCTGTGGCGACCCCTAACCGGGAAAAGCCGAAAGACACATACATACATTGCATCAGGGGAATACAAATGCTTCTATTGCCGTACTCATTAAATCCCAGTTTAATCTGTTGAATTCTTTCTTTGCATCAAGAACCACCAACAATGGTATTTTCTTATATTCTGCTTCTTTCTTGATCTTCATTGCTCTATTAATTTTGTCATATGCTGGCCTCCCCTCCACAAAACCACATTGATCTGTATCTATCAATTCTGGCAACACCTCTTCCTTTCATTTAGCTATTATAGACATAAACACTTTATAATTATGGTTTAAAATTCAAATCCACCTATATGAAGCTGGATCTAATGAGCATTTACTATTGTTTTGTATTACGACTGCCACAAGTTTCTTCTAGGATGTTGGTTCTTCCCCTCCTTTTAAAATGCTGTTAAACAAAACCTTCCAGATCTTTATCACTTTTCTCCTCCTAGCTTACAAACTTCCACAGGAATGCCATTTATTCTTGGAGACCTTCCTGCAGATTTATTAAACATCACCATTTTTATCTCATCTCCTTCTATTTTAACTAATTGTCAAGACTCATATGCTTCTAACTTTGGCATACTTAAGCCTTCCATAAATATTTCCACGTGTATTTTTTATCCTTTTCCACATTCCTCTGCTTTATACACATTTTCATAAAATTTCTGCAATACCTCTAATACTGCTTCATGATCTCTGGTTATTTTTCTTGTTATGGGCTCCCCTAAGTCTGGCCACAGCCCTTTCTACTTTCTGTTGCCCAAGTCATTTTTTTGCCCTGGAGTTATCAAAAAAGCAGTTGCTTAACAGTAGTCTGTATGAACTCATGCATATTCCCTTATTTTCTATTTACCACTCTGCAGTTACACCTCTTCTTGTTCTGTGAGATTCCCCTTATTCTGCAGTACTTTAACCTCTGTCAACTCATCTAAATAATTTTTATTTCTTAATCATATCTCTCTTTCTTTTTATTTCTACCCTAATTTTAATCTCCAATTTCATTTTATTCTACTCGGTAGCTATAACTATAAAACTGTCTTCCCCAGTACTTCCCTAATTTCCACTACCCATTCCTTAAATTCCAAAGGAAGGTGGGGAAGTGCCAGTGTCTCATTTTAACGTCATTGTCCTGAATTTTCATCTTGGTTGTTAATGGCTCATATTCTGAAAGTTATTGGCTGTGTCTTGAAGCTTTGAATAAAATGCACACATTTCTGTGAGATAAAATTTCTGTCTAGCCAGTTATTTTACCTTGGAGAATAATATGTAAATTCTCTGAGTTCCTACTACTGAAGTCATGTCTTCCATACCAAATGTTTTCATAAATGTCTTCAGAAGTATATCCCCTGTTATATTTTCCCTTCTAGGGCCACCAAATACATCCTCACTGTTGAAAACCAAGTTCCAGTCCCCACTTATAAGTAGTATTCCCTGCTGAAAGCTGATTGTCTCCCAAAACTTTCTTAAACTCCACAATAGCTGTTTTAGGTGGAATATAAATACATGCTGCACAATCCTCCTCCTTTGGCAGTAGCACCTTACTACCACAAATCTACCATTAATATCCTTTTTTTCTCACTTCTGTCACTATTGGAGTTCCTGTAGCAATTAATAAAATTACTCCCTTTTTCCTTTGTCCCTGATATTCAGCTGAAATCCTTTCTTTATCAAATTCACATGATCACTCTACTACAATTTGTCTTTTGTAGAATTGCTATTTGCAATCTGCATTTCTTAATATAATTAAATATGCTTACTGTTTTGTCAGTACCTGTGATGCCAGTTCATCTTCCAAAATATGTTTATTATAGCCATTATGATAAGACATTATTATTCCCATCTATTATGTATGGCAACTTTTTAAAATGTATATTTCCAGGTTTTGTTACATTCATCAACTAATGTTTGGCAGATTGATCTCTTATACATTTGTTTGTTGCCATCACCATTTGAACCTATGTCACATTTTACAAGACTTTTTCTTTTAATGAAAACCCTCAAAAAATCACACCTAGAACACCTCATAACCTATTAACTTAAAATACACACAAAACTATGACCATCTTCAAATAATGAAGTTTAACTCTCTTGATAGGAACAATTGTTCCAAATTGACAGCTGTACACACAGGCATAACTTAACCTAACATTAAAGTTAACCATGCTAAGATGCATGTTACAGCCTGTGCTCCTACTTGCACTAATTGCTGTTTGTTCTTGTCTTATCTTTGTTCCCCACATAGATGCGATAAAGAGGTTATACTCTCTGAGAAAACATTAACATTTAGCCTTAAAAAGTGCTCCAGCTTTTATTGCTTTTCCCTGTAGTCAGCTTGTCTCCATGGAAACACAAGTTCCAAATGTGCAGTTCTGCATATATATATATATATATATATATATATATATATATATATATATATATATGGATATATATATATATATATATATATATATATATACATATATAGATATAGATATAGATATATATATATATATATATATATATATATATATATATATATATATATATGGATATAAACTTCACTACCAAAAAGCAGATAAACACCTTCACAGACTGAAAACCACAAAAACGAGCGCCAGCAGCCAAATCCAAGGCAAACAAAGTTTAATAGGTAATGTAAGCACCAAAAACGCTTTCGGAGAGCTCAGTGTCCCTCCTTCCTCAGACAAATTTTAAAACCAGCTTGCAATCACATTTATACCATTTAACATCAATTAATTAAGTAATCAAAGAATTTTAATTAAATACATTAAATCAATGGTAAGCATATAAAAATAGCTTACTTCCACAATGAGTAAATAAGTCAGTATTGCCACACTCTGTTCCTCATCATTACCATAAAATATTGTGTGCATAAAAATACATTTAAAATTGTGGGCGTGCACACACTAAAAGATTCATAATTCATTCTTAACATTAAGATGAAGATATGAAAGTGTATAAATA